>NC_083356.1:91379062-91988906 GCF_030254825.1 Meriones unguiculatus | reverse complement strand
AAGATAGATGAAAGGGTAATTAATTTACAAGCTAGTCAGGGAACAAGTCAAAGCTTATGGGCTGGACATTTATTCATAAATATAATGCAATGGCGACACAGCCATTGCTTTGGGATCTGGCATGCAGGAGGAAATACTCGCATTTACATTTACTTATGATATGAGGCCCTGCTTTGTCTTCTATAAAGAATGGGCATGTATGAAATGTCAGCTGAATCATGGATCCATTTCAACAACCATCTCTTTTCAGGGAAGAGAGGATTATGTGGTTGGTGCATTGTGGTTGCTTTTGAGTTACTGTGCATCAAGACCTCATGTGGGGTCAAATAGCTGAATGAGTGAGCCATGAAAACTTTGGCAATAGTACAACATTTCTGGATGTGCAACAACCAAAAGCCAGTTTAAAGAAACAAAATACAAACCAAAACAATGTGGAATGAATTGAAGTGTTTCTGGAAGTCTTTACCCACAATGCATTGTGCGACATCTTTAGCTAAAGCCTTGTTCTAGATACCCAAGACTCAACACTCTGTCTTCCCCTACCATAATGCCACATGACACCATTGCACGTGCTCTGAGACACCTCAGCTCGGGTTCAGCATTATTAATTTGTAATGCCCTGCTTTTACTACACATATGGTGTTTCTGCTCTTCTTGAAACATAATGGTTTAAGTACAGAAAACAAAGACTTTCAATACTTTCCTACTCGGCATTCAAGCACCAAATTGCTAAATGTTTAGATGTATTTGAATTAGAATGTTTCATTTTTTTCTTTAATTTTTCTTTTGTATTTCGAGATTATAACATCATTTCATCATTTCTTCTTTTTCCTACCTTCAAAGCCTCCCATAGACTCCTTCTTGCTCTCTTCCAGTATAGGCTCTTTTTCTTTAACTGTTAATATATTCCCAAATATAGAAGAATGACCTGCTCAGTGTATATGTGTAATGTTACTTGTATGTTTATGTTTTCATGGATGACCATTCATTAGTGGATAAGGGGTACTGAGGATAAAGGGTCAGAAGGAGTGTAACATCCAGTGGAAGGAAGTTTGCTGGAAGACTTTGTCTCCTCGAAATGCCAGAAGCCGCACCCACGGAGTCTCACCAGTGTGAGTGCCTAAACTTGCGATGGATTTTCTAAGACACACTGGGGAAAGTTCTGGAGGCTTCAACCCCACACAGCAAACTAAGGATTGCTGAGAGCAGACGGAACAGTCTTTCCCAGGGAAGACCAAACTGCTTTTAAGATCCTTTTAAAAGGAGACCTTTCCATCAACTTAATAGAGTTCTAAAAAGAGAAGATTCAAAGCCAGCATCCACCTGCTAAGGAGAATGGAGACCCTTGTCTTTCTGTGTCTGCTTACCTCACTCAGAACAGTTACTCCCAGATTCATTCATTTTCCTCAATTTACTTCCTGCATGTTTTAGTTGGTTTAACTTAAAAAAAAAAAAAAAAAAAAAAGGTTAGATGAATTTTGGCTTGGGATTAGGACAGAATTTCTCTGAATTTCTGAATCAACATTTCTGTCATTTCCTACTCCATATTTATGTGAAGTAGTGTTTTCAGCATTCATAAATCTAAAAATCAAAATATTGATCACATCTGAAAAATGGCGAAGGTGACAACACCCTTCAGTATGATGTGTTTATGTACTTAATTCTTTAAGTAAAAGCAAGCAAGCCCATCTCATTGGTATAGTGACATGTTTGAGAATTCTGGAATTTTTATTTAAAAACACACACAGAGAGAACTCTTAGAAGAATGTGCTTTTGTTTTAATCCCAGGTGTAGGGATTTGGGATGCTTTGGACTGTCTGCAGCAGCTGACTATGATTCGCCTTGTGCTCTAGTAGAAGCATGGTTTTGCCAGCTGCAGATAATTTCTGCAATTGTGTGATGTTTGGAATTCTGGGAACATTTCAAAGTGTATATAAATTCAAAGGCCCCGGGAGGGGAGGTGGAGTTGTTGGTCATTTAAGGGGGTTTATTGATGTTTTTTTAGCAGCTGTGGTCAAAAAAGAACCAAAAAGAAATTAGATTCAGGCATCTCTGTCCTGTTCTTCCCTTTCTCTCTCCCGCCCTTTGTCTCTCTCTTTTCTACCCTTGTTTCTCTCCTGTCTAGCATTAGGGGTGAAACCTGGAGGATAAAGGGTGGAAAAAAGAAGAACCCACAAAGTAGCAGAGACCAGCTCTACATTAGTATGCAATCTTTTCCATCTTTAATACAGGGTAAAATCTATGTGTTTCAAATTATTTCTTTAATATAAATTTATGGTTTGTTATAAGTAAACGTTTGGTTAGTACCTATGTCATATTTTGTGTATTTCATCTTATATACACCTCTATCTGGAGCTGAATAAAACTTTTTCAGGCAGAAGGGGGTAGCAAGTGGGGAGCATTTAGGAAGCCCCGACTTCCAGAACTAAAGGCTTCATTTGTAAAAAGTAGTTTATAGATTCATGTGATGTCATCTCACAAATAATCTGCTTTGTTGATTATGAAAACTGACTAAACATACTTGAACATTTATATACAGAAAATAAGCTTAAGGGTTTTTCTGCCTTTCTTTCCTATCTGTCCATGAAGTTCTAGACATACTATTTGTTTCTGGTTGTGCATCATGGGAACTGCAGGCTCTCGTCCTGTTCCTGACTGAGGTCAGTTTCTGCAGAGAACAGGGACATCTCAATTGTAAAAGCTTTCGTTGAGTCTGTTTCATCATTATTTATGACTTCGTTCTTGTTCTATATTTGCCTGTGTAGAGTAAGAAACATCACACGCACTTGTCCTGTGTAAACTTCGATGATTTGCTGTTTTAATTAGGGGAATTTTAAGGTATTGATGCATAGTAGCACAGATGATTCCAAACAAAACATAATTATCCAGGAGGAAAAGCCACAAACCTGATGTGAGCCTGCCTGCCTTGGAAAGCCACGATTACATCCTGTGTCCTCTAGGAAGATGTTTGCTTTCCACTCAAATGGTCAAGAAGCTTGAGCATCCTTTGTTTCCCGGAGGGAAGTATAAATCTGAAATCTGGCATAACCCACTCAATGTCAGTGCATTACACACAAGGGGAGAACAATGACAAAAAGGAAAATACATGGAAATAGACATATGAATTTGGGGAGCTTACTTGCCTTGAGGGGAAAGATCGTGGAATAACTGCTGGCACCCTTGAAAATATCGCTCCCGTGCCTCATTATGCCACCTAGATTTCCAACCTGTCACATCCGATAAGGTTTTTGCAAACCAGTGATGCTAGGCCTGTCAGCCTGATCGTCTAATTTGGAATGACTCTCACGGCACCATTTGTAAAGCTTCCTGCAAAGCAATGAACGGAGCCTTGGCAGGTGTTCTTTCCAACTCCACTTACTGAGAATATTTTAAGATTTTGGTGAGAAAGGTGCTGTGCTCCTGACGCACAGGGCATCTAGGCATTCTTGATGCTATTCATGATTTAAAAACAACAGTAGCAACGCCCAAAACCCCAACGTCTGAGCACAAGAATTTGTGTCAGATTCCGTAAGTAGGAAAATCGTGTCATTTATAGTGCATTCAAGTCCATCACCCTACTTGTGATTTGTTGCAATTGGCTAAACACATTGTTAATTCTGTTGCTTTTCAGTAAGACTCTGATTTCGGAAATCAGGCTGGTTTTGTTTGCTTGTTGTTGTTTTTGTTTGTTGGAGGGCTGGCTGAGTTGGCCTTCTTCTGTTAAAGTTCAGGGATCAGATAGCAACTACCTAGTGCACATCTGTACTCCTGGGTGTTTTCCAAGGCATTCTTGGAACTCTGTGTCTTTCCAGAGAAAGGAGTTAATTTTTCTCCCAGTATCTGCTCACTGGAATAGGAGTGCATTGTGCTTGAGTCCTTGAAACTCCTTCCTAGAATTTGTTTCAACCTTGGTTTGTGGGCAAAATCAGTGATAGTCGAGGCTGAAAGACACAGGCACTGAAGCCTCCTACTGGGTAGAAGACTAAAGCATGGTGATTCTGTTCGACATAATAAGGTAGCTGTCATGATCTTAAACTATGGAAATCTTTGAGGCCCAAGAGGACAGAGTAATTTTCACTTAGAGGAAGAGGATGAGTCACTGCCCTTCCTTCTGCCTCCCTTAAAAATGCCTGTGTTCTTTCAGAGATCCCTGCCAGTCATCACCAGGAAACTTTAGGGACAACACAGCTGAACTTTTCGTGTTTAGTGGATTCACAGCAGCCTAATCCACCAGCTCTTGGACAGGTGTAATGTTTGTTGTGAATATACCTTTCATTTTGCGTCTTTGCAGAGAACCCAATGAGGACAGAGGAAGTGCATAAATGACACAAGAGTCTCTGCATAGCCCTCTGGTCATACTTCCGACTTATTTTGGGCATGATCTTTTCCTCTTCCTCTTCCTGTAGCTCTCAATGTGTGTCCTTGTATTCATACCCCACACAAATATTCCGGTGTCTGTGATGTCCCCCTCCCATTCATTTCTTTTCCTAGACAGACAAGAATAATTATTTCTGTCCTCATTTTCCTCTTCATATGGCCTCTCTGTGAGCATCATTAGGTTACACTATTACATTCCAAGAGCTATGCATTTGATTTAGGTGATTTTGCTAGGAATAGCAGTAACCCTGCTTGATTGAAGAGAAACCTCTTATTTGCTCTCTTGCTCTCTCTCTCTCTTTCTCTCTCTCTCTCTGGCTTTCTCCCTCTAGTTGAGTACAAAGAATCTGCAATCTGCTTCCAGTCATCACTGCTGACACATCAAAGAAATATGACTTTAATTTTTTCTAAGAAAAAAACATGAATCATGCAGTGTTCCCCATACAGACAGTACCCTCCTCTGTTAGATGGCTGTGCAATCTAAAATCCTGGGTCCCATTTTATGTGCCAGCGGTGGTCAAACGATCAGGCCTGTGCAGTGCAGAGCACCACCACACCAGGACATGACCTCATCTGCTCTGAGAAACTGAGTGGGGTTGAGCTGGGTCAGTGTTTGCGGGAACATGTTTCCGGCGAGAGCTGAGAAAATCTCAGGAAGGGACAACAGTTTCTCATTCTGCACAACAGCCCTCTTTGATGAGAACACTTCAGTTGAAAATTCAAAACCAATGATAAGCTTATTATTATCACAGGAAAACCACTTAGTAGAAAACAACTTCATCTTTTTATGAATAAGCAACAAGACACATCAACTAAATTGCAAAAGAGAAAAAGTTCATTCATAGTTCATTTTTGTGTCAGGAAGTGAAAATAAATGAATCCTTTTTTTTCCTCCCCAAATGAATAATTACTAAGGGTGGTGGGTTACAAGCAGAACATTTCAGCTTGTTTCCCATTGCTGTAGTCAGTTTTTCTAATGCAGCGTCTGTCATTTTAAGACCTTCAATATCCTTGTGAATCATACCCATTTCCAAAGGCTGCCAGAGAAATGCAGAGCACTTGCTAACCAAGATTCACAAGCCATCGAGCCAGCACTCAGGACCCAGAATATCTCACCAAACAAAGCAGCCCATTCTCCAGTCACTTAAATGAGCCAGGGCCTTTTGTCACATTGTGATGAGGCAGAGGAGGGTGTTAGGAGGCAGCAGAAGATGAATAATGAGAAGCAGCACTTAGGCCTGGATTTAGTAATTATGTTCTGCCCACTAAAGGTCCCTGTGAGCATCCCTGGGACTCACTCTTTCAGTATCTCATGACTCATTACTTCAGTACATTTCTGTTTATTATCCAGCCCACTATGAGGGAGCTGTAGCCCAAAGCTGAGGGAACAATTTCCCTTGAGTATGTGTGCAGGTGGATGAGCCAGTTGCGGGAGTCTGAGACTGTTTCTGTGACAGCAAGATTCCTGCAGGTTTGTTTCAGCTGCCACAGAAATGACTCTGCTGAATATGGATTATACTTTGTTTTAGTATTGTCCTTGCAGGCATCTCCATCAGCATGTATGCATTCACGCGCACGCGCGCGCACACACACACACACACGCAGTCCACACACTACCCAGCTCTGCTCTTAAATAAGGTCAGGTAGCTACATTTTCTGGAATCAACACCAGGCAAAGAAACCTTCTGGACTGTTTGTTTGTGGGATAGCAGAGAACAGAAGAAACAGAGAATGCATGTTATAAACCTGAAGAAATATAGCTTAAAAAGAAAGTAAAAAGAAAAGGGTGTTAATAGAAGCTACTGAAATGAGCAGTGAATCGTACCTACAAATATATAAATTGAGTAACTTCAACTACATTGGACATGCTCATGAAGAGAAAAAATGTGAAGGAAATGAAAGTAGCAACTTGGAAAAAAACTGATGGTATAATGTTAGGTCTCCGGCAGATCTTGGAAGATATGCACAAAAAGCAAATATACTTCTAGTTTTGCAGGATGTACATGGATTTATTGTATTTAAGGTAAATTGATGTCCCAGAGATGCATGTCCAAAACTGACATTCTTCAAATTTATGCAATGTCCACTTATGTTTCTACACTTTTAGAATGGGTTCTGGTTTCAGAAATCATTACTCTATACCCTGTCTTAGAAGATAACAAAGAATACCAGGAGCCGAATTGCTGCAAAATGCCTCTGTAGTGCCGATACCTGTGGGGCGTGGCTGCCTTTTTCATTTTCCCCTACTGTACTTGAGTAAGAACTTTTGTGTTTGTTTCTGTATTGTGTTGTATTTTGTCCTGCTTTAGGAGTCTCCTGTGGGTCCCAGGCGGAGAAGCAGGCAGGAGGGACCCACCTAGGCACATGAGGTTGAGCCTTGTGCTTTCCACAATTGCTAGTAGAGCCAAGGAAATGCCTTTATCAATGCTCCTAAATACAGGTTTCTCCCTGGTTCTTCAATTGATCTTTTCCTTCTGAAGCTTTTCAAGAGTAGGGTTAACATTTATAAAATTATTATTTCAAAAATATTAATCCTTAAATAAGCCTGTATCAAATAGGCTGTAAAATATCAGTATAAAAATGTATTTTGAATATATCTTCTGTGTTCACTGGCTTATTTATTAAAGCAACTTTTATAGAGAGAATTTTGGTTTCTTTAAAAACCCAGTTATGTTATGTGAGTATGTTTTTGTTTTAATCCCAGGAGTGAGATATGAGTCTACTTTAGATCATCCACAGCATCTATAATTTGTCTCATGCTCTAGCAGGGGCATGATTTTGCAAGCTGAGGGTAGTTTACATTTTGAGTTTTGGGGATTCTTATAAATGCCAAAGCCCTGAAGGGGACAGAGATGTTCCAAAGCCATTGCTGCTACTCCCCCTGCTTCTTTCCTGCTCCTGCTGTTCCTTGCTGCTGCTGGATCTTGCTGCTGCTTTTGCTCATTGCTTACTACTTTTTCTGTTTGCTGGAGTGCTGTCTGCAACTTGCCCTGAGGAACTCATCACCCCTAATCATCAGGAAGTACTCTAAAAAGATCTCCCCTTCCTTCTCCTCTATCCTTCTTTCTCTCCTACCTAGTGATGGGAGGGGGGGGTAGAAGGGATTGGGGTGGAGAAGGGTGGTAGGTAAAAAGAACCCAAAGAAGTAACCAAAAAGTACAGTTACAAAATTTGATAAATAAGTGAAGAATACTTAATGTTTTATTTTGAAGGCAGGAAAATAAGATGTTGTACTTCAAGAACTCCCACCCTACAAATATTGCCAAGGGTTGCCTATTATTTTGCTGCATCAGTTAGTCAAGAATTGTTTTGCTAATCACAGTTTAACTAAAAAATTAGTGAATTCTCGTTTGTTACAGATATGACAGTACATGGTCAATGGCTGCTAGAGCTTGGATCTGGAAGCCCCAGGAGGCTCTGTTATTAAGACTTTGTTTCGAGGACAATGGTACCAGTAGAGACAATGGATCCCTTAATGGATATGGAGTGATGGGAGGGTTTCCAGTCATAGAGGTCATGCTCTTGAAAGCACTCTTTCATGTGAATCTGGTCCTGAGGTAAGAACCTTTGCTCAAGTACAGATTTCCTGTTTGTTTGTTTTTTGTTTGTTTGTTTGTTTGTTTCTTAACACAGGTCCTGAACTCTGCAGAGCCAGCACATCCCAGACTGCAACTGCCTGATCTGTGAACCAAAATAAGCTTCTCCTCATCAGTTACTTATCATGAATGTTTGTTACAATGATAGGCAGCTCCCCGACGCAGCCATTTCTCAGGTTGAATGTGTACAGACATCTTGATAGCAATGTGATAACTAATTAGCTTAAATAGGAAATGGAAAAAAGGGTTACAAAAGACATTTATTATCAGTTTTGTTTGTTTGCTTTAAATGAATAATCTAGTATGTATCCTCATTTCATGCATTTCCATGGTCAAGAATTAGTAGCATACTGTAAGTATTATCAACTGCAGTCTTATGAATGAAGTTTAAATTATTTGAAGAGATTTAAGTAACAGCCTAAAATATTTTTAGGATGCAGGTAGGCTTCAATGCCAGCTGGCTATGTGTGGAAAATCACATCACTGGTGACAAGTAATTCCAAGTTCATGAAATTATAGATGAGTACTACTCTCGACCTTGGCCAGAGAAGGTCAGTAGTTAATGCAGAGGCCAATGACTGGTCCAATGCTAAGAACAAGTGACTTCAAGTGCTTATCCTTAAATAGGACATCTATAACAACACTCCTGAGGCTTTAGAAGCAGTTTATTCTGAGGAACAGGTGCAGAATACAAAGGGCTGTGCTTCAAAGAACAAACTCCCATGACACAAATAGAAGAAAACCAGAATGGAACATCAATACAGAGCAGGCAGAAAGACTGTCAAGAGCTAGAGGGTAAGAGCAGCACCAGGGAATGCTGTCTTCTAGTTGGGACATGGCTCTTATACTCATGGACTCTGGGCAGATATGGTCACCTGCCCCAGTCAACCTTCCAAGAGCATGTCAACAAGATCAGTCAACATTCCAATAGGCAGAACTAATTGAGCTCAGTAGGTAAAGAAAATGGGGAGCATGAGGCAAAGAAAGGGGAAGAAGACAATATCCGGGGGTGCCTAAGCAGAGTAGGTACAGAGTTGGGATTAGAATATAATCAAGATACATTGTTTACATGTATGAAATTGTCAAAGAATAAATAAGATCTCTATTTTTTGGAAAAGAATAGAAAAAACCGAATAAACAGTATATATGCTGTGTTTGTATGTCATAATTAACAATCTCAAGCCCACTGCTTTAGGCCAGTCAACACCTAACACAAATTTCTTTCTCATTATGAAGCATTTAATGCTATGTGGTAAATATATGGGGAGTGAATTTTATATGAAACTTCAATGTCAAAATATTTATGAAGAGGGAAAGTTTGACTTAAATATGAAATGAAGATATTTGCATGGTAGAAACAGCTCGTGGAGAATGTGAAAAGATAGCATCAAAGCCTTCTTAAACATCTATGATGAATTGCTGAGATAAGTAAGAAACAACAGGATGGAGAAAATAGGGTTCAACAGAACTCCATCCCCAAATACAAGAAATTCATGAATGCACAGAACATTAATCCATCTTTCTGTTGGTCAAGTAAATATAAATGAAATCGGCAATGAGCTACCACTTTTGCTTATCAAGTTGGCATAGAGTCCATGTATCTGGGTATTGAGCAAAACACTGCCAAGTTTATAATCACAGAAATTCTTGCTAATAAAAATATCTTAGAAGTCTGTTTGTAAAAAGTGCAGGCATTAAAGATAGATGTGCCTGGAAGTAAAACTTCTAATAATGAAAACTTAACAATTTTTAAATCACTGCATTATCAAATGAATTGTGTTTGGTCCATGTAGCAAAAAGATGAGCACATCATTAGGATTAAGGATTTTCAGATCCTGATGAGAAAACATGGTTCTGCGCCTTAGCTGGGGTTTCTATTGCTATAATAAAATACCATGAGCAAAAGCAAGTTGGAGAGATATGGGTTTATTTGCCTTGCACTTCCATTTTGCTGTCCCTTATAGCTAGACCTCATGGAGGCATTTCCCCAACTGAGGCTCCTTTCTCTCCGACGACTCTAGCTTGTGTCAAGTTGACACAAAACCAGCCAAGACAGTGATTCATTACTAAGTGTAAACACAGGTCACAAATGCATCTTCATATATGTGATTGCATTCTTAGGTGAGCATGCATATGTGTGTGCGGGTCTGACTGTCCTCTGGCCTCCCTTTGGCCTCAGGGATATCCTTACATCTCTTAGAATACCGAAGTGAAGTAGAAGACTGGTTCTAATGGACATGCCCCCATTGCCATCCTGCACTTCTCTGTCACTGTGCTCTTCTGAAAACCTCTTCCTGGACACAGCCCGAACCTTCATTCTTGACTCCTTAATCCTTTTGTCAATACGTTTCACCAGCCCATTCTCAACATAGTTTGCTCAGTGGCCATCACTGCATTTTGGTGACATATATATCAACACTTCTCTCCCCAATGGCTTCCTGTTGCACTGTAGATGAACTTTCAATTGTTAGCTGAGCTTACAGGGACCCTTCCTACCTCAGCCTTCCCCAGCTTCCCAAGCTTCTACAGAGGCTCATCGTCCTTGCCTCACTGGGCTCTAGTCTCTTTGTCCTCTGTCACTTATTACATGGGACACAGTTTGTTATTTATGAGGTTTTTACTCATGCCTTCCAGCTTTTCCAGAACAGTTCAGAAGATCCAGCTATTCTTCCAGATTCTACAGGACTTCCTCAGAGAAGTCCTTCCCTGGCCTTCTTTAATAAGTAAATTAAACTCTGACCAGGTTCTCGGTTGTGATGGTTTTTTTATTCTGTGGACTTTGCACAGTTGGAGGTGTTAGATGGTTCTGTGCACAGTGTTTGCCTCTCTCCCAAGCAACAGTCATGACAGGGCTGTTATAACAGTCATGCCTTTAAAACAAAATCAATCAACAAACAAAAACTATAATATCGTTTCTTAGCACAGTGCCTAGCAGACTGGTTCCTTTAAATGAATGAAGAAATAGTCCTAACCTCCCATTGTTGACTTGTGGTTTTGAAAAAGCTCCCATAGCACAATTAGGTATCTCATAATGTATCACAAAGAAAACTAGAACACAAGATCAGGCAGCCATGTGAAAGCCTTTAAGTTCACGATCTGAACTTGTATTATGAGTAAGTGGAAATATCTCTGGATGCCACTTCCAAAAATAGTCTCTTTCTGGCCCATTTGCTTTCCATCCATAGGAGAAAGGGTGTTTCAACCCTGCTGAGCATTTGTGCTGCTAGAATCCCAGTTACCAGGGGAACCCAGCATTACTCTCTGTTAGATGATCCTGTCTTGACTCATATTTTATATCTGGGAAATTAGCATGCATACCCTTTTACCTTTATAAATAGGACCCCAGATGATCTGTTCTAACACCCTCCAAGTTTAGAAGTTTCCTTTTGATGAAGGAGGTGGTGAGGTGGAGGAATGTAGGAGAGCCCTCACCAAAAATAATCCTCTGAGAGGGAAAGAAACAGAAATCTAATCCTGAGCTCTGAGTCAAGTGCTCTTTAAATTTCACAAAGGGCTTTATTTAATGTGCACGCTGACTTCCCAAGCTCTAAGGCTACATTCATCGTGACCTAATTTTCCATTTCCACTAGCAACATCTGCATGTGCACTAGATATCAGTTCCAAGTGTTTTCTACTAGGTATTAACTAAATTGCTTTGATCATGTACAATAGAAACCAGGTGATTACAAAGAGACAAAGAAATGCTTTAGATTCTAAGATATCAAAGATGACTTGAACAGGCAATCATGACAGAGGATGAAGAAAGCACTTTCCCAATTTCATAGACCTTTCCTCAAAAGTTCTGGAATGGGTGTGTGTTATTTTCTGCAGATCATGACTGTCAAGGTGGCTCTGATTGTATCATCTTCTACTTAGGATCCCATGTCAGTGTCCCCTTTGAGTACTACCAACAAAAGCCAGCGAGCTCTAGGAATGTAGTATGCAAAGAAGTGTTTGGAAAACACCTAGTGGCAGCTCACTCATCCACAAAGCCTGTGGGTTCTATTCAAAGCCTTCAGCTGTTGGAAGAGAAAACTAAGTTATTGGGGAAGACTCACCAAACCTTGAAATATCTGTATCTTTTATTTAAATACATTTATTTTAGAATAGAATTCTGTAATGACATATTTTTTAACATTGTCCAAATACTACGGTAGCTATAGAAAATTGAGGCACACACATGAACCCATATAGTTGAGGGTGGATTGTTTCCCTTTGACAAATACAGCTTAATATATATATATATATATATATATATATATATATATATGTTTGTTTGTTTGTTTACCAACTAGACAGAAAAAAAAAGAATGTTTTCTAGTGCACACACTAACTCCAGAGCTTTGGCTACTTTTCTCCATGCTCATACATTCAGATTCTTCTTATTACCACTGAAGACAATGTCTTGATCTGAGGCCCAGGGTGACCCCAAGTTTATGACCATCTCCTCTCAGGATCCTGGATACAGGGACATAGGCACATCCACTGTGGCTGACTTTACCTCCAGTTACATTTCCTCCTTTTCTTTGTCTCATATCCCATTACCTTTGTCCCTGTACAATGTGGCTCTTTGTCTCCCTGTTCTCAGAGATTGACACTGCCCATTCATTCTTGCCTACAGTCAGTTTCCTCCTGTTTCCCATCGTGCGTGTGTTGTATGGTGACTGCCAAAATCAGGACTTCTCCTTTAAGTATAATTTAAAAATCATTAATCCAGCTTGTTTTTTCTACTTAGTCAAGTCTAGTCTCCTCTTGCTAACATCAAATCCTTCCACAGTCTACCATCACTTTCTTGGTGTACACGCTCAGATCGAACAGTCTGTCCTCCTTATTGTCCTCTGATTATACACTCCCACCTGCTCCTGCTCCTGGATTATGTTTGTTTGTTTTTTGTTTGTTTGTTTTTCTACTGCTCTAGGAGGCCATATTTATCCCTCATATTTACCAAATAAATATTGGCTTATTACTTTATCAGCTTATTAATCTAAATTCACCTCAAGAGTTAGCTTTTTATGAAATCTGCCCATGCCTAAAATATGTATTTACTTTTGCATTACCCTGTTCTTTAATGGGTATATGAAATTTGAAAATTTAATAGAGCAGAATATAAAGGGTATAATAGTCATTCAGTAATATATATATATATACATATATATATGTAACCAATTAATACATACTGTTACTTAGCAACAATGAAGATAGAAAAAATAAGACAGTTAAAGACATCTACTCTCATGGTGGTTAGTTATGGTGGAGAAGACAGAGTGCATCCTGGGAAAGGCGAGAGGTGTCAGAAAACAAAGTGAGAGAGACACCAGACTCCAGCAGAATTTGAAAACCAAGAGCTAAGGAAAGTAGCCTGATAATTTCTTAAGTTCATCCTGAGCCTTCTTCTCTCTCTCCTGTGCTACACATTTGATTTTCAGTGCAGTGGGTGATCTTACACTTGTAAGGCAGAAGGTTTGCAGAGGACAAAAGGAAAGCAGAGACAATGGACAGGACCTGGGGAGGAAGTGATGGTGTATTGGGCCAGGGGAATAGCAAAGGAGCTGGAGCAACTATTTCCTGCCCTTGCACACGACTTTTCCCACTGTGTTAAAAGCCTCCATACATGGATGCATTGTTTTTACCCTTGAGCAATTCCACATGTAAAAGCACACAACAGATATTCCACACACATCTGCCAACACTGCTAGATTGAATGTTACCTCTGATTAATTTTTAGCCAGTGGTATATGTAATGACTACTCTGACCATTCTTTTCTTGTCAAATATTTCTCCATCATCGTGATGGAAACTTGCACAATTAATTTTTTGATTATTTTCTGGCAAGGATATTCAGTGAAGACAAAACAGAGCTACTAAATTGAACCTTGCTAACATTTTTCAATTTTTAGATGTGTCCTCAATGTGTCACCATATTTTACGGATTTCCATAAGAAAACCTCAAGGCAATGTAAGAATGTTGAGCATTTTCTTTTTAGCCCACTATGAGTGCTTGCATATATCTGGATACCATGGCAATGTTTCAAATGATTATTTATTCCCCAATGTATAGTTTTTGAGTGGGATGTGCCTATGATTAAAAACCTGCTAAATCTCAAGACTGCGCTCGGGTATGTAATTCATTTTTCTTTTTATAACTTTAACTTGACTGCTTGAGAACCAAGTTTTCACAAGTAACTTTTGAAAAAAAAAAGAAAGAATGAAATAGTTATGAGAGTAGCCCACAGAGATGAGCTGAGGCAAGCAAGCGATGGCGTGTTCGTCTTGGGTTACCTGGACGATGGATGGAAGGTTAAGTGTGTTCAGTTACCAGTGTAGACCTCTTTAAACATTCACCAAGACAGAGAAAGGGTCATAATTAATTGTGAAGATGAAAGCGTTTTGGAAACATTTTAAATGGCTACATATTTGGCTTTTATTTAATAAATCACAATGGGTTTAGTTTATCATTGATTCAGAGCAATTCAAAGCTCTGTAGCTGTTTCTCTTTTTAAGGAGCTGTTTTGGACTATATGACTACAAGTCAGAGGTTATTTTCTCAACATCGAAGTCTACTACTACCAGCATCAATTTTCAGAAGAAACTGATACAGAAGAATCAGATGATACGCAGAGCTTTTTTGGTGCTAGAAAACATGAAGTTCAATTTATTCGAGGTGGATTTCTATGACAAGGGAGGGAAGGACAGCCCAGAAACGACCATGTGCTCTGTGGCTCTGACCCTGTACCTAGCTGACCTCTTCTGAGGCAAGGGCCTGATTCAGAGCCAGGCCTCCCAAGGCTGAGGTGACTTCTCTTTGGTTGCATCCTGCTGGCTCGTCTTAGTTTTATTTGCTATTGTTGCTACTCCATTAACTGAGCTGTAGAAAAATCAAACATGTTTCGACGAATTAACCAAATTCCAGGAACTGTTCTAAACAGTTAATAACACCCACAGTTGTATTAGGTCTATTCCATTATGGTAAGTGGGGTCCAGGGCAGCTTGCTAACGCATCAGTACACAGAGATACTGAAGGATTAAGCTACTGGTTCCTGCAATGTGAAGAAGAAACACCCATTGCTTTATTTGTAGCTACAGTGTACTGAACATAAACTCAAACAAGGTTTAAAACTCAAATTGGGTTCTTAAAAATGAGTGGTACAAAAAAAAATAAGTGGTACATAAAATTCAGATGATCATTTCTTGTTTTGGAATAATAATTACTAAAGTTTCAGCATTAGGTAGAGTTTGTTAATTTGGAGAAGTGTGTGTGTGTTTGAGTATGTGTAAAGACTAGAAGCAGATGCTGAGTATCTTTCTCAATTACCTTCTACCTTATATTTTGAGACTGGGAGTTTCACAGAACCTAGAGCTCACTGATTTGCCAGGGCTGTCTGGTCAGCCAACAAGTCCATGTATCTCCCATTCCTCAGGAATGCTTGTCCCGCCTAGCTTCTATACAGATGCCAAGTCTCTGAACTCAGATCATCATATCGCAGGGTGTGCAATTCACTCATTGAGCCTTCTCCTGACCTAGGAATATAATATCTCATACAAAAGACTTTGCAGTTGTCTTGACGTTGTTTGCACTTCCAGTGTCATCAATACAGGGCTTGGATACCTGACAGGAGCTTTATAATTGAATGAATGAAGAATTTGTTGTGTGGGATGAAATATTGATTCACAAATAAAGTTTGTGTTCCAGAAGCGCTGAATGTTTTTATTAAGGTCATCAGGTGACCTGGAATGTTTCCCAATGTTCCCCCCAAATAGTTCCTAGTCTCAATAATAGTTCACATAAGAAAAAGCATGATGAGCCCTTATAAATGATCAGCTTATAGATGACCTTACTGTCTGTACAAGTGTTGAAAGGAACTGAATTGCAGTTTTTAAATCGGAAATACCAGAAGCACTTACAATAAGACAACATTTTAAAAAGTCAAACTTGGGTTTCCCACTGTTTTCTGGCAACCAATCAGTTTCCTACCTTTGTGGTCAGACAGATGTAATGATTGAAGATCAATTCAATCTACATATTTAGAAATAATTGTCAGGGCAAATATAACTAAAACTTGGTTTAACTTTCACATAGCTCAATCTATATGTGCTTACTAATCAGCAAATTATCAGTTTGATCCCAGCCCAACCTATTAACTTGCTCAGATTACTGTATTTACTGGTTTCATTGAATACTATCAGATCCCAGGCAGCTGCATTGACTGTAAAGTTATTAACTTTCAAATAATAGGTTTTCTTACAAACCCCTAAATGCTTAAAGTAACCACAGTGGTTTGTTTCTAATCTCAGTTATAGAAGATCATTTTCAGAGAACCAAGTTTAATAAATGTTCAAAGAGAAATATTCAGTGTTACATGATTCTTTTATTGGTCATTGGTATTTTCTTCGATAGTGTAAACTGGGTTTGGTTCATGTATCCAGGCAACCTGAAAAATCACTATTGTTCACACAGCTTGGCCAGGCTTCCAGTTCATCTCAGGTTACATTTGGGGTAATACTGCTCTAAATCAAACAATAATGTATAATTCTCTCATAGGTAGCTTAAGTTGTCAACTGGACACACCTAGGAAGAGGGATCCACAATTGGGAAATTACTTCTATCAGATTGCCCTGGGGACATTTCTTAATGTATAATTAATGTAGGAAGGTCCAGCTCACCCTGGTGCACACAGTAGTGGGTTGTAGAAGAAAGCAGACTGAGGGCTTAGCCATGGGGAGTAAGCCAGTGAGCAGTGTTCCTGCGTGGCCTGTTTCAGTTACCGCACCAGGTTCTTGCATTGAGCTCTTGCCCTGACTTCTTTTGATGAAAGAATCTAACTTGCAAACGAAATGCATCCTTCTATCTCCAAGGTGCTTTTGGACATGGTATTTATCACAGTCACAGAAAGCAATCTAGGGCAACCTCACCATCTGTTCCATACGTCTTTGCATTTCCTTTCCTCTAACAACTCTGCAGATTATAGCTGCCATGACAGAGCTGATGCCCAAAAACTCTTGCTTATAAATCCCCAGAGAGGATGTATAAATCTTCCCAGAGAAGCAGCATGAGACAAAGTTGCTAAAATAACTACTGTAAAACTTAATGATTAGTTGAAAACACAGCCTTGTCTTGCTTTCTCTGGTCTGGGCATCAGTGAAGGCATTGTGCCAGTCTGTATAGTGTAACATGTATGTATGTTTGCAGATATGTTCTGGTATTGGATAACCAACTGATGGGCTCTTCTCTGAGGGAGACTAGTTCCCCCATTGTCAGCATTCCTTAATTGACAACAGTTGCCTGTAGGGTTGACTCCCTTGGGATTTCCCACCTTTCTGCTTTGGCATGTCTATTGTTCCTGTTCAGATCATGTTTACAAAGTCAGTCAGTCATGTTGGTGAGTCGTGTTGGTGTAGCTTCTGATATTCCTAGGAGAAGCTTCTCACAGCAAATGTCCCTTCACTGAGTAAATTAGCTAGCTTTCCAGTGCCAGGAATGGTTTACCTATTATTGAGCAAGTCTTAAGCCCAATTAGAGAGCTGTTGGTTACTTACAAGGTTTGCATGCCAGTGCTGTTCCTTTATGGCCATTGTCCCACGTTGGCTGTTGTTGTGGCTCGTAAGCATTATAACTGGGTAAAACAGTTGGTTGCTTCCTTCCTTTGGAAGCATGCATGGTGCCCTGTGGTACCATGAATACTGGTTCTCATGGTGGATACATTCAGGATAGCTCCAGTTCAGGGTCCTCTGGGCCCTGTGTATAAAGCACATGGTGTCTTCAGCTAAAGGGGCTTAACTTCCACCTCTGGGGAGCAAGTAAGGGAAATAGCAGTGAACTGTTGTGTTGGGAGAGACTCTTGGACAACCATGACCAAGAACTCAAAAGAGAGCTTCTCATGCCTGGTGTTTGGGTTTTTCTTATATGGCCTTTGGCTCTTGGAGGGAGCTTTGTCAGCCCAGGTGACAAATATCATTTAAAATATATATGTATATTTATATACATATTTGCATATATTATAAGATTTTTTTAGATAGCTGGTTGATAGTATGATTTATTATGACAGATGCTTGGCTTTCTTCTGTATATATTTCCCTCCCCCTACCTAACTAGAAGCCCCTCACATTGTCCTGTCTAGATCACTTGTATTCTGCTCTTCCCTTCTCTATTGCTCTCCTACCCCTTAACCACACTTGACACATCTGTCTTCTCTGCTTTCCAATAGTGCTTTATTTCTTTCTTTATTTGTTCTTGCTTTCTTTCCCAAAAGCAGATTTAACTATCTGTTTAACTTTGTTTATTTATTTAGCTCAGGGGAAAGAGAAGCTAAGTAGATGCCAGGAAACAAAACAAAACAAAACAAAACAAAACAAAACAAAACTGCCTTAAGTTCTATATAAATGAGTATTGTAAGCATTGACAAGTGTTTCCAGTATGATCTGCTGTCACAATATTCTCTCAGATACCCTAGGTAAGAAGGTGGGGGTGCGCAGGTTCCAGGAGGATTGTAGTAAATAGCCACCCTTTGTGCAGTGCAGGATTTCAGGGATCCCAGAGATGTCTGCTGGCCAGTTCACAGTTCCTGGGTGTGCTCCATTAGCTCTGCCTTAAGGAATGCCACTTGCTCTCTGTGTCCTATGAGGCCGAACAATAGGGCACTCTCCTCGAAGAGCTGCCGATTCCTCCAAAGTTCACTCAAAGCCCACATTTTTTCCTCTCTGAATAATGCATGAGCTTGATTCACCCATGTGCTGCTAATCTTACATGGAGGAAACTTCCAGCAGTTGCTGCCTTCTTGCGTGATGTCACTGAGAAAGCCTCACGAGTTCAAACAGGAAGGCCATGTGATCAGCTGTTGGAAGAGAACTGTGATGAAAGGGCGGCTGTGGGAGAAGCCCAGAGGGGTGTATGTGGTTGGGCAGGCAGCACCCAGTTTGAAAGTCTTCTTTCCTCAGGGGCTCCTGAGAGAGAGAAAGGTAAACCTGGCTCAGTGGGTGCTGTAGAGAGTAAGAATTTTGTTAAGGAAGCCCCTCCTACATTGTTCCCTTTTATAATTTAGGGTCCAGAGACCAGACCTTACACCCTGTTGTTACAAGATGATATCATCATCATCTGTATGTTACTCCTGAAACCACAGTAAGAAACATACTCTCTTGCATTTCAGGAGGTCGACTCCAAAATAAAAGATGTAGTGGAACCACGCTCTTCCAGAAGCTTCTCAGCACAACACCCTTCTTTGCCTGTTTGAGCTGTCGTTGACTTAACTCTGCTTCTGTCTTCATGGGGCTTCCTCTTCTGTATGCCTTTATATATCTTTTTAAAAATGTCATCAGTCCTTGGATTCACAGCCCACTCGAATTCTGCATGGACCTCATCTTAACTAATCATACTTATTTCTAAATAAGATCACATTCTGAGACTTTGGGATGGCTTAAATTTGGAGAAGTGTTATTCAATCCAGGACGACCTAAGAGTAGAAAACTACCCGTACTTTACAGATGTCTAGGCTGGTTGCTAGATCTGAGGAGCATACTTGATACCGAAGCATTTGTGAGAAGGAGAGAATGAGGATCACCTTCTACTCACTCAGGTAGAGGATGAGGTTGCTGGCAGCTGCCCAGATGTAGAAATCCTATAGGAGATTGCAGCCTTCCAAATCTTCTTTCAGTGCCACTTGCTTCAACAGTCTTTATTTACCTGTTCCCTGAAGCTGTATTTCCCAGAGGAGAAGCCCCATCATTCAACATTGATTTTTATAGATTTGGTCCATCTTAAAATGCCATGAGGTCACTGTCTCAGGATCTGAAGGTAAGGAAGACTGAATCAGACATGAGAGAATCATAAAATCTCAGGTATAGGAAAGAAATTGAAATGCAAATTGGGCACTACTATATGAAAATGGTACGTTAAGTTTAGTGGTTAGCTTCACTACTCCATAAGCAAAAATGGCCCAGAATTAAGTCCAAAATACTTGCCTGATGGATCTCTGCAAGCTAGAGAACAATAATATTGGGCTGGAGAAATGGCTTAGTTGTTAAGAGTTTTTGCTGTTCTTCCTGGGGAAAAGGGGATCCAACACCCTCTTCTGGCCTCTGTGGGTTCATGCATATGTACGGCAAAACACAGAGAGACAGACCATCAACAGACAGAGACAGAGACAGACAAAGACAGAACTACACATCCACATAAATAAAAAATAAGTGAATTTCTAAGAATCGTGTTATTGGGGAAGGCTCCAAACACTTTTTACCCATCTTAGTTTTCTTGTATTGCTCTAACAGAATACAGATTAAGTAATTTAGATGCAATAGAAGTTTATTTAGAGACTTTGAAGCCTCAGATTTAAGGATCTATATCTGATGAGTCTTCTTGCTGAATCTTAACATGGTAGAAAGCAACACACAGTGAGAGAGGAAGAGAGAAAGATAGTTGATCCTTTTCTGGTGCAAGAATTCAGACCCAGTTCCTTACACAGTCCGGGCAAGTGCTCAACCACTGACCTACACGTTGACCCACTCCTTTTATTAGGCATTCATTTCTGAGATAACTAACACAGTGTAATGACATTGGAATTAATCCATTCTCCAGGACTAGGTCCTCTATTTTAAAAGATTGCATCTCAACACTGATGCACTAGGGAGAATGAATTTCCAACACATGAACTTCAGGAATACCTTCAAATGGCAGCATCTCCATGGTGATTTTTGTCTCAAACTCTCCAGAAGGCTCAACGTGACCTCTCTTTACAATCCCAACTTCTGTGTAGTGTCTCAGCTCTGTGTTGTAGTTTGCTAGTTTTTGCCCTGCTTGGCTTTGATAAGCCATCTGAGGGTGGAAGAATGTGAGGGGGTGGAATGTGACAGCACTATCTTCTGTTGTTCCAAAGAACACATTGGCCCTCTCACACCCAAGCGGTGTCCAGAGAAGAGTAGTGACCACATCATTTCTGTGACTCACCACAGATGTGTATATAAGATCAAACTCCTCCAGCTCTCTTCTTTGTCTAAAGCCTTTGTGGACTTGGCAGCAGCGTGATTTTCCTTATTACTTGGAATGTTTTCAGTTGTGACTAATAAAGCACACAGGTCAAAGTGGTTTTTAAAACGAGGAGTCTATTGCTTCCCACAACAAGAATTCTTGAGTCTAAGCCGTTTACATGATTAATTCAGTAGCTTAATAAAGTCAAGGGCACAGGTATTTTTTTTCCCTTTATTCTGTCAGGCTGCTGTGTGTCCACTGTAGTCTCAAAATGGCCAGAGCCAATTCATGTGTAGCACATACAGACATGGACTGTGGGGTCATATTTATGTCCACTTCCATGGGCCCACAGGCTCAGAAGAGTCCTGTGATAGATTAGAATGCCCTATGTCAAAACCTTGAGATTCTTAATAATTTTTCAATGAATCTGTGCTTTATAAGTAAAGTTCAAATGGATAAAGAGGCTTGAGCTTGGAGCTCCACGCATAGGCAGTCCTGCCTAGCCTCCTCACAAACATAGGTTCTAAGCCATCTGCTCCCCAGAATGCCATGCAGCTGGTGTCACCTTCTCCTTCTAGCAGGAAGGAAAGGCATCTGTATGCCTGCATCTCTAGCACTGTAGTGTTCTACATTCCTAGCCACAGCTTCCAGCTGCTGTTAAAGTGCCAGTACCCATCTAGAAATAAAACCACCGGGACAAGTTAAGAAGAGGAGATCAACAGAAAGGAAAACACTCTTGCTTTACCTTTGGGATAAGGACCTTTCATTTTAAGTTTTCTCTTGGATATACAAATTGCTCACTGACCCTATGTAGAATTCCTGCAGGAGAAATGGACTTTGCAGTGTTACAACACTGTGGTGGCACACACATATGTAACAGCAAGCGCTGAAAAGAAAATCTCAGAAAAGATCTAACCTGAAGTTTTTCTAGTTCTCCTGGCTTTGAGAACTCCAGGTGAAAGTCATGGTGTCACAAGGCATGAAGGAAAACAAGAGGGTGAAACAATAGCATTGTTTAGCTTCTCATGAATTAATCCAGTATCCCATATAAGTGTTTACAAAGCCAGTGTGGTGGTAACTACTGAATGTTATACCCTGAAAATCTTTCAGTCTTCTATTCCTCTTAAGTCCTTGAGAACATTCTCAAAATCAATCATGATCAGAGAAACTTATTTCATTTTCTAGCTCGGCTGCAACATTGCTCTGTTTGGGAGTGTAAGTTGGGAGTATAACCCACCGGAAAAGATGTTCCAATGATTACTGTTTGTCATGTGTTAATTCTTATTTTTATCTAAGACCTAGCACTTCATTAAGCCATGCAGTGTTTGGTTCCTATTTCTGAAATATCAGAACTACATTTCAACATCCTTAACTTAGGGGGATGGGGGGGGGTTAGATGACCTGATCATCTACCAGGATGTCATAGACAAGACATCAAGTAGAAGCTGGTTTTGTTGTCTTCTGTACCACAGTTCCAAGAGATTATCATGTCATCCATTGCATAGCCACACTGGTAGACCCCCACAGAAAAGCTAGCACAACCAGCTGAGAATGTGGGGGAGGAAATCCAAGCCTGACTGTGCACTTGGGCTTTGGAGAAAACAGTTGCCAGGTTGGAAAGACTTTGGCAGACTGCATACCAGCTGTTCCGTATTCCGGCCACCACTTTAGCCTGGTAAACATTCATGTACCCCACAACCTCATCCCTAAATAAACTATAATCCAGAAAACTGCATCCCCAAACCCACTATCCAAAGCCCAGAATGTTCATTCTGTACAAAAGTTCTGCATATGAAGATCAGAGTCTGCAGTTTTCCCATAAGGACTCTACCGGGACTGACAGGGTTGCCTGAAAAAGAGAGTACCTCAGATATGTGAGACATACAGGGCAACCTAACTGAGCATCACTAGAGGGAGAGGAGGCGCCTGCCAGACACACAGCAGGTTTTGCCTGGCCACGTAAGAGTCCTCACAGTCAGCTGGAGTTCTGTGTTGCTGGAATTCTGATTCTCGTGACATTTTTTAAATTTTTTAAAATTTATTTTCTTTTATATGCATTGGTGTTTTGCCTGCATGTGTGTCTGTGTGAGGGTGCCATATCCTCTGGAACTGGAGTTACAGACAGTTGTGAGCTGCCACGTGGGTACTGGGAATTACACCCAGATCCTCTGGAAGAGCAGACAGTCCTCTTAACCGCTGAGCCATTTCTCTGGCTCCCGGCTTGTGACATTTTGATAACTTCTAGGGCTCTATGATTTCTTCAATTTTAAAACAACTGCTCGAAGTAGCCACAACTGGCCACACCGAACATATAAAAAGAGCAGAGTTACTGGTGGGCACTAGTTGGTACTGAAAAACAAAGAAAAACTAAACCTCAGAATAAACAAAACATGGAGACACTTGAAAGTTGCAAGGTAGTTTTGGTATTTGAATGCCATTTGACTGTGGTGGGGAGAAATTCATCCTAAGCCATGAAGTAAAGGTACTGATTAATGCTATTTGTAAAAGTGCTTTACGAACCAGGACATTGATTTTATTTAGATAGAACTCCTCATTTGCAGAGTCAAACAACCCCCCCTAAAAGTTATGTGACTTTCTTAAAATTGTTTCACTTCCAGTCTCCTGACTGTCACTCAAGTATAACACACACACACACACACACACACACACACACACACACACACACACACACATCTAGATCTTCCTGGCAAATTTAATTCATTAATTAAGCGGATATAGTTTGGTGTGTTCATTTCTGGCCTATCTTTTTTTGGTTTTTTTATACAATTTTTTATTTTTTATGTTAATTACAGGTTATTTACTTTATATTCCAGCTGTAGCCCCCTCTCATTCCCTCCCCATCCCACCCTCCCTCCCTCATCTCCTCCCTGCCCCTCTCTAAGCCCACTGATAGGGGAGGTCCTCCTCCCCTTCCATCTGCCCCTAGTTTATCAGGTCTTGTCAGGACTGCTCTATATGTCTATTTATGTGCTAATATCATATTGTATTTGTCACTATGACTCTGCAGTATAATTTGAGGTCAGGTATAGTGACACCCAGCATTATTCTTTAAAACAAGGGAAAACAACAATAACAACAAACTAGCCAAGAGACTGCTTTATTGAGAATACTTATTAAATTCTACAAAACGAAAAAAAATAAGATAGATACATTTGGCCTGTGGTTTTGCTGGTCACATGGTATGAGCCTGTTATTAATTGGATGCGAATATATTTTGACTGGGCATTTCTCAGAAATAACGTACAGCTCAGTCAGTCTTCCGGGACACAAAATTGTATTCTTTGTAATTGGCACATATTTTTGGCAAAGGGCCAGATGGTAAATATTTGGGGGTTTGGGGCCATCTGGTCTTTGTCAGCACTATTAACTGTTCCCCCACTGCATTGGGAAAGCAGCCGTAGACAATTTGTAAAGTAGGCACAAGTGGATTCCAATAAACTCTTATTTACAGAATGCTTAAGCTGCTGGACTTGGCCCATGAAGACAGAGTTTGCTGCCCTCCACTATTTGGGCTCACATTTTGAAGTGTGAGAGGTCTTTCTTAGTGAGTTCTGGGAGTGAGCCCCATCAGGATCAAAGAAGAACCAAGTCTTCACATGCAGCTTTAGAAGTTCGGGATACTCTAAGCACCTTAATAGTCTACAAAGGCTCCTCTACAAAGTTTCTCATACCCCTGTATGTGAGAAACCTTTTCAGACACATCTACTTACCATCTTCTTCACTAAAGATAATGGCACCATTGAAAGCAGTGCCATTTCCTGCATCTGTATACCACTGCCATCTTAAAAGAAAAAAAAAAAAAAAAACCTGAACCTTACTTGACCTGGTTATATAAATGGCAAACAACATACATTTTTAGTTTAACCTCAGTGTGAGATTAAATACAATTCTGGCCTTTGCAATATACCTTCAGTCATAGGGACATATGGCTTGGACTCAGGAGTGAACCTGTTTGTGTGTGTGTGTGTGTGTGTGTGTGTGTGTGTGTGTGTGTAACAGAAAACAATGCCATCTGTCTAAACAGTAGGCATGGTGCCAGATGCCAATCTGACTAAGCCAGACAGACAAGTGAATAAAGTGAACTTCAGCCTCCACTTCCTCCTCCCCCAAGAATCTATTAAAAGACTGAAAGAGCTGTTCAGCATCAGGCAGTGGACACGATGCTAAAGTGCACGCTCCCTAACAACAGGAGCAGCAGCTGCCAGAGCCAAGTTGCGGTAACAGTTGTCCACTAGAGCTGTGCCCCAGCTCGATCCCAGGACTCGGCAAAGGAAACTCCCTGGACTTCCAGGATGTGGACACTGGGACAGGAAGTGAAACAAAGCACACATTATAGAACCATGGACGACAGCTGTGAGGATGTGGAAACTGCCTATGTCAGTCTAAAGGCAGAGAGAGACTGAGGTGAGGGAAGCTAAGCCCACCATTAGTGATGTCTTCTGCACTTTGCCTCTTACGTAAGATGTAGGGAAATAAATGAGGACATGGGAGAATTAGCTTTTATGTTGCAGACAATGAAAAACGTGTAGGGACTCAGGTTTCCTAATTATTGCTCATGTTTTCCTTTCCCTTACAGAAACTAGAGAAATTATCAAAGTGAAGAGCATTTTTTACATTACATATTATCAGAGTATCTTTCCAACATAAGAATGCATTAGAAGAACAAACGCTGGTGTGTCTACCAAGCAAAGCCATTGATGAATAGTATAACAGCCATTTTAAAGAAATAAACAAAATAGTAAAGACATAAAAATATAACAGACAGGGTGGAAGCCCCCTCATTTCCCTTACTCTGCTCCCAGAAGAAACTACAGTAATTTCTGAATTTGGTATGCATATTTAAGATTATATTTTAATATACTACTACAGAAACTCTCCATATTTGCAAACATTTATATAACTTATATATATAGAATCTCTCCATGTATACAAATGTATATATATATGTATGTGTGTGCCTCTTCTACTTGTAAGTAATATAGGCAAAGTAAATTTAATACCCAACTTTCCAGTTTTTACACAACTAATGTCACATTATTTTGGGTACCTTTCATTCTACAAAACTTAATTTTAATGTACTAAATTTTGGCAATGTTGTGACTATGGTTGGTATCATGAAGTCATACGGCATTTTCTTATGCAAATTATGCTGTCCTAATTAACCTCTTTCCATTGTCTGGCACTCGCTTCACTGGTCCACACTGGTGAGATGAACATCGCGTTATCGCTGTCTGTCCTACCATTCCATGTTCCTACTGCATCTGCTCTGGAGCACCAGCTCTTCTGCTAAGGGCCAAGTGTTGTAGGGTACTTGCTGGGCTCCTGCTGGGCAGAGAGAGTCTACACTGTGGATCTGCCAGCAGTCTAAACACCGCAGGGAACTTTGTCCCCTCTTGGGCGGTTATGGTTTGTGGTGATCAGATCTGAGAAAGAACTTTCCGAGCCAAGATCTACTTGAGATTCCAAGTGGATTGCTCATTCCAAACTCATGTGTCATCATGTGCTCATACCTGCAGAGCAACAGAGCAGAGCACGGAGTACATGCCTGACAGTCCTCCACACGCTAGAGGCCACCAACAAATAAATGTCATAGGCTCTGGGTTTGAGAAACATATGCACCCTTTATCACTTAAGGGTGTTTGGAGCTTCCTGAGAACCATGAGGTGCTTGCATTATAAACCTCATTCATTATTAAATGAGTTAATTTTCTTTAAAAAAAAAAAAAAAACTTTGGCAGAGTAATATTGAAATTAAACTAATGTAGCTTTCTGGACTTCAAAATGGCACAGATCCAGACTGAGATCGGAAAAAAAAAAGTAAATAACTATCCTCACTATTTTAATTAACCATAATAACAACAAATCAATTTTTTTTAAAAAAATTCACAATGAGCCTAATGCTGAAGAGTTCTGCTAGTAGAAATAGCCTGGTAATGCTAACAAATGACAAGGGAAGTGGCCGGTTAGAGACTCAGATCTGGATCTGCGTTGCCTATTGTCCTGGCTCATCCGTTTCCCAATGTGACCTCTTCAAGCACTTAGAACGGTGCCTCTAAATACTGGTTTTCAGAGGGCTGTATTAGCTCAGTGTAAGTCAGAACTGGCCATAGAAAGCATCTGCAAACTTGGCCTTATTGCTGACACTAGAACCATGTGGTCTCTTATATCCATCTAACCCCTACTCAGAACCTTGTCCACCATCTTGTTGCATCCAAGCAGAGTAGCCTTAGAGCTACAGGTGGCAACTCATGCTTTTGTAATCCTCGTGACCTTGCCAATTCGGATCTCTCCACTGGCCAAGGAATGAATACTCCTAAGTAATGAAATGCATCGTGATAAAATGGCCTGCTACTTCAGGTAAGATTTTGTTGCTAAATGCATTCAGAAATATTTGAGTTTAGAGTTTGGGAATTCTCCATCCTGTAGCTAGTGCACTGGGTTCCCATCAGTGGATCCTTCTGGGATCAGTGGATCCTTCTGGGATATGATAGCAACTGTGTGGAGAGGAGTAAAAGAGCCATGAGACACCATCTCCTGGGTTACTGTGCTGCTAATAGAGCTGTTTTTACACATCATTTCACGCCTAGAGCAATTCTGTGAATCTTAGATTTGATTTTGTTGCTGAAGATGCTTCCGCTCAAAACACTTGAGAGGCTCACAAAGGAGCTCACTGCGAAGAGACAGCAGGCCCAGAACCACCTGCATCCCCTGTCTTCCATGGGAGATCTGAAGGCAGGTCCGTTCCACATTAGCCCCGTCTATGAGGGAAACTTACGTGCTACCAAATCTTACCAGGGTTGTTTCCTTGTCTATACTGTGGGGACAATGCCCTTTTCTATCTATTGAAAAGAACTGCAATGGGAAACGAACTGTATTATGTCATGTGAACAAAAGATATTGTTATTATGCTACACCTGCATCCGTTTGCCTCAAAGCTTGCATGGGTTCATACAGTGCAGAGGGTGTTCTTGGTCCACTGTGAGCTCATCACAGTGAGCTTATAGTAAGGTGATCAGAAGGGATCCGGTCTTCCACTCAACTTTTGCAGCTGTAAACTGCTCCTGTTTTTTGTTTTGTTTTGTTTTGTTTTGTTTAATTTTTAAAGCTGATCTCTGAGCACATTACATTCTCATATTAAACAAAATTTAAGGGAAATTTTTTTCCAAGCACATCAGGATAAAATAAGTGAACATATTTTTCCATCTTTAGACCTCAGAATACACAAATCAGTTAGTAAAAATACTTAACATCTCATAATTTGTCCTACTTCTGTTAAGGACTTTACAGAGGATCAGCAATGCCAAAATATTCTTCATTGAAAAGCTCTTGAGAACTGTGTCCAGAAACATGTACCAAGGGTATTGTTGTGCTAGTTATTTAGTTAAAAATGCATATGGTTCCAGGTTCCACCAGAATACTTTATATAACCACAGTATATAATATCACAGGACAATCTGACCATGTCCCTGCTTCTCAGCACGGTAAGACCGAGAGATTACATGACACTTGTTCTTGCTTTATACTAATTCTATACATACATATCAAATGTAAACACACATATGTATCTATGATGAGATTTCATAGACATGAAACATATGTGTGTATGTATACATGTGTATATGTATATGTGTGTGTATTAGAGAGAGAAAAGCAAATACAACTTAGCTCACAACCTCTATCAGAAGGACATCTGTGATAATAACTTGGTCTGTGTAGTATAAGAACATGGTCACAGATTTTTTTTTGAAGACCCAAAGATAATTATGTGAAAGAAGGCATATGGCTTTTCCATTAGAGATTAATCTCTCAGCATCAATGTATCCAGATACTACTTTATGTTCATTAACAAAGAGAACATGATTTGTTGATAGAATATACTTAATCAGTATTTTATTGATTAATCATGTTTAGCATTAAAAGGCAGAAAGAGAATGATCAGAAGAAATAGCCAAATTGCCTTTGAGGGCATAGTTGTTCGTACTAGGGTGATTTCTACAAAGGACCCATTAAAAATAAAATTTAAAAATTCAGTCTGTGTTGATGGTACACCTGTGATTAAAACCTAGGAAGATATAAATGGATCGATCCGTACATAATTTCAGTGTTGTTTTTGTTTATCTCTCGTTTCTTTCCCAGCACACTCACTTTCTAAAGCAGGTCTTTGTCTTTAAGTTTTGTTTCTTCCTGGGAATTCTGAGAGGAGATGAACAGAAAGTAAGCCCACACTCTTAATACTGTGGTTGGTTATTTTTCAATGGTCCTTGCAGCAGAATTATATTTGTCATGTCATTTGGTCTTGCATAGAGTAGTGATCAGCCTCTAAGACTCTCCTGGCCATCTGCAGCATTTCATATAAGAGAAACAAAACCAGCAAAAACAGAAGGTTAGCTGGTTTCATGGATGAGACAAGGAATTGCTGTCAATAAAGACAGAATCTCTAAGTGCTGGTGTCAGGGGCTAGATAGAGAGAGAGAGAACTCAGTCGATAAGACCATTGGCTGCTCCTCCAGAGGACTCTGGTATAGATGACTCACAACCATCTACGACTCTAGTTCCTAGAGATCTGATCCCTCTTCTTGCATCTTTGGTCACTGCACCTACGTGGCACACAGATATACTTGCAAGCAAAGCACCCACACACATAAAATTAATAAATAAATTTTTCAAAAGAAAGGGCTGGCGTGAACACATTAAGCTGTACCACCAAACTAGACTTGAGATTTTGAAAACCTCCACTGGTCTTCACCCTGGCTAGAGGATGACTCATTGGTAGAGAACTTGATGAGTTTTAAGAAACTTCATCTTGGCAGACATCCTAAATCTTCCCCTGAATTGCTATGTATGCATACCTCGCCCTCATAACTAACATCCTTTATTTGGATTTTGAGATTTCAAAACACCAATGTCTTTCCAGTTTGAGGGCTGAGTTTTGAATTATGTTCAGACATTTCCTTTCTTGCTGTCATTTGTAATGCCCTCTATGACAGTCTTTGAGATTAAATTTGTGTTCTGAAAGTAAATGTGATTGGACCTTATCTATGGGTTTGAGAGAGAGAGCTGGGCAATTTGAACTTGGCTGTGACAGCTGAGGCAAAAGGTACATGGTGGATGGGGTGAGAAAGAGGAATTCTTGCAAGTATTAGTAAGTAACCTATGCTTTTTTTTCCTAATAGAGCTATGTTTAATACAGAGACACAGTGTCACTATTAATTTCTCTTTATGAGGCATTCCAAAGATATTGTATTATAAAAATAATAACCAACATTGTTATTCTCAGGTATGTGAGCAGTAAGCTGACATTTTGGCCCTCTGGCTAGTTCTCAAGACATTACCTAATACATTACCTCATAATGATGACTAGAGAAAAACATTTTAAAAAGCCCAGCCTTAAGTGCTTTGATAAAGCCACCCCAGGTCTGGTGGCCAAACTTACATGCCAAAACCTCCTAAAATGAGTTAGGGGTGGTTGCTGTCTGTGCCCACTCTCAGTGGGAACATTTCTTTCCTTTCAAGAGTGTATTTCACATTGGAACAGAATTGCTGGCACTTAGAGCAAGGACATAAATTGTGCCAATTTATCTTTTCCAGAGCAGGAAGGGGGCAGCCTGTGAGTAGCCATAACACACAAGACTCTGTCTTCCTCTTCATATTTATGCTAGGGAAAAAATTATAAGGCAATAAAAGTTTTCCTGTCAGAGTTCTTATCCCTTAGGAGGCAGAGTTGGGACACACAAGCACAAAAAGCAGAAACTTAACAAGACACCACTATGACACAATGCATTGCTTACAGCCCGCCCTGCCAGAACCTGACTGACATGCCCCAGGAGGGGCTAAGTCCCTGTAGCCAGCAAAGGCTGGTTGTGGGGTTCATTTTCCATTTTCACTCAGAGAGTAAAACTCATATCTTCCTCATTCCTATGGCTCTGCATCAACACCTCAATTGGCCCAGTTTTCTTCCTCTTAATCCATGTTTCACATCTGTCCCTGCCATTTTTTATCCATATTTATAGAGACATCACCCAAGATAGTGGATCTTGACTCTAGTGGCATATTAAAATTACATAAGGAGATGTAAAAAGAGTGCCAGCATCCAGTCTCACTGCTTGGCACTTTTCGTTCAAATAGCCGAGGCTTTCACTGGTTAATAGAGTAAAACACTCCCCAGCTAATTCTTGTATGTGGGCAAGGTTAACTACACTGGCATAAGACGTTACGGCTTTTCTGAACAAACAGCTAGTAATGTTTCTGAGTCAGGGAGTGTTTGAAAAAGATAAAGCTGGTGACATTTTGCAGGATGCAAGGTGAAAAAAAAGAGAGGCTGCTTGCTTAGCCCAAGGGCTCACTCGTCCCATCCATATTCAAAGACTGATAATGCATGGTAGCTGGGGGGTCATGGGAGTTATAATGACTCCATTCACAATCACAGCTTAAAACCCTGTTTAATATTATGTTTAAATGCCATTTTAAATTGTCTTCTACGGCAAATCGCAAAACTCACAGGCATTGAGCTCTAACATTGCAGCTCTAACGCGTGCGTATTTTCAACCATGGTGGATTCACATTAGCCCCCCTACAGAACCAGGAGACAGAGAGACGCCAACGGGCCCTCTCTTCCTTGCTTGTTTTCCAGAATGGAGATAGAAGAATACAGAGAGCAATTCTCATGACTCACATGTGACCAAAGGCTGTGTGTGTCACAGAAATCCCTCCCACCCCCCGGAAGGGTTCTAGGACCGGAAGAGCAGAAGCTGGAGAAGTAACAACACAGCAATGCCTGATGCCCTTAAACAGAAACGCTGCCATACTATAGCTTCTTCTCCTCTCTAGAGAGGAAGGCATGATTCCAATTTGGTAGATAGATGCTAGAGATGCATAAGAATTCATTTAATCACTAACCTGCTCTCTGAAAAGATTCTTAGGAAGTTGAAATTCGGTAACATGAAATTATATAAAAGGAAAAAAGAGAGTGTTCCCAAGGTCATGAACCCCCCACTCCTACTTAAATCCCAAACATTCTCATCCCCCGAAATGTTAAACACCTTTCTTAAGTGCCCCATTGCACCAAATACAACAAAATGTGTAAAGGAGGATAAAAACTGATACGGTCTTAAGCAAATATTTATTAGGTAGCTTGATCATTTTACTATAGACAAATAAACAAACATATACATACATACATACATATTAAATTATGGTTTTGAAATGTCAACGTCAGGAAGGCAGATTTCTGCCTTCTGCTTAGCAAGTACCTGGATATAAAGACCTCCAAGAGGCAGCCTTAGAAATGGGTGTGAAGTGTGCACAGACTCTTGGTTGCAAGAACATCACGAGAGAAGGGGGAGAAAGAAGGGATGCAAGGGACACTTGACATGTTGTGTTCTTTCTCCGAGGCAGAATGGGTGCAAAGTTACAAGTTCAGGCTGCAGCAGAATATCACAGCGAACGAGTGACTCACCAAGGAATTTGGATCCTACTTGGCAAGCAATGAGTGGCTACCAGACATTTTTAAGCAATGAGGAATGTGGAAAATGAAGCATGGAATGGATTGGATGGGAAGGAGAGATATTAACCCCTTATGGTTATTCTAGCAATGCAGAGTGGACTGGAATACATTAGAGCATATATTAGAAAGACTCCTCCCACCCCAAGGCAAGCTAGGGTGGCCTTAAAGGCAGCAGGGCTCTAGGCGTCTCACCTTCTCCATCTTTCTTCCAATCAGTTGCTTCCTCTTCAAGCCACAGTCTAAATAACAGGCTAGTGTCACCAGTACTCACCCAGCCAGCTTTGTAGGAAGATCACAGCTTTGTAGGAAGATGAATTTAGAAACCATCCTCCAGTGAAAGCCCCACAAGGGACTGCAGGGCAGTCAAGATGTCCCCTGAGTAGGCACTACCTGAAGTCACACTGTTGGTAATAATGATGCCTTTCACACTCGGGTAATAAATCACAGCCCATTATCCTCTTCAATAGAAGAGGTCCGTTCGAAGAATTCCCTAGAACACAAAGCATATACATCTGTTCCACAATTCACATTATCTCCATTCAATAGAGCTGACTGCGGGCCTACTGTGCGTTGGTTGTATGTCAAACTGATTGCCAGGGGGTTCACAGTGGAGTGAACACCATGTCAGCTTCACTATATCCCTGCGATGCTGATGACGGGGGTATCACACAGGAGCTTCTACTTCTGCCTCTTAAGCCCATGGGGCCCTGGAACAGCCTTCCCTTCAGCCTGGCCACCAGCTTCCTCTGCGCCAATCTGCAGTTTGTCTAGAAACATGCCCCACAGACTGAGCGTGTTCTCTTGTTCATTGTTGCCACATGCCTGCCTTAGAACAGATTCCCTGTTGTTCCTCTTGGAGTTAAAAATGTAGTGTCATTCACTAAAACGGGCAATGTCATTCAGGTTCAATTTCCCCATTTAAGTGGTTCCTGGTAGGGAACTTCTAGTACAAAATATAGATGTGTCATTTTCTCTTTTGGTAACATACCACATAGCCAGAGTTACCTCACACCTTCTAGGGATGGCTTGCATGTGTGGAACATGCTGAAGGGTCTTATGTACAAAGAATGAACGACCATTTCAGTCTTCTAGATGAAATCACATCCAGTGAGCAATGTCACCTGACCATTTTCATATCCGTCTGTGTCATGAGACCTAACCCTGGCAGAGTCCCTCTAAAGAGTCCTCCTTCCCTGGATTAGGACGTTTTTCTCTGTGCTCTTCTAAACTGAAAAGACATGCTTGGTTTGGATAGAAGAGAGCCAACAGGAGCTCAGCTCCATCAGACAGAGTCTGAACAAGACGAGAGCCACACCTCTCCCAAGTGACTTTCTCGGCATGGAGAAAAGTGGGTGGTGAGGGTCGCTGCTGTTGTGAAAGGCTGAAGCTCTCCGAGGCAGGTCTACTGACTTGCCAGTGCTTTTAATCGATTTTCAGTACCTCACCAAATGTCCACTAGGTGCTTCCTTTGTGTATGACATATGCTGAAATAAGTTAGAGAGGGTTGGTTTTATTAGGGTTATATTCCTATAAGAGCTTTTTAAAGAGTCCTTTAATGCTGCACTGTAGTTTCATTAAAGAATTTTTGTCTCTGTGGTTGTAAATAATGGTGAAGAACTTGTGGATCTTTTTCTCAGATAACAAAGGGTCTGTTGGAATCTTGGTGATTCAATGCCAAACGTAGATAAAACCAAAGTAAAACACCAGAGGAAAAAGCAAGCAGCAAGTTGGAGTGGTGAATTTGGAGTTCAGCCTCAAACAGTACATAAGCTAGCCCAAAGAAGACGCATTTGGGCTAGCTCATTGTAACAAGGTTGCCCAGAGAAGACAAGGTCCTGGGTTTAATCTCCAGCTTGAGGAAACAAAGAAAAGAAGAGAAGAGAAGAGAAGAGAAGAGAAGAGAAGAGAAGAGAAGAGAAGAGAAGAGAAGAGAAGAGAAGAGAAGAGAAGAGAAGAGAAGAGAAGAGAAGAGAAGAGAAGAGAAGAGAAAGAAGGGGGGAAAAGAAGAGAAAGAAAGGGGCTCTCTCTCGTTCTTCTGGCACCTTGCTGCACCCCGGAATTTTGGCATCTGGCTTGACCGGACTACTGCCCACATACAATAGTGCATTCCTGGCTGACCTGGGGCTTTTGATAAGATCATCTTCCTGAAATACCTTAAATCCTCCTCTCCCTCAGGGCTTCCTAAGTAACTCTTCTGAGGAACTTTCCAAATTACCATTATTAGCACATCTTGGTGGGCCATCCTGTGATTTCTAGTCACTTAGTAACCCTACCAAAGGCAATTACATTCCTTCTGCTTCTGCCTATATAGCTGTATGGAAAACTTGAATAAATGGAGACTTTGATCAGAAATACTGTCTTGGTCTTCATCTCTCCCGCCCTCGTCCCCCCTTTTCATTCCCACTTCCCCATTCAGGATCTCCGTTGACAGACCTGCGGGACGGGTCACTTGTTCTTTCCTTTTCATTTTTCAGTGAATTTCCTTTTCAGTCCAGGAGACTAATCTATGAATTCAAACATACTAGTCAATCTCACTCTCACTAAACTGTAACCCTAGACATTTTGTACTTTTAATTGTAAGATAGAGTTTGACTCCACTGTTCAGGCTGGGAGTAAACAAACCTAACTCTATAGCCCAAGCTGGCCTGCAATTAACAATCCTCCTACTTGAACCTCCTTAGCACCTGGGATTAAAGACTAGCCTATTCTCCTATCTGGGCATCAGACATGCTGAGGGCATGTCCCAGAGAAGCATCTGAGCCAAAGGTGAACAATCCCAACAACGGTAATCTTTAGGTTCACAGGCAATTCCTCTCTGGTCTCCTGTGTCTTGGTCCCAAATCTCTGCCAAGCCTCACTGCCATGGGCCCCATGGTCCTCGAATGTGCATAATATCTCCCTTAGCAGTTTCAAAACCCGCATTCCAGCTTCCTGCCCTTTTCCAATTCTCTTGTTTATAGGAAAGCATTTCTGGCTTACATTCTCAACTTCCGTTAAGTCGTAGATGAAGGATGGAAGGGCTGTGCTGACAAACGCAAACAGTTGTCTGTGCTTACACCTGCTCTATCTCATGGGCATACAGCACTGGCTCGGGTGTTGGGTCATTATAGATGACTTTTTTTTTTTTAATGTTCAGACTCTAGTTTTAAAACAATGTCACCTTCCAAATTTGCCATGCTAATTACTAACACTCCTCCTGGGGCACAAATGTCAGGCGTGTAGCAGATATTCCTTCCTGCTGGGGTTTATCTGACCAATATATGTAAGGTGGTTTTTGTTTGTTTCGTTTCCCTGTTCTACCATTGTTATCGGGGAAGTAGGGGTGGGGGGATTGCTGGTTTCAAGGTTACCGGGGATATGGAAGTTTCCTTTGAATGTCAAGTCTCAACAATACAGGATTTTTTTTTTTAATGGACTCAAAGGCAAGCATGAGGACAATTTTATTAGAGCCTGAGAGAAAAGCCATGGGGCAGCAACCTGGAGGAGAGAGGTGGAAAAGACAAAAGCTGTGACTTCCCAAGGAAGGTCAGCAAACAGCTGCATGGCAAAGTTGGTGAGGGGCCCAAAGAGTGAGAAATCCCAGAGTGCTAAGGAAAGAGTGTTTTCCAAAGAAAAGGAGATAGAAAGAAAAGGGAAGGTGGCCCTTCTCTGAGTAACTCAGAAAAGTCAAACAGGTTCTACCCCCGCTGTGCGATGGAAGCTGTGGAAATGGCTGCATTCAAACATTCAAAGGGCCTGGCGGGGGTGGGGAGTTGGGGAGGCAGGGAGGGTAAGGTCATTATCTCATTAGAGGAACAATTAGTCCTACCTTCTGCTTAGTAGGTCTTCCAGGGAATTAGATTTTTCTAGGGGGAGTGGAGGGGACCCCTGGCTGGGTGACTGATAGGCCCAGCTAGATTAACTGTTAAAAGGAATATACAACACTGCAGAACAGCTTAGAATGCCTCCCTGCCCAGGACCAGAAGTAGAACTTAGGTTCTGTTCTTTTGACCTGGAGAAAGCAGCTTTCCCTTAACTGGTCTCAACAAAGCCCAGATACCCCCATATTTTCATACGGTAAGTTAAATCCTAAAGAGGGGCTCCTTCCAAAGGTTCTGAGGGAAACAGGAGGTAAGATCCAGAGTTCTCAAAAGAAAGTCCATACTCCATGGCCTTTAAACCTACAAATAACTGTCCAGTTACCTTACTATAATATTTTTTGTATTGAACCAATGCTCTTTTAGATTGATTTATCTGCTTTTTTCTTGTCACATCCAAGGTAGACCTTCAAATGGCAGAGCTGGTGACAATCAGAAGGACTCTAATCTGACTGGATAAACACAAGGATTGTTATTGAGTAAACAGAAGCCTAAACTCTGAATTCCTCAGGAACCTCAAAAGGTGGGTTTTGGTTTACCAGGAAAACCACTACTTCCCGTATTTGCCCCCAAGGGTCAACTACCTTCAGCAGGGACATCTAGTTCCTGGTCTACACAAACAGCCTGCCCCCTTAAAACTGATGAGGATTTTCCTGTTCGTCACTGTTCTCTGCCCCCTGAGGCAGAGCCAGGTAGTTCAGTTCCGCAAATGAACTGTCTTTCTATACTGAGTGGTCTGGCTCCTTGGTTTCACTGTGCCTGGCTTACACTATTATCTACACATAAGCCCAGGAAACCCATCTGCATTTATGATCTGTTGTTATAAACTATGTAGCTCTGTTAGTGGGGAAACTGAGGCCACTTCTTTCAGATTCTTAGTCTGGTTAAGAAAAGAATTTAGAAATGAAATCAGAAGGAAGATTGAGGACAATTTTACTGTAGTTTAAAATGATAATAATAATAGGGCAAGCTGTAAATCTTGGTTGCTGCCAAGAGACAGAAAACGAGGAGGAAAGACCAGGTCATGTGTAAGCAGCTGCATGGTGGCAGACAGTTTCAGAGAAGTAATGAGAAAGCCTTGAGCATGGGTATCAGCCCTCTTGGGGGAGGAGGGGGTCTTTCTCAGTCATGTGATTGACAGGTCCAGCTGGAAGAAGGAACAATGATATGTAGAATTCTTATCTTTGGAGCTGATCATAGACTCACATCTCTCCATTCAGGCCCAGGGGTAGATTCTATTTTTTTGTGTGTGTATATTCGAGGGGGAAAGGGTTTCTCTTAATGGGCCTGAGGAGGGCCCTTATATCCATCCTCAGTGTCCTGCAAACTAAATATTCTAAATATGCTCCTATAGGGGACCAGCTCATAACGACATGTGTGTCTGTGCTAACAGCATGTTCACTGAAAACACATCGGAGAGGACTGGCAATTGGCATTTACTAATGGTATTTGTCAGCCACCAGCTGGACACGTTATTTAATGAAAGAATGTTGCTCAGGCATTGTCTTTGCAAAACTTTAGTATCTCTTTACTTAATAATCACAAGTTAGGGGAAACCTGTGCATTTTCGTTAGCCTTCAAAGTTGTCAGGATCTCACACAGAACTTGAATTTTAAATGCTAAACCTAAACTATGGAATGGCAGGTGCATGGATATTTGTATTTAGGTTCAAATCCTGCTTGTTGCCCTTTACGAGCGCTCAGGTTACCATGCCTTTGTTTGTAAAACCGGAGCAAAGTTCATTGTATGGGGCTGTAGCTAAGATACATCTGTACTTAAGAAGTTTCTGTAAAGTAAAAATTACTCCAAATGCGGTGGCCATTTTTAGTTTATTGTTGGTTTTCTTGAGAACGTTTGCTGTTTTCCCTACTCAGGTGCTCTCACACAAGATTAATTATTGCTCTCAAATTTCATAAGGCACATTTGGCTTTCTGGAAAGATAGGTATGTCCATCTGGAAACTAAGTTTAAGAAAATAAATATATCTCTCTGGAATGACTAATAGCCCCTTGGGAGAAGCGAGGAACTTGGCTGACTGAGGATTTTTTCCATAGGTCATAGAAATTTTGTCCAGGTCTAAATAATCAGTGCGCCCCCCTTCATTAAAAAAGCCAGAAGAAATACAATAATCTATCTAGAGAGTATATTTTCCAAAATCTACTTCTGTACTTCAGTACAGGCAAGCCCACTACACTCAGTTTGTCTCCCTAGATTACCAACCCAGCTCTGGGATGTGACAGACAAAAGAACACTTTGTCCAACTCAATCTTCAAAGGTTTTTCTAAGATACATACCAAGTCAATTTCAAAATTTTCCTTTATTGTGAAGAAACAGATCTTTTCTCAGGAAATGTGATCATTCTTGTCTCTTTGATTGAAAATAAAGCAAAAAAAGAAGACATAAATTGGATAGAGGTTTTTCATATTTAAGTCAATTCACAATGAAGCAAGACTTTGTAGAATTTGTTCCTGTTAGGAGTCTGCCCGGGATACACAGCTTCCTGTGAGGTTTGGACTGAGCCCAATGAAGAGAGAACAAATAGAAAATAAAAACTTCTGTAAAAATTAAATAAAAATGTGTAGTCAGTTACAATGAAAATATGAATACTTATAATAGTTCACCTTTTGGGAAAATATATATAATAAATTAATACATACATATATAGTCATTACAGCTTACAACGAAATCCAAAGCATGCTAAAAACATTAAGAAACATGTGAAAAAGCAGGTCTAAATAATTATCACAAAACGTTTTGCATGCTTAAAATAATTTCAAACCACTCTTTCGTTGTCTTTTATGCATTAGTGTATTTCAGAGGAATATTTTAGCCACTGTCATTATATTCAAGATCAATCTTTTGCTGTTATCTCCCTCTGCTCTTTCTCTTTCACACTCCCTTCCCTTTGATGTAGCTCAGGCTGGCATAGAACTTACGCTCCTCACACCACTGTCTCCTGAACACAGTAATCACAGGCATGGGCCCCATGCTCAGCTTTCGTGTTTTCTTAATATCTTACCTATTACTTCTAAGTGCTCTCAGTTACTTCACCAACATTTTCATGTCAAGTCATATTTAAATCACGTAACCACGTCAAGAGTGAACCATAGCCCAGCTATCATCAAATGATTCGCTACGATAAAATTTCCAAAGAAAGGTGGCATTCTTTCAATTAAGAATTAATTCTTCTGACTTAAAATGTTTTGCATGTTGCTGAGGTGAAGAGTAGACACCTGTTGTTAGAATGAAAACAAAGGAGCTCTTTAAGGGCTAGGAGCCAGACTGAGCCTGAAGTAAGGAGAGAGCTTCACTCTGAGCACCTCCTTGAGCTTGGCGTCAGAGATCATCAACTTTGACGTCTGCTTCACGCTTTCTCCAGAAGGTGGTGCCTGTCAGCCACTCCCAGCTGGTTTTGAGGCAGGCCCTAGTTCCCCATTCCTCCCATCCTGATTCTTCAAGAGTGAGTCCTCCTCACTAAATGAGGTGCAGGAAGAAACATGTTTTTTTGCACACCCATAACTCCCACATAGCCGTCACACAAAGGGTTTGACTTGAAGGAATGTTTGGGGATGTACACTGTCATAAACATGAGAAGAGAACCGATTCACAGAATCATGACGTCACAAAAATTCAAACAAGACTCCAAAGGTCATCTGTTCTAAGAGTTCTTAAGATCAGCTCTGGAAGTAGGTTATTGTTAAGACGACAGGAAACGCTTTGAGGTTGTTGCAAATGTCATATGCGTGTTTATCTATGGGGAATCTAATTTTCATTGTTCTCTCAAACATACCATATCTCCAAGTTACTATTAAACTACAGTTACTTCCCAGAGGGCAGGTCCAGTCATAATAGGGTTAAGGACTGTGTCACATCACTTCCTCAACAGCAGAATTAGAGGTGAAGCCTTATTCTCCTGAGACATGCTGATAACCACAGAATTCAAGCAGGGTTTTTCTACTTTTAAGAAATAGAAGTGTTTACCACGTACTATGCTAAGTTTGTTTCTGAATCACATCAAAGTGATTGTTTGGTGAAGGACTCCAAGCTATCAGCATTATGCTAATCATTTAGAAAACTCTTATTTGACCAAACGTTTCTGTTCTCACTGATTATGTTGGTATTCTCCAGACGTAGCCTCAATAGCAGCACACTCTCATCATCTAGATCCTGTAAATATTCTGGCATCTCCCCAGATGCCAGTAAAACGATTCAGCACAAGTATGCAGCATAAAAGGGAGAAAAACAAGAAACACGTGTGGAGTTCTCCATGTGAAATCTATAGCCGTTAAGAGCCTGATTTGTATCTGTGCCCTAAGCATGCACTCAGCAGCCAACCAGGGGACTCAGCAAAGTGATGAGGAGGACTGGGAGACAGTGATTCAAGGAAGAGAAAAATCTCAATCTTCCTACACCCAAACAACCCAAGGTTAAATCACCGAGAAATCATTCAAATAGAAGAATGGGGGGGGGGGGGAACCTGTGCCACTGTGACATGATAGAAGAATGGGAGAAAAATCTGACAAGGACTTGTTTGTTACAAGGGCAACTTGAATAATGAACCAGATAACATCCACAGCTCGGATCCAAAATGAAGGTGAGCATGGTAGGCCACAGAGCCTGTTATCCTGAAGGGAGCTCACGCCCTGCCCCACCTTTGTATGAACCCTTCCCTTTCCCACCAGCCATGAGGTCCAGAAGTTAGCTTTTCATAAGAAAGCAGAATAAGACCCAGCTTCCCAAACAAGAATGGCTGTCGTTGGAAGCAGGGGCACGGGCTTCCAGCCGCCCTGGTTTCCTGCTGTTAGGGAGATCCAGATGTCAGGAATAAGACATCTCTGTGGTAGACGCTGGGAAGTTTGAGGGTGATGACGTTGGAGCCAGAAGATGACAGAAACTGTCAGGAGTGAGACAGGAAGACTTGACAATGGACGTTTGAGAGATCTTTTCCCAACTATACCACCATGGGACTGAAACCATCTGGATGCCATGAAAAGCTTAGACAGCAAAAAGGAAAATACAAAAGGCAAACACACAAACCCAACCCAGTGTCTTCAAAGTACATGTAGTAGTATGTTTCCAAATTTGCATTCCACATCATGGGTGCATCACTTAGAACAAAAACAAGGTGTTCTGCCCAGGAGAGAAACATCATACTGATAAGAGCTGCGACTGTAAGAAAGGGACAGCAGGCAAGAAGACAGGGCTAGATTGCTAAGGCCCTGAAGGTCACATGAAGGTCAGCTTTAAGCTTCAGTGCCTGGTAACATGAGAAGGTGCCTTGGCTTAGCGATCTCTTCTGTATGTGGAGTGACGGGTGGGTACATTAGTCAATGTGGAAAACAAGCTAGCCTTATTCTTTCTTTGTGAAGGTGTGAAATGCTCACTTGGTGAGCGTCACAGCCATGAAGCGGCAGTCTCTATCCAAACTCACGGAGACAATGCATGTATAGACTGTTCCTTTCTTCTCAGGTCCCGAAGGGCTTTGTTCTGGTGACCCACTTGCTAGAGAAGGCTTTCCGTCAGAAACTACCACACAAGATGGTCATGTTAACTCTACGGACATGGCTCAGCTGGGATTCCTTACTAGGAAGTAAATATACTGATTTTATTGCTCAGTAAAGGAGATCTCCAGCTTTCTGTGGTCAGGGTTCAAAATAAATGTCCTTCCTGTGAGGCATTTGTACTAATTGTTGCATGGGTTTATATCACTTGCCGCTTTGTCATTGCTCTGCATGGTGTTACTGATTGCTAAACAGCGGAGATTATTGAGTCCCTGATCGCAGGCAGGTAGCGGAATAGCTTCACTTACATTCCACCCAGGTCTGCTTTTTGGGGAAGATGCTATCTTGATCAGTATCTGGGTGTTTCTGCCAAATCACCAAACCATTTCACTGCCTGAGGATTGAATTAGTAAGCACACTTCGTGTCCATCAGATACAACAAAATTTTTAGGAAGGTGTCTTAATGTAGGACACTTTTTAAAAGGTGCTGTTTGCTTTTATCATGTGTATGGGTATTTTGCCTGCATGTATGCCTTTGTATATTGTATATTTACATATTTGTCTACATACACACTATGCCAGAATTGGCAAGAAAAGGGAGTTGTTGTTCCCCTGGAACTGGAGTTCCAGGCATTTATGAGCCACCACGTGGGTACTGGGAATCGGATGCAGGACTTCTGGAAGAGCAGCCACTGTTCTAAAGAGCTGAGGCAATTTCTCCTGCCCCAGCATGGAGCTTTTATATTTTCTTTTAAATATTCCAATATAAAGAATTTGTCTGGAAGAATGGCATTTCAAACTGTAAATAACTAGCCCTGAGCTATGTCCCTCAGTAACCCCAAGGATCAATTATTAGGAAATGGTCTCTTTCCTTTAAAACCGCGTCACCCTGCCTTAATTTCTGTTGTAGTGCTGCAATAAAACATCATGACTGAGGCACCTTACGAACGAAAGCATTTCACTGTGCTTTTGATTCCAAGGGGTTAGAGTGCAAGATGGCAGAGCAAAGGCATGGCAGAAAGAACAGCTAACAGCTTGGATCTTGTTGTGCAAGTAAGAGACAGATGGGAAAGGTCTCATTGAGACCTCAAAGCCTACTCTCCATGACACACCTCCCAGGCCCTCCCAGACAGTTATACCTACTGAGAGTCACATATTCAAATATGAGCCTAGAGGGCCATTCTCATTCAAATCATCATAACCGTCCAGTATTTCCCGGAAATTCCCTGGAGTCTAAAACTCAAGTTTTAGTCACTTCTACCAGTAAAGATTTTGCTCAACCCTATAGATTCATAAAGACTCCAACAGCCTCTTTCCCTGAAACTCCTACATTCACAGAACCACTTGACACACCTTAATAAGACTGGGTCAGCTTCTTGTGTTCAGGTACTCAGTGCGGGGGGCCATTTTCTTTTGTCATAAAGCAGTTCTTGGAAATACTTTTGTTGTTTTGCCAGACATTGGGCATTCTTAAAGATGCTGCTGATGGGCTACAGTAGCTTTGAAAATTGAGTAGAAAATGTCATACATCAGCAATTGTTTTCTTTTCTATCTTAAAAAAAAATCAAAATAACAACAACAACAAAAACCCCTTCCACTAGATGCTGAGCAGGGGCAAGGTCTGACCATTACAGAAGTGCTGAATGTCAACACCATCCTATAGCTGAGTCCTTGCGATAGCAACTAAACAAGAGTGATGAGTTACCTTAGATGCTGAAAACAGTAAAAGGAATGATAATCTTATGGCGCTGTTAATGAGACTCAATTAGGTAATGATGTAAGGAGCTTAGGGCAGTATTTGGCACATAGTCCATACACAACAAAGGATACCTCTTAGGAGTATCATCTGTCACCCATGATAAATGCATGCTCTTCATGGAAGGTGTGACCCACTCAGTCTCATGCAGGGAGTAGATTCATCTGCTCTGGCCTTCTTGAGCAAGAGGCTCGACCACAATTGGCAGGTGGGGTCCTCCCATCCCAGATATCTATCTATAATAATGGCTGGCATGCTCCTTAAATGAGGACTTTGTGAAGATAACAAGTTATTAGGGGAAAATGACAGGGCCCACCCAACGGAATGAAAATTACCTGGAGGTCACTACACAGTTAACTCAAACACCTAAGCTACAAGCATACCCTGATTGTTCTAGTCTCTTCTCATTAGAGAAACTGCCGATCTCACTCTCCTTTTCACATGGCACTCACTTTATTATCCTTCTCATTTTCCTGACATTTTTAATGATTTCACAATTTTTTCATATCACATGACAAAATTTCATTAGGAAAATTCACAGGGCCATTGAGATGGTGGCTCTGTGGGCAAAGGCACTTGCTGCCAAGGCTCTTGCTGCCAAGGCTGAGTAAGATCCCTGAGTCACACATGGTAGATAGTAAGAGAGAACTGATTCCAGAAGGATGTCTCCTGACCTCTACATATAAGCCAGGAAATAATTTACAAAAGAAAGTTCATTAATTTATAATTATCTCAAAACGATTATAAGTTAAAGTCAAAAGTATAGAATTTTATAAAGAAAAATATAGAATCTCCCATCAGGCTTTTTTCATTAATTATTACTGTCTCTCTTATGAGATACATTGTAATTAGTTTGGTGTATGATTCTACACATTCTCTGTCCATGTCCATCCATGCATGTATGTATGTATATGTTCATATATTTTATATGTGTATATGTTGCTATGTATGCTTTCAAATAAAAATAATCTCATGCTGCACATGCTGTCTGATGGCTTCCTTTTTCTATTAGAAAGTCTTGGGTATCTTTTCCCATTTAGATCTTTCTTTTCTTTTATTTTTTTAAGTGTATACGTTCCTTCTTATCTGTATGTGCACCTTGTGTGTATAGTACCCATGGGGGCCAGAAGAGGGCATCAGAACCCCTGAAACTGATGTTATATGTAATTGTGAATCACCATATAGGTGCTGGGAACTGAACTTGGGCCCTTTGTGAAAGCAGCCAGTATTTTTCAATTGCTGAACCATTTCTCCAGCCCAGTGTTTAACACTGTACAAGTAGAACTGAACCATATATCTAACAAGTACAAGCAAGTTGCTATTTTCTCTGTTCAGTATTGTTAATCATTTAGAAGCCTTTGCTTAGAAAACATTAAATAATTATCTGACTCTTATTAATAAATGAAATTGTGAAAATTGAATATTTTAGTGGTTTGCATTTCCATTCAGTTGGTCTGCATTCTTACATTATTTATTCAACTTCCTACAAACGAATTAGCCATTGACCTACAAGAACTTTTGCTTATTATGCTATTACTTTAAGAGTAATTTATGTGACAGGTATGTTTTTATGCTATTGATATTATTATTATTTTACTTTGGTGACTATAATTTTTATTGAACATAAATATTTGAATAACTTAATTGTGAAACAGATCCATATTTTTCATATTTTTAGTTATTACTTATGAGTTTCTAACTTTGCTGAGATCTTTCATTTTCAATTCAAAATTAACAAGAATTCATTTTTGATTCATTTATTTCTACTTTTAAGAATATTCAAGTATTTAGTACGTCTGTAACATTAGAAATAGGAATATGTTTTTTAATTTATTCAAATAACTGCACAATTGATTGAGCAATATTGAATATACGCTGTATTTCTCCTTAATGTTTGGCTAGCCCACTTAATTCTTCATGGATCTGTGAAAACATGTTTCCGGATGATCTGTTGTATCTATGGAATTCTTCTACCATTATTTTAATAATTTTTTCTTGAAACATTTTAACCTTTTGGATGTTATTCTCTGTAATAGATTTTGCTGTCTTGGGTTTTCTTTGAAATAAGTTTAAAAATAGTTTTTGTAAAAATTATTGGATATGTTTTATTGAGGTTACAAAAGAGCTACATTATTTTAGATTACTTTCCACCTATATAATGCTGTGTAATATTTTTACAAGAATAAGTGTGCTTTTCAACATATTTAATCTTCAAGTGTCTCAGTAAGATAAAAAAAATTACCTCTAGATAGATCATCTCCATTTTTTGCTGATTTATTGGTGTTTTAGTATTTCACTATGCTTGAAACTGGGAGAAATGAAAAGGCTGGTTCTCACACACATGTCTGTTACTGGGCTTTCTAAGGAGCAGAACCGAAAATTGTACCAGACATGATGGCCAGACACAGTGGAGAAGCCCTGTTGTCCATGAAGAGTGTGAGGATGAATGCCCCCATCTGATTGCCTTGTCATCCGTAAACAAGGAGTTTAGGCCTTTCAGAGCCAAAGACAGTATGAGGAGTGTTGTAAGTAGTTATTAATTTTTACTATTGGTTTATCTTCTAGTAAAGCTTGCTGCTAATCTTAAACAGCTGTATAACCAAAACACCACACAGAGTCTGGGTTTTTAGTTAACCTAGAACACAATGCTGGGCAATATTTACTCCCTCCTAAACCTCCAAGCCCTCAGTTTCCTAACATTTAGATTTCCCACATTATACTTGCTTTTTGTGAAATCTTAGGTCTGGTTCATCCTCCAAGATCTCTCCTCCAGCTCTCTCTCCAAGCTCTCCTCCTGCCCTTTCTATTCCCACTCATTTCCTGCCTTCTAGCTCCTCCCACTCATTTCCTGTCCTCTGGCTCCTCCCAGCTCAACATTGTGTCTAGTTGCTTTATTTGTATGTTTACACCAAGTTGAGACAAGATGTTTACGATTGAAACCAGAGACTGGGGGGGCAGAGGGAGCAATCGGCATTTGAATGAACAAGGGTAAGGTGTACACATTTTAAAAGAACATTATACCAACGAGGAGTGCTGGGCAGCATAGAACAAGAACCTCCAGTGTTCCATCTACATGCACATCCTAAGCTGCTCACCAGTTCCTCTGGAGCTGATGAAGTAGAAGGTGAAGTGTCAGCTGATGAGGCAGCTAGCAGACACCAACTGAGGAAAGAAGAAAACACTGTGTTTATGAAGCAGTGGAAGGAGAACATGCAGAATATTGAATCTATTTTCAGCCAGTATATTGGTCTTAATAGACATAAACCCCTTTTAGCCCATAAATTTGACGCATATGTCTAAATAGTAAATCTGCTAAGCATTTTGTTTCTTTAAGTCCTCCAGATAACTGTGTTAAATCTAAGATAACATTGTTTGAAAGTTTGAATTAAAAAAACAAAAACAAAAACAAAAAAACCTTCATTAGCAGTATTTGCAAACTGTTGGTATTTTTATTTCATCGTGATGTTTGGTCTCTACCTTAAACAGGTAAATGACTTGGCTTCAGGTCCTGGCTTTACATGTAATAAATAATAGAAAAAACTGTGAAAGAAAGAAAGAAAGAAAGAAAGAAAGAAAGAAAGAAAGAAAGAGAGAAAGAAAGAAAGAAAGAAAATGAGAGTTTGTATTTAATTTTATTTCTTATCTTCTGCTTTTGCAAAAAGTTTAATTTATTGTGTTGACTTCTTAAACTGCCCCCCCCGAGAGATTTCTCATCCTTTTCTTCTAATGTTTTATCATGTTTCTTTCTGATACAAACTCATGGAATGCAGGTGGTGGAAGTACAGGTGTTTCCCACACATGTCTTTTATTATCTCTATATATTTAGGAGTTTTCATAATAGAATAGGGCATATTTTCTGGTTATATCAGTCCACACCTTGAATGTTTACCTGTACCCCCCAATGGTTATATGTGTTCCTAAGATATTATTCATTCCCATCCCAATTTGCCCAAACTCCTATTAATGTTATTGCCTCTGCTCTTAGATGCATTTTTGTAGTTTGTCTAATCCTCTCTGCCTCATTTTCCCAACAGAGGAGTGCTTATGTGACTAAATAGTGCTTGTTTTATTTGCTATATTAAAAAACTTTTAGAAAATAACAGTACATCTCTAAAATACTTTAAATTATCTGATATTTATTTTAATTTCCATTGTCATTCATAAACACATGCTACACAAGATCCTCACATTGAGGAGTACAGCAAGGCTAATATTTAATTACTGTCTTGACATTTCGCACTATTTTAGATAACAACAAAATCTGTGAGGGTCCAGAGATAATTGCAGCATACCATTAATGTTGCCAGTTTAAGGCTATTATACACAAACTCCAATTGGTCGAATGAGTAACTATTAAAATCTTCAAGATTATTAAAACCAATATCTGTTGGGATAATTTGACAAAAACTCAAGTCATGATGATTCTTCATCCATATGCCATCAATTTTATTACTTTTTTGTAGCATTACTCAAATAGAAAAAAAAATGGTCAACTCTGCTTATGATTTTTATGAAAGAGAAATTACACAAGTGCCTTGTTAATGACCTGATTTTGTGCTAGCTATCTGCGTAAGAACAGGCTCTTTGCTTATCTACAGTTTGCGCACAGATCTACCTGATGGACTGCTTAAGGAATCACATACTTACATGTGCATATGCTGCCTTGTAGACCATCACTAGAGAGGACTACAGGGCTGAAAAGGAAACTCAGTTGACAGAGCATGACCTTGGTTATGATTCCCAGCACTGTGAAACTGGACATGGTGGCAGTTCTCTAAGCCCAGCAGCCAAGAGGCAGGAGAAGGAGCTTCAGGGCATCCTTGACTAAGGCAGGCTGGACTCTGTGAGATCCTGTCTCAAAAATAAAAGTTCTACATAGCAAGATTATTTGAACAAAATAACCTCTTCATTTCTCTTTGCTGGTGTGCTTCTACACCATCATTCATCTCAGTGGAAATATCTTTCCCATCAGATACAAGGCATGTAAGGGACAAAAATAATTTCTTCCATTTTCTTCTACAGGCCAATGAGGGCACTGCCTTGTACAAGAGATTTTCAGAAGGTGATCATGATGCTGATAACCCTTTTAGGATTTTCTTGGTGCTCTCCCTACCTTAACCCTCGTCAAGAAGATAACAGCAGAATTCTAATAGAGCCCTATTTTTTTTTTCCACATCTATCTGAGGAATTAAGACTACAGCAAACAACATCTTAGGCTCAGGTAGGTTGGTTCACCCTAATTCTGCTCAGGGGAGCAAGAACTCAGATTCTCCATGTGGTACTGGCCTCACACAATACTCTAACACAGGGTAGATGTTCAGAATTATTAGCTAAACAGAGGAGTGACAGAGATCCCAAGAGAAGTTCTTCCGAAGTACCAATAAATAAAGCCAAGAACGTGATTCGATCTGCTCTTCTTGTGTGCTCACTTGGAAAATGGCATGGGCCCTCTTCTTGTGTTGCTGGAAGGTGACTGACTGTAAGATGCACTGCTGCCCAGCAGGGAAGCCAGGGACCTGCCTTAATGAGAGCTATGGATGAGAAGGGCAAGGTCCACACCATTTTCAAAGTCCCGTGCTTGCTTCCTACTGTATACTTGGTACACTTGTAAGTTTGTTTCCTCCCCACCCCCCATGGTATCTGTTCATGGTGGTGTCTTCTTTTCCTGCTGGGGGATGGGGGAGCAGAAATCAGCTGAGCTGCCTAGAAGAGGTTTAGACCAGTGTTACTTGGAAGGACACTTTCCAACCCATAGAGCTGCCCGCAGGCTGTGCAGTGTGCTCCAGGTTTCCTGGCTGTGTGAGCTCTCACCCATTCTGGGGTAGGTCATAGTTACATAGCTGTCTCAGAGTCATCTCTGCTGCTAACAGTAACCGCTCGCCCATTCTGCTCTGAGCAACTCTAAGAAAACTCATTGGACTTTGGTGGTGTCTGTGCTTTGGTCTGTCTTGGGTTCCCAATCTGGGTTGAGTAGACATGTGTGTTGCATCTTCCCAGGAACAGTTTTATCACATAGCAGCTGGCCAGGGAGGTCTACACACTGCTCTAGGCACCGTGCATGACATAACTGTATGGGGGATGCTCATTGTCTGCATATAACCAGCATTTTGCCGATTTTCTCGGCTTTGGTAGTACAGGGCACATGTATCTTCAGACAACAGCCTTCTATACTTTAGAAGCATTGCTCCTGGCCAGGCAGTATTAGCAGGCAATACTTGTTCTTTCTCCAGACATTTTAAAGTATTTTTTGTGTTGGACCATCTTTTGTCAAGTAATAGAATATTCAGGCTGCTGTGCTTTCATCATAGATATTAGGAAAGTGCCACAGATGGAAGGGCCAACAGCTCCATGTATAGCCTGATTTGCCTGAAGAAGTACACACACGTGCACACATGCACACAGACACACACATTGCTAGGTGAACTTGGGGCCTCATACATACTAGGTAAGTCTCCTACAATTGAGCTGTATTTCCAAACATTAACCTATTCTTTTCTGTGTTTTTTTTATTTTCATTTACAATGAGCTAATTTCAAAATAGGGCTGATATCTTATGGTTTTGTTCATTTTATAAGAATTAAAGTAGAATTTCGAGTCACATATTTAACGATCCTAGGCTACTTGGGAGCTACAATGACAGATGCAGGCTCAACCATGCAGGATTGATGAGGATGCAGTTGCGGATCTCCTTGTCTTCCTTGGTGGAACGGCACGGTTTTGTTGTTTGTTTTGCTGCGTTTTGTTTCCCAGTGATTCTGTGTTTAGCTCTCAGGGTAGAATCATAATCAGTCTTTGCCAGATAGGGTGATCTTTTCCAGGGAAGGATATATGATTCAGTTTAGGCCAATGAAAAGGAAGAGCAGGTTTGTATCGGGCTGGGGGGGGCGGATTTCCCTTCCTGGTAGAGAGAGCTTTATAAAGATAGGCCTGTGTGTTCCCTTCCTTTCTGCTTGGAACACTGGCCCAAGAGAATGTAATGGAAGTGACAGTCTGACGGTAATTATAAATGTTGAATTGAGTCTTTAGGACTCAGTTATTGAGCCTCACATCTCCAGACACCCGTGAGGATGAAATATCTTTATTACATAAGCAGCATGAAGTGCAGATTCTGTTTCTCTCTAAGTGCATCTGGTTGCAATGAAATTCTTGCTCACCTCTCAATAGATCTAAGAAAATATTTTCTGCATTTCCTTTCAGGTACTTCACTGTGTATACTAGCAAATATATCCAATGTGTTTCGTAAAACCAAGAGTGTACTGATGAAAACGTTCATATTTTGCTTTACGCATATCACTATAGTATGTCTTAGAATGTCACTGGATAATCTCTAAAAACATTATTTACGATAGTATAAATGGGCTATGATGAATATGTGTAAGAGTAGACAGAACTTCCCTTTGTTGATTTAATATTTGAGATAATTCTGTTGTTGTCGCCTTGAAACTGTTCTACCACAGAGCAAAGAAAAAGCGCAGATTGTTAAGGGGGAGACTTGCTAAGAGGAATGAGAAGCCACCGTTCCTTCAGAAGACAGACGATTACATGAGATGTGAGGCAACACACACTTAGGAGGTCTGTAACATTTCCAAATGCTGCTGTGAACAACTTTAAGGAAAACGAAGTGAACACTAAGTTCGGAGAGTAGACAACGGTCTCAAAAGTCATTTCCTCAGAAAGGTGACCAGAGTTGACACCCACACCATCTCACCCTTAACATCCAGACGAGTTTACAAAGTCAAAGTGCTGGCTAGCAGCAGGGATTCTGTGGGTCCACTGAGATGTCCACTGACCTCTCAGTGGATGTTTTTACCTCCTCAATAACACTTGAAACTTCTTAAAAACAAAGGAAAAATCCTCTGCTGTGTTTCTCCCCCTGCACAGCAGTGGGGAGAAGGGCAGAGAGTAAAGCCTTAGACTTCATGGCGAGTGCACACTTAGGCTTCCTAAGTCTGGCCAATCTGTTTCTGACTGTGGGATCAGTGGGTACACTGCAGCCAGGAGACCTGATAAAAGTGCGCCCGTGTGCGTATTCGTTCATGTTTTCAGAGAGAGGGTGATCCTGTGGCTGGCCTCTTCCACTTGGCTCAACTATGCTGAGCTATTAGTGCACAGAAAAGCCCTATGGAGATGGAGTATATTATAATCCTCACTCCATACAGGAAGAAATGGAGGCACAGGTGGCGAGAAATAGAAGCAGGTTTCTAGTTGTAGAATTCCCATTTCTGACTATCAGAGCACAGATTCTCAAACTTCCTTGGTTTTGTACAACCTCAGTGTTTCAGAAATGTATCTTCACGTTTTTCAAGGCCAAAGGCTTTCCTTTATCAAGTCTTTAAAGCAAGACAGTTTAGTTACATGGAATAACAATTAGCCATTTAAAAAATAATAGACATACTATATTAGGCAGAGGTTTTTTTGTTTTTTGTTTGTTTGTTTGTTTTATAGAGGAACAGAACCAATATAATGTTTGTGTATCTCCTGTATGTATGAACACTCACACGCACACGCACAAACACACACATGATACAGTAAGAAACACAATACAGCCTGGGAATCCAACAATACCTGTCTACATACTAGAGAAGCTGAAGACCTGGTAACAGCTCAGCAATACCAGTGCAGCGCTGGAAGTCTTGAGCTCCCTGTAAAGTTCCTGGTACATCTGAAAGCCAAAGAAGCTGGAGCGGGCTGTGCAAAGAGTATGTTTGACCCCAGAAGTAAAATACTTGTCCAGAGGGCAGAAACAAAGGCAAACAGGCACACACTTGCTTTCACCAATGACCTAATGATAGTGGTGGACTTGATACCTGGTCCGCCACTGGTAGATAAAACTCATCCACATTGAGCCCCCCCCCCCATCCCCACAGAGTTAATTCTGTATGGAAGCACCCTTGGAGGTGCTTCAGAGGTATGTCATTTCAGTTGCTCCAAATTTAGGGAGTTGATAGTCATAATCAACCATCGCACATGCGCATTGAGGAACAGGGCTACAGTTTGAAATGAGATGGTTGAATTTCATCTGAAATTTCCACAAAATGCCTGTGTCTCAGCTGAGAGTTTATTGGTCATTTCTGGAGAGTTTAGAAGGTAGGGCTTGTTGAAAAGAAGTTAGGTCACTGGAGTAAGAGCCATAAAGGCAAAGCTGGAACCATACTGTCTCTATCTCTGTCTGTATCTTCCCCTCCCTCTCTCCTTCTCTCCCTCTCTCCCTTCTTCTTCCTCCTCTGTCCCCCCCCACTTCCTCCTCTCCTAGCCATCACAAATTGCTTAACCTCTAGTACTGTGAGCTGAAATAAAAATGACCTTTCTGCAAGTTAGTGTCCTAGTTTACTTTCCATTCCTGTGATAAAACACTGACAAGAACCAACTTGGTGGAGGAAAGAGATCATTTAATCTTTCAGCTCCTAAGTCACAGTCCATCACTGAGGAACCTCAGGTCAGAAACTCGAGGTGGAGTTCTGGAGGCAGGAGCTGAAGCAGAAACTGGGGAGGAATGCTGTTTACTAGCTTACTTGGCTTGCTTGTCCTGCTTTCTTATACAACACAGGACCACCTACATGCCCAGGAGTGGCACCACCCACAGTAGGCTAGGCCCTCTCACATCAATCATTTATCAAGAAAATGCCCCACAGACTTGCTTACAGGCCAACATTATGAAGCCATTTCCTCAGTCAAGGTTTCCTTTCCCCAGATGATTGCTGCTTGTGTCAAGTTGGTTATGAGATAGAAAATGGGTTAATAGAGGAAGCACATTTTAGCTCATTCATAAGCAGCTAAAAGTTATGAATGCCATATCACGGCCTGTTGAGCACTAGGTAACAAATCTTGTACTTAGATTGAGCATACTATCTGTGTTTCCTGGTTTCTTCTTGATTATGATGTATCATATTTGTTTTAATTGTAGCAACTGCCAAAAATTTAGCTTTTAGTAATAATCTTCCTGCCTTTAAAGAATATGTAGCATGATCAAGTGCTTAAATTTCAATAACCTCTCCTAATTGTTCTCACGCTGCTGATGTATGTCAACTAATAGCGGGTTCCTGTCCTATATGTAAATGCTCTGAGTACTGCTTCTGAGGCACTTCAGCTTAGTGTGGGAACCCTTGCTTCGGGTACTCTCACCTGTGGGCTCAGGACCCAGGAGAGAGATGAGCCTTGTTTGTGCTGAAAACTATACTCAAGTTGTCAGATTTGTTACAGTGTAAAGCTTTGTTTGTTATTGCATGGCTGGGATAGAGACCATGACATGGTGCAGGCTAGGCAGGGGCTCTATCCCTGATCCTCCCTTCCCAGCTTACACGCAAGTGAGGGACTTGTTCACTTATCCTAGCACTCCTGTGAGGCGAAAAGAATGGCGTCTGCACCTCATCCATTCTGTCTTGCCATAGATGAGAAATCTGGGATCGAACTAATCAGCTTCTAAAATCCTTTCGAAACTTTTATCACTGGATTTTTGTACTCCTGGGTTTTTTCACGGGAAGGTATAACATTGCTTTTCTCTAATCTATAACGTGAGGACTGTAGGGTCTGTGACAGTAAGTGGCGATAGGCTTAAGACAGATTTCGGTTGTAAAGCACCACTGTGTCTCCACTGTGAAGATGGTGTATGGTCTCATAAGTGTTAACACAAGTCTGCATTAGGACCACCAAGTGGGCTGTGATAACACCGCAGAAATTTTAAGAAAAAAACATTTAAAGTATTCTGATTTGCAATTGTTATTCGGTCCCACTCCACAATTCTGTTTATTCAAGATCATTTTAATACTGGGTAGATTAAAAAGCCCTCACCACCCTGCATAGTTTCGATCTAGCATTGTTCAGTTTATTTCCTATGCATGAGGACTACGGCCAACACGTTTCAAGATCTTTTAGACGTGTGTATGTATATAATTTATTGTTTGACAGACTTAACACATGAACATAATGTATTTTGACCAAATCCACCCCCACTCCCTTCCTTCTAACTCTTCCAATATCTGTCCAACACTTTTCCCTCTCAATTTTGTGTGCTCTTTTTTTAAACCACTAAATCCACTTATTTTTGCCAGTATGTGCATGGCCATCCTCTGCAGCATGGACAGCTTCCCAGATGCCACCTCTGAAGAAAACTGACTCTCCTTCTGCTAGCAGCCATCGCTTGACAGCCTCATTTAGGGCTGGGACTTTATGAGCCCCTCCCCCACTCACATTAGGATGTGGGATGGCTTGACCTTGTGCAATTCTTGTGCCTTCTGTGGCAGGGGCTGTGAGTTCATGCCTGTAGCTTTCCCTGCCATGTCTGGAAAACACGATTTCCCAGAATTCTCCTGTTATCTCTGACTCTTTCAATCTTTTGTCCCTTTTATTTGGGATGACCTCCAAATCTTGCAGGGAGCACGGTGTAATACAGGCATCCTCCTTAGGGCTGAACATTCCACACTCTTATTCTCTGCACACTGACCAGTTGTGAGTCTCTGTTAGTCACTCTGCCACACAAAGAGACTTCTCTAAGGACAGCTGGACACTGAACCCATCTGTAGGAATTTAACCATTTCAGGGGTTAAATACTGTCTCCATTTAAAGCACAACTTTTCTTGTAAAGATTTATTTATTTATTCTGTGTATATGAGCATGCTATGTACACCTGCATGCCCTAAGAGGGCATCAGATCCCAGTATAGATGCTGTGAGCCACCATGTTGTTGCTGGGAATCAAACTCAGGACCTCTGGAAGAACAGAGTGGCTCTTAACCACTGAGCCATCTCTCAAGCTCTAAAGCATCGTTTTAAAGATAAGCAGAAATATAGCAATATATTACGAGCTCACATCCCAGCTCCTTAAGGTTCAAGTGCACTAAAAGCTAGACTCTTTGTTTTCCACCTAACTCCTGAAAATGAAGATGATTTTGTTTGTAGACTGTATAAAGATCCCCTTCAGCAAAAATCATATAAGTCAGAGAGTAACTGCTTATGCTTTGGGGAAAGTATCTTCATCTGGTTCAGTGAGTTATTGAAAAGATAGTTGAAGATGTCATTCATTTTGTTATAGTATCCTCTTTGCCGTAACAAAATTTTCTGTTTGTGTATTTAAAAAAAGGCTTTTCTCAGGTAACATGTCTCTTTTTAAACTGTTTCTCCCTTTGTTTCTGGCTCTTTGTTCAAAGGCCAATTGGTTTCCATTTTACATGCTAATCAATGCTTGTTCGTTATTTTTTTCCTCTGCCTCATTTTTCCTTCAACATTAATTTCATTTTGAATATTTTGTTCATTATTTTTCAAGTCACCAAATCATGGGTAAACAAAGATTTATTGGTCACATAGAAAATATTCAAAGGAATGGTAGACACGGCTTGAATGACACATCTCAAGAAACACATTTAAGGAGCTTTATAATAAAAACAATTTACAAGGTCCTGAATAGGGCCTGAGGACTGCCAGCAGGAGATGCAATGCCTGGGGTAGTGACAGTGGCAGCAGGCTTTCCACCTCCCAGCTCTGAGGCGATAAAGAACAGGAGCCTTGACTCTGACCCAGAAAGAGCAGTTATGGATAAAGGGCCATCTGGCAGCAGCTGGGGCGTTCAGCTGTGGCTCGTCCGATGTAGAAGACCTCCCAGGGAGGAAAACAGATGCAACAAACACCCCAGTTTTGTTGTTTTCCTACCTTCTGGTCCCCTGCCTGATGTCAAACCCTACAGGAAGACAAAGGGCAAGGAATGCAATGATTCAGGGCGGCTACTATCTAAGCCGAATGATGACAGGTGCCGGGTATTTCTGAACGTGCAAGCAGGAGCTCCCCAGAATGTTTAGAAATGGTTAGAGCCACGGGTCAGGTTTCAAGTGTGCTCCAATGGCCAGAATGTTAAAGGTTAGATTGTCAGGGGGGTGCCGTTTTGAGATCATAGAACTAAGAGGTAGATTCGAGGAGAAGGCGGTAGACCTTTGGAAAGATGCCCTCAGTGCTTTGAGGAGGTTGGGGGCGTGGGAGGACTGCTTCCTGCTCCTCTCTTGCTCACTCAACCTGCAGAGGTTGGTTTGCCCCGCTCCACGCTACTCCTCCATCAGAAACTCCAAGACAACAGGACAGCCAGTCACAGAATAGAAGCTTCGAGAACTTCTCTCTCTGTAACAAGTTGATTATGTCATCTATTTGCTTTAGCAAGTAAAAATCTACTAACGTAATCAGGAATAGTAATAAATGATCCATGAACAAGAAAGAATCTATATTCTGGGGGGGATTCAATGTGGCTCTGACAGTCCCTGTGAGTCTACTTCAAAGAGAATATTCAAGAACTTCACAATCATATAATAATATAAACCCTAATACATAAAAATACAACGTTGCATACATATAATTTCACAATATAAACTAAAATTTGCACCATATGTTTATCATCACACACAGACTAAAAATAGGAATCATCTACATAACTGTCCCTCTCCTACTGTGCACAAATTAAGTGGATATTCTGATGTGAACTACAACTTGGATATACAACTACAACTTGCACCAAATTTTCAACTTAACATATGTACGTTTTGTTGGCCTTGATTTTTTTTTAAACAAACCTACTTTATTTAGGGTTACTAAATGCTTTTATCTCCTTTCCAACCCCTGCCCCCAACACCGGGTAGGAGGGAAAAAAGGTTAGTGGGGACAGAGCCGGAGTACTCATTGCTACTTGCCGATGGGTAGTTTTGTAGGATTCTTTGGGATGCGATACCAAATACGCACATCTCAGTAGTCCAGAAATCCAGAAGTTCAGGTTACCAGCAAATCAGCAAACAGCAAATACAGCAGCAGGAGGAAACCAGCAGGAAGCAGTCCTCCTCCAAGCAGGACCTCTTCGTCCTCTGGGCTGTCATATTTATACCCCTCAAAGTCCTCAGAATTCAACTAATTCTACCTGGCAAAGACCACACTCTCCACAAGGCACTCAACAGGTGTGGACAAGCTAACCTCCCCCCCCCCCCATTTGGAATTTTAACAAAAACATGTTTACATATCATAAATCAAAATGTCCACAACAACACTTTTGGGAGATAGACTTCTGTTCACTCATGAGACAGACAAACCAGAGTGGAATTTTAATATGGGAGTGCTGATCAAAAAGCCAAAGATCAATAGAAATAGAAAGCTTTCCATAAGGTTCTAAATGCTCCTGTTCTTATTTGAGGGCCGTTTCTTTGTAATGTGGCTTTAAAACCCTAAATGCTATCTTCCAAAGTTTTGAAATGAGTCTCATAATGTTTTACCTGATGGGGTTCACTGATCCGGGTGTGATTTGGCTGGTTCTCATTGTTTCTGTAATTAATGCGCTGGCATTTTGCGTGACAGGGAATGGAAATGCATGAAGTTTTTGCATCGTCATCCCCAGTCTACACACAGGAATTCCTTACAGGCCTGCTCCACCCCTAAGTGCATACTCAAGGAGAAAGAAAGGAAAGGAAAGCTGGAAGGGAAAGGATGCTTCTTACTTGGATGAATCTTAAATGAAAGGCATGAACTGGCTGTATTTAACATAGCAGCCCTCATGTACACTGAAATATTTACCAGCCTCAATAGTTGCAGTGGGTTTTTATGTATTATAAATGGATTTTGCCACTTTGACCTGTCTGTGTTCTCTGGCTTATTTAGATTTAAAGATTTAAATAATATATTTTTCTTAACTTGAAAAAAAAAGGACTGTTGTTCTTTCATTTAATCAGTTTGCAAATTAAATCAGATTTTGAATGCTATTTAATAGCAGCTAAGTCTACTGAGCATTGACTTTAATTAATTTTCTTTCTCTGACTCTGTAGCGCAATCAACAACTAAACCAAATCCAGCTGCCTTTGGGCGGTGTTGACTGATTGAAATACAATCTCAAAATTTGGTTAATATAATGGCATAAGCCCATTAGAAAGAGAATAGAAAGCATTTGAGTTTGTGTTCCTAGAGTGATGAACCTGTGTAGAAGTCCTTTGTGACCACCAAGATTTCCATCATTAACGCATCAAGTGGCTGAAACTCTTGACCTTCAGCTCGGGCACTTGAGAAATTTTTCATTCCTATCTCCTAACTAAACAATGCTTTTAATTTTCTAATAGGCTCCAACTCATTCCTAAGAAGCTTCAGTTTCTGAGACAAGCTTTCACATCTTCCTGATAAAGTGGCAGCTTTGTTGGACATGCACTGGATACTTGCACATTAGCCTTCAACCGGCAGATTGTTTTACATCCCAAAAGAAGAGTATATGGGAATGCAGAAAAGGAGGTGACTCTAAGGGTCATGGGAATTATTTGGCAAAAAAAAAAAAAAAAAAAAAGGGAAAGCAATGTGAGATAAGTCTAAGGAAAATATTTAGTTCCATAATTTGGGGCTAGGATGTCATTCAGCATTTTGGTAACACATGTTTCAAGCATTAAGCGGAGTCGGCAAACAGTCCTGATGTGTCTGGGCTTTCTGTATCATTATTGTTGGTTTTGATGGCCATTAGGCTCACAGGAAATAAGAGAATCCTGACACCACCAAGGCAACTAGAACAGGACTTTCTATTTCCACACATGGCATCAACAAGTGTCCTACACCCAGAGCTTTTATTTCTTCAATAATGTAATAATAGAGGTGAATTGCTGTGGACAATCTGTGACTTTGGGTGGCACAAAATGAACATGCTGTCACTGCTGTTTGGCTTTGAATCGTCTGTAATGAAGTGCCCAGGAGGGGTAACACTAGAGTGTCAACCGCACACAGCAGGTGCTGATGATACTTCAGGACGTGACTGATTTCCTCTCTTCACTCCTTCCCATACTTTCTTCTCCTATGCTGACAAAAAATGGTGTCTAAAATGCTACCTGAACGGAAGAGTCCACAACTTCTTCCAATGACAACCACTTCTTTTGTACCGAGTTTAAACCAATGTCTCTATTTTATGTTTGCTGAAGAGGATCTACCTCTGATTTCTGGATTCTATAAATCTCTGTTTTCTGAGTGGGTGGGGGTGGGCGGACAAATGACAAGAAAGAAAAGCCACCAGCTTGTTTAAAATCCCAGCTCCGGGTTTATTCCAACCATTAGGGTGAGCTTAAACAAGGCTCTGGGGACTTTGCCTATGGCTCATTCAGGTTTCTTTCACCTCTACCCAGCTGCATTTGTACAAACACCTGCAAATTCTTCCCAGAACTGGTTCTAGTGAGTTGTCTGGCAGACCTTAGGGATGCCGGGCAATTTTGTTCCATTTCTCCCCACTGCCCTGCCTTTTCACCCTTTTTAGCATTGAGAAAAATGCTGTTATTAAAGAACATCTTCTGTGATAGCATTTTACTGTTACTAACTGATTGCTTATGTACTGTGATTTAATCATAGGCTCTTTACCAACAGACCCTGTACATGGGTTATTTATGGACCAGAGTGGACAAAGAAATTTGAGAATAGTGCAAGTTGTACTTCCCTCCTGCTCTCTCATTGAGTGGATAGTGTCCCTCTCTGGGTAGATGGAGTTGACTACACTGTGGCTTATGTTCAAGGTGGTTTTCCTCATGCTCCTGGGAACAACTAAATATACAAACAAATGAAGCAGATTGACTCCAGAATATATCTGAGCATGGTGCCAACCCACACAGCCTAGGGATTTGTGCCACCCACTTCACACTCCCTGCACTGGACTTTTTAACGAAAAAAGTGAGTCACCTTTCTGATTTCATGTAGTACGTGTCCGTGTGTCTGTGTGTATATTGAAGACTAAGGAGGAATGGAGTTTCTTTTTAGTGAGCTCAGTCCACTTTCAGCAATTTGAGATATCAAACTGTTTCACCAGTCAAGTTTCTCTGACAGCTCTAAATTGTATTGCTCAATATTTGCACCCCAAAGATGGTTATCCCCAGAAGGTGAAGCATAATACTTGTTTGAATAACATCTCCAGGACAAGGCATAATATGAGCTATGCCTTAACGAGGCAAACAAGAATTAATGAAGGCTTACTTGCAAGAAGAACTGGAAGTGGAATGTTTAGAATCCCCTAAAAAGTTTTGCAAAATACTGACTCCCATAACCCATTCCCCATGATCGAAGAGTATTCTGAGACATCAATAGGGGTGATGCTGAGGAACCCCACAAAGCTTAGGAACAAGCTGCTTCTGTAGTCAAAAAGGCCAGAAATGAAGATGGGAAACTGTAGCCTATAATCTGAGAGGCCAGGCATCTATTTAAAGATCAGGATTTTATTACTAATAATTGTGGAATAGACATACCTGAGTTCAACTTATTGTACCACAGTGTTCTATATGTTCTGATCTTCAGCTCTGGCCAAAGAGATTTGAAAGCTGAATCTTTATTCGCTCAGGCTCGATCTGTTGTTTTATAACCTTGCTGCAACTCTTATGTGCAGCACCAACAGTTCAGTTTTGTTTTGCTTCTTAAACCAAAACCATCCATTTGCATAAATACAAGCACAGTTATTTTTGTCCATGCTGGGTCTTAGGATGTTAAATAGCACTCAGTCTATCACTGAGAAATTTCCCCAGATCTTGAGATCATATATATATATATATGGATGGCCTTGAGCTTATTCTTTGACCTCAGACTCCCAGGAGTAACTGGATTAGCCTGCACAACCACACCTGGCTAGGAACAGAATTTTCATGAGTTTCTTCTTTGTAGTGTTCCTAGGGAGATGTGATTTCATTTTAATGACTTAATCTCTAACAAATGTTTAGGAATGAACCACTAGGCATTGGCTACTCCACAGTGGGTTACAAAGTGAGTCTTCAGTTTGGAATGGGAACTTTGTACTGTCCCACTCCTATATGTCAATGATACCATCATAGGTACCCATTACCCAGGCCTTTTTCAGTGCTTAATGTCTTGCAGATGAAGAGCTGCCAATATAACTTTATTCGATGAGTGAGAAAAGGATGTTCCCAAAACTTAACTTTTTCAGAAGTGATTAGGCCCCTGAACAAGCTTTGTCTATCTCTCAGCTGCTATTCATGTCTAAATGAAAGAGTCAGAAGAGGTGATGTCGCAAGTCATCAAATTACTCATGCCATTAAACTGACTCTAACCTAAGAGTTCTGTGTAGAAATACAGACTTAAGAGGACTGTAATTGTTGCTCTCCTTGTGGAGCTCCTGTCCTCTCCAAGTCTTACTATTTCCCACTTCTTTCATAAGATTCCCTGCACTCTGCCCAAAGGTTGGCCATAAGTCTCAGAATCTGCTTTGATTTCCTGCAGGATACAGCCTTTCAGAGTTCCTCTGTGACAGGCTGTCCTGTCCTGTTCCCTGTTTTCTCCTTCTTCTGATGTCTATCCTCCTTGCTTTTCTGAATGGGGATTGAGCATTTTAGTCAGAGACCTCCTTCTTGATTAGTTTCTTTAGGTGTACAGATTTTATAGTGGGTTTATCCTATATTATATGTCTAATATCCACTTATGAGTGAGTATATACCCTGTGTGTCTTTAGCAGAACCAAAATATCTGGGCACAGGGGTCTTTTCTGAGACTGATACTCCAACCAAGGACCATTAATGGAGATAACCTAGAACCCCTGCACAGATGTAGCCCATGGCAGTTCAGTGTCCAAGTGGGTTCCATAGTAATGGGAACAGGAACTGTCTCTGACATGAACTGATTGGCCTGCTCTTTGATCACCTCCCCCTGTGGGGGGAGCAGCCTTACCAGGCCACAGAAGAAGACAATGCAGCCACTCCTGATGAGACTTGATAGACTAGGATCAGAAGGAAGGAGAGGAAGACCTCCCCTATCAGTGGACTTAAGGAGGGACATGCATGGAGCAGGGGGAGGGAGGGAAGGATTGGGAGGGGAAGAGGGAGGGATTTTTGCTGGGGTTACAAAGTGAACAAAGTGTAATTAATAAAATTAAAATTAAAAAAATATCCAAAAAAGAGTGTAGCTAAACCTAGAAGCTTCTGATTTTGAGCTCACTTATGAACATTATATTTTTTTATTTATTTTTAAATTTTCTCTTTTATCAATGAGCATGGTGAACATACAAATGTCTTACTAGGGCAGGCCTCTTTGGAGACAAGAGTTTTGCTAAACAATGTTAAAAATAGACCTTTAAAAGTCCTTTTCAGTTCTGTTTCAACTAAATCCAATTTTAATTCTAAGAAAGTAACAGGTCATGGATAATGAATGAAGTTGTCTGAACTCGGAAAGAGAAATCAATTCAGTTCTGCCTATGAAGCAATTCTTTTAATGCCCATGACTTCTATAATGACATTATATATATAATTCACATAAAGTTTTTCTATTTTTTTAATATCAAGACAAAAATGTAATATCTATCTTGGGTTTATTATCGGGTTTGGAAAATAAAAGATAATTCAAGATAGCATGTAGCCACTTACTGTGAAAATTCCTGTGGTGGAGACTTTGTCTTTCATTCACTGTTCCATCAGATCTGCGTTTGGGCTGAGCGGCCTTCCACAGGGCATCCTCACAAAAAATGCTTCTCACTAAAAAGCAATAGAGATTTTACTTCTTGATGTAGTGTCCAGGGTCTTGGTATCTTGTTGACTATAAATGAAGCCATGATGTATGACAGCAGCAACGTATTGTCCCCATGCGTCTCTCTTCAGAACTCTAGTATCCTTTCAAAGCATGAAGCAGACAACCCTTCAGTGGAGGCTGCCACTCAGATGTCATAGGGTTCCCTTCAATCTGTACCTGTCCTTGCTTTCTATGTTTTCTCAAAGAACAGAAAGAAAAAGAAAAAGGAAGGAAGAAAAGAATCGACAGGGTCAACACTTAATCTCCTTTGTGACTAGATCTTCCTAAGAACACAATATAAAATTCTGTCAGTGTACAGATAGCAGACACAGTTCAGGTAGAGAATCTAGCATAAGGCTGGACTCACCGTACTGCTGTCACAGCACATGTGTAATATTTCAAATTTTTCCTATTTTACTTCCCAGAGTAATAACTTACTTGTTTTTTAATATTTATGTTAATTCCTTGAAAATTTCATACCAGGTGTTTTGATAATATTTCCTGCTCCCCTGATACACAATTCCCCCTAACTCCTCTTAGATATACCTCTTACTCTGATTTCCCAACTTTGTGTTCTCTCTTTTATAAGATAACCCACCAACCTCAATTTGCACTTCCCAGGTGCTTCTAAGTGTGAGAACCATTTCGTGGAGGATGGTCAAACTACCAGGGCCCAAATCCTTCAAGAAAACAGACTTTCCCCTCCAGTAGCCATTAACTGTTCATTACTCAGTTAAGTGGGGGTGTGGGCCTCCCCAGAAAAGGACCATTAGGGTTCACTGGCCTGGGACAGCTTCTGCTGACATGACTTCAGAAGTAGTCAGGCTGAGAGTCTGTGACCTGACATTGGAGAGTCAGCCCAGAGACAGACAACCAATGGCAGGCTTGGAGATGGTGTGGAGGAACCTGTTTGGCAGACAAAGCTCTATGTGACGGCTCTAAATGTGCTGTCTCTCTCCGAATAAACGAGTCTGCAGCCACTTGCCCTCGATTTGCTTTAACCGGACTCCCGGGTTTATGTCCCAGTGTCTATGACTCGGCGCCTCTCATCCCCTGGGCCTGAACCCCCTGTCCTCACTCATGGTCTGGACCCTTGTAGGGAGGACCAATGTGGGGGCTCATGAGCCTTTCCCTGTCTGTGCTAAAGTCTTGACAGGCTTGATCTTTTTCCGTTCTTGTACAGGCAACCATAGCTGCTGTGAGTTCGTGAGGGCATCATCCCGTCATGTCTTGAAGAAACTCTTTTATTCTAGTCTTCCTCAACTTCTGGTTCTTATCAGCTTTCTACACCTCTTCTAATTCCAAGGTCCCTAAGTGACACACACACACACACACACACACACACACACACACATATCACCTGTATCAAGAAGAGAATTTCAATGAGGCAATCAAAAATCAGCAATTATGCAGACCATCTGAAATAAATTATTTATATTCTATATCATTTATGATATATATGTATGCATATATATATATTCCATTTGTGGTTGAGCACTCCATTGGTACTTATTCTCTATGTTTTGATTAGTTGTGAGTTTCTGTGTTAACCACCATCCAGTGTACAAAGAAACTTCTTTGATGATGATCCACTTGTTTTATTATCTCCTAAGATTCAAGCTCTAAAACGAGTTAACAAAGACTACAAGAAACAGAAACAATTTAATAGGCATATAACTGACCTCTGTTCAGATTAGAATTTGTAAAAGTTGGTAAATTCTTACAGCAGTGCATCCAAACATTTTGAAAAGTGAGTTCTTCTAAGTTGCCATAGCAGCAGGTATTTGGAGCTAGAAATATCTTTGGGATTATATGTTGTGTCGGTTTCAGAAATGTATTATTATAGGAAATGTCACAGAGTTTCATTTCAACATTACTTGGTAGCAGTCATGGCAGGTAAGAAGTAAGTTAAGTCTCGGGAAAGCACTGGAGAAAGGTGGCTGACCCCAAAACTTCCTTATTTAACTTTGCCTTCCTAGACTATTTATAAAGAATGAAATGCATTACCTGGGGCAGATTTCTTTTATTCAGAGGTACTGTACTTTCGTGAGGATGTTACTCAGCACACATCAATACCCAGGTGCAGACATCCGCCAGAGTGCTGATTCTACTTCACATCATAGGTCCAATTTTGCCAGCTAGTTTTGTAAACAGACAATGATTTCTCCTTCAACAGAGATCAGATGAAATCAAATAGCAGGAACGTTAGCTGTTACCTCTACGATGACATGCAGGGAGTCCCCTTCAGGCCTGATTAACTTCACATAGGAATCTAAAATAATTATGACTACACATGCTGGAGAGTGAAATGTTCCCATCAGGCAGTGATTATCACCAGGATCGAGAAGAGAATTTCCGCGCGGCAATCAGAAATCACCAATTATGCAGAGTGTCTGCAAGAAATGATGTTAGTGCAAAAATGAATAACTGGGAAAGATTTCTAAAGGAAGCAGATGGGCCCATTTGGGCTCCTGACAGTCAACTCACGTGAACTATATGCATACATTCGAACAGATTTTGACCCAGGGTAATAGCCAACTTGTACAGTCACATCCTCTGCTACTCCTACTGCATACTGAGTGTGCAGAAATCCTCTTCAGGCACAGCTATGGAAAAGAAAGCAGAACAACCTATCTTTATTCATCCTATCTTTATTCCTCCTGTAATTTGGCTGCCCCAAGCATAAGCTTATAATTCACATATCAATTAGTTGTAAGACAAATATTTTGCTTACCTGCTGGTGAGCTGTAGCTATGAGTCTATGACACTTTTATTTGGCAGTTTCATTGAATGTAAACTAACATATTTTCTATAAGGATTAAACAAATGGGATGGACCCTCCATCAGAGTGTGGTATGGAGGTCCCTCCCTCAATGTGGGGGCACCTTCACAGCAGCATCCCCAAGAGAAAGAGGTCTATGGAGAAAACAGTGCCGCTTTTGCTTTTCTACCTTCACCCCTTGCTAGCTAGTACATCTACTTAGATGCAGCCATTGCTCTTCAGCTGGGCCCAGCTTCCCAAGCCTTCCAGTGTGTACCAATAGCTCTGGAGGTGTACTCCAGGTAGGCCTCAGTCCTGGACCAGAAATTGTGAGGCATCTAGCCTCCTGGACTGAGCAGCTATTAGAGTCTCAGCCTCTCCTGCATGCAGATAGCCACGCTTATACTACTTAGTCAAATACCATGGAAGCCAGTCTGATGGGTCCCCTTGGTAATGTATATTCATTCTATCTGTCCTGTTCCTGTAAAATGCCCTTTGCAAATCTTCAGGTCACCCATTTTGAAACTGCCCTGCTTTCTGCCAGTTCACAAGTGGATCCAGACAAGAGAAGTCCCTCCAAAAAGGAACTCTTGTTTGTACAGAACTCACATTTCCACATGGCAAAGGGGAAATACTTAGACTAGACAAAACTAAACCTCTTGTCTACACAACACAACAAATTTCAGCACAGGTGTTTCCATAACCTGTGGCCAATAGATAAAGTACACCCAGACCTTAGAACTCCGGGTGACATTGGTATGTTTCTCATGGTTGAACAAATTGGCCTAGAAGGTTTACTATCGATCTCACTATTCTTTTCGTGCATGCCAATATCAAATGGTCTAGAAGGCACAAGATGGCTTCAATGGAGTGTTATGTTGGAACAGTTAGGTTCTCTTCTAAATGGCCTCCCTTGGTCAAGAAGGCTGGACCAGCATCTTTTCATGAGCATCCTTTTGATGTTCCAAAACAGCAACATCAAAAGTTTAGAATGTCTTAAACCTGAACCAGAACTGGTGCTATTGTTCCTCACTCATTCTGTTGGGCCAACGGCTACATAGATGGACTAGGTGCCATGGTTCTGTCTGTAGTTTTTAACTTCCATGGTTTGGGTTGTCTGTAGGCAACCATGTCCTGAAAATAGTAAGTACAAAATTACAGAATAAGCAATCTGAGTTTTAACTTGTACTCTGTTCTGAGTAGCATGAAGAAAGCTGGCTTTACCTTGCTCTGTCTTGCCAAGGGTGGGGATCCTCTCTTCCCAGTAAATCCATGCAGCTTGCTCTATGAACTCATTACTCTCCTAGTAGCTCTCTTGGCTTTCAGACCAAATGTTCAAGTAACCCTCACTTAATATTTACCCCCCCCAAAAGCCCAGAAGAATGATATTGGCATTGTAGATGCTACCTGTGAGTGGAATGGTGGACATTCTTTACCTAATAAGAAAGAAAGAATCATACATTGAGATTGTACGGTTTATGGTAAACCTTCCACCTGTGATGTTGTCCAGAAGGAAAAAGGAAATCCAGGCCAGTTTTCCTACCATTAGCTCACACTGCAATGCTGATAGGGAAGGCAGTAAGTGCTCTGTGAAAAAGGAAAGGACATTGCATCTGTGGAGAAGATGTTTCCACTGAAGACAATGTGTTGCCCATTTTGGCATAGAACTTATGTGAGAAATTCAGCAAGAGATCATAGCAAACAAATAGCTCCAACACATTTACTTTATACTAGGAACTATGCTTTTCATATCACGCTGCCAAGCCAAGTCTGCCTTTGAACTGCAGTCCCACAGTTGAGCAAGCTGCTTACTTGTATTGAGTCTTTATTTCCCCATCTGTAATGTGGGGAATAAAAGTAGTACCAGCCTCCAATTTTTTGAAAGATTCAATGAGGTGAAATTTACCACAAGTACATAGGCATTTTTCAAAGCATTGTTTATACAGGACTCAGTCTATAGGCACACACTTGTAGACATGGACTTTGCATCTGTAGGAGCATCCATGAAACATAGCAAGCACGAAGGGGTTACCAAGTATCTTGGGCAATGTTCTTCCTCATAGGTTCTCTGTTTTAAGGGCAGCAAATTTCAGAATTTCTTTGTTTTTAATAGATCCTGGCTATTACAAATAAAGCTGCTACATACATGATTGAGCAAATGTCCTTGTTGTGTACTTGAGCATATTTTGCAAGTGGGTTCCCTAGTAAGGGGAACAAGGACTGTCTCTGACATGAACTCAGTGGCTGGCTCTTTGATCATCTCCCCCTGAGGGGAGAGCAGCCTGACCAGTCCACAGAGGAAGACAATGCAGCCAGTCCTGATGAGGCCTGATAGGCTAGGGTCAGATGGAAGGGGAGGAGGACCTCCTCTATCAGTGGACTGGGGGAGGGGCATAGGAGGAAAGGAGGGAGGGAGGGTGAGACTAGAGGGGATAAGGAAGGGGGCTACAGCTGGCATACAAAGTGAATAAATTGTAATTAATTAATTAATTAATTTATAATAAAAAAATAAAAGAAGCCAGGGCAGGTTTCCATGTAAGCCCAGCCCCTAGCCATTTGCAGCAAATGGGCTCATTCGCCCCTTTTGCAAACAGTCTGTAATGCTCAGTGTTCAGGAGGGCGCACTGACCCTGCCCATTCAGCTTTAGCATCTGTAAAAACTTGGAACTCATCCAGGAAAATTACTAGGTACTCTCTAAAAAATTAACTTGATTTGTAACCTAATAAATTTCACAAAGCCATAAAACCTCAAGGAAGCCTCTTCTCTTTTTTTTGCTCCTAAGAAGAATCTGCAGTTTGATGTGTTTCCAATTGAAAGCTGTTAAGTTGAGCAAGAGCGGGTGCTTGCAGTTTATGAGGGTGCCATTTGGTAACCTGAAGGTGGCAGATGTGAAGGCCAAAAGTGGAGGCTGGTGGTGGGGCCAGCACCGGGGCCTCCAGCTGCTTTCCTGATGGGCTCTTCGTCAAAGTCTCTCTTAAAAGGAGCGTGACTCTGTGCAAGTGGCTATAGGTCTCTGAATAAATATTTCATTAGTCATGATGGCTCTGAAAACTTAAAGCTGTGAAGGACACATTGGAATCTCTGTGATTTATGATAACGTTCTGAAGGAAACTTGATCATTGCAGCCCTGCCATATGCAGCCTGATGGAATGTGCAAATGAATTGAGCTAGCAAACCCCACAGATTTCGTTTCTTGATTAAAAAAAAAAAAAAAAGTCTTAAGTCAGATCAGTTAACAAGCGATTTGAAACAGGGATTTAGCGGGGCAGCTGTTTCAGATGAAGTCCCTTCCAGAGGCTTCCCTCACCCTTCCCCCTCCCATGTTTTTCTCGTAAGGACTCAGGGTAGTTTCTCTTCCAAAGGGTTCTTGATGCTGCACATCAGTGATTAAAAGCTCAGCATCCAGGTCTCCTGGTGTGTCTCTGTGTTGCTTGCTCCTGCAGAATTGGTAGTGTATCTTAGCCATCCTGGGATGCCCATCCAATCTTATGCCTGTATGTGACAACTTTTGTATAAATTACAAAAAAATATAGAGCCCAGAAGCTCATATAAAGCACAAGGATAAATTTCAGCTTATTATCAGATTTTTATTAGTATAAGTTTCTAGAGTGAAATTTGGAGAAGCCTGGGGTCTTTCTGAACCGCATAAAAGCCAAGAGTTTAAAGCCAAGTCTCTGGACTTAGAGCTTAATGTTAGCATAGTAAGTACACAATAAATATTTATTGAAGGAGAGGGACCGTTGTGGATGTTGTCTGCATCACTGGGCACTGCAGACGAGTGAACAGGGCACTTAGAGCCTTCAGAATCTGCACTTCACACAGGTGCATCTCTTCCAGAAACCAGCAATCCCTGACCCCAGAGTAAAGACCGACTGGCCAAAAGGGAGGAGAATAACTCGTAGATAAAGACCAAGTCATCTGGCCAGCTGGTCCACACTTTCCCACAGTTGATGGGAGCTGTGACAGGGTCAGCCTCCACACATTCAACATTCTCTTCCTGTGGCACAGGTCCACAGACCCTTATCCAAAACACTTGGGCAGAACTCCAAAATATTTTAGAGGTTGCAAAAGAAATACAGTGTCTCTTCTGAGTACCGTGCATGTGTAGGCCCAAGGCAGCAATCATAGCAGAGATTACCGCAGCCAAATGAACAGTTTTTCTTCGCAGACACAGTCTGTGGGTAGCCTCACCTCTGATTACAGCAGGCCCTATTACCCAATGAGCTTTGGAACCAAACTCACAAAAAAGCATTTGCAATTTCAAAACCTTCCGTTTTAGAATCGTAGGTAACAGATTAGGAACTTGAATCCCAGCGAGAGGCCAATCGTGTGTAAACATACAGAAGTTGATCTGAGTGACTTTTAACCTTTTGAAAAACAAACACTCGCCACTTCGCCTCATGGGAACAGATGAGGGATGATCCCTCTTTTCTCGGCCAAGGAAACCTCTGTCCAGGAACGCATTTCTCCACTAAGTCTCAATAACAAATCTCACCACTAGGGAAGAAAGCCACCACTGTGTGACTTCTAAGCCCATTTGACTGGACTTTGTAAGAAACAGGAATTTCCAGGGAAATCTTCTTTCTATTTTGATTGCACAACAATTATCAACTTTACATAACCTTTGCTTTACCTCACTGCTAAGTGAAAAGAGTCTAACTAACATATAACTTTTTTCTTGTTTGTTTGTTTGGTTGGTTATTTTTTTTCCCCTTCCAGTTTCCTAAAAACAGGTACAATGGAAAAAGGGATCAGTGTAAAATCAGGACATCTTACAGCTCAGGCTTGTAGAAGCAGGGGCAGGGATGGTAGGAGTGGGTAGGAGACTGGGGGTGATTTGAAGTAACTACACCTCCCGCTCCTACCCTCTTGAAATCACAAGCTGAAGTTTCTCCTTGTCATCTTCAAAGATTTTCTGAAATTGTATTTTATTTCTCCAGGGAACCCGTCCTCCTGGTTTGATCTTACGTGTAAATAGCTACCATTTTGGATGGAATGTTAGCTAAGAGCCTCTTGAGAAAATGCAGAGACCTGGGCATCTCACCAATACAGGAGAGCTACACTGCTTTTGTTCAGCTGAAAATGTTAGAAAATGGGTATGCCCTTGATCTTTACCAACCAAAATGTCTCGAGCGAAACCACACGCACACAAAGAACTCTCATCAGATGTTCAGCTTTAGGTGAAAGAAGGCAGTGGCAACCCGGGGTGTCTGCAAGGACTGACGCTGTGATCTCAAAGTGTATGGAGTAGTGATAATCCCAAGAAAGCATCTGCCGGGGAAGGACAAACCATTCCGTAGTTAGTCGACCAGGCAAATGGGAGAAGTTATGTGGAGAAGGATGAGTACCTGGCCACTCTTGGATTTAGCTGGCTGGCTGGACCTTTCAATGAACCAGCACCCATGAGGATAGTTTGCCCTCCCATTTTAGCCTCCAGAAGGCTGGCACGGCATACGACTGTTGTATGCACACGGACTATCTGAAATGTCTGCTTCTCTTTGAAATGACTCCTTCTGCTTTTATTTTATTTTTATTTATTTATTTATTTACTTACTTACTTACTTACTTATTTATTGACTGTAAAATCCCCCAGAGCCTCTGGAACTCATAGCCTGCTTACTCCCTCTGTAACTCCTTCACTTTCCCAATACCCATTAGAGTTCCTGGAACACATAAGTATTCAATGACTGTTTCTACAAATGAGGCCGAAGTGGCTTTTGTCACCCCTTTCTTTATTTATTAAATAGCCATGCAAGTGTTGAGTGAGTCTCTTGCCTTCTGCTTCTGGAGTCTACCCTGTTGCCCTCAGAAAGGTCACAGAGCCGACCTCTCTGAGCTGTTGAAGTGAGAAGCAAACATGGAGAGTCATGATGTCATGGGCTTGTCCAGCCAGTCCAGTGTCTGACAATTTATGCCTGTCTGCCACAGCTCTTTGTGAAGTGCATTTTAAAGGAGATAGCATCCTCATTCATGGTATCATCAAAGGTAAGATGTTAAAAACAGTTGCCTGAACATACTGTGCAACTTAGCTGTGTAGTAAGTTAGTTATGTCATGCTCCCACGCCCACCTCTAATCTACACTGAGCTGCACAGAGGGGAAAAGCACAGTTTTCCAAATCTACCTCCAAATTAGTAAGAACCTTTCAATAACTAATAAAAGTCCTACGAGTTCATCTAGCTAAGAGAGAGAGAGAGAGAGAGAGAGAGAGAGAGAGAGATACTATTGATTTGAAATTCCTGAATCTAAAAACTAGGATTTCTCACGGGGAGTGGGGAACAGTTCTATGAGAATAATTACATAGCTGAAGCCATCTATACCATGGCACTGCCACTGTGTCCCTCATGAACTGACTGTTCAAAGCAAGGCAGCCCCAGCTAACAAGAACAAAAACACCAAAGTTCGGGGGTGGGTATTCAAACTGGAAATCTGCCTTATGTCCCTCCAGATTCAACAAGAATCTTTAGCTAAGAGAATCCATTCCTATAAAGGGAGAGGAAGGAGAGAGATGGAAACAGTCACTCTTTGTTGTTTAGATACCCCGTGGGTTTATCTTGTACTCAGGGGGTTTCTGGTAGGCCATTTTCTTCACTGCACACTCAAATAGCCATGATTCAACATCCATCTCTCTTTCTCTCTTCTCTCTCTCTCTCTCTCTCTCTCTCTCTCTCTCTCATATCCTCGTGCATGTGTATGCAAGCATTCTTTCAGAGGAGTAGAATGGTACTTCAAACAAATAATCTTGCAGCCGCCAACAGCTGTTCCTGGTTTCTTTTAATAATCCGTGACAAAAATATTGAATGTACTGTAATGCAAACAGCCAAACAATGAAATGAAAACAGGCACAGGCAATCACTTGCTCTAACTCACTCCACTTTATTTGAATATACAGCGTGGGTTGAGATGTTGAACTAGCTGGTGCCAGTATTTTGTGTCATGTATTTTTTAAAAATCCATTCTTGAGCTCAATAACTAGAGGTCGATTGACTAGTAAAGGAGACATTTCTGCCTTATTAGTTCATTCCTATTTCTTTTTTCCTTTGTGGCATTTTCCGTTTCTTTCATTATTAACCTTAGTAGACCTTGAGATCCCATCAGATGAAGACTCCATAACTATAACTTATCTTAACAGGAGGCAACAGACTTCATCCTGGGTTGCAGACAGTCCTGGAAAGGGTCCTCAAGTGCCCTCCCCAGTTTATCACTTCTTGTACAGATTCTTTCTTGCCTTGGGGCCTTTGTACATTCTTTTATTTGTATATAGGGAGAGACTGTAAGGATAGGAATTAGCACAGGGAGGAAATGCAAGCCATAGTACATATGCTTTGAAACTGAAAGAACCATCTACTTAAGAGACACACATTTCGGTGCCAGAGCCACTGTCACCAACCCAAGACCATGCTGGTGAACACCCAATGTCCCACATCATGGCACTAGCAGTCCCAAAAGGCTCAAACTCAGAGCAGGATCCCCAGAACAAGATTAAAGTTGCTGGGGTTGGTGCTGTTGGCAGGGCTTGTGCCATCAGGATCTTAATGAAGGACTCAGCAGATGAGCTTGTCCTTGTTGATGTCATGGAGGACTTTTTGAAAGGCAAGATGATGGATCTCCAGCATGGCAGCCTTTTCTTTAGAACACCAAAAATTGTCTCTGGCAAAGATCATAGCGTGACTGCAAACTCCAAGCTGGTCATTATCACAGTAGCAGCCCATTAGCAAGAGGGAGAGAGCTGACTCACGTTTGGCGCAGTGAAATATGAACATCTTCAAGTTCACCATTCCCAACATCATGAAGTACAGTCCAAATTGCAAGCTGCTCATTGCCAGATATCTTGACCTACGTAGCTTGGAAAATAAGTGGTTTTCCCAAAAGATGAGTTATTGGATGTGGTTGCAGTCTGGATTCTGCTCAGTTCTGTTACCTGATGGGAGAAAGGCTGGGAATTCACCCACTAAGCTGTCATGGGTGGTTCCTGGGGGAGCACAGAGACTCCAGTGTGCCTGTGTGGAGTGGCACCAATGTTGCCGGCCTCTCCTGAAGAAACTGAACCCAAAACTGGGCACATGCAGAAAGGGAGCAGTGGAGGAAGATTCACAAGCAGGTGGTTGACAGCGCCTATAAAGTGATCAGACTAAAAGGTTATACATCTTGCGCCATTGGCCTGTCTGTGGCTGACTTGGGGGAGAACATAATAATCTTAGGCAGGTGCACCCCATTTCCACCATGGTCTAACCCCATTTCCACCATGGTCAGGAGTCTCTATCGGATCAAGGATGATGTCTTCCTCAGAGTCCCCTGTGTCCTAGGACAAAATGCTCTGAAGGTGACTCCGACTCCTAACGTTGAAGCCTGCCTGAAGAAGAGTGCAGAGACGCTCTGGGGGATCCAGAAAGAGCTGCAGTTCTGAAGTCTCCCCATGTCCTGGCACTTCACTGTCCAGGCTGCGGCAGGTCTCTATGGAGACCACACACCCTCTCCTCATCTGAGCTGTGGTTAGTACAGTGTGTTCAGGTGGGCAGGGGCACACCCCAGTTCCCACAGCTCTACCCCCACGCTAAGTGGTACTTGTGTGGTGGTCCACTGTCCCCGAGACACACTGCCAACTGTGTGCAGGCCTCCGTTATCCTACGAGCCGGCTGTGTCACTGTGCTGCTCACCCTCACCAAACATGCCTAGGCCAATTAGTTCCCAGTTAGTCACAACCTGGCTCCAGTGCGCAAGTCCATTATGTGTATCTTGTGAATAACTGTTCTAAAGGATACTATTCTGTGTATTATATATGTCTGTAGTGTAAAATAAGAGTTGCATATGGATAATGCAACCAACTACCCAAGTGTCATGCCAATGAAAACACCAAATAAATTTGGAACAGTGAAAGAGAGGGAGAGAGATACACATTCCATTTTGTGTTAATTTCTTGGTTGCTCCAACAAATTGCCAGAATTGTAGTAGGGTATACTACAGATATGCTTTCTCGCAAATCTGGAGGTCAGAGGTCTGAATTCATGCAATCATCCTGGTCATGACTCCTACTGGAGGCTCTGGAGAGAAGGCAGTCCTGACCTTTTCCAGCTGATGGCTATTGTGACTATATTGTTCTAGTCTCTGCCTCAGCAGCAGCAATGGCTTCTGTTGATTGTCTTCTTTTATTTTTTTTTATTTTATTTTTTTTTTCAATGCAGTTTATTCAGGAACATTGAACAATCCTCGGACCCCGGGGAAAGCCAGCCCACAGCTTAAATAGCCTCTGGGTAGCCAACCCAGTCGTGCCACGGGGGCAATGCAGATAGGTCCACCTACATGGAAGCAAGCCAGATCCTCGGCCTTAGCCAAATGTGGAGTTGTTCGTGACAGAGAGCACTCACCATCGGGAAGGTGGAAGGCAGAAACCAGCTCCATCTTTAAGGCATAGCATTCCGCAGCTCTCTTTTTGTTCCCCCTTTTTGTTTTAGACGCATCAGGCAAGAGGAGAGGTCTGATCTCTGATATTAGAAATAAATTGGGACTTTGTACAGATGTTCATTTAGGTGTCATCCACCCAAAGAGCATCAGACCCGACTGATACCTTTTTCTCAGAGGCGGGACCTGGGGCATCAACCCGCATGCAATCAGACATGCTCTTCTCTGGGTCCAAAGCGGCTGACCCTGAGTGCAGTGCTTAGCCTCGCATCCTGAGCGTATCATTTTAGCTTTTTATGGTATCCAACCATGCTTGGGGAGAATGTCCTGCTTCAATGGCTGTAAAGGCCTGAATGATCATGCCTTAGATCACACTGTTGTGAGACTCTAATCTTGCATATATACCACAGGCAAACCAAGGAGACCAACACCAGAAGGCCTGCTAACACTCCCATGCCTGCCCATTCCTTCAGATGATTCATGGCTGCAGCAATCCATGTTGATAATCCTGTGGCTAGTCCTGCGTCCACTCTGGTAGAATTTACTGTGACAATGGCCACTCTCAGCTGCTCCATCGTAGTATCGAATTCTCCAGTCCAATTACCTAAAATATAGCTCGACAATTGTTTAGACAGATTTGCAGCACAGGAAAAATTCTCATGTTGTATGCTAGTGACACAAAGTCCAGCATACTTTCATTGACAGCCAGGTTGAGCGATTTGCCATAGGGTATCAATTTGCTCCTGCAAGAGGTCAATCCTCTGATTGTCTTCTTTTATAAGGACACTGGCCAGAGGACTGAGGTTCACCCCCACAACAGGGATAACGTTTTCATCTCCAAATCATCAGCTTGTTTACCGATGCCAAGATGCTTGTCTCAAACAATGTTAGTGAGCATTATCTCAGTTTTCCTCAAATTTATTTGCAAATTATTGACTTAGGTAAATTCTTAGATTTAATTTAATGTTCTTTCTGGTTATTCCCCCAATGTATTTTAGAAAGGTTATACATCTTTTATATGTAAACATATATGACATATATACATATTTACATATGTATGTAATATGTACATATATAAATTAGGCATATAATTTTAAGAATTAATTTTATGTGTATGTTTGTGTGTCTATATTTGTGTGTGTGTGCCACATGAATGGAGGCCACAGATGGTGTTGGATTCCCTAGAGCTAGACTTACAGATTGTAACAGGTCTTTACTACTTCGTGGGTTCTTCTTTCTTCCACCTTCTCCACCCCCCCTTTTTTTTTCTACCCTTCTAACCCCCTAACACTAGATAAGATAGAAAAAAAGATAGAAAGGAAAGGAAGGAAATCCCTGAATAAAGTCATGGGTCAGAAAGAGGGCAACATTATCATTAGTCCTCTTCCTCTTGATTAGGTGTGTCGTGTTCCTTGGGGCAAGTTTGATCTCATCCATAAGGTTATCTAATTTCTTCTTGTTGTTTCTTCTTTGCGCATGACTGTTTAACGAACTGTGATCATCAACAACCAACAACTTCACCGCATACCATCCCTCCTCGCAGGGTCCTAGCATTTATAGACCCTCTGAAGATTCCCGAGAATTCCAGTTGTCACACCATTGCAGGAACTATCTGCAGCTGGTGAAATCATGCCTCTGTTAGAGCATGAGGCAAATCATAGTCAGCTGCTGTGGACAATCTGAAGCAGCCTCATAGCCCACACCTAGGATTAAAACAAAAACATAGTCTTATAATACTTCTGTGTTTTCTTAAAGAAACCTAAATTCCAGAATTCTCATTATGACAAGTAGTTGTAAGCCTCCTGTCATAGGTTCTGGGAATTAAACCCATAACCTCTGCAAAAGCAGAAGATCTCTTAGCTGTAGATCTTTCTCTCCAGCCTCTGCTCACATATTTTTTTGTTTGTTTGTTTTTCTCATAGTTAGCAAAGTCAAGAAACTGAATGTTATAGGCTTCTCAAAAATAGGTAGTAAATAAGGGTAGCTCATAATTTTGCCAATTATTATTTCCACTTTATTAGATTTGTTGAAGATTTTTCAAAGGTTTTAATTTAATTGTTTAATCCATCTGCTTGTATTATAACTTGTACATTAAGATTTTAATGTTATATTAATTTTTTTCAAGAGTCTCTTTAACCAGTTTCAGAGTTCAAAGGTATATTTGTCTTTGGAAGACAGATCCTCTGACTCTGAGGTAACATGAAACTTTTGTTTGTTTCCCAATTTGTATATTAACTTTAGGACTAATACATATTTATTAGAGACTGATACCTCTATCATTATTAGGTTATGAATTTATCATATTTTCTTTCTGGCTAAGTTTAATGACTATTCCATGGGTCCATAAAAACTATTCTCTTTTCATAGTTCAAAATCAAATAAAACTAGATTTTGTGTTATTAATTATGTTATTTAAGTCTTGTCTGTCCTTAAATTATTTTTTAAACTGGGACAGATTAAAACAATAGCATATAGAAATCTTTGGCATCTATTTTCTGATTCCTGTACTGGCTTTATATCCATTAGTGCTGACCTCATTAATGTATGACAATCATAACTGATGACTGTGATTGTAAAGTTTGTCCTTCCTCCACCTAATTTGCTTATAATCCTGTCATTGCATTGTTCTCTCAATTCATTCTTTCTGCAGCTGAGATTATGACAACCATTTATTATTTCTTCTATTGTTTGAGGATTTCATACTTTCATGTAATGTGTTTTGATCAGATCTAACCCCCAATCCTTCCTTTTCCTTCGCCTTCCAACCACATGTTCTCTCTACTTGTAGCTTATATGTACAAGGGTGTAGGGTCATCTCCTGGTGCATGGAAAGCCTCTCAGGGGACTCGTCCCTGGAGAAAACTGACTCTCCCTCCTCAGCAGTCAGCTGAAGCTCTTCAGCTAGTGAAGGGCTCTGTGAGCCCCTCCTTCATCCATGCTAGGCTTTAGACTGTCTTGATTTTGCACAGAGAAGACTCGGTTTTCTATGTGTTTGCCTATATTTTTCTCCTGTGTATTTTCATATTCTGATTTTCAACTTTTTTGAGTTATGTCCAGTATTCATTACCTTACAAACCCACACAATTGAGTTTATCTTACAATTCTAAGACATCCTTTTTTTTTCTTTTTAACAGACAAATGTCATTTATTTATTAGTATACAAATGTCTGCTCTTAGGTGAATGAAATATAACATTTAATAACGCCATCACTATCACTGCCTCTGTTTTTATTTGCATGACTTTTAAACCTAAATTTTCTTTCTTCGTGTGTTTCTTGGTTCTTATCAATGAAAATATTTTCAGGTCTGTTCTGCAGAACTGTCACTAACACCGCCCTTATTTCTCTTTATTTTGAAAGACTGCTTTAATTCTCTATCAACAATGATACACTGAGTCTTGTTCTGATTCCTACCCATTTTCCTGGCACCATTGAAGTTTTGCATGATCATTTATGTTTGTCTTAATATTTGTCTTTTTACCTTGATCTTTTTTTTGGCTTAGCTTCACTACTGAAATAATCATCTGCACCTAACTCTCACAGGAGGAAAACTGCTTCCCAGAACCTTACTTTCACTGTGAACCTCCTTTGCCCCATTCTGAGCTGAGCAGGCTTCCTTCATTTTGAGAAATCCCTGAGGCGGAAAAGCCAGCATCCACTAGCACAGCCTGCAGAAGTAGGTCCCAGTATGTAGCCTAAAAGGCAAAAGCATGTGGGCCAGCACAGGTGGGTGTTCACTGATTCTTCTCCTGGCCTTTCTGTCCTGCCACAGCCTCAGAATGGATCACCTCTCTGACATCAGCAAGGGTGGAAAAAGCTCTGACAATGGCTGTTTGGTTCATGTAGCCTCTCTTCTGATATTATCTCCCTTGTCTTCTGGGCAGCAACCATCTTGCTGTTGTTTTGTTTCCCATGGGAACAAGTCAAAAGGCCACATGACTTGTGCAGGTGCACACTAGTCAGCAGCTGGCCAGGCTTCCCAGAGATGGAGACTCAAACTAGATCTAATCAACAAAAGCACAGATCAAAAATAAGTATTTTGCAGTTCCCACCATTTACCCGCAAATTTCATGATTTCCTTGTTTTTTCATCACTGAATAATATTCCATCGTGTAGATGTACCACAATTTCTGTATCCATTCCTCAACTGAGGGGCATCTGGGCTGTTTCCAGCTTCTGGCTATTACAAATAAGGCTGCTACAAACATGGTTGAGCATATGTCCTTGTTGTATACTTGAGCGTCTTTTGGATATACACCTAGCAGTGGTATAGCTGGATCTTGAGGAAGCGCTATTCCTAACTGTCTGAGAAAGTATCAGGTTGATTTCCAGAGTGGTTGTACAAGTTTACATTCCCACCAGCAGTGGAGGAGGGTTCCCTTTTCTCAAACACTTCCTCTCCAGCATGTGTTGTCACTTGAGTTATTCATCTTACACCCTGATTCATCACACATCTGATGGGTGTAAGGTGAAATCTCAGGGTCGTTTTGATTTGCATTTCCCTGATGATCATCCTGAGTGAGGTGTCCCAGAAGCAAAAAGATACACAGGGTATATACTCACTTATAAGTGGATACTAGACATATAATATAGGATAAACATACTAAAATATGTACACCTAAGGAAGCTAATCAGGAAGGAGGACTCTGGTTAAGATGCTCAATCCCCATTCAGAAAGGCAAAGAGCATAGACATTGGAGGAGGAAAAAAACAGTGAACAGGACACCGCAGAGGAGCTCTGAAAGGCTCTACCCTGCAAGGTATTGAAGCAGATGTTGAGACTCATAGCCAAACTTTGGGCAGAGTGCAGGGAATCTTATGAAAGAAGTGAGAGATAGTAAGACCTGGACAGGACAGGAGCTCCACAAGGACAGTGACAGATCCTAAAAGTCTGGACACAGGGGTCTTTTCTGAAACTGATATTCTAGCCAAGAACTACTCATGGAGCTGGCCTAGAACCCCTGCACAGAGGTAGCCTATGGCAGTTCAGTATCCAAGTGGCCTCCATAGTAATGGGGACAGGGACTGTCTCTGACATGAACTGATTGGCCTGCTCTTTGATCAGATCCCCCTGAGGGGGGAGCAGCCTTACCAGGCCACAGAAGAAGACAATGCAGCCACTCCTCATGAGACCTGATAGACTAGAATCAGAGGGAAGGGGAGGAGGACCTCCCTTTTCAGTGGACTGGGTGAGGGGCAAGGGTAGAAAAGAGGGAGGGTGGAATTGGGAGGGGAGGAGAGAGGGAGATACAGGGGAGATACAAAGTGAATCAACTGCAATTAATAAAAAAATAAGTATTTTGGCTTGCTGATGTAGTTGGTCAAAAGTAAATGTCATGATGTGAAAATTATCACAAGTCGTTGCGTAGATATATAAAATTGTTTTTGAAAATTTAAAAACATCTTCACCTCCCAAATCTTGCCTTCATCCAGACTGACAGTGTGATTGATCATGGGAATGCTAATGAAACAATTTCAACTCAGCTTCTTCAGTTGCTCAGAGGCAGTGATACTTATCATCCTTTGTAAGGTTCAAGTGCTTTAGAACGTCCCTGTCCATACTACATTTTATGCAAATGTTCTGTCTCACACTGTTTTTGCTGCTCTTACTACCTTGTTTTCTTTGTGTTTATCTTGATTCCCATTAGGGGAAGGACTCTTCTTACATTATTGACAATGTCTTTATAAAACTTAAGTCACTTATGATAATATCTATCACACCTAATAGACTATATACATCCTATTAAAACAAAGACTCCCTACTTGCTCATCCAAGATACAGCCTTTTCCAGCTAAACAACATGAACATAGAATGGCTCAGAAAAGCCTTTGTTCTGTGGACAGATGAATGAGTTGATTAGTTACCCAGTCATCACCACTAAGTTAGCTCTCTTCATGAGCTAGTTCTGCAAGTCAAGTATGAGCTTGGAAATCATCCATTCGTTCCAGAGAGGCTCTCCTTTCTTCTGGAAACATCAGTGCACCTGTTAAAGCTGTACTGACTTCTTTTGTGGAAAATATAGTCTAGACTGACAGCTCAACCTAACCCATCGCATTATAGATCACATGTAGAGGAATTTTAATTCAGAACATGGCTGTTCTTGCAAGAGGTCACATCCAAAGATGTGTGATCTGGCTGGAATACAAACATGCCTTTAATCCAGGAGACAGAGGCAATCAGATTTGAGTTAAGTCCAGCCTGGTATAAGCCAAGTTTCAGGAAAAACAAACAAACTTAGATCCAGGTGTCATGCCTTTAATACCAAACAATGAAGGTAATGTTAGTTTGTAGAAGGAAGCTCCCATGTTTAAAAGTGATGTCTAATTGAGTAGCAGAAAAAGTGACGAATCAGAGAAAGGTAGGATACACCCAATTCTCATGAAGAGAGAGCAAAGGGAAGCTACTTAAGGGGCAATGCAGAGAGAGAGACAGACAGACAGAGAGATAGAGATAGACATACACAGAGAGAGAGAGAGAGAGAGAGAGAGAGAGAAAGGAGACAGTTTTACCAGGAGAGTTTTACAGAAAGAGGTTGAATGAGAGAACAAGCTTCATACAGGTGAAGACAGAAGGAACCAGAGAAGGAGAAGGAACTAGAAGATTATAAAAGATTGCTGGAGTTAGTTTGAGGCCAAGCAGAGCAATCTAGAATCTGAGAGAAAAACCAGATTGAATAAGTTAGCTGGGAGAGGAATTTGAGACAGAACAGCTAAATTGAACCAGCCAGCTATGAGCTCAGAAAGAACAAGAAAGGCTGAGCTTATTTAACAGTAAGTCTCAGAGGCTGAAAACATTCTAGGCCTATGTTAGATTGTATGGAGGCTAGAGGCTAGGCCTGGGTTAGCAGAAGAAAGCAGTAAGCCTCTGAGACAACAATTGAAACAGAGAATAAAAGTTACGTTTACAGTCATTGACACATACATTGATGTTTATGTTATTTGTGCAAATAATGTATTTTTATTCCTAAATTATCCATATTGTGTTATTTTTAAGAAAAGAATAGAAGGAATATCAGCTCTAGCTATGTCTCCAACTCTTCTTACCTTCTCCTATCATCCCAGAAAAGAGTTATCAGTTTTTCTCATGTGTGAGTAAAGATGGGCTAATTTTGCACTCTCTGATGTAGGTAATCACTTTCTCCTGGCAGTCTGCCATGATTTTAGACAGTTCACTCCCGAAGTTGAAATTAAGTCTCAGACCTAACAGGGAGACATTGGTCCAAACATTGTTGATTTTCTGAGATGGCTCAGAAACACAGACTCTGTGTTGAGGTGAGTCTAGGTGAGATGAAATCATCCTTCCAAGTACATGGAGACCGGCTTCCCACTGACACACGAAGGGTAACACTCACTGGCGTGTCTGACGGGAAACTGTGAAGAGGGCATCCGTGAAAAGGAACTAGCATTTAGTGTGCCCCAGTCTGCGAGGCACAACATCTCATTTAATCCTCATAACTACCCCTTGAATCCTGTAATTACACCTCTTTGGGGTGGGAGGCAACGGAGCTTCAGGGTCTTGGGAGGAAGAAACGGCTGATGTTTGACCATTCTTCAATGCTGACAGCATCAACTCAGCCCAGGCCTCAATTAGACAGTTTTGGCTCCATCCCTGTATTTGCTCTCCATTGTGTCTGACCTCACCTTGCAGGGAGCCCTTTCTCTATTGTGTTCCTGCATCATCAGCCCTATCTGCCTCCAGATATAAGTCACCTATCAAAACCTCCTGTTCTCACAGGGCTGCCTCATCTTTGCCCCAACCGGGACACAGCAATTTTGAAAAGTTATTAGTGCCTTCTTTGGGCCTTAGGCTTTCATGGGTTTGTGGGCTCCATTTTATGGTATGTAATCTTCTCTTTACTTGGCCATCGCCTTCCTGAGTTCTCTTCCCAGATATATTTTTTAAAATTTTTTGTTATTTTATTTCTTGTATGTGGTTGGTTTTCCTGTGTGCGTCTGTATAACAGGCACAAAAGATGATGTCACATCCCATGGAAGTGGAGTTACAGACAACTGTGACCCTCAATGTGGGAGCTGGGAATTGAAGTGGGTTCTCTGCAAAAGCAGCCAGTGCTCTTAGCCACTGAACCACCCCCTCCAGGCTCCCAGTTCTGTTTTGACTCCTCAGTGTCCCTTGTTTTTATCCTCTATGAGCCATGTAGATCTCAGACACCACTTTTTGAGAACTTGCTCTTTATATCTGTTTAGGTGAATCATGACTGTTTTTGACCTGTATGTTGAGCTCAAGAATTGTATTTCGAACATTCCATTGGTCATCCAATAAACGTTTGCTCACTTTTAGCTATGCCAATTTGGAGATATGTGAATATCCAGCTAAGAATTGTCAAGTCATCTCAGTATCCCTTTGCTGAGCTAAAGCTTCAAAAGAACAAGCCCAGGCTGGTCTTTGTTCTCTAGACTGATGACTGTTACCACTTATTCATCTAGGCTTAAGCCCTAATGTTACGTTTGTCCTTGCCTTGTCCTTGAACACTGTCCTAGTTAGGGTTACTCTTTCTAAGTTGAAATACTATGACCAAAACCAACTTGGGGAGGAGAGAGTTTATTTGGTTTATGCTTTCACATTCGATGTTCATCAATGAAGGAAGTCAGGGCAAGAGCCTAGAGGCAGGAGTTGATGCAGAGGCCATTGAGGATGGCTGCTTACTGGCTTTGCTCAGTCTGCTTTCTTACGGAAACCGTAACCACCGGCCCACCCATAATGGCCTAAGCTCCCTCTCATCGATCCCTACTGTAGCCTGATCTTGCAGAAACATTTTCTCAATTGAGGTTCCCTCCTTTGAGATAACTTGATCTTGTCAGACACACATAATCCAGCCTACTCGAACACCCACATCTGTCACATCAGCCAAGTTCGTGGGTTCTTTCCTTCTAGTCGCCTTTTTTCATTTGTCCTTTGTTCTGATTGTAGTTAATGTCAATCAACTCTTTTTGTTTGACCCTTTTCCTATACCCCAAGAATTTTCTTGATCCCTCCATATCATTATCTTCAAGTCCCTGGCTACTATGACACCATGTTTGGTTTTCTAAATCACAGATCTTGTTTCTCACTTACCCCAAACTTCTAGTTTCACATCATTGGTTCCAGAATACAGTTGTGCTGTGAACATGCTGGGCTCCTCTGAGAGTAAGTTCCATCTATGTCTTTCTCTAGACCTAGTGAACACTACACTACCCTGAACTACCTCACACTAATATAAGCTTCATGGAGGCTTCTTCTCATCTCCATACTGCACTAGTGGTGTGCTTCCTTGTTTGGTCAGTTTACCCTCCTTGATCCACCACACTCATCCCCATCCTCAAACACTGTTATCTTTCAGTGCCTTCAACCATCCCCTATCTTTCCTTATTACTTGAGTAACATCATCATTTTAGTTACCTTTTGGTTGCTGTGATAAAATGTCACAATCAAGAAGGATTATTTAGACTTAGAGTTTCAGAAGAGTTCATATTGCTGGGAGGCATAGCAAGAAGAAGCAAGCATAGAAAACAAAGGAGAAAGTTTCAAGATCACACTTTAACCATAAACATGAAGCAGAGAATGCAAACTGGAAGTATGGTGAAGATATGAACTTTCAATGCCCACTTGCAGTGGTGTGCTTCCTCCAGATGGGCTATTGTACCTCCCCATTCCTTCCCCAGACAATACCAACTGGGAACTAAGTGTTCAAGTTCATGAGCCTATGGGGGCCATTCTCATTTAAACTCCCTAGCCATATATATATATAGTTATATCATAAGGCAAAATGTAGTGAGTCCAACTTCAAAAGTCCCCACTAGGTTTAAACATTTTAACACTATTTACAAGTTCAATTCCAAAGACTCTTTTAAGACTCAAAGTAATATCTTAACTGTAGCTCTCTACAAATAAAAAATAAAAATAAAAAAAAGTAACTTCCAACACACAGTGGCACAGGATATACACTAACATTCCAAAATGGAAGAAATGATACACATTGGAGAAATATTAGGCCAAAGTGACCCCAAAACCCAGCAGAGCAAACACAAAATCTTATAACTCCAAGTCTATTGTCTGAGACTTTAGTTTAAAAAGACTTAGATAGCTCAGTCCCTCCAGCTTTACATACATCTCTCTCTTGGACTGGTTCTACTCATTGTATGCAGGTCTCCATGATTGCTGCCTCTCCAATATCATGGGAGCTCCACTGGTCTCCTCCTTCCTTCCCAGGAGGAGACCCAGGCAATGTCTACTCATGCTTTTAACATCCTAATGACAAAGTGAAGAATGATTCTGCAAACTTTCACTTTGGGGAAACAATGAGTTTATTGGGCTGCCTACAGAGCATAGGGGAGGTACTAACTTACAGAGGTGTGTGCGCTCCTCCCACAGCTGGCTGCACTTGAAGGGCCTTTCCCAGCAGGGATGAGGGCTTCCTTACAGCTGCAGAGATGGTGACCCTCCCCTCTATTCTTTCCTAACCTGTGCTAGTTTTTCCTAACTTATTTACTCTAGCCCCTTTCTGAGGCTTCAAGCATTTGGGCAGAGTTGAGTAAAACAGGTGGTAGAGAGCAGCTGGATACTCAGTGAGCATCTCATGAGGGGGTGTAAACAGTTATCAAGCCCAGCTGGGATAACCTTCTACAAAGGGGTACAGCTGAGTTGCCCAAGATGTCAGCTTTCGGTACATGGCACCTAGGTTCCTCTTTCACAGGAGGTTACACAATAACCTCTCAGGGCTTTTGCTCTCTCAGGGTCTTCATGCAGGGACTCCCATGACAAACACCGCCTCGCCTCAGTGGCTCTCTGAAGCCATGGAGGAAGAATCCAAGACCTTTTCACTCTTGTATCTTTTGTGCTTCTGAAGCTAACACCATGTGAATGATACTGTCAAGTTTGGTTGTCAGCTCGGGATGGCTCCTGATTCCTTCAAATCACATTTATAGCAGCTTTCATCTGTTATTTACTTTTTACTAGCTGAAAACCCCTTATTCTCAAATTCATAAGTTGGACATTTAGCTGGGTGGGGTTCTGCCCACTAGGCACCTTTCTTACTGTTCTTGGAGGGTAAGTGTCTCCTAATGGCCCTAATCTTCATAACAGTGACAGCTTCTCTTAGAACATTCCTTGGCCATAACATTGAGCTTTCTACTACCTCTTTTTTCCTCTCCAAACTGTTTAGTTTGTGTTTTTTATTTATGTCCCACTTGTCCATTTTCATTTTAGACTCTCATATGGATTATGAATCAATGTTATATTGGCTTGAAATTTACTCTGCCAAAGAAATTACTCTATTACTTATTAATTTAGCCTTAGTCACATTCTCAGGATATGGGCAAAAAGCAGACATTTTCTTTGCCAAATTATCAAGATAATGTCCTCTACCTCAGTTGCTGATATTGTTTCCCTGTGAGACTCCCTGAACGTGGCTTGAATACACTGCATGGCTCTAGGTACTACACTCTTCCTGGCTCATGCTAGAATGGCAGGGTAAGATCTTCAAATATTTTTCTAGTCCAAAGTTTTTAGTTTCCCACATTTCTGAAAACAAGGACAGTAAATAATAAATAAACAGATAAATATATGTGTAGGTCTTCCACAGGAACTGCTGGCCCACTCTCTCTCTAATCTCTGCATTAGTTACTTTTCTGTTTCTGTTACTCTGACAAAGGTAACTTACAGAAAGAATGACTTATTTGGTCTTATTGTATCAGAGGGATGGTCCATAATGGCTCCGAGGTATTGCAACATGAAGCAGGCGCGGTGGCCACAGCAGAAAGCTAAAAGAGCACACCTTCAAGCAGAGAGGGAAACCTGGGAATAGGGCAGGGTGGGGAAATCTCAAAGCCCACCTCCTGTGATGGGCTTCTTCCAAGCATCCTCTCCATCCAGGACCACCAGCCAGGTACCAAGTACTCAGCTCCATGGGACTATGGGGGTCATTTCTTATTCAAAGAGCCATGATCGTATAAGAGTTTGTCTTTCTCATGTCTTTCCTGTTTTTGTTTTTTTTGAACAGAAATCTTGCCATACTCGTTTTGATAATTGTGTTACTCAAAACAATTTTCTACAGATTCCAAATAGCATAGTTATTGGATTCAGAAGCCTATCAATAAAGCACCTATGCTTGAGGATAGCCTACTTAAGTTAAATCATAGCATTTACATTTTAGGGATGAAGAAACATTAGTGCCTTTTTATAGGGGGAAAAAAACGAAAACAGGAGGTAGCACTGAAAAATGGCTCAGCAGTGAAGAGCACATACTGTTCTTGCAGAGCACATGAGTTTGGTGGTGCCCAACACCTGTGTCAGTCGCTCACAACTTCCTATAACTCCGTTTCCAGAATAATCTGATCTCTGGGGGTTACCTGCACTCATAAATGCATACGCACACATATCCGCATATCAGAAATAAAATAAATCTTTTTAAAAAATGGAATACAGAGAAGCTATTTTATTACAATCAACTAATAAAATCGGGGAGAAGTTTGGGGTAAGACGCAGGCCTCATCTTTACAGCTACTTGTGGGACAAATATAAAGCTATTTAAATATGATCCAATGAAAACCCAGACTTGGTTGTTTTGACCCCACTAGAAAGCCCTCAGGTGTTCCATGCGACAAGTGGCCAATGCTTGCTGCAGAAGATGCCGACACGTACCCTACGCACACATTTCCATCATGAAGATCCTCAGCACCATTTCAGTCCCTTCTTTTCTCTTCCTCCGTGGTTTGATGCAATCGACGCTGCAGTCCCCTGTAAGAGAAGTCCACCCCCTCCTCTGGAACTTTTGTTCTTTACCTCGTTTGCCTGTGTAGTGTCTGTTACAGGGCCTGAGTTGTGTCAGAATAAACAAGAGGCATATGGTTTTCCAAGTGCCTCTGACGAGCCAGCTCACTTTCTTCCTCGCCTTTGGGATTTCTTGCAGTCCTGCTTCTTAAATGAGATCACTTACAAATGACTCATCTACATGTGACACTTTCCTTAAGAAATTAAACAACACATTACATCCTGTTGGGCAAATCCATGACACATTTTAATTATGAGTCTGTCTGCCTCTTGCTTCATTTATTCTGGCTTAGTTATCAGCATAAGCCTATAAAAATCAAATTTTGACCACAAATGGGAGTAATAACAAAGAAACCCAAGGGCAATTCGGTTTACTTTGAAAGGACAAGACATAGATAGAGGCAATAGCTTTTTGGTCTACCACTCTTCTCTCTTATATAAACACACACCAAATTCTATGTCACTATTTAGAAATGAGGAAATGCAAATTCGAATAAAAGCCACAGAGTACACAGATATGAAGATTTTAAAATCTTTTTTTTTACATTTTGCCAGGTACATGTATATATATGCATATATGTGTGTGAGCCACTTTCAGAAAAAATAAGCATTTCTATACGTGCTTATATGTGGTTCTAATATTATTGCACCTATCTGTTTGTTTGCAGTCATTCATTTGTACAGAGATCTCCATGGCTATACTGTGATTATTTAACACAGATGTACCTGCTCATCTTTTTAGCCCCAACATCTTGTACCATAGCTACCTCGTAAAGAAAGACTGATTCCTCAAGTCTTGCGCTGTCCTGCCTTCCATATCTCCAGTCATGTCCCCAGTCCATCGACAGCAGCTCTCCTTGCGTGACAGCGTTACAACATAAGAAAGTTCCTAAAGGGCAAGATTAGCCATGGCTCCATTCATCAACAGACAACTTTCTGCTGTGCCAAACACGCATGTATACACAAACTCAGAACTCCTTTTGAAGCTAGCCATGCAGTGAACAAATTGGAACTGCTGCAGCCTCCCAGCGCCCTCTTCTCACTGGGCATAGGCCAGAGTAGGTGGAATTACACTTTTCCAATTTTTTCGCTTCCAAGGAGGGTAGTAGGTATTGAGGGTGGATGACCAGCTTTCTGTATCTAAGCTGCAAACAGCACTTCTCCTGAACTGCAAAAGTGTAAGTAAGCAGTCTACCACTTCAGATGTAGTACAAGGCAAAAGTCCAACTCCAGAAGGCATCTGCCCTCTTTAGCATCGTGATCCTTATACTCAAGTCTTTGATCAAGCTTACGTTTTAAATTAGTGACAGCCTTTGAATATCCAAAAGGCTTAGAGACCCACGACACTGTTGATAATGATGTTTAGGTGAGTCAGGTTTTCCTCAAATCCCAGAATCCTCCACGATATTCACAATTAGCTCCTCCACAGTCACATATCCCTCCTTCTATGGCTGGCTTAAGCTGAGAAAAACGCTAAAGATAAAAGGAGCTAAGTTAGCCCTGAGATCACAGTCTAGACCCTGGGAAAGAATTAGTTGTTTAGACCCTGCCAAGCCCTTTTATGACATATGGAAAAGCAAAAGTCTTTTCCCACAGAGACCATCTTTCATTCACCATGTTTTTAACCCTGTACTAGAAAGGGTGACACATAACTAAAATGGTGGGTAAAACAAAAATAGGTCATAGCTTTTATTTGGTTATCGAAGAATTCAGTAGATTAAGCTAGATTTTTTTTTTTTAGGACTACATTTATTTTCAATCTCTGATCAACAGAATTTCAAGTATTACAGGAAGAAACATACTACACAAAATTGTTCATCACAACAACTGAGCAGGGTTAGCAATGAAGCTCAGAGTGTTGGTCTAATGAGCATAGAGCCTTTGGTCAGACCCCAGCATCCTATAAACGTGGTATGGTGGCACACACCTGTAAATCAGGCACTTCGGAGGTAGAGCCAGGAGGATCAGAAATTCAAATCCATCCTTAGCTACATAGCAAGTTCTAGACCAGTTTGGGATATATAAGACCCTATCTTAAAGAAGGAGAGTTGAAGGAATAACCCAAACCAAGAAAGGGATAAAGGGAAAGCCATACAAATGCCAGTATCAAGACAGAGCCTTCAGTGTTCAAAAGCTTTAGAGCAGAGAGCCATTTTTCCAAAGGCTTCCTTTAAAAAAAAAATATTTTGAGGGCTGGAGAAATGGTTTGGGTCAGTGGCCTCAGTGTTGACTGCAAAGGCACAAGGACTTGCATTTAGATTCCCTCCCCCCAAGTAAAATGTTGGACATAAAAACATTCACTTGTGGCCCCAGTGAGAGGACCTGCTGGCCAGCCAGTCTAGATGCAAGAGTGACTCCATGTTTATGAAGTGGCTCTGTCTCAAAACATAAGATAGAAAAATGATGAAAGACACTCTAGCATCCACCACTGGCCTTCACACTTGCCCATGCTGGCAAATGTGTTTTTGACTGCTTATGCACACACATTCACGCGCACACACACACATTTATATACACATATACACAGATGAAAAATGAAAATTGCCTCACCAACAAGCCTCCCAGCTCTGACTCTGAGCATGTGTGAAGGTGGGGACTTGTTGCTTTCTAAAGTCTTCTACCAGCCCTAATGAGAGCTGACTGTTTCTCTCCTGACTGTACTTTCAAATGGTTCGTGAGAACTGACTGGTTACATTCATTCTTAAGATGGTTTAAAACTTGGTGTTAGATAAGGCAAGTGGATTTTTGCTGGGCCCACCTTATGTCTCCTGAAGTTGTTTGATTTATTTACATTTAATATTCTTCCTTTGGTCTGTTTACATGGCTTATATCGAACACTCGTAAATAACACACACACACACAAAGTGTTCCAATGTCGCCTGAGACCAGGCCAATGCTTCCTGGCTTAGCTTTGTACTCTGTGCTCTTTCATTTTTACAGTTTAATGTGAAAAAGGTGAAAAAAAAAAGTACAAGTACAGGCAAGGAATGAGAACAGGGAAGAAGAAATAAATCTCAATAAAAGTCTGGGTCATGCATTTTAATTAATCCTGTATCTAGCACACTTTACACAGTCACCTCAGAGTATCGTTTTTTGTTGTTGTTTTTTTTTTTCAAAGAAGACACTCTGCAGACACGGGGCAGCTGGCCACACCACCGTGCTAAAAAAAAAAAAAAAAAAAAAGGAAGCATCAGATGACTTTAATCCTGATTCATCTACTTACTATCCAAATCGACATTCTCGAGGCTCTGGCTGCATTCAGTGCAGAGCTGGGTGGAAGCTGGACACTGAAGGCCTGCTAGGAAGGGCCTTGACCCAGGAGGGGCCCTTTGGAGCATTAAGCAGATAAGCATTCAGATTTTCTCAAGAGTCCATTTTCCTTCTAAACAGCACAGATGCCAACAGTGGTGGGTCAAGGTTACGTTTTTACACATTTGGCATCCATCTTAAACTACAGGATATAAATTCCTCAGACAATGAATGCCTAAAATTGACAGCTCCGTGGAATTTGGAGAGGGAGAGTGGTGATTCTGTAACCAGATTACAGAGGCCAGCTGCATTCCAGAGGCTTTACATTTACACAGCATCTGGAACCGTTTTAAGGCTTATAGGAAATAGGAATAGATGTTGACAAAGGCGGAATAATATACATTAAGTTCAAAGATAATACAAACAAACTAGTGTAACCAGTGACATTGCACACGAAGACGCCTTAAATAAGAGTGGTCAGAGACAAGATCTTCACTGCCTCTCATTTGAATGTCTAGACATTGGAGTAGATGGAAAATAAACTAACAAAGTGTTCCAAAGTAAACCTCTTTCCTTTGCGCTATTGAATCTAGCTGAGACGACTCAGCCTCTGCCTTAAACAGAAGAATTCTCTTTCCCTTCTCTTGCTTTGATGGAGTATAGACTTAAGAGTTAATAGTTTGTGTGAGAGAAATAATGGAACACATGAATGAAAATCAAAATCCTAGTGCCTATGTGCTTTCCCTAAGCATGTCCTTTGTGTGAAGAGGCTCTGTTTTTCTAGGGTATCTACTTTGTGGTGCTCTGGCCAACTGGCTATGATAAGAAGTTGATCTCTGGGTGCTAGAGAGATGGCTCAGTGGTAAAGAGTACTGTCTGCTCTTCCAGAAGTACTCTGAGTTCAATTCCTGGCAACCACATGGCAGCTCGCAACCATCTATGATGTGATCTGGTGCATTTTCTGGAATGCAAGTGTGCATGCAAATGGAACATTCACACATAAAATACACACACACACACACACACACACACACACATATATATATATATATATACACACATACATACATACGTAAGTTGATCTCCTCCAGCAATCCTCACAGTCTTTACTCTGAGCACATGTGAAGGTCAGGACTTGTCTTGACTTACTAAAACCTTTGTTGATTTCTCCAAGGGAGCAACAAAAGTTGCCTCTTTCTCTCCTGACTGGACTTTTAATGGTTGATCAAAAGAAAGGACTGACAGTTGCAAATTTTGATCTTGGGCTAGCTCAAAGCTGTGTTCCTAAGGTCATCATTTCTAAACTGCAAGACCTGAATTTGAATTCTGAAAAGGAAACTGGGGTATAGGACATATGACAAAGGAGGCTAACAAAACTGTTATTTAATTAAGTTGAAATAAGATAGAAATATTGAAGTGATGACTTTTTAAAGTCTATCTATGTACAATGGTTGTTGTTTAACTCTTCCAGATTGTGTCTAAGAGTGGAGAGCAAGGCAAACATTTAAGAGAAATACTACCCCTACAGTGAGACTCTTAGGCTTGATTTTCCTCCTTCTGTCAATGTGGGCCTATTTTTTATAAGAACGTAGTCACTCCTAAGTTCACTCCTAAAGGCTGCCAACAGGGTTGGTGAGGCTCATCCACCTCACCAAAAAGTTAGAGATGCAGGCTGGTCATGGTGGTGTTCGCCATTAATCCCAACCCTCAGGAGGAAGAGGCAGGTGGATCTCTGTGAATTCTAAGCCAACCTGGTCTGCAAATCCAGTCCAGAACAGCCAGGGCTCTGAAACATTGTCATGAAAAATAAAAAAAAAACAAAACAAAAATGTTAGAGATGTCCCACATAGTTAATTTCTACAATAATCATGTATGATGTTCAATTCTTCAGCATCTCTGCCTAGAACTTCCTGTACTTATCATGCCTGTTTGAATCATTGAGTTGTTTACATCATCAGAGAAAACCCACTATGGGCCAGTACTATCTAGATAGCATCCATGATTCTGAAATTCTGTGCATGGATGACCTGCACAGGATACTCTTTACCCTCTGTTTTTGGATCTTTTGGTTTGGGCTGGCCAGCATCCAGGCCTAGCTCTGCTGTTTTATTAGCACGTGATTGCTTTGGTCTGTATTTGCCAGAGTAATGGAACCAATGGCATATTCATTTAAATATGTAGAGAAAGAGACTTATGTTACAGATTTGGCCCAGAAGGCTGTAGAGGCTTGATGAGTTGAAAGCTGATGGAGGAGGCCCGCAGGCCGGAGAGTAAAGAAAGTTACAGTTCGAGTTCAAAAGCAGTTTGCTTGCAAACAACACCCCAACGCCTTCTACTGTTAGACTTTCCTCTAACACCGGGAAGTCAGGACTTTGTGTTCTCAAGGTTGCCAGCAGGTTTGATGAGACTCATCCTCCTCACTGAGAGCAAATTTGTTTTACTCAGAGACCATCAACTTAAATGCCAATAAATAAAAATGAAAAGTTCACACCCTCACAGAAACACTGAGCATGTCTGGCCAGCTCTCTGGGCTCTGTAGTCTAGCCAGTGGCACATCAAAGTAACTATCTTCATGGTTTGGGGCAAGCTGTTTAACCCTTTTGTGTCTTAGTGTGCTTATCTATAAGATGAGATTAACTCAAGGATGATTACATACTCCGTGGATTAAATGTGCAAGTGAAATAAGCCTATTTATTAACAATGTGTTAGAACAGTACCTGACACACAGGAAGCAATTTCTTATAGGAGAACAAAAGGGAAATTTGAGATACTAAATCCATTCTGCAGTCCAAAGAAATGAATACAGGATCCGTTGATATGGGGTGAGATTCACATTCTAATTTCCTAAGCTAGAAACTCATGGGTCCTAGAGAGGGTACCAATGTGGCTGCCCTTGACTGGGGAGACTCGGCACAAATCTACTAAGAGAAATGTATCAGTACTGAAATTTAGAATTCACTCGGTTTTGGAGATGTTCTTCAAATAAGAACTTAGCAAAGAGAATTCTAGAAATCTCTACCTGTGGTTACTTCTACCTACGAATGATCGGAAAACTATTATTTATTTATTTATTTTGTAAATTTCTGCATGCATTTCTATGCCACAGAGGTTTCAGAGTCTCTGCACTAAGTCACCTTGATGTTGCTAATAAACACGGCGTGGCAGAGTTGTAAAGCTGCGAGATGAGTCCATTAAAGTTTTTAGGTAGCTCCATCTCCCCTCGTTTAAATAGGTTGCTTCTGCGCTGCTGGTAGCTCGAAACAGTAGGCTGCTTCGGGTGTTAATGATGTGGAGCTGTGCTTACAGAGTGTCTCCTGATTGGAGTTTCTGTGCTGCAGATGGCCGATAGCTCTGCCTTCTAGGAACTCCGGAAAAGGCAACGCTTGCTCTTCACGCTGACTGTTCACATCCGCAGCCACATTTTAATCCCCCAGCGTAAGAGTTTCCACTTTTAATGCCTATTAAGTCCCAACTGCTTTCTGGACTGAAGTCATCCTAATCTTTAAGAAGTGGTTTAGGGAGTGGGAGCTGGAGAGAGGGCTCCATGGCCGAGAGCCTTTGGGTTTTTTGTTTGTTTGTTTTAAGTTTTGGTGCTGCTGCTGGTGGTGGTGGTGGTTGGGTTTTTGTCTTTCAAGACTGGCTTTCACCTTTGTTTTTTTTTGGAGGGGACCCAGGTTTTATTCCCAGCACTCAGATGGCAGCTCACACCTGTCTTTAATTCCCGCTCCAGGAGTTCTGACGCCCTCATCTGACTTCTGCCGGCACAAGAGATGCATGTGGTGCACACACATACACACAGTCAAAATAAGAATAGATCATTTAAAAAGGGAAGAAAGAAAGGGCTTACGGTATGCGTAGACCACCCAGTGAGGTACTTGTTATGCAAGAATATGAGGACCGAGTTCAGATCCCAGCACCTGTGGAAAAAGTCAAGCTACACTATAAACCTGCTGCCTGGGACATATCTCCTCTCTTGTTCTTCCTGAGTGATGCAATGTAATTCATCCCTCTCCATCTCTGAGAATCACTTCCTTTACTCTTTTCCTTATGGTAAGCCAGAATGGACCAGCACAGCAACACCCAGTACTAGACTCTGGGTATAAGATCGCAGTTGAAAGTGAGAAGTTTAGACGGCTGAATGCGGCTAAGGCATCATATTAGTCTAATTACCTAGGCAAAGAGATTAGATGGGATTTTTGCTATTTCACGTTGTTTAAAGAAATGATTTCAACCCTTTATGTGAAAATCATATAATCTTTTGGAAAACAGAGATAGAATCTCAAATGGGCGTAATATACCTAGTTTATCTTAGGAAAAGAAATGATTCCTTCAAGCTTCTCTCTATCACCCAGATTTGATAGTTGGATCCTGTTGGGTTCCTATCCTCGGTCGCTTCATGCTGGCTCCACTGTGGTCTGTTCTGGCCTATGTGGTGTCTTTCTCCCTTCTTTTCATGAAATGTCTCATTTTCTAAGATGCTTTAGGTAGAATTTCAAAACAGCGGCAAAAGATCTCTAATGAAGGATCTCTAAATCGCCAAAGCTAAAATAAACACATGCCACCATTCACCGAGCAACCGCTGCACGCTGTCTATTGCTACGCTTTCACATATACTGCTTTAGTTATTTCTCCCTGTAAACTCACAGAATAAGTATTAAGTTGTGTTTGTTTTTGTTTTTTCCAATCAGAGGAACTTTAAGTATCTTGTATGAGCTCACACAACTAGTAAACTGAGGAGTGAGGGATTAACTTGAGCCTCTGGAGCCTCAGCCACCATGGCCTGTTGCTACTGTTCTCCAGAAGTGTTATCTGAGGACATAGAGCGAACTGAAGTCTGTCTGCAGCCTGGCTGGGAGGGCCTGCCCTGCAGAGTCAGGTCTATTCACATCTCTGTGAGGAGCTGGTGTGACTCCTTGGCTGAAGCACAGAGAAGAGGGAGAGGAAATCCAGGGGTGAGGCTTTTTACACAGACTGTTCCTCCTCCAGTTTAGACTTTATTTATTCATTGGTGCTTTTCTAGGTCAATGGGAAAGCAAAGAGGAGCGTCCCCTCCTGCAGCTGGGGGAGATAACTGTGTGAAGGGCCCGTGGGTGGTCATTTAATGTTGCTCTCTGGGTTAAAATGATGTGGTTTCTTATGTTGTCTGTGGAACTAGCAATTATCATTCCCTCTTTGACTGAAGTAGTTATTTTGGGTGAAAAGCTATTAAGTCTTTTGACTGAGAACATTTTGGGTACCCTGTGGTTGGCTAGCTATGTTTAGATCCCTTACTGACCTTGAATTAATTTCGTGACTTCTCTATTTCTCTCTTGTTAAGCTGAGAATGATAGGGTGATGTGTCAATACCTAGATATTAAAATAAAAGCTCTTTAATGGCATTTGAATATCTACAATATCATTTCAATTCTTAAATTCACATTTTAGCCCCAGAAAAAATATTTATTTACAAGTAATTATTCCAATTACTACTCATTTATTTTGTGCTTTGGACATTAATACATACATACATGCATATATATATATTTCCAAATTAAGTTTCCTGGCTGTGTCTATGTTCTAATTATCTGTCTCCATCCCAATTATGGTGTCTTGTCTGAAATGATGAGCCTTAAGAATGCTCCTCTCCCATAGCCTTTTCGTGTCTTCACTCTACCTTGAATTTAATCTACATATGAATTTAATCAGCAAATACAATTTGTCAAACATGTCCCTATTTTGGGTACAATTTCATTGTAGTTTACTATGAAGAAGACACACACACACACACAAAACAAAAACAAAACAAAAAAAAACTTTAAACAACACTGTTATTCCATAGAGCTAGTGAAAACAGTTTACATCAAAAGATAATTATCCTCCCCAGTGTATAATCAGAGTCAAGGAAAGAGCTAGATCATAAACATAAATGAGAAGTCTTTCTTTACCATCCACTTAAGTAGTGCTCTGGGGTAATGTCAGCTTTCTAGTCACTCTGTAAACTCTACTGACTTGTATCATGTGCTAAATGCTCACAGCTAGCTGGTCACTGTCAATGGTAATTTCAATGAAAATATCTCCCAAAGGAATACTTGGGCTCAAGTTGGTGGTTCTCTTTGGGGAAGCTTAGGGGTGTGGCCTTGCTGGGGTAGAGAAGGAAAGGTTTGAGGTTTCAAAGGTACATGCTATCCCAGAACTTTCTCTCTGCATCATGCTGGCAATTCAAGATGTGGCTGAATCTGCTGCCATACCTTCTGCCTGCTGCCATGGAGTCCCTGCCAATACAGTTTCTAACTCTGGTACCATAAGCACAAATAAAGTCTTCCTACAAGTTGTCTTGTCCGTGGTGTTTTATTACAGCAATGGAAAACTAACTGAAACATCCTCTTATTAACCTGACCTTAAACTTCAGACCCACTGATCAGTCTAAGGTGTTTACTTCAGAGCGTCAGTATGCCTTTTTATTGAAATAATATAATACAAATTAATGAAATTTAAGGGCCATAAAGGGAAATATGCATGTTGTATGGAAGTTAGTTTTTTTTAAAAAAAAGAGTAGGCATGAATTATTGAAAAAACACTAATGAATTAGTATTGCCTTAAAGAGGCTCATGGGGAAATAGAACAATAATGTAGGAAGACTTCGTCCTCACAACACTTGCAAGGTTCTTACTCCAAATAACTCTGGGACACAGGGAAAGTGGTGCACTTTCATTATATATGAGAAAGACTCAATCGACATCCTGTTGGTTGACTCATAATCACAGAAAACGTATCTATATCAAAAGCTTGATGACTTGGTGTGTAGCTTTTTTAAGTTTTAAATTGATATATCTATGAAAATATGAACTACTATTATAAATCCTTCTCTAGCTATGTTTTTGTAGTTGGTTGATAACTGAACTACTGGTCTTGCTAGCATTAGATTACAAAAAAAAATTCTCTTTTGATAATATGAAAAAAGAAGACCTTAGTTTAAGCTAACTTAGTTCGCTTAAAACAATGAGTGTGAATTTTGTCACTATACAAGAACAAAACAATGTTCTTTTTCACGGGAAAGCAGCACAAAAGTTGTGGGAAGATTCAAAATGTAAGTGAGAGGTAGAACTCCACACAGAAGGCTAAAAGGTGGAGATCAAAAGAAAGATGAGACAGAGCTTAGAGGAGATAAGGGCATGACAATAGGCACTAGGAGATATTAAGCCAATTTTAATCACAATTATGAAATTTCAAATAACACTTTAGTGTAGGTTTTTGACAGAGCACAGGGCGTGATAGATCACTGGAGGCAAATGAAGTTTCTCTTGAGTAGAAGCTCACAGGAACGGACCTCTTTACCCAGAAAACGCTGATGGAGAAAATGAAGCTAAGCATGACTTCCAAGAGGAGCGTGCAGCCTTGAGAAGAGATATCGTGGCCAGCAGGAAGGCTGGCGTACAGTTCTGTTAGGCCTGGCTCAGACCGAAGGCAGCATGCTAGCAGCAGGCTAACCAACGGATGACAGCAGCCTCTGTGCCACTGCGATAGAGAGGGGTGATAGAGGAAGGTCCGAAAGACATTTTTGCAAATAAATGCTAATCCTCTTCCCTAGACACCAGATTTGCAATTTGGCCAAAACCGTCTTCTATATGGAATTTTCACTTCTCTTGGGAGAATCAAGCAAGATGCTTTTACTTTTTATCAACATGTGGATGCTATTAGAAAATAGTCCTAAAGAACACAATGTTTAGAGTAAAACAGGATTCTGTTCAAAGTCCAGATGTAACATTTGCCAGCTAAATAACTTGAAACAAATTTCCTGGGCACTGGAAACACTTATAAAGATGCTGTAAAACAGGAAGTGTATCACCTAACTCGTAAAGAGCCAATCCCAGCTCCACCGTGCACACCGAAAGCATTTATCTTACTGCCTATCACAAATGTCTTGGAGGCTGAAATGGTTGACTCATTAAATGCTGTCTTTAAAATAATAAATCACAAAACTATAATATTGGTGACTTTCCAACTTCTTTGATTAAAAAAACTGAATTAGCTGTATATTTAAAATAATAAATTAACATTCATATTTCCAGGTCTTTAAGCTATCAACTTTTTTTCCATAAGAAAATTACAAATGACGGTAATTCTCCATGCGTCTTTTTGTTGAGCATTTGTGGGAATACAGACTCTAAGTGAGGGAATATCATGGCTTTCAAGGCAGGGTCTGAACGTCTGGGCATTGGTGAACATTGTAATGGCTTTGCTTGTGTATCTCTGCCTAGTCATTTCTTGGTAAAACACACAGAAACACTGGGAATCCATTCATAGCATTTCTCAATTGTTTATGAATTGTAATGCTCATTTACAATAGAATTTTGGCAAGTTCTTGGCAGAGATCTTCTTTTGTTAAAAAAAAAGTACAGCATCTTCACTTGGCGCGACTCTTTAATGTGTAGGTTTGTGTTTTCCGCTTTCTAGTTTCCTTAAAAGATATATATAATGTTGTAGAGACACACACATACCCATTCATTATACACTTTGAAGCGGCCGTCTGTGATACTTTCAGACACATTATTTTACCAACATGGTTGACAGCCTCAAGAGTCCCCTTCCCACTGAGTTTTACCAATTGATACTGAAGACAGCAACTCAAAGCCAAAAAAACTTCCGGCTAGTGGTATTTCTGGTACAGACTGATTTTAATTAAGCAAAAGTTTGGGGTTTAGTTATCTTATCTTGAGCAGATCTCTATACACAGCTTAGAGAGACCCATTCACTGGGGTAAGCATCTAGAACTGTTTCCTCAAAATGCTTCGTATGCCTTTCCTGCAAACTCTCTCTTAGAAGCTACTTGGCCAACGTAGATGATTGCTGTAACATAAAAGTACTAATGTAATTATTTATAGCAAAGACGTAAATCCTTAAGATCGTTATTTCCATTACAATCGATTACTTGAGCACAACGAATTCTAAGTCTGCATGTGATTTTACAAATGGGTCAGGTCTCGTTTGTGGAATGCCCTGGATCAAAGCACCATGGACTGCCTTTTAAAGAATGCCTTATCACAAGTGAGTGTTGGCCATGCTTCCTCCGTCTGCAGCAGGAAATGATGGAAACACTAATATGGCTGTTCCATCCTGAATGTTCTGCCCCCTGTTCTCAGAGGGCACAGGAATTGCACCCAGCAAGGATGCCCTGTCAAGATGACTTAAAAAGGAGGAAAGAAAGTTGCTGAAGGGGAATTCTGGAGGCGAATTTGTGCTCCAGATCAAAAACGATTTTAAGTGGTCTTCTCGGGTGGCCTGTGTGGAGACATGCAACAGCCCAGGCTGCTGTTTTTCCAAGAGGTTAAATTTCAAAAAGAGGAAACAACAGCAAACAGGCTGCCAATTCACTCCCCGATGTCACAACTGGCTGACGACCTGTTCAAAGCAAAACCGCTCATTTCGAAATTCCTGGATCGGGCTTTATGCTTAAACATTAAACACTTAGGAAATTTTAGAGCTCGCATGTCACATTTACGACTCCCGGGTAAATGGGCTGTGTGCAAACACACTGGTTCTCCTGACAACCCTCTGTCTGGTAATTGAGCCTGGGGTTGGGGGTTCCGGGAGAGCCATTTTCAATTTAGCCTGCAATGCTGGGGTGGCCCCCGGAAGGACTCAGGATGGAGTTAAAAGTCACTTCAGTTCTCAACAGTGAAGTGGGGAAGGGTGATTTTTAAGCACGAGTCCAACATCCTTTTCCTAGACGAAGAAGGTTCCTCTACCAGGCACCAAGAGCTAGTCTGGGACAGTGAGCTGACCAGGGGACACTTTTGTTTCCTTCCGGCCCTGTCTGCCAGGGTGCAGCTCTGAAGGCTGGCAGTGGTACCCGGTCCAGAGTGTTGGAGAAGAGGAGAGGAGAGGCTGCAGAAGAGGACTCCTGCAAAGAAGCCTGCTGGTGAGGAAGGGGAATACAGACCCGGGGAACTAAACACCAAAGGCCACCTGGCTCTAGAGATTTAGGGAGCTGGGGCAGGAATTAACTGTCAACGTGCTCAAGCAGAGCTTGCTTCTGGAAAGGACATCTCTCCTGATTTTTCGGGGTCCAGGATCCAGTCAGAGAGTACATTTTAAGTCTGATGAATGTTGCAAAACTGGATGCATGAAAACATTAATTGCATTTTTAAGTTTTTTTTTTTTGTTTTTTTTGTTTTTTTTTTTTTTTTAATAGCAGAAAGAAAACAATAGCAGTGAAATGTAAATCCCCTGAACTGGGACCATATTCTACGTTAGCTGTCAGTGAAAAATGTATGTGCACAGACTTTGGACATTCCTGTGCAAGCTGCATGGCAAGTGAGGGAGTGTGTGTGTGTGTGTTTGTGTGAATCCACACCTACCTGCTCGTCTGCCTCGTCCTCAGGAAAGGACGAGCTATAAAATCACACTTTAAAGAAAGTCATAGCGCTCATCGTAGCTGTCATCTGACATTTCTATGACATCACTAGGCAGTTACTAGTAAACCTGTCGCTCATCCGGAAGTGTGAGCGCACCTGGTGAGAGAGCACAGATTGATGCCTAATTGGTAACAGTGCTTTGCCTCTTCTTCTGTGCATTACAAAGCAATCACTAAGATTTACTGAGTGTTCTTCTCCTGCCTGCTTCTACGCTAAGCGCTTTACATAGATCGTGGCGTTTGATTCCTCCAGCAGTTCTAACGATCCTATCATCATCTACCTTTCCAGCGGCCGGTGCTGAGAGCGAGCTAAGCCGACCAATAATCATCACTTATAACATTTTATGGAATAAAATGACATGACTCTAGCTTTATCCAAGTTGGCGCAATAATTAGTAATGCCATAATTATATTTGCAATGGGCTGTTTTAAGGGAGTTAAATAAAGAAATGCCTGAAAAAAATAACTCAAGGGTCCATGTGCTTTGGAAACTAGTGGCCTGGAGTATTCTTATTCTCCCCTTCCCACATCCCTTTCCCTCTCTCTGAAGAGGTGTTACCAGTGTAGCCCTTGAAAGCTGAAAACTCAAAATCCTTCCTTGGTCCATCAAGTGCCAGGATTAAATCCATGTTCCACCACACCCATAAATAACTTCTTTAGTTATTTATGAAGGGAAAGACTGAAGTGACTCTAGTATGGGGTTCAGTAATACACAAAACCCAGAATCTGAAGTTTACAGGTCTAGTGGTGCCTTAGTTAGGGTTTCTATTGCTGTAATGAAACACCATAGCCAAAAAGCAAGTTGGGGGGGGGGGTTATTTGGTTTACACTTCCTTATCACTGTTCATCATTGAAAGAATTCAGGACAAGAACTCACACAGGACAGAAACCTAAAGACAGGAGCTGATGCACAGGCCATGGAAAGATGCTGCTTACTGGCTTGCTTTCCTTGGCTGACTCAGCCTGCTCTCTTATAGAACCCAGGACCACCATAATGACCACCAGCCCAGCATCACCTATAATGGCTGAGCCTTCACCCATCAATCATCACTTAAGAAAATGCCTTACAGAGCTCCTCTCTCTCTTTTAACTTTTTGATGATTCTTTTTAAGTTTCACATCAGACACCCCGGCCCTGCCCCCCACCCTGGCCCCTCTGCCCTTCTTCCTTACAACCTCTTCTGCAAAACAAAAGGCAAGCAAACAACAACAAAACAAAGCATAGACAACATCTCATCATTGAGGCTGTAGTATGTCCCACTGTGTCCCACTATATGTCCCTCTGTCCACACATCTTCACTTGCCAATGTTCATTGTAATGAGACATTGGTCTGGGTCGAGATCTCTGGCTTCTGTGACACCATCAATACTGGATCCTCATAGTGACTCCTCCCAGTTATCCTGTTTGTTGGCCTGTGTCATGGAGGCCCTGCAGCTTTGGAACTGCAGGACTGGCTCTTTCACCATCCCAGTCCTTCGCAAGATGATACAGATTTTGGGGTGAGCCAACTCAGAGCCCCGGATGTGGGCCTGACTGGTACCTGAGCTGCTCTATACACTGGCTCTCTCTATCTGCCCCACAAGGACGAGATCTCCAGCATTGCTCCAGCCAGGCTACCCAACACAAGCATGTGCCGGAGGCAGGGTCAGCTCTCATGCTCTCAGGCCCTCGGGCTGGCTCATCTGCACACATACCTGGGAGAGCCAGCTCCGCTATGCTGCCCAGGCAAGATGCCAGAGCCAACTGTCCCAAGTGCTGTAGCCTGTGAGGGTCTGGGACAGCTCTCCCACCCTTATTCCCTAGAGTCTGGCTCACCCGTGCTTTTGCCATCAGGGCCATCTCCATTGTGCCGCCCAGGAGAGGTGCAGGGCCTATTCTCCCAAGTGCTGCAGCATGTGACAGGCCAGGACCAGCTCTTCCAGCTTCTGCAGGTGACAAGGAGGGGAGAGAAAGGGCATCACCCCTGCACCCAAGACACCTCACCGCTCATGAGTAGAGGGGCGAGCTTTCCCAAGCTCTCACCCTCACAGGCCTGCCTCTTAAGGAGGCATTTTCTCAAATGAGGTTCCCTCCTCTCAGATGACTTCGGCTTTTGTCCAGCTGACATAAAATTATCGAGCACAAGTAGTAAGTACACAGTTTTTTGTTGTTTTTTTTTTTCAAATATTATGTTCTTCCTTCATGATACCTGGTGTATACAAGAAATATTAATTTAGGTCGTTGTTTGTCGCCAGATAGAATTAATTAGTGTTCTCTTCTTACAAGAAAGGAAACCTGAAGTTTGAGGAAAATATTTTGTCAAGACGGATTAAAATTTAGCTAACATTCACCAAGCATAATGAAGTAAGGAGACCCTGTAGCTAAGCTGCAGGCCGCATCTCATCATTTACTCAGTTTAATTAAATGTCATCTCATGTGTCATTTCTTATGTAAAGGATCCCCGTTCTTTTTTTTTTTTTTTAGAAAAAAACTCAAAATATCATTTGAAAATTTCCTTCTATAGGCACTGAGAGGACAAACTTGATATGTTCAGGAATGTAAACCTCAGGAATGTAAAACCATAGGCCGTCTGTTTGCTTTGTAAGAACATCCTAAACCGAAAATAGAACACAGGAAACTGTGTTCACAAGGGCCCATGATTCTAATGGTGTGAGGGCCATGGGACTTACCTGGACATTTCATTGTTAGGTCTCTCTTCTCTCACTCTTACCAAAAACAAGAGAACCAACAAAAACAAAACAAAAAAAAAACTTTTTTATTTATTCTTTGGTAATTTCATGTTCAGATACAATGTATTTAGGTGGTTTCTATCTTCTGCCCCCAAATCCAGACCCACTCCCACAGTCTCCTCCCAAGTTCTTTCCTCCCTTTCCACTTCCTTCTATTCTTCCTCCTCTTTCTATTCTTTTTCCTCTTCCTGTTCTTTTTTTGCTGAAGAAAACCGATTCTTCTACCTCCAGTGTCCTGGCTAGTTTTATGTCAACTTGACACAAGCTAGAGTAGTCTGAAAGGAAGGAACCTCAATAGAAAAGAAAATATCTCCATAAGATCCAGCTGTAAGGCATTTCCTTAATTGGTGATTGATGGTGGAGGTCCTAGCCCATGGTGGATGGTTTTGTCCATGGGTTAGCAGACCTGTGTTCTATAAGAGAGCAGACTGAACAAAGCCATGGGAGCAAGCTTTTGCCTCCAGGATCCTGTCATGTGTGAGGTTTTGTCCTGACTTCTTTCGATGCTGAACAATGATATGGAAATATATGCCAAACAAATCCTTCCCTTGTCAACTTGAGTGTGGCCATGGCATTTCAGCCTAGCAATGGAAACCCTAACTAAGACACCCAGCAGGCATCAACTGCCAATAACTCCTCAGCTAGTGGTAGAATCACACGAGTCTTCCCCTCAACATGCTAGGGGATTGATTGATTGGCTTGATCCTGTGCTACTTTTACGGCAGCAGTATCTGCTGGGAGTTTATGACCACAATGGTATGGTATGTCCAGAAGACATCAGCATTTTTCTCCACCTTCGGACAATCTTTGTGCCCACTCTTCCCAGATGTTCTCTGAGCCCCAATGGGACAGGAGTTTGATACAGATATCTCACCCAGGGATGGGTACTTCACAGTCACTTATTCTCTGAAGTCTGACTAGATTTCTCACTCTTTTATTCAAGAACTTGCCTTAACTTGTGCCTGAAGAGTTCAACAAGGAGCTTTTGCTACTCGTCCATAGTAATTAGAATCAGGTTTAATTCTTGAACCAAAATGCACCATGGAGTCACTGCTAAGCTGTACGCTAGAACCAAAGACTAGCCAGACTGCACTGGGAATTGAAAAGCAAAAGAAAGCAAGTGCATTCATTAATAAATAGAAATTTTCTGTCTCCAAACTTGAATATAAAATGTGTAGGTACACAGACAAAGATGCAGGTGACATACAGAGGAATCACACTCACAGTGTAAGTCAAACAAACAAACAAAAAAAAAAAAGTTCAGCATCACTTCCTATACCCCCAAAGTATGCAGAATAAGAATTTATGGCTGAAGAACAAATGCTTCAAACTCCTAAACAGTGGTGGCAGTTAGTGGATATGAACTTCCTGTGTTTTCCAAGGACAAAGTGCGATCCTGTTGCATTAGCAGGTATTTGTTGACATAAGGCACAGAAGCGTTGCTACAACGTAGAAGATGAAAGCAGAGGAGAATGAGTTTCCAAACATGACTCCCAGAGTCCTTGACACACTCAAGCATGGTTATGTCTGACTAGAAGCCAAGAGAAATGGAAGGACACAGGAAGGGAGAGGGGCCTACAACCCTAGACTGTGAAAGTGGCAGTTGATTCATCTTAGTACATCCCATCCTGTTAAGTTTTAGCCTGTATAGTAATTTTTTTTTTCCTTTCAATAATCTCTGCTCAAGAAGGCCAAAGAGGCAAGAAAGTGCACGCACTAGAGCACAAAGCCACAGGCATGTCGACCGTTTGCATCACTGGTCCTTGAATCCTACGTTATTAGACCATTACTATTTTCACACTATTTTCAATTTCATGTCAGTCATTTATTTTCACTCACCCAAATACAAACATTTTGGAGAATAAAACTGACTCCGGAGGGTGCATAAATCATGAGTGCTTCTGACATGAACTGATTGGCCTGCTCTTTGATCACCTCCCTCTGAGGGGGGAGCAGCCTTACCAGGCCACAGAGGAAGACAATGCAGCCACTCCTGATGAGACCTAACAGACTGGGATCAGAAGGAAGAAAAAGAAACCCTCCCCTACCAGTGGACTTGGGGAAGGGAGTGTGTGGAGAAGGAGGAGGAAGGGAAGGATTGGGAGGGGAGGAGGGAGGGAACTAGAGGGGGGATACAAAGTAAATAAAGTATAATTAAAAATAAAAAAAAAATCATGAGTACTTGCAGAATCAATCAGGTCACGTATTGTCCCTCAAAGATTTCAATAAAGAAAAGGCATGCAGTGTAGAGCACGGAGCTGCGCCAGGCCGGGGCAGCCAAACCAGCTCCTCCCAGGTCGCCCCTGCTGCCCCTTACCTCAGAGAAAGAATGCAGGCCCCGGCAGGCTCTGCATCACTATGTTAAAGCAGTAACTTCTCTCCTTCCCCCACCCCACCCCCAGTCTTGCAGTGTGGCGTTGTCACCATGGTCCTACAGATGATCACTGCAATATCGGAGAAGAAGAAGAAAGAAAGGAAAAAGTAGAGAGAGAAGATCCTCTACAGCCTGCCTCAAGGAACAGAGCCACAAGCTTAGGACCATTAGCAGCGCTTAGACACCGGAAAAGCTTAAGGGGGTGGATTTCCTACTAGAGTTTCCAGAAAGGAGGGCAGCCTGTCAGCGCCTTGATCTTAGCCCTCCAGCCGCGTGTGGTCGATAGCTGACCCACGAAACAGAATGGTAGACATTTGTGGTTTCTTGGCAGAAGGAAATGGGGGGGAGGGGCAAGGGAGGGAATCACAAGGCTGAGCTTGGAATCCCGGTCTGTCTTCTTCTGTCTTCTGTGGTTCTAACAATGGGTCTAACAGAAGCAGGGTGATTCCATTAGGAGATATGGCTGAACAACAGTGTTTTAAAAGTAGATGCCATCATTTGTACATTTTAACACTTACCTAAAAGATTTCTTTGGTAGGAAAGTATTTTTTAACACTTAGAACTTAAAACGATATGAACATAAAAAAGCTAACTTGTTATATTCTCGATTCTCTAGCTCAAGTTCATAACCTCTCTCTTCCTCTCTTCCTCCTCCCACCAATGTGTGTGTGTGTGTGTGTGTGCGCGTGGTGTGTGTGTGTGTGTGTGTGTGTTGATGCACATGCAACATGAGTGCATATAGAGGTCACAGGTCAGTGTCAGGTATCCTCCTTAATCACTCTCCACTGTAGTTTTTGAGACAGGGTCTCTCCTTGACCTGGAACTCACCAGTTTGGCTAGAACAGCTGACCAGCAAGGCCCATGGCTCCTCCAGTGTCCACCTTCCTTCCCAATGCTGGAATTGCTTTTTACAGGAGCTGTACGCTTTTTCAGCAAGCACTTTATAGAAGGAGCCTTCTCTTCAGCCCACCTAATTGTTCTTAAAGTCATCAGAGGACGATGCCATTTTGAAGAGTGAAATTTTTCTCATAAAGATACTTATACTAATATTGTATAGGTGGATATTAAAATCAATAAGATGGATTCAGAAAAAAAGTGCTTAGTAAGGATAAAACTTTTTATAATACTAAGAATGAGTAACTTGTTATTTCTTAAAAATCAGCAAACTGCCCATGTCATATATTTGAAATGTTGTTGTCTTTATAACCAGGTCACAAAAGTATGACTATAAGTATGACTACCTATAGCTGGAGACATTCAGCCCTCTATGCTGGAACATCTCTCTAATGCTACACTTGGAAACTTCTTTTTTTCTTACATATAGGATTATATGCTCTTTTGACTTGCCTCTTGTAACACTTTGATTAAAATAATCTTGTCTGTGTTTGATAAATGCCCTGTGACGTGGTAATCTCATGCTTGAAGTACCTTTAAGAATGTGAAGGAAATGAGTTTTCTAACAAAAATACCTGGTGGAGCAAAAAAGAAAAAAAAATAGCTTTTTTTTTTTTTTTTTCTTCAAGTTGAGTCCTACAGTTTTGAAAATGCAGTTGTCAACATAAGGTTCATTGCCAAGCCTAATCTGGTGCTTCACAAAATGTGAGCGTTTAGCGACGGATTTTCTAAACTCTAACAAGGAAATCAATGAATTTCTCTGAGAAATCATAAACGCTCTCGAAAGTTTGACATCACACACACGTTATCTCATGACTCAGTAATAACAATAATTATCTATGTGGCAATCATCTGAGACAGTCAGATGGTCTGGGCTACACTGTATAGTGGTGCCATCATCATTTTACTTGACACCTCTCAGAATCCAGTTTTCAAACAGGAGTGTAGCTTCTCTAGCCCTTTGCGTCTATACCCACCTGGTAGAATGAAATGGAAAATTGTCAATTGCTCATTTTATGTACAAAATATAGATTTTTTTTGAATGGCTAATTTACAGTAAAAGTTGATGGCTGGCATCAATAAAACTGGTTAAACTTTTGTGTTAACACAATCGACCATGCAATTGCTCACAGCATTAGCAAGGGCTGGCTGACACAGTTTGGGCAATTTGCCAACAAAAACAACAACAACAAAAATGGAGACATAACTATCAATACGGTTTAAAGTAATTTTAAAATAACTACATACAAACACTCATTTTGAAGACAAGATGGATAATAACACAGCTATTTACCTTCTAAATGATAAAATAGTTCTTGTTTTCTTAAATGGTGCAATCAGTACACAACAAATTTGCTACACTCACAAATATTTTCTTCAAGCATAAATTAGGATGAATGGCAAAAGTATTAAGAATATATTTTTTACAATCCTTACAAAAAAGAGTCTATCTTTACTATTTTACAAACAAGATGAAGACATAATTGCCTTCTGGTAACCCTGGGATTCTATAATGTCTCGGATCTCACCATTAGGTATTGTGTATGAAAGAGTAAACAATGTATTAATACAGGTAATAAAAGAAATTAAGGGCAAAGTATAACAGAAAAGCAGGTAATGTACCTTATGTGCTTATGGAAATAATTCCTACCAGAGAGAAGCATTCCCTTTCTTACTTCAAGCAGAAGGATGGTGCTCCCGGGATGTGACAGAATTATTATTGCCTTCAGATGGTTCCATCTCAGTATTCACGCAGGAAAGACAGTGCCTCTATGTGCCCAAGCTATTTCTTCTGACCCACAGGAGTATGATAAAACTAAAGTTACTCATTCTTCTACCCCATGATGACTCTGCGTGTTTACAAAGGCAGTATTGGAATTCACACAAAGGTAGTGCTATGGAGAATATCTGTTACAAAGAATCTTGTCTATATAATTGAATTTGCCAGTTGCATCCACTATTTCTTCCATGGCAAGAATCAACACTATTGAGATTCTGTTATCATTGCTGTGCATTAATTTGCCCTCAGTCTTCCTTTTACGCTAACAATACCCTTCACGTGTGGCTGTTGGTGTGATTTTTTTTTTATTCTACCATTATTTATTATTCCTATCTTTAGAGGCAAGGTCTCACCACGTAGCCCAGAGTGACCTTGACCTGTGGTGGTACAGGTTGGGCTTCATCTTGGGGTTGACCTGCCTCAGTCTCAAAAGGTCTGGGATTACAGGCATGCCCCACTCTGCCTAGCTTCTTGTTTGTGCTGAACCAGAGTAAATGAAAGGAATGAAATCTGGTTAAGCACAAGAGAGATAGCTTTAATAATGGAACGATGTTACAAAATGTTGTGGGAGATGTTACTATTTTGTGCTAAAACCATTTCTAACATACTACCTATTCCCTTGATCAAATTTAAAACTTTAGCAACTGACAAATGCCAAAGAGCATTAAGGAAGGAGAAAAACAACACTGAACTGAACTGTCCTATATAGAGAAGGAAAAAATATAAATATATTAGGAGTTCAAATACACTTGGAAGACTATAGATATTTTAAAATTAAAAACAATACGTGCACTGAAAGCAATGGCATGCGTTTAGAGCTTAAAAATCTTATCATTTGTGAAACAATTATGGAACTATTGATGTATCTCAGCTTATCATAGACTGTAATGTTTTGATATATCCACCATTCTCTCAGTATTACAAAAAGAGGAAATGAAATGAAATGGTAATGAGTGTTTGACGGTATTTTTGAGACTCAAAGGCTATTTCTTATTCAACTTTCATTTGCCTTTTCTCATCCAAAAACATATTAAGTATAACTGAACGTATTTATTTATGCCCAACCCTTCCTCCAAGAAATAGAATTTTTTTCAATTTCCAGAGTTTCTAAACCTAACCTTCCCTTTATTTTATTTTTAATATATTTTATTTTTAAACAATTTTGTACATTCACTTGTATCCCAGCTGTAGCCCTCTCCCTCTTTCCTTCCCAATCCTCCCCTCCCTCCCTCATCTCCTCCCTGCCTCCTTCCGAGTCCACTGAGAGGGGGTGTCCTCCTCCTCTCCTTCTGTCTGGCCCTAGTTTATCAGGTATCTTCAGGATGGTTGCAATGTCCTTATCTGTGGCCTAGCAAGGCTGCTCCTCCCTCGGGAGGGAGGGGAAACTCATGAGTTCGTGTCAGAAACAATTCCTGTCCCCCTTACTAGGGAACCCACTTGGATACTGAGCTGCCGTGGGCTATGTCTGAGCAGGGGTTGTAGGTTATATCCATGCATGGTCCTTGCTAACCTTCCCTTTCAATGAAGTATTCCATATACAGGTCAAGATTTTAGGTGTGCATACTATACTATAAATATTGAAATATTTCATCATATGAAGTTTCAGAATTTTAAGACACATAAGGAAATAAGCAAGTATTTGCCCTCTGTAAAAAAGAATTCATTTAAAAATAGTACTGCAATGTGTAAGGACATATTGAATATGTGTATATGCTTTGGCTTTGGTTTTATAAAAATGTAAGTTTGGAACAAGTTTGGAAACCTCTCTCTTGCTCCCATTCTCATTGTGGATTTAATGTACTATCCTAGGACTGGCAATCTCTCACCCCTCGCACTGAATTTGTACTGTTGTTTTTTCCAGTCAAATTTGTTAAGGAGTCACAATCTTTCAAAATTATTGTTCTAAAAATCTAAGGAAACTGACTTTTTTAGTGCTGAAGAAGGAAGTGATTCTGGCTATATTGTGACTCCCAAAGAGGAAAAGCAGAGAGACTGTGACCTATCTATAAAAGTAATGCTCTCCAGCGGTGATTTGGGGCTGGCCTCCGCAGCTTAGTCGCGTAAACAAGCCATTTCTGTTTAAATCAAATGAACTGCTGGTCCTGACAGAAGCTCAAGAGCCTCGAGCATGCATGTTTCATTCTGTAATTATCTGTTTTGTAGAATTTCAGGTAAAAGATTGGGATGGCATTCTGTGCTTTTAGGGAATAATTGTTTTACCTCCACAGGGGAAACGGCAAGGGTATGTAATACTTAAGAAAACCACTAACCTTGATTTAGCAGAAATTGAAAACCCAGCTTAAGAAATTTGGCCTTAGGAATTTGAATTCTCAGAAAATTTCCCTCCGTATTTCTAAGATATTTTGGAGCACATACTCAAATAGAAGATGGGGTTGTCATTAGACAACACCAGACAGAGAACATGAAGCACAAGGAAAGGAAGGAAAACCTACAATGTCCTCTTAGAGATTCCTAGTCTAAAGTCAACTTGGAGCAAACACAGCTACACATAAGCAGTTGACGACAAGCTCTGAGGGAACAGTCCTGAGAGGACCACAGATTCCCACCTGCTGCTGTAAAAGGCCTGTGCCATTTCCTTCGCTCTTCATAAAGAGATATCACTCTTATGATTTGGCTACTTTATATGACAAGAGAGCACAAGCATGCGATGTGATTAAGATCCCAAAGTGGCTGGGCATGGTGGTACAATGTTCAGTCCTCCCATTTGAGAGACAAAGACAGGAGGATCTCGATAAGTTTGAGGTCAGCTTGGTCTACCTAGTGACTTCCAGGACAGCCAGAGCTACATAGTAAGACACTGCCTTAAAAAGAAAGTTAAAAGGCCCCAGAGCAATTGACTTGGATTTCAGGAAAAAGTTTATTCTTTGTAGGATGGACTTGGGTGAGTCAATGAAAGGGGACCAGGGGCTTAAGGTGTAGAGCACCTGCCTAGTACACATGAGGTCCTGGGTTTAACTCCAAGTACCTAAATAACTTACTAAATGAATATTAAAAGATAAAGTCTAGAGAAAAGATACGTTTTACGTACTACCCTTGAAAGAGAGAGTTTCTATGAGTTCTACTGCCGTATAAAAATGGGCCCTGATAGTAAGCACATGAACTTGACAATCGACCCTGTGCTTCTGAGGTAATAGCAACACTGGTGGCTCAATGTAGGCTCAGCCAAGGTGCCAGATCTGTGAAGATTGTGAGAGAATCAAAATTATTATTTCAATAGTAAAATCTGGAGAGGACAGGAGCTCCACAAGGAGAGCAACAGACCCAAAAAAATCTGAGCACAGGGGTCTTTCCTGAGACTCATACTCCAACCAAGTACCATGCATGGAGATAACCTAGAACCCCTGCACAGATGTAGCCCATGGCAGTTCAGTGTCCAAGTGGGTTCCATAGTAAAGGGAACAGGGCCTGCCTCTGACATGAACTGATTGGCTGGCTCTTTGATCACCTCCCCCTGAGAGAGGAGCAACCTTACCCAGACACAGAGGAAGACAATGCAGCCACTCTTGATGAGATCTGGTAGGCTAGGATCAGAAGGAAGGAGAGAAAGACCTCCCCTATCAGTGGACTTGGAGAATGGGGAGGGAAGATAAGATTGGGAGGAGAGGAGGGAAGGGTTTATGGGGGGATACAAAGTAAATAAAGTGTAATTAATAAAAATTAAAAAAGAAAAAATTATTTCAAGTCTTTAATATTATATTGTCCTGTTATTCAGAAGTGTATGATGAATACAATAGAGAAGAACAATATGTTTATATATAACAAATTAGTGTCAGAGTAATTTTGGCTTAATACTGGTCTTGCTGTTGAAAGGGTTATAGAAAAATTTAGAACTGGGTTGACCACATCAATTGTAACTTGTAATCCTATTTTTAGCAGGAAATAATGTCATAACTATGTTTTCTTTCTAAAAAATATGAAAAGTGTTCAAATAATGGTGCAAAAATGTTATAGTCAAAAGCAAATAAAATTTGCCTCAATATTTCCTCCAGGGAGTTGCTATTCTTTTTTTTTCTGCTTTCTTTATAAATACTGTTTATTCTTTGAAATTTTCATACTTGTGTACATTGTTCAAGAATATGGAGTGCATACTTTATTTTGGTTAAGCCTTCCCCTCCCCTCTCTGCTCCCCATCTCCGTCCCTCGACTCTCTGAAGCGCCTTTGTCCCTATTATCATTCCTCCTCTCTCCTTTCACTTTGCCTATGTTCTACACATGTTCTAAATACATCCTCAGCCACTGTCCAGTTTTCAGTTTCCTAGCTTCCATGTGAACTCCAGGCTAAACGCACAAAAGATTTGAAGCTGGGACTTACGTATGAGAGAGAACATGCAGCATTTGGGTTTGAGGCCTGGTTTTCTTCACTAAGTATACTAATTTCATGCCCTCATTTTTCTTTGTAGCTGAGTAATTTTCCATTGAGTTTCGTTACCTATTTACCTCTGCCCAAACTCCCTTACAAAATTATACTGATTAGGCTTACAAACCAGCGGGGTTTCGTAAGGTCTTTGTACATCCTTAGTGTTGGTTAACTGTTGGAACACGATCCCAGAATGGAGTTATGTGAGGAAACTCCAAGAGAAGAAGACAAGAGTCTTATGACCTCAGTCTCTTCATAAACACAGAATTGTTCTTGGAATGCGTTTTCATGCTTCCCCCAGGTGTACCAGATAGGGGTGAGTTTACTTCAGTTTATTCATTATTATTATTCATTATTCAGTTTATTTATTATACTTCAGATAATTACAGTTGTTATTCGTTTATATGTCTCTGTGGAAATGCATGTTTTTGCCATGTGCAACCTGTGGCTTGTCTGCCATGTGCAGCTTGCCCTGTGATTGTAGACTTTACACATGTGGCTCCTCTTAATCCTCAGACTATAAATTGTCTGATGCTCTGAATAAAGTTAGCTACTGCATGAGACTTTAGTCCACCTCCTTTATTAGCTCCACTCCTTCAGGTCCCACTGCCTTTAGAGCAGTAAATAGTTAACCCACCTCTACCTCCCCATTCCCACCACACTCCTGTCCCTGTTCCTATTTCCATTTAAACCTTCAGCTCCACGCTTGCTTATTTCAGTTCACATTGGTACCTCCCCGTCCCTCTTTACTCCATGCTGGAATTTTCAGCTGGCTTGATCTTATGAAGATCTTGTGGAGGGAAACACAGTTAGTGAGCTCATGTGCAGAACATTCATGTCACGTCCAGAGGACACAGCATTACTTCTTATCCTCTAGTGCTTATATTCTTTCCTCTCTCCTCTTCCCTGATATTCCTTGTGCCTTGGGGTATGTGTTAAAGTAGATGTCCCGTCGTTCACTGCGTACTCACAGCACTTTGCACAGTAATATGTGTGCATTTAACCAGAGAAGCTTCTGTGACCAGAGCTGGGACCATAAACATAAATGTTTAGGAGACAGTTGGACAACATGACCATTTAGGAAAGCAATATCGGTAGGTTTTCCTTAGTATGTTTACAATAGTAGCCATGGATTCTTTCTTATGGAACAGGCCTCAAATCCAGCCAATAGAGTCATTGATTAATCTGTAAACAGGTTTGCCACTATTGTCCTGGTGTGTACATGTTGCCTTGTAGGATGGCACTGGATAAGACCATTGATGTCTTTTCTCTTCTATCAGCCTACGTATCACCTTTTAGCAGTATAAAATCTCCCCAACAGGGAGATAGGGGGTGCTTCCTGGTGAATGTTAGGTTGATTTTTTTTTATCCTACAGCCAAAGCATGTATTATCTTCAGCAATTGGCCTTACCATTTAGTTATGGTGGGTTAATCAAGAACAAAACAACCCCCATTTGTTTTAGTGGCTCTAGGGTTCTCCAGACCAATCACTTTCATGAGTTTGTCTGCATCTGGCACTGAGGTTTTCATTTAATAGCCAATGTTTTCTAGGAGAAGCATTGTTCGCTAATGTAGAGTACCTCTGTTCAAACTCTTTTTTAAAATATGTCTTTAAAATAATATAACAAACTACTGGGCCTCATAAGGCTTCTTCAAGCATCCTTGGTTGGTTAACCTACCTCTACCCCTCCTTTTTCAGCCCAGCATTCCCCATCCCTCATTTTTTCATACCATATGTGTCCGACTATGCCTTCTTAGTATGTTGTGTACTTGAGTTGCAAGATTACATGTTCCCATGCAACTTCTTCATGCATACTTTATTTTGGTTAAGCCTTCCCCTCCCCTCTCTGCTCCCCATCTCCGTCCCTCGACTCTCTGAAGCGCCTTTGTCCCTATTATCATTCCTCCTCTCTCCTTTCACTTTGCCTATGTTCTACACATGTTCTAAATACATCCTCAGCCACTGTCCAGTTTTCAGTTTCCTAGCTTCCATGTGAACTCCAGGCTAAACGCACAAAAGATTTGAAGCTGGGACTTACGTATGAGAGAGAACATGCAGCATTTGGGTTTGAGGCCTGGTTTTCTTCACTAAGTATACTAATTTCATGCCCTCATTTTTCTTTGTAGCTGAGTAATTTTCCATTGAGTTTCGTTACCTATTTACCCGTTGACAGACATCTACCCTGATTCCATTTCCTATCAGTTTCGAATAGGGCAGCAATGAACACGGATGTGCAAGTGTCTCTGTAGTGAAGTTCACATTTCTTTGGACCAATTAATCAAAGTTATTCTAATACTTCGTTCAAGGATACCAGCTTGAATTGCTAGTGTCCTATGCCTCACTCCAACATAAAAACAGACACATTTATTTTCTCCTCATTGTTTCTTCTAGTTGAAACAAAATTATTTCAACTTGTCTATCTCCCTCTGGAAAACATTCTTGTACTATTTGTTGACAGTTCTCTTCTATTTCCTTTCATTTTCTCCTTGGGAAAAAAACTGACATTATTCTAAAATTACACTGATCTTCTTTTTTATTCCTAATTTTCCTTCTTTACTTTGCTCTGATTTTTTTTAAGATTTCTCTCAACTTTCTCAAGCTTCCTGTTAACTTTTTAAGTTATGTTAACATATTTTTCATCATGGACATTGTTTGTTTGTTTGTTTTACCCAGCATGGTCTTTCTTGTAGTCTGATTCTCGTGTGTCTCTGAGAATTTTCCTTCTGTTTGTTTGATACAGGGTCTCATCATACAGGCTGGACTGGAATTCACGATGTAGACCAGGCTAGCCTTCAACTCCCAAGTGCTGGTATTAAATGAATTATACACCATTATACCTGGCTTTAGAATATTAATTCTTAAATATTTTCTTATCTCCAATTTGGCTTTTTTCTTTTTCTGGGTTCTTTGTTTCTACTGACCATTTCTTTTATGTTTTTTCCATCATATCTAACGATTGCTAATTTAAAACTGAATGTTAAGCATAAGGTTCTTAAGAGTAAGTGGTTAGTTAGAATCTTTGGTTTTTGGAAGTTAGTAGGCTAACGGGTTTTACCACTGTAATCTTCTGGGTCTGTGGCCATGGTAAACACATCTCTAACAGTTAACTTCTCTAGCCATTCTCATCCCTGTAGGTTTATATCTTCAGACTTTTCATTCTCTAATCTCACAGCTCTCATTTGTGAGCGTAATTGCCAGCACCCTGAGAGTTCAGTGAGACTCGAGGTGTTGAGTATCTCCATAATTTTCAGCATAATTTTCACCTGCTTCCCTGCTCGCAGGAAAGGCTATCATTGGGTCTCAGTATCTCTGGGGTACACTATTTAGGTGGTTCAAACTCTTCTGTCTTCTCCAGGCTTGAGGAGGAGTGGTCAGCAGCTGGGTATAGTAGTTAACAAGATGCTGTAAGGATACAGTTTCTCTTCTAACAGATTTTAAAGTGTCTTTCTTATTTCTAGTACTTCTCCTTCCCCAGATAACTGAGGTGAACTTTGTAAACCTTTTTAGGCTTCCTACGCCAAACAACCTATTCCCTGGTACTTGGTGGAAAGAACCTCTCCTTTCAACGCTTCTCCTGTTTGCTTCATTCAGCTAAGTCAGTTACAGCTTGACGATCTGCTTCTCGGCCTCTAATGCATGCTGATGGGTCCCATCTGTTGTTCCTACCTCTCTGATTTGCCTCCTCCTGGGCTTATTTGTTGATGTACCAGTAAATGGCTCTGAGGGAAAAAAAAGAACGGAAAAAAAAAAAGAAAAAACTCTGATGTGGAGAATTTGCCAAAACCAGTAGTTAAATGTCCAGTCATAACCGTCTCTAGGCTACCAATACATTGATGATGGCTTGCAAGGGTACCAGTATCCAACTAACCATGCATGGTATTTTCACAGCAGGTCAAAGCTGGCTGCAGCTCAACCCCGATCATGCATTGTTACTATCTCTTTAGTGGGGCTTGAATAGAATTAAGATAGAGTTAGAAAATCCCGCACTGTGCTTTACAGAGAGGCTTAATTTCTTAGCTACCTAGATTGTGCAAACGAAGAACACAAGTAAGAAAATTACTCACTTGTGTGGAATAGGTTGGAAAACAGGATTATCTGCCTCAAACCGTAACGAATTTTGTTATTCCTTCTTCAGTGCCCCCTTCATACTTTCTTTAAATTATCAGAATATGTTACTGACTTTTCTCAATGCTGTGACAGATGCCTGTATTCATTGTTCATCAAAATAGACCTCTACTGTCAGCTTGGAATCCAGCCCCACCCCTCCAAACCTCACTTCTTATTCTCCTCCCTCACCACGCTGCAGACATATTACAGTTCCCACCAGCTACTTCTTCATCAGCACTCTCTCTTCATATAAAAGTCTTCCAAGGTGTTTGTCTGTGATGGGTGAGGTCTTGCCTTCAAGCCTTTTTCCCTAATGTCTTATCACACAAAGTGCATGATTTCTCTTTAATGTTGCTGAGCTCTTTAATGAGTATTGTCTGTGCTTGCCTCGTCTGCAACTTTAACTTCATCCTCCCAGATCTTTCTCATCTTTCTGCTCCACTCTTTAACTTTCCAGTCTCTGTGTAAGAGCAGCAAGCAGTCACCATGCCATAGCCTGGGAACTATGCTGCCTTTAAGTTTCCTCTACAAAAAACACAAAGAAAAAAATCCCTTCCTTTTAAAGTTGCTCTCACTCAAATTTTCGGGATCCAGGTGAAAGGTAACCAGATTCTTTGTGGAATACAGTGTGACTGACCGTCTCAGTTCCCTGGTGACGTCCTCGTTCCTCTCTGAAGCCCATGACCCTGGCCTTCACTGTCCACATCGCTGTCCATGTTTTGATATTCTTTGCTCCTACCACAACGACCCAGTAAGAACTTACCGAATCCCATGGCTCCAAGCTCATCCCTATCCCTCCTGAAAATTAGTTCCAAGGCCTACAAACGGCACAGACAGGTGTTATCACAGCAGCAAACCGACTCTCCGTTCCAGTTATCGACCTTTGTCGTTGGTGTGACAAAACCCCCGACAGGCACAAGTTGAGGGAGGAAAGGTCTGTTTGGCTCATGGAGTCAGTCCACCAACAGAGAGAAGGCATGGCAGAGCTCGCGCACCAAGACTCGTGCTAGAGAGTCTTGGCACGCTGGCCGATCTGGAGGGAGAGAACTTCACCCAGAACCGGAAGTTGGTGTGGTCCTCAAGCCTACCTCTAGTGACTTACCTCAGCCATGGAGATGATACGTGCTTAGGGTTCCACACTCCAGCCAGGGGCCAAGAGTGTGAACACATGAGCCTGTTGGAGGCATGTCAGACTCAAATCGCAACAAAGAGTTTCTTGCCTTTCATTCTTCCTCCTTTTACACACATAAGCGCATCTACTGAAATGATGACCTGGTTTAGAATAGAAGTGATTCATGCCCTTTAAAGATAAGCCTGGGACTAGACATGTTTACTCAGGAGGAGGATGTGGTTTGAAACAGTGAACAGCTATCCAGGACTGTAATATCCCAACATGAACTCCCAAGTTATAACGCACATCTTGAGGGCGTGGGAAGAAAAAAAAATGAGCCACTGTTCACTCAGAGAAGTACGTGATAGAGGATATCAGAAGAGTAAAAATTCGCTTTCTCTTTCTGATTGGACCTAGAAATATCTACCGCCAATTCCATTTCCAAGAAATCTTAAGAGAAAACTAAGAGAGAGTGAGGACTACAGAGCAGGGCATGGATTTTCCTGGGTGACAATCCAGAACCAACTGTCTCCAGCTATGGAATTAGGCTCAGTAGTTACTACACTTAGCCAATGGTATAGTGAACAAATTAAGCTTGTTTTGTTTGTTTTGTTTTGTTGTCTGGGGAACAGTTTGTCATTTGCACACAAAATTTAGAAGTTCCTAAAGAGAGGTTTATTCCCTAAATTCAGAGGACTTACCGGCCTTTGTATGGCTGGTGTCCAAAGTCCACTCGCGGTTCGATAAGGGACCAAAAAAGGCTCAGCACTTCCACCTCCTGCTTGGAAATTTCAGGTCTGAGGATTTGCCCAGGGTCAACAGAACAGAAATGTTTACAACCCACATATGGCTCAAATAGAAAGAATGCCACTCTTAGAAAGAACTCTTGTCCACTATGATACCAGCACACTTTTGTGTGTGTGTGTGTGAAGTTTTGGTCATGCGAAATTGATAAGATTTGTGATTTTAAGGGTTATGGGCTTGCTTTTGCTTATACTGGGTTTCTGTCCCTGCTTATCACAAGACCTTCCTTGAGTAATATGAGTGAAGACTGCTTTGTTTAGTCACCTTCTATCCTGCAGTTAAAATGTACCCAGTATGAGCAAAATAATAGTAATAATAATAATTAATAATAATAATAATAAAATATTTTAAAGGGTACTGAAAACCAGCAAAGATAAGGGTAAAACAAAACATTGCAGTAATTGATGTATCATGTGAACGTTTTTTTCATTATATTATAATGTCTTTTTTTTTTTTTTTTCTCCAACTAAATGTTTGAAACAGAATGCAGGCTGGATACCAGCCACATCTTAGGGTTTGCTGTCATGTGTAGTACGCTAGAAAAATATGTTTTGCTTTATTTTGTATGATGTCATACTACATCAAGCAGCTTTAAAATGTAGCTTTTTCCTGAGGGATTTCATGAGTGAGGTGACAAAATGCACACATGGCTGCAGTTAACTTAGGAATGACAGCAGCAACAAATCACTTATTAAGAAAGACAGAATTCTTCCATGAGGTTAAAAACAGCTCTGAGGTACGGAGCGTCTATGTGAGTTTCAATCGCTGCGTTCTCTGATCTCTTAGGAGGGCCTGACTATCACAAAGAATGAAAGATCCCAGTTCTCCCTGTGGGAGGAGTCTCTACAGTGGATAAATGTTGCTTTGGCTAGCGAATCAAATCAAAGAAGTCCACCTCAGTGTGTATTTCCTCCCAATCATCACTGCCTACATGCTTTGGAGAGTGCTTGTGAGCTGGTCCGGATGGCTTCCCATCCAAGGTTCATTTTACTTAAACATAGATTGACAGGCGTGGTCAGCCTTCTGGAGACTGCTCTTCTGTACCTGATGATTCATTATATTCGTGATGACTTGGAACCATCGAGAATAAGTGGAAGACATTTCACGATGATCAGGCTCTAGTGGAGAAGATGGAGGTTTCCATAGGCTAAGAAAAGGCAACAAGACGGTGGGGCACATGGCCTTGTGACCAATCAGGGAACTTTGAAAAATGTGCAGGTGAAAAATGTACAAATACTTTTTGAAGTCAAGTCAAATCTATATAAAATGCAAATGGAAGTAAGTTTTGTGGTCCATTACATTCAAAATGGTACCACTGACAGGGATGAAGGGAGGACGAGGCCAGGGTGTTCACTCATATCAGGGTACTCACTGGTGGTTTGAAAGGGGTCAGATTGGTGGTATGCTCCTGTCCAGAAAAATTGCTACAGATAACAGCAATGAACTGCCTGTTTCAAAAATCTAGGCAAGATGACTTTTGTGGCTTTCATCGTAAATAAATAAACCTTCCGATAATTTAAGCTTTATATCGCACATGGATATATCAAAATATTACATGATATATCATCAGTCTATACAATTCTTATCTTTGGATCTTTTAAAACTTTAATATAAAATGTAGTGCCACTGAAATTCAATGAAAGTAGAATGAAAATTTACTATTTTGTGGATTTTTGTGTTTTGTTTTTTTTGTTTTTTTTTAAACAGCCTCAAGTAGCTCAGGTTGGCCTCAACGTGCTTACGTAGCCAAAATCACCTTGAGCTTCTAATCCTCCTGCCTCTACCTCCAGCATGTTGGGGTTACAGGGATTCATCAGCATGCTGGCTTGTGAAACACTCAGACTGAACCTAGGATTTCGTGCACACTAGTCAAGCATTCTGCTAACTGACCTATATCCCCAATCTGCCTGTGATTTTGCTGTTTTCCTGTTTGTGTTTTCACTTGTGTAACTCTAAATAGGCCTTCGGGGATAAGAAGAAAAAGCAAGAACTGAATAAGCACACACATACCACTCCACACGAGACACTGTCACTAATGCAGGAGTTCCAGAACCTGACTCCTAAGGAAAATATTGTCAGCAACGCTGCTGCGGGAGTACCTGCTGGCTTCCCTGAAGTTGGTTGTGAGTAAATTTGTAAGTTCTTTCTAAGGATCGCCTTACTTTCTTTTTCTGTTGCTGTATGAAGTATTGTGACAAAAGCAACCTCAGGAGAAAGGGGTTCACTTCAGCCCATAGTTCAAGGTGCAGTCTGTCATGATGGGGAAGTCACAGTGGCAGGACCTCGACCACGCTGGTCGCATTGCATCCACTGTAAAGAAAAAAAAAGGAGACAAATTTTTGCTTGGTTCTTCGCCATTTAATGCAGTCTAGAACCTTCTGCCCACGGAATGGTGCCACCCACTATGGACAGGTCTTTTTGCCTTCCTTGAAACAAACAAGATAATCAACAGTCTCCTATAAGCACGCTAAAGGCCCATCTTCCAGGTGATTCTAGATTCTAGTGACTTGAAAATTAACACTAATAATTCCTGGTGTGTACTTGTGCTAAGGTCACTAAACTCTAAATATGTACTATATTATATATAATATATAATACATACACTATAAGTACACTAAATATGTACTATATTATATATAATCTCAGAAGTAGAAGAAAATTATTTTTAAAAATAGTGTTGCATCTTTATTATACTAAAGTCGGCAATGCTCAGTTTCTTTGATGTTTCCTGACTGTAGCCAGATGTGTTGGATTTGGTCACCATTAAGTGAGAGGAAGAAGCTGCATCCAGCAAGGATCAGATTATAAATTGGCACTTAGCTCCAGGCCCAAAGCAGATTTTGCCCAATAAATACTGGTCAGTTGAGAGGGCTGTTTCAGGGCATTGAACGCAGGGACCGTGTAGACAGATGGTTTACTGTGGGGTGTGTGTGTGTTCTAATGTGGAATAATCCTCATGATGAGAATGCATGCCAAGCATCTGGGATGGGAAAGGCAATGCATCTGTTAGCAACCAGTCTAGTACCGAATTCTGAGACCCCATGGGGCATCTGGAAACATCAATGAGGAAGCAGGTTTTCTCCATGATCTCACAATTGGGTTTTGTTCTCAGGAGTGCTATCCTGGCCACAGTGGTGAAATAGCTTTTAAAATCACCGTAATTTACTCTTTGGCACTAATGGTGCCGTGTAGATTAATTACAAGAGAACAAAACAAAAGCAGTAAATATCACCGTCTTTGAGTTCTTCCGGTTTAAGGGCAGCTGCACAGATGCTCAGAGACACTCGATTGTACAGTAGGAAATCTCACACATTTTTTTCACCGTTAACCAGAGTGCTGTCAGTGTTTTGAACTAGGATGCAGTGCAGGGTGGTGACAAGCTTGGTGGCCGGGAATCCCCTTACACACACTCGCATGCCAGGGAACAGCTGGAGGTGCCTGTGGTGACTGACAGTCGACACGGCTACAGTGAAGGGCGGGGGTCTTCCTGCTGGCTTCCTTGATGGAATCTGTACATGCTTTAAGGACTTCTGTGAGGGAGTTACACCTGGGATTAAGAAGAGCAAGACATTCAGGTGGGAACCCAAATTACATCTTCCTGCTTTCCCATTCCAACAAGGTTGTAGTAATGGGCCCTTCCTAAAACCAAATTTAAAACTGACAAACAAAGAAAAAAGGAAGCAGACCTAATCATAATTTCTGGTCTGAACAGACAAAGCCAAACTATTTTAGAAAAGAAAAAAAAAAAAAAGTTCAATCAGTGAATAATCTGCACAGAGAGGCTTGTCCTGGAGGGTGATGCAGTGAGATTCCATGGAAACTCAGAGCCCGGGAGAGTCACTCTGCCCTGAAAAACTTTGTGTGGAAAGAGCAGACCCGCTCCTCCATTAGAGAGCCTGGAATCACTTGACACCTCCTATGAAAGTAGGGAAGAGGTGTGAGAACTTATGACAGATGCCACAGGCCCCAGTGGCAGAGAGAATGTATTCTCATCTCCCTTGACCCCTTCTAAAGGCTCAGGTGTCCACATGTACTTTTCAGGAAGACTGTGATCAAGGCTGACTAGGTAAAAAGTATTATATTGGATACCATTGCACGTGTGAGTGAAATTAAAGTAAGCATATCACAGAAAGTGATAGGGGAATGCATAATTGCAATGTAAATTTCTTTCCGAAAGCATATGGGTGGATTATTTTTTTTTATGCACCTGTACCCATTCTCCCAAGGACGCATAACACTCTATATAAACTGCCGCCATTTTTCCAGGTCACATATCAGAAATTGGTGGAGTTGGTTCTTCGTGCTGTTGCACAAACGTGATACACAACTGATTTTTTTCCAAACACACGGTCAGTCATCCCAGGGGTAGCTATGTATTTCTACGACAGTCCTAGACATTTGAAATGGGGAAACCTATTCAAGGTCTTGCAGAGTCTGTATATTAAAAATTTCTAGTACCCACCTTTTATACTTTTTTTTCATACTCTAACTCAAGGACGCATTTTGCCAAGAATTTCCCCCAGGGCTTTTCTAAAAGTCGGTCTATTCACAGGTAATGTAATCCATGTGTTTCAGATTCAGTGTCTTTCTTCATCCGAATGTGGCTTTCCACAGGCACATGGTCACCAACGAGCTACGAAAGCTTTTTAAAGGCTTTTACTTTCTCCTCAGAAAAAGGAACCCATACTTGATCAATAACACAGTTAGTTACGAAGTCTAAGCGCACAAGGACATATGAAGATATATTGTTTTACTATTTAATTTTAATAACTTTAGGCTGCGTGTATTTGGAAACTCACCCATCATTGTCAGAAAAAATGCACATTACTAGTAAGTTTTTCTTCACGGGCCAAAACCTCTATTTTTCATTTATTAAATGCACTTTATCTTCCCATTACGTTAACTTCTTGAAACACAATTTACTGCCTAGATATTCTGTTAGAATTATAAAATACAATTGTGTAATATAATTACCTCGTGTTTTAGTATTTCCACATATAAGCATGATAGCCTGGCCTGTGAATTTCTAAACCAGTAGACCCCAGCACATAACCATAATATGCTTGCATACTACGTGATTTCTCCAAAAAAGAAAAAAAAAAGAAAAAGAAAAAAGAGAAATACCTTCTTCAGAGTAAAGAACACCTTCTTCTACCTGCATGAGTAGACTCTTCACACGGATGTTGACCGTGGGCAAAAATGTTCCTTAACAGCAGTGATGAGGACAGTTACAGTAAAGATCCTTCTGTTTGGAAACCATGGAGGTCCTGCCCGCTCAGCAAGGAAGAATGTGTCAATAAGACACCATAAAAAAAGAGGCCCCTGCTTTAATTCATGTCCACAGGAATTAAGGGCACATGGCTGAGGGCTGAGGGGGTTGGCATGTTCTCCCTCAGCTGTTCCAGCTGAAGGATTGGAGAACAGGGCTCGCGGCAGGCCTCCATATTAACTTACATTCAAACATGGTGATAGTATAATCTCTGTGCTTCAGGAAGAGCCATACTTTGGTTTATGTGCAAGCATTTTATAAATACACACGTACGTGTACATGCGTGTGTTTTGTCCAACATGCAGAAATAAAGCACATGCATTTCTTTGGTCCCGTATAATTCTATATATAAATTTGTATATATACTACATAGAATATACATGTTATTTGATTTTGTATACACTTACAGTAACTATAAAGGATAGCAGTGAATGCTATATCACTGTGTAGCTCATGTATTCCTTTTATCATGTCCTTGATACCAAGAATATTCTTTTTTACGCATTCTAAGAAAGCTGGCAATGTCTTCTTGTATCTGAAGCTTGTTCTCACTCATAACTGCACAGCAATTACCAAAGAATAAAGCATGAACTCCCTGGGGAAAACAAGGAAACATAAACCTTACCTAATTGACATAATCAGGTTTCTAGAATTGTGAACGGTTAAAGAAAACTGGTTTGAGGGTGACATTCTCCACCAAAGATTTTCATGGGATTATTTACTTAAACTGTAAAGACTGAAATAGAGACGAAAATGGGATTGAAGCAGCAACATTTTCCCACATGCTATACATTCCTAACTTCAAACCAGACTCATCCATCAGGACGCCAGGCACACAGCTTTCCCTCCCTCCTCAGAACCAACATTCACCTTCACACAAAATCATTGCTTTATCATATAGACACGTGCAGAATGTTTTTTTTTTCTATTATGAACATGAGGTGTGGAGTGTAAATGTGAAGAGAAAACCTGTGAAAGGCAATGACTAGTGTAATTTGACATGGGGAAAGGCTTCACATTCCAAACAACAGAGAACTTTAAAATGCTATTAGTCATTCAGCTCCGAGCAGGTAATAGTACAGTCAGAGCCGTCGTCACCACCCACCCCTGCAGAACTGTCATCACCCACAGAAGGTAAAAGACAGCAAAGTGACCAAGGTGGTGGCGGGCAGGAGCAGGTAAAAAGTGCACAGTATGGTTTGGGGAACAACTGCAAATAAAAGTGAAACATAGACAATGTCCTAGATGAACCTTCTTTTAGAATTTTGACAAAACTACAGCAGGTACCTGAGAAATTGTCTTGTTTCCTGCCTTCTGCACCATGCCCTACTGCTTCCTTCTGCTAGGCAATTCAACACAGTCCCTCTGCCACACTCCGGAGGATCACAGCAGTGTCTTTGTGGCTTCGGCAACACACATGCTTGATGAGTTTCTGTTTCATCCAAACCCAGGAGTCATTTCTGGAATAGAACCAATTGATAAGCTACAGACTTTCTAGTACGGGCCTGTCGTGGCTTTAAAGTCATACTAAAGGCAGAATTTGCCAGGCAAAGTGGAGGAAACTCTCTCTGTTTGCTCCTCGTCAGCCCCGTGTCCCGCGCTGTGCATGCCGGGAGGCCTGGGACAGCACACAGTAAAGAGTCAGTCTTCCTCCTCGGGCCGGCAGAGTGTTAAGGGAAAGCCGGTATGCAAAGAAATGAAGATGGCTGGGTGGCAAAGGTAGGAAGAACGTGGTTACAGTTTGGTGTATCTGGTGCTAACAAGCGAGGTGAATTTAAACCCGTTTGGGAGGTAAATCCTGTTTCCAGCGGTCAGTTTTTGGAGGCAGAGTGGATTCGGATAGCGCATCCTGTTGCAATAAGTGGTAGTGACAGGTGACGTGGAAGAGAATCAAAATAAATGATTAGAAAGAAATGTGTGCAGTCAGCTCACGGCTGCCCTTGAGATCCCACAGCTCGGTAGCCCCAGACTATACGTACAAATGTGCTCACTGTAGAGAGCAAGAACTCGCAAGAAGAATGACTTTTAAAAAGTCGTATGAGCTGAACGAAGACTGGGCACAAGAAAATAACAAAAAAAAAAAAAAAAAAAAAAAAAAAAAAAAAAAAAAACAGTGGAGAAGATGCAAGCCAGCCTCAAAAACATACAGAAGGCCAGCCAGGTGGTTGAACTGGTAAAAGCACTCACTGCGCAAGCCGGATCACCGTGCAAGTGATCTGAGTCCTGTCTCCAGAATCCAAGGAAAGGTGGAAGAAGAAAATAACTCCACAAATTTCTCTCAGATCTCCACATTTGCACTCTCCTCACACACACACACACACACACACACACACACACCATGAACATAACAACAACAATTTTAGTGTAGTAATTATCAGAGAGGAGACAAAATGAACATGACAGATTAAGAACACTCGCTTTCCTGTGACTCTGTGGAACAGCATGCAGGGAATCTGTTGGTGGATGGAGAGAGTGGAGTCTATTCTTCCAGTGTAGACAGGGGCAGGGTTTTCGATGAACCTATCTTTGAATTGTGGCAAAGAAAGCTAGTGAGGGTCTGATGGAAAGAGATAACTGGTAAGGGAGTTTAACATCTGTTGCATACAAAAGTACTTAAAAACCAAAGCTTTTCTTTCATCTAATGGAGTTGTCGGGAGCATAACATATAGTTCTGTAACATCAACAAATACAGAGTGAATTGTGATACTGACACAGCTGTTCACATCGGTGATGCAAGGAAAGAAAACATCAAAATGATCTCTGATAAAGCATTCAGATAAGCAAATAGACATTAGACAGGCAGAACGCCTGCACCTATATTCTTCCCAGATACCTCTCTTCCAACTTAAAGATTAAAATCCATTGAGTTTTCATGCTTTTCTCTAACACACTAATAATTCTTCACATTTCCTCCTGTTCTTTTAAAAGAGTGATCCAAAGTAACCATTTCTACAAGGTCCTTTCAAAAGGACCTGGAGATCTCTTGAGCTAAAAGCATGTAAAAGCACACGCATAACTGCATGTATGCTTTAGGAGATGCAGGCTGAAGATTAAAACTCCCACCCAGAACAGCATTGTTTTGACATAATTTATGCCTAGATAGTGGCAGGTAAAAATCCTTTGACTGTTTTCTAAATTAGAAATAAAAATTTGAGTTGTTCACAGCATTGCGAATACAACCCTGGGATATTGGTACTGTGCCCAACCCCAGTATCTTGATGAAAACACCACTTGGCTCTCCCTGTGTTACTTGCACTCTCTCACAGTGATTTTAGAAAAATTCCCCCATCGATGTACTAGTTCCCAGAAGTGGTGGCAGCTCCCATTAACTGCACAGATGCTGGATTCTGGATTTTCTGGTTTGGTTGACAGAAAGCTGCACCCTCTAGATTCTATGTCACAATAATGTTTTACTCATTCCTCAGTAGGAGGCTCTCCAGGGCCATTCCTTCCCACCACCTTGGTAAGTGTTGCTCTCCTGTCCCCATGGTTACCAAAACGTGGGAAGGGGGGAAGCAGGGAAACAATGTACTTTAAATTCTCTCCACCTTGCTGCTCAATTCTAAACACAAAATAACTTTTTGCCAGGGCACTGTCACATAGGTGCTTTCAGGCCTACCTTGTTTAAATAATCTGATAGGACTGGCCAGCAGGGAACCACTGCAGAAAAAGACTGTCAGAAAAATTAGAAGACAGAAAACACAAGCTGGGAAGATGCAATGTAACGATGTTTGAGCTGGTTGTTCAACTCTGTCAATTATCTGAAAGCAGCCTATCAGCGCCCAGCAGAGGGGCTGTCTTCAGCTTTGCAAATTAACAATATTCAAATACAAGCGGATATGTTCCCTGGATACTAAAACTCGTTGGCCTTATTACCTCTTCCTTGTCAAAGGAAATAAAGACAAACAGAACAAAGGAAGATAGGATCATAGGTGGGTGGTTCCAGCCCTTTACGGTAGCTGCCCATAGCAAAATCACAAACAGAAACAATAAACTCGAAGCACTCTTACCTCTTACCCTGTCCTCAGAATAAGCAAGAAGGTTTAAAGTTCAGTGGTTTTACACCCTGGTTCACTATGTCATGGAGAAGCTAAACACTGCACTCTTCCTAGGGAGAATGTGGCCGGCCAGTCAGAAACTCCTAAAAGAGAAACGAGTAGGATCTTTGGAGGACGCCACATGCTTGTTCAGTATGAATACTTTTCAGTCGGCACATAGTTTAAGACATTGAATGCGCTTAGCTGTGTAATGACTGATCTTGCTAAAAGTCAAGGCTGACCCTGCTGAAACCTCCAATATTATATAGAAGAACTACAAAGAAGGAAACAGGCACAAAGAGGGCATGCCTATCTCCCGAAAACATAGCACGTAACACTCCCGTGCTGAGAATATCATTCTGGACTCTTTGCCAGTTCTGCCCACATCTCAAAAGCACCTCACCCTTTCCAACACCCCCAGACAGCTCTTGTATTTGGCATCAAGATAAGGCCCGTTCAGTGACAACCCTTGTTTACATTGGGAACATTTCCTAAACGATGCATCTATTGTGCAACCCCTCTCTACCTCTTGGTGGTGAGATAAAGAACTGGAGGAAAAAAATAAAAAACAGCCTGCAATAAAGGGAATGTTCTCTGTGGTACTGTTAACTCCACAGGAATGGTCTACACACTTTAATCTTCCCATCACCTCTGCAGACCTGCATCCTCCCCCACACAACCCCGTCTTCTGAGGATACACAGTGAAATAAAGTATAGCTGAAAAGAAGGGAAAAATGACATATGAGGTCATTCAAGGTAGGCAGCCTGGAGGCAACAGAAGGACCTTGAATATGCCAAATATGGTGTCAGCCTTACCTCAAAGATATAGGAAATCCATACAGCCTGAACATTAATGGATATGCCTTTGCCTCTGAGATTGATTCTTGGGGAGTAAAAACATCCCACATGTTATATGCAGGATAACAAATACACACGTAAATATTGCGTAACCAGATGAGAAATAAATTTAGAGCTAAAGCTATGTAGTAAAAGGTGTCAAACCATCCTGTGGCAGATTTTATGAACTCACAGATGTATTGGGGGATACTGTCTTCACATGTTCAGGAAAAGCAATGCTGAGAAAGGCTGAAAAGCGCTGTCACAAGAGTGTGTGTTGGGGGTGGGCGGGGGGTGGAGGGCGCTGAGATTCGTGTGTGACAAAATCTCACCAAACCTCTGCCCTGTGAGCTCCGGTGGAGCTGACTGGCTGCTGCAGGTCTACTCTGCGAAAGCCGAAAGCCGAAGGTAACGATTCAGGGAGCGGAGGCAGGGTATGAACCGCCCTGACTTGCCTAGGAGCGGTGTGCTAAACTTGAATATGCGGGACTCTCAGGGCTTTCCGGGAAGCTCAGATTTGAGTTCCTCGAACTATGTGTGTGTGTGGGGGGGGCTATCTACATGATTTTTGAAATAAATACAGAATTGGGATAATGATGCGGAGAGCTTAAGGCTAAAGTCACCAGAAATAAAAGTTACCCTAAACATGGCAGAGCCTAGCCCGAGCTTGTGTCTCGCCAAACCCTGCAAGGCTTCCTTTTCATGCTTACACTGGGCTTTCTGTAAGCCAGTGGGGCTGGCACAGAAAGACATGTCGGCCATCCAATTCTGCTTAGAGTGATGGCTTATTCTTCCATGTATGGCTGAGGGACAAACAGATGGAGAGTACGGGCAATGGTCTAGGGCGATCCATGACATCAGACAGAAAATCACCTTTGTTTCTATTAGCGTTTCTGTGTAATTGTTTTGTCCACCCACAAACCGCTGGAGTCTTGCCCAGTATCTGAGACTCGGAAGCAGTTGGGGAAATGAATGGGAATCGGCAGCAGGAGGAAGCAGGTTGCCCTGCGGGGAAAGTCTTATGTTTGAGGGATCAGGGGAGGAACCAGAGGAGGCAAATGGGAGAGCCCAACTGCAGAAAGCGAAAGTGGGCTTACCCAGGGCACTGAGGGCAAAGGGGGAGAAAGGTGCTCTGAAGACTAATTGGTTAGATACGTAATTTTCTTTAATTATGTTGTATGAGAAACTTATGCATATTTATATATCCCGGAGACTGCACCTCCCCACGCAAACATGCAGACACATGTATATCTCGTCCTTTTATGTAGGCATGTGGTTTGACTATGTAATTTTCTAATTTGAAAATTATTTAATGAAGGTACCTTCCTTTTAGTTTCATTTTGGGTCCCTACATGTAAAGTTGAAAGTAAGACTAGGTTTCCAAATATAGTCATGCATCAGGGTAGGTCATGAAAGCTTGAGGAGGCTGTCACTCTTTAGATCTTTGAGGAATTTCTTGTAGAGGGTGAATAGTAGTCACTATAATCACTTGCTGAGGACTGGGGCATATCTTTTAATTATAAGTTTATTCACATAAATGCTTACGAACATGTACCAGCAAGCCACAAGACAGGTAAGGAAGTGGTAAGACCTGTGGGGAGGAAGAGCACAAAGGAAGTAATGTTATTATCCACGTCATCTCATGTGAAATCCTCCTTGGAATTCATGTTCATGCCTTTTATGGGTAAAACAATGGAGACTTGATTTGCATTTGAAATATGCATTCAGGTGCGAATCTCGTTTAACTCTAACCAGGCTCACACACCCATGTCATCTTCATAAGACTCAGATGCAAAGAAAAAAGCAAAGAGTCTCCAGATCAGGCAGGCCAGCCTTACAGCTATGCCTGCCAACCATAAACGGACAGGAGTTTCACCTCAAGTCTACAAAATGAAACATTTCAGTTTTCCATATTTCCAGTGACTTTAGCCTTAAGCTAGCCTTATCTAAATTCTATACTTATTTCAAAAATCACATAGATAACACACACACACACATAGTTGGTGATGTCATATTCAGTATTATAATAAATTATACCCATGTTAGCTCAAGAGGAAAGCTATTTATGATAGGAGGGTGCTAACACAGCATAAAAAGGGAAAACATGAATTCTTCAGCCGTAAATCAATTATATTCCATTGAAACTATGTGCTTTAAAAGTAACGATTTCCACCTAAGTAAACAACGATGTCTTTTGAAAATGATACGCCACTGCCCATGTTCCCTCTCTCCATGTTCTTGGAGGGATGAGTCACCTGTTGTCAATATGCCAGGAATGCTTTTATCTGCAGACCTCTGTGTCTTCTCTAAAGCAACTTCCAGAAGCCAGGCTAGCTGTTCCAGAAGGTCCCAGCTTTTCAGTTTGCTTCCTCTGTCAAAAAAGGCACATACCTAAGGGAGGATATTTTAAATTACTGTTTGTACATGAGCTCCGCCTCACAACTTGAGCCTCTAAGTTTGTTTTTTGTTTGTTAGGTTCGTTGTCATGAGCTCACTAATCTCCATATAATGTGTGCAAGAGTTCAGGTGCCATTGCTAAATTAAGAGTCTGAATGAGGAATTAGGCCTAGCCAAACTAAAATATGTAAGACATACGCTTTGTCAAGGCTCAATCAATCTATACTGTCAATTTTTTTTTTCAAATCCTAAGAAATTCTTTACAACTAAGGCCTTTCATTTACAATTCTTCCAGCGTTTTTATAAAGGAGCAAGGGCTAAAAGTGGTAAGCAACCGTCAGGCTCTGTATTTTCCTCCTTTTGTTTGAAGAGTTTGGAGTGAGTGTGTTGCCTCTTTGGCAAAATCCAATTAATCACTTGTTTCCAATTGCAGAATCTGGCTCTTATATCAGTATAAGCCTTTCCCAAAGAAGGGTCAAGTAGGAGCAACTCACAGTTATACTGCAATTTCTGTGTCATCTTTCCACCATGATAAAGTACCATACATGGCAATTAAAAGTCATCTGTTTTCAAGGCAGAGAGAGAGTCATGATCTAAAAGGAGAAAGGTGAGCTACTCCCACATGCAAAGTGTGCTCTGATAGTTGGGAACTAAAATAAGTGGCTATTCATTTCTTAAAACTATTTGACGAAATAGAAAGTGTCAGAACAGAAGTGCATACATTAGGTTTGAAGGTGGAACATGGGTACAGATGGGTTTCCTTCTAGCTAGTCTGCACACTTGCCGCACACTTCCTGAGGGGACACAAGATATCGAAGCTTTGGTTTCTATAGCCTTCCACCTCATTGGAATGGAAGCTAAGAGACGAAGATAAACCTTCACCACGAATGCAGATTTAGAAGGACCCTCGGCCATACACTAAACATTATATACTTTGGATGCACCTGATGACATGCGTGACAGTGAAGCCACGACTTATGAAGTATACCATACGTTTGATGATGCGAGTACTATGGGAAAGTGTTAAATTATGAGACAGTATCACTAAAAAAAAATCTACAAAAGAATATTTTTCCATACTGAAAACTAAAGAAAACAGAAATTAATGAACGATGTCTCATTTGCTCTAAGTTAACTGTCTGAATGTATAAAAGTAGAACATAGAATAATTTGATTTAACAGCAAGTTGCTTAGATTGCAACACTCCTGAGAAAGAAAATTATCTGGGGGGAACACAAATCAGGTTTGCAACCTCCTGTGTCTTGCCCACGGCCCACTTCAGAGTGATTCAGAATTTACCTCATTTTAAAAATCCAAGAGTTCCTCTTGAGCCAAAGCTAACTGTGTTTGCACATGTCTGTGTGCCATGTGTGTGCAGGTGCCCAAGCAGCTCAGACGAGGGCATCAGACTCTGGAGCTAGAGTTACAGGCCCTTGTGGACTACCCACCTCGAGTACTAGGAACCAAAACCCTAGTCCTCTGCAAGAGCAGCAAGTATTCTTAAAAGTTGAGCCATCTTTCCAACTCCTTAGCATATAATTTTATGATGTTACTGCTGTTTACAGACTTCAAATTCAGGCAACCATGTTAGAGCACACACTTGAGAGATTATCCTATTATATTAACCCTATTGATAGTAAAAAATGAGTCCCTATAGTTGACTGGTCAGATGAACCTTAACATTACTTCTATAAAATAATTATCTAAATAAGAACCTTCCAAATATTGCTATAACCAGTAATTGGACTCCTTGTGGGGTAAAAGCAAACTCTTTTAAGCTTGGCATTGGATAACTTGTCCTTCTCCACATTCCCTTATTTATTTACTTAGTACAAATTATGCCTAAAAACAATGCTTCCTTAAATTCCACGACAGCCTGTGCGGTCTGTAGGACAAATTGCTCAATCATATGGCCACTTACAGCCAGTAACGGCCCTGGAAGCCTTTTTTTTTTTTTTTTTTTTTTTCTATCTGTAAAATTGGGAGAGTGGATTGATTGATCTTGGAAATCCTTTCCAGGTTCACAGTTCTGGTTCTAACAGCAAAAGAAACACACATGAAAGCTTCAGCTGAAGTTGGACAGGAAGCTGGTGTTTGTGATGTCACACAGAGAGATTAGCCCGGCAATTTCATTAATGGGAGTCATATGGTGAAATCCCCCAAAGCTATTCAGAAACAAATCCCTGACTGCTTAGAATGGCAGGTAGAGCCATTTTCTTGAGGGTTTTTTTTTTTTTTAACTACTAGAAAATTCAAGGCATTGTGAGACTATGTATGATCTTTTCTGGAATGGAAGAAAGACAAAATATTTAAAGGAGAAATGTGTGTCTTCTGATGAACGAGAAAAGCGTGGGGTGGGTAGGTGGCTAGGTAAAGGTATGTCAACAGAACCTGGCTGTGTGTTGGCACTGACATGCATTTTAAGCCCCAAGGTTTCTCAGGAGCTGTAGGATAGCTCATCAATTGTACTTAGTGTCCTAAAAATGAAAAGGGTGTCAGGAGACTGGGAACCTTGCGCTTTTTCTTTTTTCTTTCAAGCTTGTCTTTTTCTTTCAAGCTGGTTGAGTGTTGACTAAATGCAAAACTCAAATGCCACTGTCAAGGATGAGTCAAGGGGGGTTTGAGTGAGGTACTCAGCTCCACGTTTTCTTCCTTTTTTGGTTAAAGGGGGGTGGGTTTGGATGGAGTCTTTGTGCAAAACCTTGAAAGAAAATGCAATTTTTCATAATCACGTAAATGAGAAGACAAGTAGGATATTTTCTAGAATGTTCCTGGGTGGCTCACATTTCTGTGAAATGAACCTCAGACTATTAAAAGGAGAAATAAAAAACATTAGATGGAATGATTAAAGAAAAAGGAAATTGGCTTTTCAAGACTCCAAGTCAGTTCTTCAACTGTTCTTTAAATCAAATGATCGGAATAAATAAACAAGTCAAATGACTGGTAAGACATATAGACTTGGAAGAATTTAAAAAATATATATATATGACATCAGCTAAGTACCTACAAAGTATACTTCACTGACACGGTATTAATGTCTAACTCAACAATCATGTCAAATCAACTTGTCTAAATAAGTTAAGATCCAAAGAAATAGCACATTTTACTTCAGTTTTCTAAGAACTTTTCCCATAACCCATATGTCCCAAGGACACATTTGTTATGAACTCTTTCTTTACATGTCCACCTGCTCCTAGTAGTGAGTCCCTTGGCATCAAAGATGGACTTCCCAACTGGAGTGCTCTGTGAGGGTTGGACAGTTGAGCATCTAATAAGGTTTGTTCAGTGATGTAGTATTGCTCTAATTTATTCTAATGAGGTTAAAGAAAGGTCAATAAAAGCTCTACATCCTCATACTGAGATGTTTACAAATTAAAACCTAAGAGAAACAACGTAATGTAGGGAAATTCTTGCATTAGATGTAATAAAAGATTTATTCCTAAGAAACAAATAATGACACAATTAGGAAAAAGACTAACAGTCAAATGGTAAAAGAATAATAACTGAAAGATCTGAATAAAAGTGCAGATGACTAATGCGCATATGAAAAGAACAGAGATCTATCAGAAAAGGCTAAATTTAAAACCAAAAACCAAAACTACCCTGGTTGCTCAGCTGCCTTTCCAGGACCAATGTCAACTCTTCCTCTGGTTGTATATATTATTTACTAAAATGTTTATGTCTCTCCTTTTCTTAGTTTGTTTTCCCATTTTGCTGAGAAACATCTTCACAGACTTTTTAGAAAGCTTGCTTGCAACATTGAATCTTTCAAAACAAACAATTTATTCTAAAACCATGTGTAATTCCATAGTTATTTAATGTCCTTGGATGATCTGGCTGCTGGAAAGCAAAGGGGGGAAAAATGGGCTCCTAGCCCCTTCCTGTCTTTGTTTTGGGGGCTGGGGGCTTGAGGGTGTCCTATTCCTTTCCACAGGCTACAGAACAAGAGAGCCAGCTGACGAAAGCATTCAAAACGGTGAGCCACAATGCATGCATTGTTTATCTCTGACATTTCTGTTCCTGGTGTGATGGTGGCTATAACACAGTGCCCCAGAGGGTCTGCCTGGGTTATACACCACATTTCTGTTTTTGAAGGGTTTTGTTTTGTTTTTGTTTTTAATCGTTGCTGTTTTGGTGCATTGGTTTGTGTTAGGTCCTCATTCCTTCTAATTAATCCTGATTAATCCTTTATTCATTCTATTATCCTGATTGTGCCTTCTCTGTGAGTTTTCTGCACTCCTCTTTTCTTAAACACTCAGACATTTCCCACAGGCACCCCTCAGGTGTGTGTTGTTGAGGCCTCCGTTTGAAGGCTCCTGTCCTTCCCTACAGTCATAGCCGCTTTGCTTTTTACTTTCTAAGATGTCTTCCCATCTGACCTTAATTCTTTCTTGCTAAGTTTCATTAACTGAACCACGCACTTGCTCACTTGACTACTTTATCATCTGTCACGTGTTTTCTTTCCTTTACGCACAGTGTTTTGATGCTATTTTCTAAAAGATGTTAACTTCTTTCTCTGAGAAACTTTTTAAATTTTTTTTAAACTATGTTTTCAAAACTTCAGGAGCTCTTTCTTCATCTTTGTCTGGTCCCCAGAATGCAGGGTTTATGGGTTTAGATTCTTTGTGCCCTAAGAATGCTTCTACAGATTTTTGTTATTAGTCTCACCTGCTTCTTAAATTGACTTATTTTTCTTTGGGCTTATCTGTTCTATTTTCTTCTTTCTGTGTCACACCGTAAGTTTCCCACAAGTGCTTTTTTTTTTTTTTAATTTTAGTTGTTTTATCACACTTAGGAGAAAGGCAACATAAAATTCATTCTTGCTCTAGTACAGAGAAAGGAACTTTCTACCAACCATCTTTATGCAGAGAACTGGCAGGGAGTGATTCTGCTTTGCTGCCTCTACAAGGCAAAATCCAGTGGCTTTCCATATAGAATGACAATCCCACACCCTCTGTCCCAACTCTCCGAGCAGTGGCTTCAGTTCTCTTTAGGATGACTCCTCTGGCTGCTGCAGTCACGGTGGTCATGCTTGGGTGCTCGGTAGAAACTTGGTGCTGCGCTTGTTGTTCGTGGAGATCAATTGAATCGTGCTCTGAAATTTTTGTCATCGTGTCTCACACATTTTCTTCCTCTTCATCACTGCCTGGTACTTCTTCAACTTACTCTTCTTCAGGAGTCTTAATTAACAATAAGCTTCAACCAGGGATATAAATGAACTTACAGCAGTGTTTCCTACTGACTAACTTTATCGTGTATGTATCAGTCCAACCATCCATGCATGTATGTCTTCCAAATGCATGCTTAAATCGCTTGTATATTGAAGTCTGTCCCTTTTCCTTTCTGTAGGATGTTGTCTTCTTCCTTCTCTATTATTATTTTTGGCATTTCATGTGAACTAGGTAGGGGTTAGGGAAAGAAACATGCTTACCACCCACCATCTGAAATTAAAATTCACAAGTAAGACTATAGCAACAATTTCTCATCACTGGTTTAGCAACACATTTCCAGACATATTTCCTACGTACAAAGCATCATATCGTTCAGTACTTTATTAAATCTTTACCTTGACTTCATGTCATATGAAATATGATCTCTAACTTCAACCACCAAAAAAAAATCAGATACAGTAAGATTAAATTCCTCTTTTTAAAAAATATTATATTTATTAGGGAGTGGGCACTCATGTGCCGTGGCACACATGTCGAAGCCAGGCGACAACCATATTGATTCTGCAGGCTGACCTCTACTCATCAAGCTTGTAGGAAAGTATGCCAACTAAGGAGCCATCTCCTTGGCTCAAGATTGACTTCCTCAAGGGTAAAACATTAGTCAGAAGTCATATCACAGTGATTTCATGATTAGCGTATGCAACCAACAGCACAAGTACTCAGAGCTCGGAGCCTTAAAGGTGTGCTCCAATCACTGCACCGTCTAGGAGGTTTGATGGTATCATGTAAAGACCTTCTGGCTGGAAGGTGAGTGAGGCTTAAAGCCTAGTCTTACTTCTCCTAATTAGCCATTCCTCTTTCATCTGTGAAGTAAAACTGTTGGATGCAATGAATATGTTGCCAAATGCTATTGTTGGAAATGTAATGGGTTTTATTGCAGAAGTGTGTTCTGAGCATCCTGCTTGGACTTAAGTCTACAGAGCCCTGCCCTCAGTGGGATGGGCTTCATCCACAATTTTCTTGGGGCATCAAATTAAATCTAATGACACTTAATGGTGAGGACTCTTGTCTAATTGGAATAGTCATCCCCACTTAGTTGAAATGCCTCTAGGTATCTGTGTGGTATGGATCTAGAGCATGAGGTAACCAGAATCTACTGGTGTTTTGCACATCTCCAGATAATTTTTCCAGTGCCAGTTCAGCAGAGAAAACAAGTAAACTTGTCGTTAGAAAAATGATCTCTTCTGGGTAAGAGAAATCAATTAGTCTCGGCTTTTTAGGTAAAGATCAGTTAGTAGGTGGTGACCTCCCTGAGGTCATCCATTGATAAGCTGTTCCAGTGTATGGTACCCTCAACATATCATAGCAGACATGCAAACACAACACACATGAGCACACACACAAACACACACACACACACACACACACGCAGTAATTAGCCAGATCAAAGAAAAATATGAGGTCATTTTTTAAAAGTCCCATAGCCTCAATTGAAGATGATAAATTTAACACCTGTGTGTTTTATCCATCAATCTTCTCTCTTAGATTCAATGAAGTCTCTGTTCTCCAACTGTCACTACTATGAATTTATTGTACTATGAAAAATCTAGTTTTTCCAATATGGTTTATTCAATTTCTTTCACTCGGTCTATACAAAGATTATAGTTATTATCCCCTTATCAGCTGAATTTAGCGAAGTTTTACAATGTACCATCTTATTTTGTTAAGAACTAAATGATAATATGCATATTTTCTCCATATTAAAAAAATGTAACTATGAAATGTGAACTGATTTCTCTCAGGAGGAGACTTTGCCTTTATCTGAGAAGCGGGATCAGGTCCCGGAAATAGCCGATTTCCTGAGTGGTCACTCTATACACTTACAGTTTGTTCTTAAACCAACTAATCCTGGACGACATTTCTCTCGAGTAAACACTGCAGTTGCTAACAGCAGACTCACACAGCTTAATTTATTTTTCTAGAGGAGGTGGAGCCTGTCAGATAATTCACTTAACAAAGTTAAAGGTATGGGCTTAATTATTGCTTTTCCGTAATTAACATGACATTGGTGCACAGTAACACGACTGCTACTGCGGGTTCTTCCACCCAAAGCAGGAATGCTCTGTGCCCTTGATTTAACCCCTTCTGAACGAGGCACACAACTGCACTATTATTAACCAAAACATTTTACAACTCACTGTCAAGATAGTTACTTTTCCTGGAATTCTCACCAAGAAGCTTGAGCTGGCGTAACAGGCTAGGGAGGCTAAGCGAGCCTACTCGCTGCAGTCAGGTGGCTTTCAGCTGAGCCAGAGAAACTGCAGGAACATTGGTCTGGACACACTGATATTTAGTAGTGTAGTCCTTTCCCTCTGGGTTCTTCTCAACCTCTGTGTCTGACCTTCACCGAACACTCACTTGGAAGCTGTCCCTGCAAAGAAGCTCCACCACGTTAGATAGAATAAAACAGTCACTAGTATGTACTGCTTCGAAGTATCTGTGATTTTGATTTTCAAATTTTAATTGCTGGGTATATCTGACATTAGCATAAAATACTTTGAGAGTCACTAGAATGCTGTCTGTGGCTTGGAAAGAAAAATACGGAATCATGAAAAAGACAGAATCATGGTGCCATCTTATTTAACGCTGTGTTCCCAGAAATTGTTTAATAATGGGATTTGCTGGTTAGTTGACTGCTATAAACACATTCAGTAAAGTACCTACACAGATCTTATCAGTATCCTAGTCTATCAGACAGTTGTTAAATATACCAACAATATTTAGCACACCATCTGATTTTCTAAGTAAGTTCAACTTAAAGGCTATCCAATTCATGAGGCTCTGTTTACTTAGAAATTCAGATTTATTGCTTCTCTATATAAGGTCAGAGGTATGCTAAAGGCATGCTTCAGCCACCAAACTCTTCTTACTTACAGACTCTGGTAACAGTTTAAATAAATCTGGGGGAAAATTTTAAACTTGGCTCTAGACTCTAAAGAGTCTGTATAAGAGAGTAATGAACCAGGGCAGTGGTGTGAGAGACAGCAGCTGGGGTTGGGTTGTTGGCTTCTTCTAGACCTCTGTTCTATTACCTTCACAGTAGAGGCCCCGGCCTGTGTCTTACTGGCCCTGTAATGTGATGCAAGTGCTCTCACCCCGCATAGTTCTTAGGAAGCTTGCAATGATCTTATGAACCCCAAAACTATGATGTGATAAGATAGTTTACTACTTTATAAAATGTTCAGCACAACTGAATAAACGTAACTGCTTTAAAAATATCTCCCAAGAGCTATGGGTCATAGGGGCAATTCAAGCCTGAGATAGGAAGATTTAGGGGTTTGAGTCCAGGTTAGGCTACATCAAGTGTTCTTAGCTAGCATGGACTACAGTGATAAGCTTTCTTTAAAATAAAATTGAAAAAAAAATTTGAAAAAACTTAAAAAAATCAAGTCACCTTTTTCAGGAAAAATAAATTTACATGATTGAATTGCTTCCATTGATATCCACATTTATTTTGTGCTATGGGTCGGTTTTGTTCGCCTCAAATTTTAATACTAAAACTCTTGCTCCCAATGTAATTACATTGGAGGAAGGGTCTTTAGGAAGTAATGGAGGTTAAATGCAGTTTGAAATACCTGGCATCTTCCAGATGGTACAGGTGACTTTTCAGAACAGCAAGGTTCCTTTCTATGCATGCACAGAGGAAGTTGGCATTGGAATACTGTTATCAGGTGGCCATGTAGAAGCCAGGAGGAGATATTCTACCAGAGATGAAAATGCCCCAGAGTTAATGTCCAACTTCCAAGGCCCCCAGAACCACACACATACACACACACACACACACACACACACAAGAATTTAGCATGTTTAAACCACAGAGTCTGTGCTATTTTGTTATAACCCTCCAAGCTGATTAAAGTAGTTTATATGCACATTAAAAATACCAGAAAAAAAAATACTAGAAAGTAGTCGGCACTGTGGTGCCCATCTGTAATCCCAGGACTCACAGTGGCAGTGAGGCAGGTGGGATCTCTGTGAGTTCAAGGCCAGCCTGATCTACAAAGCAAGTTCAGGATAGCCGAGGTTACAGAGAAACCTGCTCTTGAAAACAAAAACAAGAAACGAAAAGTACTAGAAAAAATAAAGTATTGTGCTGTTGAGATCCAAGGCAGTCTTCAGAATAGCTCTACTGCAATGCTTTCTGAAACACCTGACTGTTGAGAAAAACGAGGCACATAACAACAGCAAAATAATTACCCTATGTGGTATAGTAGGGAGGGCCTGCCCACCCATCCCAGAACATCTAAGGTTATCACGAGGCTGTGTGGAATGACGTTAAGGTAATGTGTACCACTTAGGCCGTTTTGAACTAAATAATGGCAAGTCCTGTGATTTGCATGCAAGAAAAAGCTTAAGACTCCTGTTGTCCCTTATGGAGAAAGGCACAGAAGTTCCAGTCAGGTTGTAGAGCATGGACTAGGAGGGACATTTTACAGGGCAGCAAGTGTCACCTGGAACTTTTCCTCACCTTGCAAAAGTTGTTCTGCTTGTCCATATTGGGTAGGTGCCAGGACAAGCAAACCCATTAGGGAATCAGAAGGGAATGTGAACATCCTGGTTATGGCACCAACAGGGGTAACTGTGCCGTCACACACAACCTCAAAGCGGAGGCCTCAGGTCCATCATACAGTGCTCCTTTACAGGAAGCTCAGAGAGAACACATATCTGAAACCAGGTCTTCCAGCTTCCATTGTTAAAGACCTTACACGTTCCAAAGCACACAGACACCTTTATGTAGCAAGAGCAAGTGAGCCTAAAATGTGTGCTACAAATCCCAAAGTATTCAAAAGTGAGGTACATGTTACTCGGTGGAGTGCCCACCTATTATATTAGCTACTATTAGGAACATCAAAGCTATTCTAAACAGCCAGCTGTTACATAGCAATTGTTTTTCTTCCTTGTAAATTAGGTCGGATGTGGACAAGTCAGAGGGTCCCCACGGCCCTTGAAAAGAAGTAAACAACCTTATTTATTTTCTCTGGCTGGTTCTTATTTTGTTATCTTTTACAGAGGTGCATTCTTGAAAGCAGAATAATGATTTGCTGATGTGCCCTTTGTCAGAAACATTTGTAAACACTCTTCCATAATGGAAAAAAATCAACCTTGAAATGAACTGAAATACATTGATTTTTCTCGACTGAAAGCACTGGCCTAAAAAGGAATTTCATTTTACTTTCAGCTATCAAAAAGTCTTATTTATAGTCTGTTTTATTTATAGAATAGAATGTTCTGGGGAGCTGATACATAACAACATAAAGCAAACTCTGAACTTCTAGGACCATTAAAATGGTTCTTTGAAATAACATGGTGCAGGCTTTAATATTACCTGGAGGTTTTTCATTTACAAACAAATAAGCAACCCACCCCACAGGTAATCACATTTAGTTTAGTTTTAGTTTATATTCGCTATAGCTTTTGCACATCTTGCAGTATCAGATAAACTGACAATAGGTTATGATGCTGAAAAAAAAATCACAAATTAACAGTCTAAAATTTTTCTAGCTTTTTTTTTCCCTCAAGGATTCCAATTGTGATTGACAAGGGGTTGACACACTCGTCAATCCATCTGTGAACACATTTTTGCCAATCAGAATGAGCACATAAATAAATTGTCTCATCTGATACTATAAGCTTGTAGTTAATATAAAAGAAAAATAGTAGCTCCACACTGAGGCTCAGCAGTCAGCTTACTGGAGGAAGGGATGGCTTTCCAACAAAGGATATTCAGTGAGCCTCACACTGTAACTCCAGTTCTTGGAGTGATTATACAAGAGGAATAAGAAACAAGCAAAAATTACAGGCGAGTAAGAATGTGTAGCACAGAATTTTAAGATACTTTCACAGGTACTTCACCCATCTCCAAATACTACTATCTTAGACAGAAGATAAAACACCTAAGGCGGGCAGACTATGATTAATAATTGTGTTTGTATTCTGGATTTTTCTGAATGAGTACATTGTAACTGTTCTTGCCACTTAGTTACTCTATTGCCGAGAAGAGACACCATGACCGAACCAACTTACAAAAGAATGCACTTAATTGGGGGCTTGCTTCAGAAGGTGAGTCCCTTCTCATCATGGTAGGGAATGTGGTGGCAGGCTGGTGTGGTGTTGGAGAAGTAGGTAAGAGCTACATCCTGATCCACAGACAGCAGGTAGAGACAGAAAGAGACGCTGGACCTGGCGTGGGCTTTTGAAATCCCAAAGCCCACCCCAAGTGACACACCTCCTCTAAGAAGTACACAGCTTCTAATCCTTTCCAAACAGCCCATCAACTAGAAACTAAAAGCAGCCATTGCCTGGGAACCAAGCATGTAAATATATGAGCCTATGGGGAGGAGGGGCATTCTCAAACCACCGCATAATTTATACAAGATTCTAGTCTACTGCAGTGACCAACTTAAGGTGTGTGTATGCGTGTGTGTGTGTGTGTGTGTGTGTGTGTGTGTGTGTGTGAGATAGATACAGAGAGATAAAAAGAGAGAGGAGAACTATTATCATTATATAATAGTTACTATGAAAATCTTTTTCTGTAGTTTACAAACTTTATTATAGATGTTTCATCTGTCTTCGCATTTTCTCCCTAAAGTGTGTTGCATCACACTTCTGCATCTTCCCTCATCTGCTCTAATTTCACAAAACCTAGTTCACACTGAGAACTGGAAATCGCACTAGAGAAAGATCGATAGCGAAGGCTTTAGACGCAGCTGGGCCACGAATTAGCTCTGCATCTTTGTCAAAGTTTCTTCAGCCTTTCTCTGTGTTAAGATCAGTGAAACGTCGAGTGTGGACAAAATCACCTGTAATTATATCAAGCAGTTCCAATTCCCTTCTGGAATCCACTTGTCCTCTAGATTATGGAATCTAGAGCTGGGTACAGTACCCTGCTGTTAAATAGGACACTAAAATGGAAGCCATGTCTTCATTCTCAGATGCTTTTCCACTGTATCTGAATCCTCTTCCTATCACTGTGGCCAGTGCTTTTTGTCCTGCTTGTCTTTTGCATCCTCTCACCTTTGAAGTGTTCAGCTTTGTTTTCTAGCATATCAGTTAAAGATACAGTTTATTGCGTTCTTTTATTTATTTTTTAATGATTTTTCCCCATACCATTTTATATTAAGATATTGGCTACCCAAGCTATCCAACTGTTCCAGCTAACAGTACAGTATTTGCTCTTTTAATTATTATTGTTACAAATGAGAAAAAAAAAAGTGTTTCCCACTACCAGAACCAGTGCTGCCGTCAGGTTTGGCACTGATTCATTACTTTACACAGCTGATTCTGTTTAGTGTCCTTTATATTATATTTTCCCTGAGAGAGAGAAAGTAATTTCAACTCAGAGATAACCTCCGTAAATATTTAGAAGACAACATGGAAAGAAATAATAAAAAATCATAGTTAATCAAACTGAAACAATTACTATATTCAATCTAAACATTAAATACCAGATAGGGATCTGTTATCAGAACAGATATAATAATAATAATACAAAATCCAATTGTACACTGTAAAAAATAATTATATTTAAATATAAAGCATAGATAATTTAAAAGTAAAGGTAAAAATTACATCATTTGAATGCTAGCCACAGGCTAATATCGTACACTATTAAAAGTAGGGTCAATCAAGAAGTATCAGACAATGGGCAGATGCAGATTAGTGAGTGGAAGAGTTTTTACTTAACATGTGTGAGGCTCTGGATTCTCTCCCTTGGACCACATACACATAATATTTTGTACAATAAGAAGAGAAACATTTTCTATAGCAAAAGATACATTCTTTTAAAATTATAACGTTATATATAATGTATCTAAAGTCCATGAAACAAAATGTAGAAAATTAAATAGGCAAATTCATAATTATCAAGACACAATATTTGATAAAAAGGTACATTTTTAAAAACCAGCAGGAATGTGTTAGATTTGAACAGGGCTGCAGCCTATGACTTCACAGGCCAATGGAATTCTGTATAGAGCTGATCTGTATGTCCAAGAATGCATGGACTATTAACCAAAAGAACAAAATAAGTGTGAAAATTTCCACAAATTTTCGAGACATGGAATAAATAGAATAGATGCTGGAAGTGGTTGAAGAGAGAGGGAGGAGCCTTCCATAGATGTCCTGTGAAAAAATTCCACCCGGCAGATGGAAGCAAGCAGATGTTGAGACTCACAGCCAAACTTTGGGAAGAGCGCAATGGGTTCTGTGGCAGAGTGGGCGGATAAAAGGACCCAGAAAGAATGACAAATCTGGGCCCAGGGATCCTGTGGAGACTTGCGCACCAACCAAGGACTATGCATGGAGATGACCCACGTCCCCTGCTCAGATGTAGCCGATAGGCAGCTCAGTCTCCATGTAGGTTCCCTAGTCAAGGGCTGTCTCCAGCAGGAACTCTGTTGCTAGCACTTCCATCACTTCCAATGGGGCGAGGCAGCATTACTAGGCCTCAGAGGAAGAGGACGCAGGAAGTCCTGAAGAGACTTGACAGTTTGGAGGTCACTTGGTAAAAAAGGAGGGCTCCCTGTTTCTGAGGACTAGAAGACACAGATTTGGGCCCGGGGCGGGGGGTGGGGGGTGGGGAGGAGGAGGGAGTGTCAGATCTGGAGGCAAAGAGTAAAATGAATAAATTAATAAAAAAATAAAGTCAACATACAGAAAAAAATCGATAACTCCCCATACCCCCCCATACTTGGAAATTAAGCACACATTTTTAAGTGATCTATCAGTCAAGAAAGAGCTCACGTTTGGTCTGAGCAATAACAAATACAGCATGCTGACATTTGCATGACAGCCGTTCTACCACACTGCTTGTGATCACCGATCTTCATTGTCAGTTTGACTGCCTTTACCGCGCTGTAGAAGCACACCCTGAGTGTGTCTCCGAAGGTGTTTTCAGAGAAGTTTAGCTGAGGGGGGAATGCCCATCCTGATGTGGGCAACACCATTCCATGGACACAGGACCTAGCCCAAAAGGAGAAGGAAAGTGACATCAGAGCACCGGCACAACTATAGATGGGACAATTGCTCCACACCCTTGTTGACATGTCTCCCTGCCATCGTGGACCATCTCCTCAAACCATGGGCCAAATACACCCTTCTCTGGGTTGCTTTTGCCAGGTGTTTTGTCACCACAATGAAAAAAAAAAGAAAAAAATAACTGGTTGGTTAAAGGGAACTTTATGGCTTTGAATGTTCACACTAGAAATATCAAATCCTAAAGTGTGCTCCCTTTCCTGGTAATAAAAATCTAGACAAAGAAAGGAAAATAAAATTGGTTTAAGTAAAGAAAAGAAAGAAACAACAACAAAAAAATGAGTGCAGAAACCAGTCAAGTAAATCTTTTAAATTACATCTTTATTTTTAGTTACATAACGAGTTGTTTGTTTTAAAACAAACAATTCAAGAGTTGTTTGTTTTAAATATGAATAAAATTGACAGCCAACCAGAAAGATAATAAAGAAGTCGCAAACATACAAGAAGATAAAGAGCCAACTCCATAGACAGACATTAGAAGGGAAAGAAGACACCACAAACAAACCAAAACCTTTGAGACATAGAAGACAAAGACAAACAGTTTAAAAACATCATTTCTAAATGTGTTAAAAAGATAAATATAAAACATGTGTATAATAGTTATACAGTTCAAACAGCAAACATTTTACTTAAATAATTTCTAGTAAGAAAGTGTATCCAAATGTCTCGAGAGGGAATTAAACCATTTCTTCAAACGCTGTATCTTTATAAAAAATTAATACATTGAAGCATGTGTATTTCAATGAGTTATATGAAGCCATATAGCCCTTTGTCAATATCTGGATAGGCGACGACAAGAGGAATTTTAGGTCAGGATCTTTCATTAGCATAAAGATCCTTAAGAGAATGTTGATAAGCATAAACATATAAGAGTGTGCTTGTGTTAAAAATGCAATATCAACATATTCCCATGATAAAGAAGAAAACTCATATTATCATTTCAGTAAAAATACTTAGCAAACTGTGGAAAAGGGAATTCCCTGCCTCTAACAGGGAAATCTGAATAGCCCATCACACCCTAAGGGTTTTCCACTAAAACTAGAACTAATCTGTTTATTTTTGCCAACACTATTCAACATTGTACTTCCACAAATATTTCAATAATAACTAAATTTGGAAACAAATGATGAAAACATTTTATTTTAAACAGAATATTTGTAGATGAAGAAAATTCCAGGAAATCTACACTCAGACGGAAGGAGGGAAAGAGAGAGAGAGAATATTTAAAGAAAAGGTTGTAATAGATCCACTAGACATAGTAAGTAATTGGATGACTTAGGCAAGGCTTGGAGACTTGGTATTAATATGCAAATATTGATTCTTTTTCTATACTGTGGCTGAGTAGTTGGAAATTACAATATGGCAGGACAAAGCAACATATACAGGGATTTATTTCACAAAATATTTACAAGATTTCTTAAATTTAAAATGATAATAATACTGTCAAAAATTAGAGGCTGAAATAAATGGAGAATAGGACTGAAAATGACTGTAGTCACAATTTGGCTCAAAATAGCCTTGATATGAATACATGACATATAACTCAAATCTAAACTTTTTAAAAATTTTGGTTTATTGATAAGAATATAGACACCAGACAAAAATGGGTAAAATTTTAGATGATTGATTCATAAGAGGGCATAATAATAATCACATGGAAGTTATATATATATGTGTGTGTGTGTGTGTGTGCATATATGAGCATGAAAATCAAAACCATAAAGAAATTCCATTATTTGTTTATTAGAATGGCTACAATTTAAACTATGAAATACCAGTAATATTATAGAAGAATAGAATTTCTAAACCATATTGCTGGTGGGCAGTAGATTAGTATAACTGTCCTGAAAATCATTTAATAGTTTCTCTTCAAGTTAAATGTATACATAAAGCTTGGTCCCAACAGACTACTATTAGGCACTTATTTCTCAAAATAAAAAAATGTGTCTACAAAGAGTCACATATAGGCACATACGCAAATTAAGTCCATAGCAACTTAATTTATAAGCCTAAAAATTGGAAGTCACAAGCTCATAGTGAGCCGTGCTACATTCATCTGGTAGCTTGATGCCCACAACAAAGGAAAACAAGTGTAAATGCTTGCTGCCTCGCAAACGAATCAGATAGAAGACTTATAGAAACTCAGAGAATAAGTAGAGCTGGTCGTGCAGAGGAAATCAGCACAATGATTGCTCTGAGTGGGAGACAGACTGAGCAAGCAAGGTCGTGATGAATGCTTCTAGTACAATATTTAGTCTCGTTTTGGGTATGGGAGACATGGACGCATATTATTTGTCAAAATGCATTCTTCTGTATACTTAAGTTTCTGTGCTTTTTTTCCCCCTGTAATTAGATCTCAATAGAGTCAATGTGTGTTGTGACATATTTATGCAGAAATGTGTGTGTGTGTGTGTGTGTGTGTGTGTGTGTGTATGTAATAAAACCATGTGGTTGGCCAGGTTGTGATCTGCTCTCCGTCTTTTGGATTTGAATGGGTTTCCCATATTCCCCATTGTGTCATTTTTGTGGTTGATGCTGTGACAGAACACCTGACCGAAAGAAAGTTAAGAGAATGGGGATACTGCCAAGTGGTAGAACATTTTCCCAGCATGCATGTAGAAAGTCTTAAGTTCAACTCCCCACTACACCCCAGCACACATACATGCAAAAAGGAACTGGAGAAAAAGCTTCCCTTGGCTCACAGTTTGAGAGCAGAGTCCATTACAGCAGGAAAGAAAGACCAGGATCATAAAGCAGGGGTCACACTGCCCTATAGTCAGGGAGCACACAAAGATCAACGGCGGTGCTCAGCTCACTTTTCCTTTTAATTCATTCTGGAACCCCAGGCCATGGGATGGTTCTGCCCATGTTCAGGGTGGGTCTTTACTCATTAATTAAACTTTTCTGGAAACATCTTCATAAAACTACAGGTGTGTGCTTCCATCGTGCTTCTAAATCTAGGGAAGTCGACAATAGATTATCAATTGCAGTCATTTATCAATAGCATTAGCTATATACAATGGGAGTCTGCTCCTTTATCTGCCAAGTCTTAACCTGCCATGAAGTTAAATTTTTAAGTTCAAGTACGTAAAAAATCCAGGACTTAGAAAGGTCCATAATCCTGAGTTAGGAGCCTGGATTCATGGTTTCTCAGGGACAAGCGGTTGAGGATATATAGTTTCTCCTGCCGATCTCCAAAACAATCTTGTAATACCACATGGTATCAATAGTCATACAAGAGCTCAGAGCCATACAGACAATAACTGCAAAGGTAAGATGGAGCTAGAGAGGTTCAGTATTTGCCCAGGAACACCGACAAGGACAAGGCCGAAATGACCATGTCCTCATTCCCATCACAGTGCCAAATCATTATATCCGCCATCACTCATCATTTCAACACAGAAATGTGTTGACATTTACTCCAAACACTAACGTTAGTCTCTCCAAACCCTTTAGGGCTTCCTTTCCTGTATAGTCAAAGTTTTAATTGTGTGTGCACTACCTTGTGTGCACCGCTGTCCGCTTGTTGAGACCTTGGTAACTTTGTCTAGTTTTAGCCGAGCATGATGACATGAGGTACTCCTGAGAGCAGAGATTTGATTGATTCCATAAAGGTGCTGTGACAGCAAAGATGCATTATGATGTATTGGGGGGGGGGCTATGAAACTATACGTGAGAACAAACTGTGCTAGCATAAAAGCTCAGTAAATACTTATTAAGATTGATGGCCGCATACTGTGTGCTGATGGCAATTTCTTGCTCTGAGTCAGAATTAAGATGAATGACATTGTAGTTATATTAGGGCCTTTTCTTTGCTTCTGAAGGACAGGACAATCCCCACCCCCATACAATTTACACACCTTGTTAGTCACCAGACATTACATCATAATGCTTATATATTCATTCAACCTATGGTCAGGCTGCCCTGCTTTGGTGACAGTGAGGTGACCTACAGAAAAATCTTACCTAAAAGCCGGGATTAGACTGAGTCATTTGTCCTCTACTCACATGTCAGGTTCCAAGGTGGTAGCAGTCATCTCCAAGTGACATGTAAATGATGTTTCAGCCAGCACTGAAGAAGTGGTGCCTTGCAGTTCCAGAAGTCCCAAAGGGGAAAGGCAGAGGACCATCAAGATCAGGAGATGTTCACATAAAGTGTGGTTCTTTGATTTTAATTTTCAGTATTTGAGTGTTTGTTTTAGTGGGGTGGGGTCAAAGGACAACTTTCAAGAGTCAGCTTTCTCCCTCAACTGTGTAGACTCAAGGGACAAAACTCAGGTCATCAGGCATATATAACATTCTAACATAACTTGAGCCAACCACATCAAGAATTCTCCCTCCCCATCTCTTCATCTTTTTGTCTTGTACTAAGGATAGAACTCCAGACCTAACACATGCGAGGCTCTACTGATAAGTTATATCTTAAGTCCTCTTTCTGTTTTTGTATTTTGAGACAGAGTCTCACTAAGTCGCCCAGGCTTGCCTTGAACTGACTCTGTGGCCCAGGCAGACCTGGGACTTGCAATTCCTGTACCTCAGACTTATCTTTCCTTCTGTTTTATAAACCTTTTTAAAAACTAGCAATTGAGGCCCAAAAGATGGCTGATGACTTCAGTTCCCCCCCCCCCCAGGACTCGTGTGGTAGATGGAGCAAAACAAATGTAATTGAAAAAAAAATCAATGTTTGTCACAATTTATCTGCTCCTACATTATTTTAGACATTCTCATGTCCTATTTTTAGCATTTTGGTATATTTCATGTATGGCCTCTTCTGCCAGGAGGAAAAAATAGAATTCTAATCTCAACTTACAACCTGGACATACACAAAAATTAACTGGAAACATTCTTTAGGAATAGAAAACAATGTATTTCGAATACTGTAATGAAAGCAAAATGATATCATCGTGCTTCTGTTTCTATGTTGAAAAGATCCAGCACTGGCATTTTCTGCTGCCATTACCACATGCTTGGTGATTGCTGTCCATTTGCTCTTCTCTGGCTGAGAACAAGCTCTGCTGGAGTCACACTGGCTGTGTCAAAAGAACATGCCAGCCCATCCACCCCCCCTTCTTCATCCTGCACCTCTCCAGGTGGTCTAGAGCACTCATCACGCTGTGGGCCACCAGTGACCAAATCTAACCTTGGCTCCTATGCTATAAAGATTCCATATCTAATACGGCTAAACTTTCATTGAAATATTATAGAAGAGTAAAGGTCTTAGACAGCACTTGCTAGGTTTTCCTACCACTTATCCTCTAAATCTGAGCAGAGAACAGCTTTGGAGAACATCTGCATGTTTTTCTTTGTTGGTTGATTGTTCTGTTTATCAGAGAAGTAGTTCACAGGCCTAAATACAGATGAGAGCTCCTGCAACAAATTCTTTGTCAGATTTGCTATGAAGAAAAAAAGGTGTGAGTGGGCAACTCAAGGCTTCAGACCCTTTCTCTCTGTGGATTTTCTTGTATATAAGCTAGTGACTAATCTTAAGTTATCCTAGTCAACTGTCTTTTGTTTTCTCACTCTGATGCCAAAAATGGTCAAATCATAGCTATGGGATGTTTTCATTTACTTAATAATTTTTAGTATAACAGTTACATATTTTGCATTAAGCAAGCACAATTTCCACAAATTTTTATATGCCAACTAGTTAAGTAGTTTGGCATAAGGGAGAAGGATTTCCAAAAGGGATTTTTTTTCCCCAGAAACTTAATAGTATATCTCTTCTTGCATCTTCGAAGTCTTCAGTGAAAATATCAAATGCCACTTGGCTACTCACAGAGCCATCAATAACTCACTCAGTGTACCTCCTGAGGTTGGCAGTGCTGAGAGGTGATCCGATTTGTTCACAGCGAAACCTTTGCTTTCCACTGGCTGTACCTAAAATCTTCAAAAAGGCACTTTTCTGGAACTCAATACAGGTACTTTTCAAAGAGAGCAATAAAAAGAACTCAATAAAAATATTTTCTACTAAAGGCCATTCTCAAATATATACTTCATATTCTATTTACCAGCTGGTACAAAGTATGATTGAATACTTGGCATACGAAGCAATCACCCAGTGTGATGGTTTTGTAGTAATCTGCTGTTCATTTTCTTTTTCTGGAAAATACTAAAGTACAGAAAATGGCATCATCAATCAGAAACTCTTAAATGAAGGAGAGGCGGTTGGAAAGGATTATATGCATCCTAAAATCCGTAGGCCCAAATGTATGTGACATGGGTCCCTATAGAAAAGGCAAGAAATTCTTCCTCAAGTTTGTTATGAACAGGGAAAAGTTTGATCAGTTGTCCAGTAGCTTATTATTCCCGTGCACAGGGCAGTGTTTTCTGTTGGCCACAGAGAGGCCTAAGTCCACACGGTAGCAGTATTTGTATTAGCATTAGTGAGGATAAACAAGACCAGTTACTTCAACCCAAACCGAAGCAGTCTTACCACACAGCCAAGAAACTCTGGCCAGTGCCCCAGGACAAGCCACATAGGCAAATCCTTAAGAAAAAATAATTAAGAGAAAGATTTCTTTCTGTAAGAACAAATTATTTTCCAAGAGCAGGTTTAACCTACTGAATGTCATTAACCTTCTTTCTTCAAGTCTTTTTTCCAGAACAAAACAAAACCGTCCTGTGTTGTTATTGTGTAGGGCATCCTCTTCAAGAGACAACAGTAAATCAACACTTCTCAGTATAGAAAAGTTTGCACTTATGTTGTTGCCCTTATTCTCCATATTCTGAAAGCTACTTGCCATCCATCGCCTCGTTAAATTCTCAGAGTGCATGCCGGTGAGTCATGTCCATATTTTCTGCCATAACACCTTTGAGGGCGCCCTGTTCCTTTTCTTGTTTTGATGTCAAATTTCTCTCTGCTCCTGGGTTATGCCTGCAGGTGACCCGTGCTTTCTCTACACTCCGGTTTCAAACACAGCTGCTGACGTCTGAATCTGGACAGGCTACCTGTGTAAACAATTAGGGTTATGCTTTATCACACTGTGTGTGTATCTGGGGGAGATACCTGTGGACACACTGAGCTTGGAAGTCATTATAATGGTGACTCCTTTCTTGTAAGTAAGCAAAAGTACTCGAAGGCTGTCCAAGGTCAGATGGTATGTGTATCCAGTTAGCCAGAACTGAAATGAAAATTTCCAATAGAGAGAACACAGAACTATTGTTTGTCCCTGGTGTCCCTAGATGTGGACCCTCAGTCCTCTCTCTCCTGGTATCAAATCATCTTTTGTTGTTGTTGTTGTTAAAAGGAATGCATTTGCTATGGAAGGAGGCCTCCCCCCCCCAAATATGAAAGGGCTAGCCACAAGAGAAAGAAATAAAGTCTCAGCTCAGACCACTTAGAGCAACTGAATTAACAATTAACAAAAACCTTACTGCTTTTTGCTGCTTATTTTCCCTTTTCTTGATCTTCACAGTTTAGCAAGGCAAGAATGAGTCACGAGTAAATGAAGAAACACTCACGAGGAGGACAAGACGAGGAAGGCCATTAGATCATAGATGATCCCCTAGAAGGGGCTTTACGGTTTCCAGATGAGTCTGTGTCTCCAGGGAAAGATTTCATTGCATTCTAGGGTCTTTATGTTGTCTAGGGCTTAAGGTGGGCTTGTAGCCAATATTCTCAGTGAAGATGAGGCTTCGTTCAGGATGCCCAGCTAGTGACAGGTGTAGACCCAGACCCAGAGACATCCATTAGCTTGCTCGCTCACTCATGTAATCATGCTGTGACCCTGCTTTATATCCTCCTGTGACTGGTTTCATGGGGCCCTTCCCAGAAAATTCAGATTCTAAGGCTAGTTACTCAGCCCCTGCCCTTCCTGGTATCTCTCACTCCTTCAACGGGCCTCAGTCTGGCCCTCCTTCTGTTCCTCAAGCCTGACAAATACTTTCCCTCCTCATGAACTTTCTAGTGTCTGTTCCTGCCTGGAGCAGCCTTCTGTAAGACCAGCTAATGGCTGGTTTCTCCTCCTCATCAAGAAATCCGTCTCTATACAGATACACTGAGAAATCCCCGACGGAATGAATATATTTTGTCACGGAATCCTGGTTTTTGTTACAGAGCTTAGAACACTCATTCTGAGTTTTGTCTTCTCTTCCTTATGTTTTATTAAACACTTTCTGAAGTGTATGCTTGGTGAGAGCAGAAAGGAATTTGCATGCTTACTGCCCTCTGAGAAGCTCCTAGAACAGTGCCTGGCAGATAGCAGACACCTAATAAATAATTACTAAGCTAAATGTTTAGACGTTAAAAGTACATTCAAAAGACAAAAAAAGAAATAAGTCATTTTTTAGAAATATTCCTGGTGGCTTTAGGAACAAGATTTTTCTGCTCAGTCATATATCCATTAAATTTCACTTAGCAGCTGGCAGATTTCTGGAGATTCAGGTCACCTGATTTCCAAAAATAGCTATCTACTATGATTCCAGATTATTCCCTTGGGAAGTGACTACTATTATTTGATGGAATAAACTCCTTTCTACCTGGAGGCCTGCCATATCATTTGTGGTATCTCATTTCCCTCTCAGATACAGCTTACATGATAAAATATCTGATGTCCAGTTTATTAAGTCACTTCAAAATAACCAATAATTAATTCTAGTTAAAGGAACGATGACTGTATAAGCTACATCAGTTCAGGAATGTGGAAGATCAAGTCATATCTCTGGAGAGGGGAAGAGTCATAGGTTAAAAACAGGAGGTAAACAAAGAAAGGACTATGCCCATTTTCTGTCAGTAAATTGACTAGTGAATCCAGGATTCACCCAGATATGAGTCTTGGTTCTGGGCAAGCAATTGTGAGCTACAGAGAGATACCAAGTAAGGGCAAAATTTATTGGTACTTCCTTAAAAAATGCCATCAGATATCCTATTTTAAAGAGGATGAAATAAAGGCTTACACATGTGAAATAATCGCTCTAACGTTAGTCAAAAGATGGAAAGCTTGGAGCCTAAATACATCCTTTTTTGAGTGCATATTCCCATTGCTTCTCAACCAAACAAGTACCTTGATGGATGTTTCCTGCCCCTAGTTAGGTTAGGGAACTGCTAGGGTAAACTATGTTCAGTTTGTGTAGCACACATGCCTCTCCGTAGCGTCACAGTGCATCGTAAGTGTTCAGGAGAAGACACGGGGGCAGTGCTTTCCTTGTGAGCTGTGTGAAGTAGAGAGTGAAGCTCTTCCAAGCAGACTTTGGAAAAGGCAGCCATACAGACTTTGGCCAGCCTTCCCCTTTCCATGGTCAGCCCGAAATAAACAGACCTACCCACAAAGATAGAGTCAGGGCTGTCCTTTAGGAGAAGGCTCTAAAGTTCTCAGCTCTGAAAGAAGTAAGCTAGCATTGCGGATCTCCTGGAACCACCATCCTAGCAATTCACTACTTATTCAGTCACCGTGCTTTCCATAAAGTCTTGTGTGTGTGTGTGTGTGTGTGTGTGTGTGTGTGTGTGCGTGTGTGTGTGTGTGTGTGTGTGTGTAAGTACATATATGTATGTGTTTTTATGTGTGGAAACCAGAAGTTGACAGTAGGTATCTTCCTCAATTTGTGTCTGCATTATTTTCAGTCATGGTCTCTCCCTGAATCTTCAGCTCCACAATCTGGCTGGCATGGCTGGCTAGATAGCCCCCGGGGATCCTCTGAGTCTGTCTCCTCAGTTCTGGAGGAGTACCCCCATGCACAGCTCCTACATGGGTGCTGGGAATAAAACTCAAGTCGTGTTTGCAGAGCAAGCACTGAACTATCATCTTCCAGACACGTTCACCTTCATACAAATGTAATAACTGAAGCCTCCTGGCTATTGGAGTTAGAGCAATGAAGACACTGTTCTCAGAAAACAAGAGAACAAATGCCATCTTTGTTTTTGTCCCTCTTAAGGTTTTCAGGGAGGGAGTAATGATTGGGGTGCGGATGTGAAGAAGGGGAGTCCCTGTGTTTTCAATCATGGGCATGTGGGCCTAACGACTTTTCAGTCCAGTGCAGAACGTCTCGATTCAAGGGCATTGTGGAAGCGTCAGCTGAAGCTGAAGCGCAGTTAGACTCCTGGGTTCCAGTGTCCTCATCACGAGAGTGACCAAGTTTCTAACACCTTTTGACACCTCCCATTTCTCTTCCCCCTTCTCTACCTCTCTCATTCATGTATGTACTCGCCAAAGCCTTCTGCCTCCGCTGGAATGGCTGAAACTTGATCTCTGTAAAGATCAAGGAAAACCATTTCTGGTCTTTGAAATATTCGTTTATCAAATGTTCCACCATCTATGTTATCTGTTCCTATGTTATGTACCTGACACAACCTTTAAAAAAATTATTATTTTGTGGAGTTTTGTACAACTGCCTAGTCTTTTCCCATCTAAGATTTACTTCTGTTTTATAATTTGAGTGGGTGGCGTTTTTTTTTTTTTTTTTCCACAAACGATCACGAGACTTCTGGAGACGCACCCCTTCGAAAGCAATTTGAAAGGAATCCCAGTGCAAATCCATGTGCACAGATATTCGCTTACCCTGGTCCTGAACAGTCTGTTCATCTGCAAATCCTGCCTGGCACCTTCAGTTTATGCCAGAACCTGCGTCTGCGAGCCATCCCGCACGCTACCCTAGAGGGCGCGCTGCCTACACTTTCCGCCAACGAGGCGGCCGCGCTGGCTCCCAGGCTCCATAAAAGGGGAGGAGGCGGATCAGTTTCCTTCTCTCATTGAGAAAGCGGAGGGGATTGGAAGGCTGGGCGTATAAAGCCGCGCAGAGAGCGTGAAACAAAGCAGACCGATCGGAATTGGACTTGGGAGGAGAGGCGCGGAGAGGCGGAAAACTTGTTGGAGGGGAGAGTAAAGAGCCGCTGCCTCTCCTCCTCCACCGCGCTGCGCTTAAGGGGTTCCCACCGGCCTTGCGATTTATTTTTATATCGGCTTTTTATATAGAGAAATATATATATATTTTTTTCTTCTAAAGAGAAAAATTCCTGTTCCAAGAGAAAATAAGGCAACATCAATGAAGGAGAGAAGAGCCAGCCAGAAATTATCCAGTAAATCTATCATGGATCCTAATCAGAACGTGAAATGCAAGATAGTAGTGGTGGGCGACAGCCAGTGTGGGAAAACCGCGCTGCTCCACGTCTTCGCGAAGGACTGCTTCCCCGAAGTGAGTGTGACCCACCGCACGGCTTTCAGGGGAGCGGCCAGTGGGGTCCCCCAGCCTGGAAGAGAGCGCCTGCTCGCTTCTCCGGCTTCCCTGACCTTCCTCTGGAAAGTCTGTTCTCACGCCCAGCCGATCTCCACCGCCACACTGCGGGGAAGGGAAAGTGTCCTGGAAGCCTCCGGGCTGGAACGCGCCGGCACCCTGGGCTCTTGGCCCCCGAAACTTGCTGGTTTCAGTGTGGGGGGCCGGGTGGGGAGAGCCGGGTGGGCTCTCGGGAGGGGGACGCGTGGCTAGTGTGTAGGGAGTGTGCGGTTGTTGTTGTTTTAACCTGGGGGGAGGCGGGGGGCTTGGTGTTTCTCAAGAGTTCGCTGAGTGTCGCGTTTTTAACGATCTCTCTGCCACCTTTCCTTCCTCCCCTCCGTCCCTTTCGTTCGTCCAGAATTACGTCCCCACGGTGTTCGAGAATTACACTGCCAGTTTTGAAATCGACACACAAAGAATAGAGTTGAGCCTGTGGGACACTTCAGGTAAGACTCCGCACACCGCGTGGCGGTGGTCTGGCCTGGTGCGCCCCGGGCCTTTGGGATCTGGTACCCTGTCCTCCAATGTGGCCCCTTGGGGTGACTACCAGGTCCCGAGCCGCGGGAAGATCCCGGGCAGGGGCGGCAATGGGGGTGACCGTGGCCGTGGGGAGAGGAGGACGCTGTGTGTTCAGGGGTGACCCCTGCTTGGAGGTGGCCGCGTGGCCTTGTGTTATCGGTCCTTGGGGCCGGGCCGGAGCGGGCCGCCGGGGTGGCTCAGTGCTGGAGCAGGCGGAGCCGTGTAGAGCCTTCCCGCTCGCAGAAGACGACCCTGGTGGGTGTCACCGGCCATCTAGTAACGGGGCAGGGGCGCAGGCTGAGCTGGGAGAAGATCCCCGAAGCCACCCGGTCGCGTGTGGGCTGGGGGAAAGAGGGATGAATGGCCGCAGCCGGCGCCCGTGACGCCTACTGTCAGGAATGCGCTGGTGGTGCGGGCAGCGGCCACCGCGGGGCCTCCGCCCCCGTAGCCTCCCTGCCACCGGCGCGGAGCGGCTTCTGCGCCCGCCAGGGGAACAGTCCTTGCCAGCCCTCCGAGCATGTCACTCCCCGCCCCATCGCTTCGGCCTTGCCCGCCTGCAGGGCCGCAGGCAGCACCGTTCGCCTTTGACCTTCCTGTCTACTTGAATTATTGGCGCCGTGGTGGGTTCTGTCCAAAGGTCTAGGGTTCAAGGTCGGGTTGTTGCCTTCCCATGCGCCCACCCACCTACGTAGCCCAGGGTAGTGGGGAGGGTGGATCTTCGCGGGGGTGCGGGGAGGCTGGAGCCTCCGGCCGAGTTCGAGCCAGGGACAGGGAGGACAGTGCACCCCCCTGATACCCAAGCTCCAGCAAGCCAGGGCAGAGACGCCCCGGGAGAGCGTCTGCAGTTTGTAAAGACCAGACCTTCTCCAGAGGAGCATAAGCTATCAGGCAGGGAGGGGAAAGGCCGGTACCCGGGGGGAACTGGGCTGCCAGACAGATTTGGGCGAAACTGGCAAGGAGGAGCGCACAAGCGCCAACACGCAGGGTTGCTGTCAGGCGGGTGGCCCGAGGTGGAGCTGCTCTCAGCTGGGAGGGGCCTCGTGGAGCTCCGGCGAGCTTCCCACACCCTGGGCTGGAACCTCTGAGGGACCTGGGGGATGAGACAGTGAGGGGAAGGGGCCAGAGTCACAAGGACTCCCGAGGCAGCCCCGGCACAAAGGCTAGAGGGAAGTCTCACACGGGCGCCTCTCACAGTCGGGGCCAGATGCTCAGACTGCTGCAGCGGGAAGGACAGACCTAGCTTACCCCTGGAGAGTCAGGCTCTTCCTTCAGCTGTGACAAGGGCGTTTAGTGTTGTTGTTGTTGTTGTTGGAATTGCAGACACAGGCTTGATACTACAGAGGAAGTGTTGACGGAATTCTAGTGGTTTAGTACTAGTTTCTATCCTCAGAATTATTACACAGCCCAGTATTTTATTAGGCTCCTGTTCTCAGGCAGATCGTGGTAATTGTTTTGCCTAGTGGGCAGGCCAGCTGGTGTGGTACCAATAATTAGCACCAGCACTCCCTCTCTCCCACCCAGCCCTGTTTGGACTTATAAGAATTAGCAAGGCGTGGAGTGGAGCAGTGGGTCTGATGCAGCCTTTGATACAAAGCTGTATTTCGCTCTCAGTTCCTGGTTACCAGGGATTTCTGTGTGCAAATCCTCTACCTCCCTGGGTCTCATTTTCATCATCTGTAAAAAGAGGGCAGACGCGGGGCTGGATAATGTGCAAGATCTCTCCCAGCTATCGCTTCTTGGCTTTAGTGTCCTGGACAGACAGATCTTTTTGTTTCCCAGGATGCTGGTTGGCTTTAGCTCCTAGTCTCAGTGGATCTGGCATCCCATGCTGAAGTTCTCACAGCCTGCAAGCCACGCCAGATTCTGGGCTGAGCCAGGCTTCTCAGTGGATTTAGGAATGAGACTATTTGGATAAGGAGGGGGATGGGTGGACTCCTAGGAATGCTGGGTTATACATCCGTGTCTCAAGCTTTAAGAATCTCAAGACCACCAACGGAGATTTTAGATTAGGTGCCCAAAGGCCAAACTAGTCACCTCCCTCCTTTTAAGAGAGAAAAGGCACAAGCTTTTCAAGAGCTGGCAAAATGTGAACGGTTTATAGAGGGAAGTCAGTGCAAATATCACTTCAAATATTTTCAAGCCTTACTCACAGCTATATAGTTCACAGTCTCTATGCATACAGCAGAAAGCCTTGCATACAGTAGTCACCCAGTAAAACCCAAGGAATAAGCAAATTAATGATGATATGCATAGTTGCCAAGGAGATGAGGTTCCTGGCATTAATTAGCACTGAATTACCTGTGCCTTAAGATTGGCAACTTCATAAATATTGCTTTTCATCAAATTAAAGTTAATCACTTAAAATGAAATCAGTAGTAAAATAATGACATGTGTTTTTATTTAGTAAAAGAAACCACTATGCATATGTCTGTAAGATACAAAGGTGTAACAGCTGGTCGCAGCAGTATTACATTGCAAAATTATCAAGTTATGAAGCCTGGCTTAAAATTTAGATTTAGACAAATGGAAAAGGAGACATAAGGAATTGTTTGGAATTCTATTATGCTTGTGAAGTGAGATGTTTAGTTAATTAGACACAATTATGGAGCGTTGCTTAAGTTCTAGGAACAGGATGTTTCTACCGAAAGTGCCTTGCAGATCAGGATTAGCATGCTTCCAGCAAGAAGTTCATGCTTCCCAGTAACTTTACCATCTCTCCTATTCACTTGCTTTTCCTGACAAGTTCCTGAAAATTTTTCTTTCTTTCTTTCTTTCTTTCTTTCTTTCTTTCTTTCTTTCTTTCTTCCTTTCTTTCTTTCTTTCTTTCTTTCTTTCTTTCTTTCACTATCACTTCACATTTTCTCTGTCTACAAGGACATTGTTTTGTTGACGTGTGAAAATAAGTGCATATACTTTATGCCTCTTCATACATTTGGTTTCCCCCAGCTGCTATCAGCTTATCTCTGGAGAGAAGATCCAATCCAAGTTTATGAGCTCTAAAAGTCGTTTTTTATTGTCTTCCAAGACTATGTAAGAGAGATTTATTTTGGAAAAATTGGGTGGCGAGGGAGTATAAACTGTGTCCTTTGGTGGTATTTCTATTGTGTTCAACCTTCCAGCAGAGAAACAAACATTAGGAAACAGAGGCAATTCTTGTATGGGCTTTCCATTGTGAACCACATCTCCTAAGTGGTTTGTTTCTGCCTGAAGCAGTCATATGATCATACATAAGCAAAAACTGCTAATTTAAATGTGGGAAAGAATATAAAGCAGAAGTAGAGGAAAGGAAACCATTCATTTCTCTTTTGGGAGCACAGGCAGTTAATATTTCCTTCCTTTCTATTCCTCTTCCTTGTTTTCTGTGTCGACTGTAAGCAGGTCCTCTGTTAGACATAGGACTGGGGACTAGCAAAATGCCAACCTATGGTGCACGTAAGTCTTGAACTCAAATGGCCTCTTCCACCTGGTTGCATATGCGTTTTCCTATGAGCTTTTGTAGAGCTCTATGCAGTCCTTAGGTGCTGAGCAATCTTTCTATCTATCCCCAAGCACCCACCAGTCACAGCAGCAACAGTGGTACAATACCAATTGACTATTATGGCTACTTAAAAGACTCCATAGGTAACAGGATCTTATAAGTGTCATGAAAATCTTCTAAAATGGGAGCTTTCTAAAGGTAGTCTTGGGTCCATGTCTTCATTTACTATGAAATAGTTTCTTTTCATTATGAAATGAGTTTATTCATAGTTGCAGAAATGTGCTGGAAAGTATTCAAATTTTCTCAATGAGTTTTCAGAGAGAGAATAGATTTGGTATTTAAAAGAGATAAGTGAAAACAAAATAGTTCTAATAGCTTGTGCTTCAAAATCTGCTACACTTGCCAAACATAGAAGCAGTTTGTAAGATGAAGCCAAAAGCCTCCTAATAATAGAAAGTTAGTCATTTAAAGATCACCATATCTTTTCCTTGGAACCTGATTGCAGTGTAACTTCAGCATACATGATTTAAGGAGTAATAGTCATTCATGCCAGCTTTTAACCAGGGCAAGTTAATGCACATTTTATTTAAGGCATACTATTCGTTTTAAATATTCCATTTAACTACTGATTCCCAGTTAATAATTGTTTTATTCCCCGTGAAATCTCTTTTGGATCTTAACACCCTATGAACCTCATTCAGGTCCTGAGTGTTAAAGTTAGCATTTGCTGTATTTGTTTCTAGTATTATTAACTAAAACAACATAATCTCTACATTTTACATTTAAAGCAACAGATAAGCAAGAAAAACCTTAGTTACTTTAAGGAAAGTCTTCAGAATCAACATATATCTAACTACAATGGTATCTTTCAGATTTTACATCAAGTCTGAAGGCCAGTCTGTGTGACAAGCACACTAATGAAATATTTCTTGGCAGAAATGGAAACGGTTCAATAGTTTTGGAGATCCATCTATATATTAATCAAGAAAAGGTAGATTACTGATCCCCTTTCTGTGATTTGACATATAAATGTACACATCTGGACAGGGCATGAAGATGTGGTTGTTAACTGCCAGAGTACACCATCTGCAAGCTGGTGCTCTGACAGGGAGGGGCGACCCTGAGCTGGGCAGGAATAGGTGCTGTCCTCAAGTTACTTACATTCTAGTCAGGGTGAGAAGACAAACAGAAATGTTGCAAATATAGGAGGAAATCTGAAATTCCCATGCTTCTTCCAGGGTAAAAAAAAAAAAAAAAAAAAAAAAAACATTAGAAGCCCTGTATAAGTATGGCGTGCAACTAGGAAGAAATACCTGTGGACTTAAACAAGGCAAGGAATCCCTCCCAGAACATCTGTTATGACTCCATAGTCAAATAGAGACATGGAAACATTTCCTCCTCTTGGTTCCAGGGAGATGGACCTCAGTGACAATGGTGGCTTCACCTACGGCATCAAAGTTAAAGAGATGGTGAATGCCTGTGCCAAGTCCAAGTTCCCAACTGAGGTCTTCCTCTATATGAAAGCTCCCAGAATTCCAGATCTTCTCTAGAAGTTGACTCAAACTCCCAAATTCCTCAAAATCTTTTGTGCTTTAAAACATTCTTACACTTAAAGGTTATCAGGGAAAGGAACAGTCTCAAGTTGAGATTTCTGACCTATGCTTCTTGGAGGTAGGCTAAGAATTTACAAGCTAATCAGAAAATGGTTTTGAACTGAATAGCAGAACAAACTACACAGAACTAGATATTGCACAAAGTAATTATGATTCCTAGAACTTAGGGTTTCGAAATCAGGCCCAGCTGTAAACTGAGATTCTATATACTGACATGTGGACTAGGGCTGGACAAACAATTGGCTAGAGGCAAGGGTTCATTGTTCCCTAGACTTTTCTTTTTCCTTTTCCTTCTTTCCTTTCTTCCTTCCCTCCTTCCTTCCTTCCTTCCTTCCCTTTAAATCCATTTAGTTCTAGTTTTGCCTCCAATTTGGTTTTCCCGATGTTGCACATTGGAGTATGGTATCCAAATGGGTTGTTCTAATGCTCCTAAGACAAGCAGGTGTTCCCTTATTAATACAGTTCTTTCACAAGGAAGCAGAACACCATGGACAGCAGGTCTTCGCTCAGCTCATGTGAGCCATGCCAAATAAATCAGCCAGGCCTCAGTCACTGTTTGATGTTCTTGAAATGTCTTCTGGTTTACTACATATTGGCAACATTCACAGAGTCCCTTTTGCCAAAAATTCAGACGTTTCTGACATAGCACACATGCTTCAAAAGTTTGGCCAGGTGTTGAGCACATTGGTTTTGAAACACAAGCCTAATGTTATGGTATGTGGAAAGGTGAATCTACTTGAGGGACTTCATGTAAGATAATAGACTCTTACACAGAGTTGGAAACATAATAGCTTCAGTCTGGACTGCACGATAGTGTAGAATTTTAAAACTTATCTACGTAATCTTACCCCTTCAAGCTCATTGTGCTTCCACTGTCTGTAAAATGTGAGAATTCTCACAATTTTTAAGTATCCCAAGGTGGAGAATTACTGTCAAGATTTTCCGTGGAGCCCTCAAATAACGTTGGTTCTACCCATCTGAACGTATAACCACCTGTGTATCAGCGCAAGCCCCCAAAACAGAAAACACTGACTGAGTTTTTATACAAACACATAACCGCCCACGTGTTTTCATAAGAGCTTTCCATAATCTCCAAGAGTGCGACTCAGTAGAAGATACAAATGAAATATCCCTGCTGGGCCAGGTGGTGGTCGCTTACTGAGGGCTTGATGTTTGTGGCACAGACAGGAGGGAAGAGTTCAGCCAAGTCCTTTATTAAAGCAGGGTCCTAAGGTCTTGCCTGAACTTGACTCATATTCCTGAGCCTGTTACTCTTGGGCAGCTTCCCCTCTGGCCACAGCCCCTCATGTTGCTTGCATTTGGCGAATACTAAAACTACCAAAACTTACTGTATTTTTTTTTCTGCCCCAAATACTCACTATTCCCAACTCCCTGACCTTGATAGGAATCTCTTATAGGAAAAACTTTCAACTTACTTCAACTGTAAGGTATTACACTTTCAGAATACCCAGTGAGAGGGATTTTCAGTTTGCAGACTTTAGAAGATAAAAGTTTCAGCATTTGAACTGGTTTTGCGAAAGATCTTAAAGGCTTCCCTTTTAGGCATGACTCTCCTTCCATATATGTTCAATTATGTACATATATGGTGTGCTATATCTCTGCAACAGGGTGACTTCAGCAGGCAGGTATGTGTCTGAAGAATTAGTTTCTAGGTGAGGCACTTTGTGCCTATTCTTGGGCTGGAAATTTTCCTCTCGCCCCAAATTAAATGATCTTGAAGACAAGGATGGGTAGACCTGCAATTTCAGGAGTCTTTCAGAACTTTGCTCTTGCTTGCCAAACTTGAGCAATGAAGAGCCCCCAAAGTATGCTTATTCTAATCTGTGTCTGACTAAAGCCTTCCAGCTCGGGGGTGGACAGGATGAGACACTTGCTTGCATGTAGTCCAGTTGCATCTTGATGCTAATACAGCTCCCTGCAATTTGCCTATGTGTGTGGTGGGTTGTTTTTAAAGGAATTTGAACAGTGCTATATGCCTTTAAGGAAAATGCTGCCCTAAAAAAGTCCACATGCATGAGGCCTAATCCGTATGCCAAGGAAGTTTTGTCTGACAAGCAGGGCTTCAGTCCTAGACTTACTGGGTTTTAACTATAGTGCATTTTTAGGTGCTAAAGTACAGACTGTGGACACATCAGGACCCACTGTGTCTTAGCACATCATGAAAGCATGTTCAGTTAGCACCTTAGCAGCATAACTAGAATCTATAGAAATGAATATTTCTGGAAACTTGCCTTCACAGGGTGTCTTGGAACTTCTTCATCTGTGCGATGCAGCAAGACAGGGCAGTCTCGGAATGGCATTGTCCTCACTACTCCCGCACTCCTTCTTTTGGAGTCTCTTCTGTCTCCGGGACTCCTCAGTTGACAGGGCATTCCTATGACTCTTCCCTCTGAGTTATCCCACGCATGCCTGTGGTGAGCGGCCCTTTGCTTGCCTAGTTCCTTTGTGCAAGTCATAGGGCCCTATGGGGAGAAACACAGAAGAAAGGGTCTCTCTTTTTTACCCAACGAACTGTGAGATCTCTCCTATTAGGACAGACCTGTAATTCTATTGTTCACTTTTCTTGCTATGAAAAAAAAAATGGAGACAATAGTTTTTTGGGGGGTGGGAGGATTGTTTGTTTGTTTCTATCCAGAAAAAAACATTAACCTTAAGCTATCAGAAAAATAATGAATAAATTGTCTTATAGTCTGTGGTAAGTTACACCTCACCTCTCCTTGGTGGTCACATTACAGTTATGACTAGTGAATTTGAGGATTCCTTTTATTAGGGCCCTAGGGCACTTGTTGATCAAAAAGCTGCGTTGTTTACTGCTGGGGGGGGGGGGGGTGGACTAGGCTCAGATCAAAGTCCTGCTCCTAATGAGATCTTGTTAAAACGCTTTAGAGTTACCTTTTTACCTCCAAGCTCTGAGGCTGATTTCTCATGAAGCATTACACTACATATGTATTTTCATCCAAACTGTTACACCAAATGAAAACAAAACAGAAACAGGCCTTCCTGAGAACCTTGCTTAACTGGAAGAGAACTGTTTCTTTTTAAAGTCAATCAAGAAAGTAAATTTCTCACTTATTTGCATATAGCCACTGAACACAAAAGCCGCTTTGCTTTCTTTCCTTTTTTTTTTTTTTTTCCTGTAGGCAAGCAATCTCCAGCCTGTGACAGAGGGCTGCACACAAAGCCAGATCCCTTTGTGGCCTTAAAATGGGTGGGGGAGGGAAAACATCCCACAAAGGGCGGGGTGTTCTCTGCAGCCACATGGTGACTGGAATGTTGCAACCCGGCCTCTGGATTTTCCCAGCAGTCCCAAGTTTAATTAAATTAGTTTTGCCCCTTTGACTTTCTTCAGCCACCTTTGGAAAAGATGGTCCCCATTGTCCTGGAGAATACTCCGCTCTGAGTCTCAGCACAGGCAGCACCCTGTCCTGTAGGAGCCTGGCAACCTGCAGTTGCTGCTCATGCTGTGTGGGTCTAGAGACTGGAAAGCATAAGACATGAGCTTTCTGACACCTGTTAGGCTTTACACAGTAGGCTGCCTCTGACTGCATAGGTTGGGTCAGGTCATTTACACTAGCTTTGAAGAACAGAAGAGTGCCTCCTCTGTCCTCATTTGAATTTCTTCTTCTCTGTGCAGTCTGGGATTTTTGTGTCTGGCTGTTAGGAAAGAGATACAGCAGCAGCAGCTAATGTCAAAGTTAGACTTTGGACAAACAAACAAGGAAGGTTCCAGTGGAGAGAGTTGGAACTGCAGAATTAATATAAAATAGCAATATATTCATAGAGGGGAAAGCCGTCCCTTCTTGGTACCTCGCAAAAGAACTGAAGCTAGACTCTAAGTGAATTACTCTCTCACCTCTGAGTTCTTCAAGTGGCTCAAAGGGTGGCCACTGCTTGTCATTTTTAGAAATGCACTACACATTTTTAGACACCTTAATGTTGTAAATAATGTGACTTTTTCAGGTAGGATGGGGAAATTCCTTCCATTGCCAGGCTTTGTTACCACGCTTCAGCACCCACAGGCCAGTTCAAAGCTGCTGCCCTGCCTGAGACCTTTTTAGGCCATCTTCACTGTTGACGCTTTCCTTCCGGATTCCTACAACATTCTCCTCCTCCTTGCTCAGCACACCCACTCACTCCATCTCCAAAGCAGCCAGTGAGGCAGGGACTGCAGCATGAGTGCCCAGGGCCCAGAACACACACCCTAACTACAATAACTTCTGGGTCATAAGAACTGACTCCTAAAGGTCAGTTGTCTTTGTACTTTTTCTTTGAGACATGTACTCAGTCAGCTGCACCATGGGGAACTAATATGGAAATACCAATGTACTAAGACATAGAGTTAAACCAGTTCATTTCACAAATCTCATGCACTCTAAAGCTCAGGTAGGAATCAAAATTAGTCTTCTTGCTTTACCCTTCTACCAGATCTGACTAACACAATTTTTTAAAGCTTTTCTCTCTCTTTCTCTCTCTCTGTGACTATTACAGTTTTGACTTAAGGAAGGCACGCTGTGTTTTTTTGCCAGAAATGCAAAATTATGTCAAAACGAAATTAAAAGTCAGAGAAGCTTTAGTGTGCTTGCGTTTGCCTAGTAAGTGATTTTCAGGTTGTCTGTGAGATGGCTGTATGATGCAAATTGTTCCTTAAAAGTAGCAGTTGTCAAGTCATCTTCAACTTTATAGTCAAGCTAGTTTATAATTATGGGCCTTGTATGAATACCCAACATTTGGAATTTATAAAGGTGTCAAAAAAATAAAAAAAAAAAGGAAGGAAAAATAGTCCTAAATAACCGAAAAGTTCTGTGATTCTATTGATTGACTGGTGATTTGAACTTATTTAGCTCAGGCCAGGGCCCTTGGATTATTTCCCGCTGTCATGTTTGCAGGTGGAACTGGGTAGAAAGGTAACGTGATCCAACATGGCATTTATGACATTCTTGGTGTAGCAGGAAGTGAACTTACATCGGGCTTGGGGATAAGTGTAAGCAAGCTCAAAGGTCAACGGCTTATCCAGACTGGTAACTGGAGAAAGAATGACAGTCACGTGCTTTGCCGTGGCTTTCTGTGCATCATTAAATTTGGCCTCTTTCTCCCTTCCCGCTCACCTCCCATTCACCTGTTGGACTAATCTTGAGTTTGGATCTTTTTTCCCAGAAAGCAGCTTCATTTCCATTGTCTACTGCCACTCTGCCTTTGGCCACAGCGATAGCACGGCCACAATGCCTCTGGTTAATATGTACTCATCTCTTCCTGAACTCCAACTGCTACCTGGGTTTACTCATCCCACGGATATAGGTTGTCACCCTTTTCATCTTATGATTGAAGAATCAGAATCTCCCACTCCTGAGACTTGGGCTTCTCCCCCTTTAGTGGTGAGAATGGGTTTGAACTCAACGTTACCTGGCCCCACATACTCCCCAGTTCATCTAGGGTCCTTCTGACTTGCATCCCAAGTTCCTGGCTTTCCCAGGAACCGAGGTCCTCTGCATAGGAGCATTTGGATTTTCTAGTACAAATGAATGTATTACTAGCCTGTCTTTTGTGTATGTGTTTGCATTTCTTTACAGGAAGGGAGTGTGTGATGGGGGCAGGGAGTCAGTGAGTGGGAGTGTTACATTATAACACTTTATGGATTTACTGCAAAGGGTAGAGTTAATCCTCCATAGACCACGGGGATTTTTGTCTGATATCTCTGTCCTTTTTTGTTCCTTAGGTTCTCCTTACTATGACAACGTCCGTCCCCTCTCTTACCCAGATTCTGACGCTGTGCTCATTTGCTTTGACATCAGTAGGCCAGAGACTCTGGACAGTGTCTTAAAAAAGGTGAGTGCTGAAGGATGAGGACACCACCGTGCAGCACTTTTGATGATGGAGTTCTAGAGCTAGGTGGCTGGCTAGGGGGCCACAAGGATTCTCACCTGTTGCCTTATGTCTTCTAATGACAACACTGGAAAGGGTACTTCCACACCAAAGCAAGGCTTTTGTACATGAATGCCATGAGTTTGGGGAATTTATCTGCTTGAAACTTTATTTCATAGAGCTCTGAACAAAATACTTTTCATCAGTTTCCATGTTTGTCTTTTTTGGGGGGAGGGGGAATGAAAATGTAAGAAATAGCTCCAGTGGGTCCTACCTGAGCCTTCATTCATTTTTGCTAGACAGACTGCTCCGTATGTGTTTACTGGTGATCTCAACTGAGATACTGAGATTAAGAGAATAAGAGCTATTTTGACAAAGAAGTTGTGTTTCAGTTATTTATAGACATAAGTGAAATCAGTACAAGAGAAATATGTGGAATGAAGCTTGTTCCTACACACGCAGCAATGGTGGACCAAATACTAAGAGAGCATCAGTTACGCTGAATGTGAACACTGTCACACAGCCCCAGTTTCTGGAAGCAAAGCTGGTTCAGATCCTTAAGTGGAGATAGGACTAGAAGAAGCTGTGGACAGAAGTACCCAGGACTAGGAGGAATGGTATCTGTTGCAGATGGGTCTTGAGGCCTCAGAAGGCCACTGCGTGTCTCTGTAAGGGGCGGATGCTCGGCCTTCAGCAGCAGAGAACTTAGCCCCCAGGGTAGCTCCAGGAACTTGCTATAGATGAATTCCAGGGAATTCAGTGGGGACATGGACTCTGCCTGGCCTACAGCCACCTAGACTTTTTCCATAGTAGTTCTAGAGGGTCCAGTAGAGGGGGAAACATTGACCACTCACCCTTGAGGGGACATGGTGGGGTTTGAGAATGAGACTCTAGCTGCAGTCCCCCTCCTTTTTTTTTCTGTGCGGTGCAGATGTGGCAAGAACACAGAGAGTCACTCAGTGGCTGTCTCTGTTGCCCAGTCAGAGTGAGGGCAGATGGAAGAGAAAGGGAGAGGAACTTGTCTAGATGTACAGGCTTATTTCATTCGGTTGTGTTCTTTTGGCTTATACTTTCCGTGGTGTTTGTTTGCATCTTAAGTGTTTGTATTAACTTTTTGTGTGGTACTTAATTGGGTAAGTCATTATAAACTTAGGGTTTGAGGCACAGCCCTCCTTCAGTTTTTATTAAACGTTGCAGGCAGTTTGGTGAAATTGTACTCTTGGTAGATCAAAGGTTCCTTCTTCGTTCTTAACTGCTTGACGTTCTGAGTAATATGAAACAAAGGGCTGACTTTTGTCAGATTCTGTCAGAAATACACCTTTCCTGTCTTCAACACTGCAAACAAGTACAAAGGGAGGCCAATAACATCACACAGCTGAGAACAACATAACAACATGGCTGCCTATGTCTGCAGATAAAAGGAACACTTACTTCCTGGTGTCTGTGCTTGATGTAGTATAAGCTTATACATAATTTACCACAGAAAGCTTTTTTCCTTCTGCTTCCCTTTTGTCTCCTAATACCAAACAAATAGTGACATTAGATCTGTAGCTATTAAGGAGTATGCTTCAGATGTTTGTGTCAGGGTTAAGGCTCATGATAACTTTTATCTGTGTTTTGTCTTAAATGAGTCCTGAAGCCCGTTAATATCAGAGAGTTTAGAGTGACTTAAGGTAGAAAAGATTTCTTATTCTGCTTTTCAGTTCTTTAGGGGGAGGTGACAGATGCCCCTAGATAACTGGGAGAGAAGAAGGAAGGAAAACCTCAACAGACAGACCAGGCCCTCTGTGTGCTGGAGCACTCTGTACTGGACGCCACTGCTCAGCTGCACCTTGAGACCTGGAGGTCTCCTCGGGTGGTCTCCTAAATCATCTTTTCACAATGTCCCTCTTCCCCACTATTACACTTACACAACTTTATTGTTCCTTCTGCTCTGTGAACTCCTGAAAGATGTAGCGACATCATTATTACAGTACTCCACAGAGCACAAAAGATATCAGTGCATCAGCCCTTCTAGGCCTTCATATCTCAGAGCGAGATCTTCTCGGGGTACTTCTCTCACGTTCTGATGATGAGCTCAAGTGAGAAGAAGCAAGACCACAAAAAGCCTTTTCCTTCCTTCAATGGAAACAGCTGAGTTACTGGAGGAATGTAGCACACAGAGTGCTGGTCTGTCCACTGAGGTTTTTTCTTTCCTTCTTATTTCCCACAGTCATTTAGGGTCATCTATCACCTTCCCTACAGAACTGAAAAGCAAGGAATTCTCGAAGTTCTCCTAATTCTGGTTAGGACAGGAAATGGTTAGTTAAACAGACTATACAGTAGTGCTTAGCAGTTAAAAATTAACTCAAAGTCCTATGTGCTGCAAAACCAGATACTGTCTTCAGAGCTCAAGAGGTAGTTGGTTCTCTGCTGAAGCTATGGTCTGTGTCCATTCAGCCACTTGAGCAGAAGATCCTTGAAGCAGGACATTCTGCTTCACTAATCATAGGCCACATGCTTACACAGAGCTTCCAGCACACGGAAGCATGGCCAAGTCTTTCATGATAGAGTCTGTGAGCATATTTTTTTTGCTGGTACGAGCTGTTTCTTATGCTCAGCCTTCTTTCCACTTACCACATGTTAGGCTGAGTAATAAGAAACTCAGCATATCCGAGGATGCAGTCATCCATTTGGATATGTGATTACTAAGGTGCTTTTGTCTTCCAAATACCTCCACAATTAAGACATTGCTGAAGCTACCGTCTGTTGATGCCCCAATAAGTTCACTGTGGGAGGAACCAATGAGTCACACCGAACATAAAAATGTCCGTGGCCACTCTCTAAAGTTTGGTACCTACTCAGTAATTAAAAGCAAGCATGCTTCTTCGCTTGAAGTTGCCATGTCAGTGTCTGCCAGTGAAGAGATTGTTTTCATTGTATACATGTCAGTGCTTTGTTAATTTTCCTTCCCCCCCACCCCCCAACAGTGGAAAGGTGAGATCCAGGAATTTTGTCCCAATACCAAGATGCTGTTGGTTGGCTGCAAGTCTGATCTTCGGACGGATGTCAGCACATTAGTGGAGCTCTCAAACCATAGGCAGACTCCGGTGTCATATGATCAGGTAGGTGTGTCGTCGCTGTAGAAAAGTCACTTTCCTTCCTTCCTTCCATCCTTCCTTCTCTCCTTCCTTCCATCCTTCCTTCCTTTCTTCCCTCCTTCCTTCCTTCCTTTTTAAAGAATTTATTCATTTTTATTCTATGCGCATTGGTGTTTTGCCTGCGTGTATGTCTGTATGAGGGTGTCGGGTCCCCTGAAACTGGAGTTACAGACAGTTGTGGGCTGCCACATGGGTGCCGGGAATTGAACCTGAGGCCTCTGGAAGAGCAGCCAGTGCTCTCAACTGCTGAGCCATCTCCTCAGCCCTGAAAAGTCACTTTGCAATGAAAGTAAAAGAAATGGAATATTATTTGCGATAAAGAAAATGTTAACAGTTTTTCAATAGGTGAGGCAATACTCTAGAGAAATATGAAATGTCCTGTAGTAAAAATCATCAGGAATTAGGCCACATAAGGAGTTAATAGGTGCTACCTTTGGATCTCCTTCTCCTAAAACTCATCACCAGATTCTGAAGAGGGTTCCTGTTAAAATCTCTACAGCTCTATGTGGTTTGCATCATTTAAAGTATTCTATTTTAGGCCTGGGGACATGACTCAGTCATAGAGTACTTGCTCAGCCTCAGGAAGGCAGAGGATTCCATCCCCAGCATGATAAAAACCGGAAATGGAAAAAAAAATACTACATTCATGTCCATCTTGCATTTCTCATTAACAAACCCAATACAGTCATAGAAAGTGACTTTATTCAAACGGATGTTAAATTACATTTGTCAGCCCTATATTTTGTACAACTGGTTGACTGGGGTTGAGGGATGCTTCTAGTCACTGAGAGGAAGTGAGAGCTTCATGCTGGAATGGACTCTGAGGGCCAAAGCACCTTGGTCAGGTCTGCGTGAAAGATGCAGTGTTCACGGTATCAGGGGAGTTTACTCCAGTAGCCAGAGGCCATGCTTCACAATGGGCCCAATGAGAACTACACAGCCAGTTACTGACTTCTTGGGTTAGTGGCTGTGAGGGTCAGCCACCACCACTTTTGCACCTCTCTTGTTTTCTTTGCATCCTCCTATTGCAAGTTGGATGCTCCGGATTCTCCTGATGGAGCAAATCAGCGTGTTGGAAGCTGTGGGGAGCTAGAGCAGTTTCTACTGAGTAATGTAATTGAGGGCCTGCAGATTGGGTCTTCAGTATTTGGGAAGTAACAAAATAGCTCATTAAAAAAAGAATTATAAATCTGTTTTCTATTTTTTACAATACTCGGGAAATCCATTTGGCATATTAGGTATTTTCCAAATGCATTTTGTGGCATTTCAACACTTTCCCAGCGTCTCTCCAAAGTCTCATTGGTGATGGAAGTTCTTTCTTCTACTTCACAGGGGGCAAACATGGCCAAGCAGATCGGAGCAGCCACTTACATCGAATGCTCAGCTTTACAGTCAGAAAACAGCGTCAGAGACATTTTTCACGTCGCCACCTTGGCGTGTGTAAATAAGACAAATAAGAACGTTAAGCGGAACAAATCACAGAGGGCCACCAAGCGGATTTCACACATGCCTAGCAGACCAGAACTCTCCGCAGTTGCTACGGACTTACGGAAGGACAAAGCCAAGAGCTGCTCCGTGATGTGAGGCTTCGCGGTCTTCAGTGAGGACACAGGAATCTGGTGTTTAAAAAAAAAAAAAAGAAAAAGAAAAAAGTAGAAAATTAAAAAAAAAAAAAAAAAAACAAAAAACAAAACAAGCGCGAAACGAAAAGGTGGAGTCAAATGAAGTGCACAGCCAAAGTCGCGCAGACGCAGGCTTAGGAGGCCCTTGAAAGGATGCCAGGTTTTTGGAATCCCGTCCTTAGGTTCGGCATGTAGACCGAGTGGTGAGAAGTGAAAACATGGAAGAGTTTTCAAGTGTGACTTGAAAAAAAAATATGCCAAAAACAAAAGGGAGCTATAAACGGGCTAGCGCTAGAGAAAAGGAGGAATGCCAGTCCTTCCGAGAAGAAAATCCAGGCTCTGAACGGTGCTTGCGTATTTCCGGTTTTGTTTTTTTGTGTTTTCGTTTCGTGGATCTCTGCTTTGATTTAGTTTCTCGGTGTTTTTAATCTTTCTTTCAAAAAAAAAAGTATCTATTAGTGTACCGTCCTCGTGGGGAACTCGCACTGTGACCTTAGCGTTTAGGTTTCTAGAGGATGGGATCTCATTTCCTCCTAGCCCATCATTAAAATGGAAATTGTATCGGGACCCGTGGGATTCGAGAGGAAAAACTTCACGAGGCTTTGAAATCTTGACTTCCTGAAGGTCGCTGCTGAGCGAGGTGGTTTGAAAGCAAGGCTTCGGAGGCCTTACGAGATGCGTAGACCAGCACTACAAAGATTGCGTAGATCAAATAGGAAAGAGTGTTGCTTTTTATTCTGTCTGATGGTTTTGTTCATTCCCTGTGATTGTCATTAACAAGTGGTAAATTGCTCAATGTAATATTTTGTGCGCTGTTTAGAAGAGAGTGTGTGGCTTTGTTTTCCTTTTTGCCATCGTTGATAAAAAAAAAAAAAAACGAGAAGTCAAATAAAAGGTGTCTTGGTTTGATGTGGTAGAGTGATCTCAAGAGAGGAAGCGGGTGACTACTGTTTCCACCAGGAGAGGCAATGAACGGAGGAGGAGGAGCAGAGAGCACAGTTTGTGAGTGAGGCTGTCTGGGAGAACGTTAGATTTCAAATGCTCAGAGCGAAAGCACTGTTATCTGGGGACAGTGCCCCTGGACTGGCAGCAGGCAGGGAGCTGTTGGTTGGCTCGTGCCACTTCCTTCAAATGAATGTTGTCCTGACAAAACCCCCATTTGCCCATGCTTTAGAAAACCACAGATACAAAAGAAAAAAAAAAATGTCTGCCCTGATATGAGCCTAGGGCATTTCTCAAGTAACTGCGAAACCTCACTTAATCATCCGCAGCTAGGGCCAGGTTCAAAACTTGATGGTTGTTAGAGGAATAATCAGCATTTAAAGTAATTTACAGGTTTCTCCTTTTGAGCAGTTCCTTTCAGAGAAGAAATCAGATATGACCTTTTTATAGTTGGTGCTTGTTAAAAGCAAGCTTTTTTTCCCCCAATGATGACGCTTCATTTTTGAAGCGTTGAAGCTCTGTTTCCATTAAAATGTGGCAGAAGAGGAGATTAAGAAAATTATAACACCCAGTTCTGTGTCTTACAAGCACTTTGTTTTGTCTCTGCAAGAAGATGTCATTTCCCATGAAACTCAGACATTTTACCAACATAATATGCTCTGACTGGTGCAGCGTTATGCTTTGGGCAGTATTACAAAATAGCTGGCGAGTGCTTTCTGTATTTAAATATTGTAAAAAGAAAATAAGTTATAACTGTTATAAAGCAGAACTTTTGTTGCTTTTTTTTTTAAATGTTGAAGTCACTTTGTATGTTTGTTTGGTCAGTGTTTCCACAGTATTTATTAAAACTTATGTTTTTCTTCAAATAAAAAGTAACCATGTCTGTCTTCCTGTGATGTTTTCTGCTTCTTGACTTGATTGTTCAGCTATGTTCTTTCATACGGATGATTACAGAATAGAAAATAAGATATTTACTGAATAATATTAATTTGTAGAAAGTAACAGAATTCCCTAGATGTCTTTCATAGTGAAAATGAATGCTATAAACCCAGTTTGTACATGGAAATTGAAGGTGATCTTAGTTCCTACGGTGTCTCCTGGAGACCCAGACATCCCCTTGCAAAGTGTGCTCTTGTTCACAGCAGCATGGAAAGCTCAGGATCCAACTACTGCAACTTGATGGAGGCAAAACAAAAGTAGTCCCATTTATGGTAGACGCATTGTTCAACACAGACAGTTCTCAAGTACACGCGGAATAGCCTGGGGAAGAGGGGGTCATAGGTCCCAATCAGCCTAGTTGACTGTCTTTAGCTAAAAATGTCTGCACCTTTTAAATAAAGGTCTCAAAATATTCAGTGAGACTTCAACACGATGATTTGGCACAGCCAATGTATTCCCTATAAAAATTGCGACCTGTGACTTTTTTTAAAATGGCCTTAGAAATCTTTGTGGTATAGTTACTTGCTTAGAAAGGATTCTCAGAAGGACAAAGCACAGAGAAAACCAGAGATTCCTACATGAGTGAATAATCTTAAAAGCATAGATATTTTGGAGCTCAGATGTTTACAGAATATGTTTGTAATTCATTCCTGGCATCTAGTACTAAAGGAAATAAAAGTACTTTCCCAACCCTAGCACAGGGTAGCTTCTACTCTTAATGTCTGGGTCAGGCTTATAAGAAACTTGTTTCTCAACATTCTCTGCTACAAAAAAAAAAAAAAAAAAAAGGAGGGAAGGAAGGAAAGTTGAGGTTCTGCTGACCTTGGCTGTTTCTCTGGCTTGGCACTGCTTCTCTGGCTTGGTCAGTTCTCAGCAGCTTTAATTTTTAAGAGAAAAAGTCTGTCTTCAGCATTGGCTGCAAAGGTCTACCTTTGCTCTGACTCTTTGCCCTGGCTACATAACCTGACTACTATATAAACAGTCCTTTCAGTGATCACAGTTGAGAACTTTTGAAATGCTAAAAGGTTGTCTTAAATCTCTGAGTAAGACTTTGTGTCTCTCTTATATTAATCTTTTTCAGAAATAGTTGCTTAGAAGATTCTAATCTTTTTTCTTTCCTTTTTTCTTTTCTTTTCTTTAGATAGGATTTCTCTGTGTAGCCATGGCTATCCCGGACTTGCTTTGTGGACCAGACTGGTCTCAAATCTGCAGAGATCTGCCTGCCTCCCTAAAGTGCTGGAATTACAGGTGTGCACCACTGCATCCTGCTGAAAATTCTAGTCTTATAGAGAAGTGTCTTGAGTGTAAACTGAAAAATAGACCAGAGGATTAGGTTTATTAAAAGAAAGTTTTAAATGGCATCCTTTTTGAAGACTCTTGAAACTCCCCAGGTGACTTACCTTCTTTTGAGTAGGTTATTTTGACATCAACATTCTGCTTTAAAGCCATACGGTTTTTATTTTGGTCATTTTCTCATTTATTCCCCAGAGGTTTGTGCAGTCCCTTCTAACACGCTCCTAACTGAGATTTTGTTAAGCTCAGCGCCTATCTGTGTTTAAAGCACAGTCTCTGCTTGGAGAATTCGTAATGTAATGTAGCCCAAGTGAGAGGTGCTGATCCGCACTGGAATGGACTGACTCGTGGATGATGGCTTGCTCCTTCTGTGAGTAGCCAGTGTACCTCCTAAACCACATTCGCAGTGCTGTAATGCTAATTTATTTCTAAGGCATTGTTGAATTTATTTCTAAGGCATTGTTACAATATAAACTAATTATAAAAATCCTTTATTTGAAAGTAGAGCCTTCATTATTTAATAATGAAATATGTATTTAGTGACGGTCTAAAAGATGGTAATTTTAAGCAAGCACTCACTAACGGTGAGTTGCACGCCTCATTCTGAGAACACAGAAACAAAATTAAATGAACTGCACACACACACCAACTTTGCAGACCTTTCAAAACCAATTTCTCTTTGGGATTTTACTTTGGATTTTGTTTTGAGGAGTCTTTCATCCTCATTTCTTTGATTACTACAGTACTAACAAGGCACTTGTAGTTTAACATAAACAAAAACAGACTGTCCACAGTAAAGCTAGAAATTGGGTCCATACATGTCCCAGTATCATCACAGTAATGGTGAGATGTGATCGTGTTGGACACTGTTTGAAATGGTTCACTCCATTCAATTGTTCTCCAAAACAAGTCTATGTGTAAGTACTATTCCCTGTTTGGGCATGGTGACTCGTCATCTACAGGGTCACTTGGGAATTCCAAGAACAGAGCTCAGGCAAGCAGTGCAGAACATTATTCTATATTCTACCATGGCATCATCCTCTCACGGACAATTATCTGTTGATAATTGTGGATATGGTGTGTTGTTGGGCATGTGGAAGAAGGAGAACATCACAGCCATTGAGTTTTACGAGCCAAAGGGTGTGGCTGCATTTCTCCTGGCCTCCCTCGCTCTTCCCGCTCCCTACACCTTCCTCTGATTCACACTATTTTCCGACACCTGTCAGTCTCCTGGCCAAATGGCTTCTCTTCCTTTGCCTGTCTTTTTTCTACTTCTTGAGTGGTGGGAATATTATGAGATGATGAAAGGAATGCCATCGATGGCTGACACTCATGACTTTCACACCCCAGACCTTCTGGAACTGTACAAGAACCAAGGGGTTTTATAGCAGTAGCTCTAGAATCCAACCCTCACCATATGCTGTGGATAAAATATGGAAAAAAATTTAATGTGGACTTCTGGGAATCTCCTGCTCTGTGTCTAATTGTAGGTAAGATGATCAATCAGATATATTAACCACATTATGTTGATTGCATGTTTCCTATTTTGAGGAATCCAGCTAGAGAAGGAAGCTGCTTCGTTCATTTTTATTTTCCCAAGGGCATATCCTCAATTAATTGCTATTTAAAAATATTGAAGAGTAGCTGAGAGTGAGCTACTTCTCTACACGGGGTCTGACATAGTCCCAGAGAGTAGGGAAGGAAATAGCAAACTGAATTCAGCTCAAACAATGCAATAGCTCTCCCTGAACTGACAGTGATCAGGGTCATTTGGGTAACTGCCATCAGTAGATTGAGGTGCTACACACTACCATCAGGATTGTATGCTGAGGACTTTCTCCTCTTGAGACGTTATGTATTTCCTAACTAGCACACATTTCTTTCACTCGCCTTCCTAGTATGTAGCTCACTCAGTTTTAATCTCTATTCACTTACTGTCCAAGAGTTAATGTATAGCCATTATTAATTCATTGATCTTCTAACATAGTCTTTTGAAACAAGCAATCAGCCAATATGACTTTTATTATGTTTTGATCAGAAATCAAAAACTGAGCTGGACTTTCTTGGTCAGCTTCTGATGACAATTTTCACCGTTTGTACGCAGATGAGTCCTCTCCTCCCTAGACAGCATGTTGTAGGTGACAATTAATATTTACTATTGATATATCTTCTGGTAAAGCTGCTGTTAATCCTAAATAGCTGTATAACCAAATCATCACACAGAGGCTGGGTTTATTTAGTTAACTTAGAACACAGTGCTGGGCAATAGTTGTTCCATCCTAAACCTCCAAGCTTTCATAGTTTCCTAATATTTAGATTTTACCCATTATACTTGTTTTTTGTGAAATCTTAGGTCTGGTTCATTCTCTCCACACTGTTCCAAGATTTCTCCCCAGCTTGGCTCTCACCCTTTTTTCCCCCTCTGGCTCCTCTCTCTCTTCCTGTTTCCTTTCCATTGCACAACAGTGTGGTTAGTTGCTTTATTTTGGCATGTTTACACAAAGTTGAGACAGGTGATGCTTAGAACAAGCATCACAGTGCAATGTCTGGATTGAAACCAGAGAGTGGGGGAGAGAAATCAGCATTTGAATGAACAAGGGTAAAGTGTACACATTCTGAAAGAACATTAGACCAACATTTCCCTCTTTAAGTCCAATAAAAGGCTCCTTTTCTTTTAATACAATAATAATTATGGAATGATGAAAACTGATAGGTAAAATCTACATGTGCAATGTCTAGTCCAAGTATATTTAGCAACTTAGGAGAAAGTATCTGATTATCCTATCTTGACAAGTTTAAAGTTCAATACCTAAATTAACTTTTATCCTTATTGGTATTAACTATATGAAAGGATTTTCTTAACTTCTAAACAACTTAAGCTTAATTGTGGCACTATAACTATTTGGTCTTCAACCCCATCAGAGACTTGAGAAGGAATAAAATTAGTTTTTAGAGTAAATAGGAAGAGTAAATAAAAATTGACAGAGACAGTTTGCTGCCTGAACAGTCACCCATAATTCTTTATAACTTTGGAGCATCATCTTTAGCCTTCTGGTTCAGAATATTTGACAGACATATATGTGAAGCAGGAACTATTTAGGACTTGCTTACCCTGTATTGGCAGACTTCAGCAATCGACTTGTCCTGCACTAGCTTGCTCATTTTTGGCAAAATTTGTCTGTCATGAATCAAGGATATTTTCTTTCATTTGCCACATTTGTGGCCATCTCCATATGGAGATTCTTCAGTGCTCATTATCTTCTTTCGGGTAGGTGGGGTACTGAGAGGAAATGACTTGTCTTATTGTCAAAGAATCTTTAAAATAATAAAGACACCTTTAAATGCCATATTCTGTAGGTCTCTGAAGTTTTTGAAGACTACCTATATTTATATAATCTATCTACAGAATCATATCTATCTGTTAAACTAGGATGTATACTCCTGTGATAAATTAGACTAGTGTCTGACATGACTCTGCATTGTATAATTAGCATTACTTAATATCCTAACCAGTTTTTGATAGCAGTTTAAAAATATTGGAAGTAACCTTGACTTCTATCAATATACTAAAGCTTATACCAATGTATCAAAAATACTTATTTTTGCATCAATATGCAAAATCCTATACCAGAGTTCAAATTAACCTTATTTGAGAATAATAAATAAAACCCTAAGTTGAGTAGATTAAATAATCTACCTGTTGTCTTATTCCTATAAGATATCCTGTATACTCCTTGTTTCACTTTGAATAAGACCATTAATAATTTATAAACATTATCCAATGACAATAAAAATTTGTAGCCATAAGAAAACAACCAAAAACATATCCAACCCCCTTTAAGGAAAATTGGACATCGTTCTCATTGATTTCTTCTAGCTGACATTTTGGACATGTAGAAATCCTGTTAGAGGGCCCAAAGAAAATTGGGAAAAATTGGTTAATTAAGCAAGCAATAACATTTGTGGTCCAGTCTTTGAATGTTGAGAAATTTCAGGCTTAATAAAATTCCTCTTTGGAACAGTCTCTGAAATGCTGGACCAATTAAGATTAGTAGCTTTCTTCAAAGTTCTTTTGGGAGCAGGCTTTGATGAGAAACAGCAATTGAAGCAGTTGAGGCAGGAACAAGCAGAATGCTGGAACATGCAAGATGCTGGAACAGAAGTCAATGTCTCAGCATGCTGTATAAACGAATCCTGTTAGGTTTGATCCAGCATCTCTGGTATCCAGTTCTTTTGCTCTGCAAACATATTTCTCACAAGCATTATAGAGTTCTAAAATTAAAAATGTATGAGATGTGCAGGATGAAACTAAACTGTAAGCCAATTTAATCTATGCCAATTAAAAGAATGGCATAATAAATTTTTTGAGGATATTATAGCCAAGGATTTATTAGTCAAGTATTGTTGAAGTTTTGGCTGAAGACATATTTTATGTCTCAGTTAGTTTTAGAGTTGTTCTCATGTAAAAGGATCAGCAATATAAATTACCATTATTATTGAACATGCAATCATTATCACGTTGAAATCAAAACAAGGTTGGATAGATTAAAATATCTTTTTGGGCTCTTTCGTGCCTGTTGTATTAGGCCAAGCTGCTACCTATTTCCCTAGAGAAGCTTCCCATTAGAGAAACAAGCTAGTTGCCTTTAGCAATAGAAAACACATGTTTTAAGTAAACTTTATATAAACTCCTTTTTAATTTAGAATATAAGCATACTGCAGGTATCTTGTACCTATTTTGAGGTTTAGCCCTAGATTTTTATATACGTTATAGCTTTTTGTCCTATCCTTTTTTTCATATAGAATGGGCAGTTATGCCTTTAGAACCAGACTTCATTTAAACTCCCTCTTACCTTTAGCATGTAAGCATACCCTAGGCATCTTGTACCTGGGCTTTACATTGATAGTGACTATTTTTTTGGCTTGCTCCTTTTTTATACAGGATGGGCAGTTATGCATTTATAGCCAAACTTTATATAAACTCTCTTAGCATTAGCATATAAACTCCCTTACCCTTAGCATTTAAGTATATGCTAGGCATCTTGTACCTGGATTTTTACATTGGTTTTGGCTATCTTTGGCTTCCCTCCTTTTTGATATGGGATGAACAGTTTTGTTTTTTAAATATATGAATATAATTTTTGAGTTTTTAGGACTAAACGAGATTGGCATGTACTTTGCCATCTTTAAGCCTCTTGTGTCTTTTTTACATATTTCCCCGTGAAAATGTCTCATGTTTAAAAGGATAAGGCAGTTTCAAGAGCAGTGTGACATTATCTTTCTTTACATAAACCTAAAATTTTTGTGAATCCAACCTTTAGAGAAATAAGGACATAACATCTATTATTAAGAAAAAAGATTACATGGTAACCTTAAGGAAAAATTTGTCTTAGACTATCTCTGCAAATAGCTAAACAGCAGGAGTTGCCATCCTGGCTTTCATTATGTAAATAAGCTTGATCCAGGACTCAGAGATCTGCCTGTTTCTTTTTACTTTGTGTTGGGAATGAAGGCATGTGCCTTCACCAACTTGTTTAAATTTTTTTTTCTCAAATTAACATCAATGTAACTCAAAGCCTTTAAATGAAAATCAAGCAAAAGAGACAAGAAAATTTTAAGTTTGGGATCAGTTGTACGAAATTATGCTGTAATAAACAAAGCCAGATTGTCATTTTTTGGAATTTAGTTGATGTTTTAGTATATTGGTGGACCCTCACCAGAAAGAGCTGACAGGTATCTTGCAGCCAGAGAGCTTTGAATTTTAGCCATTATTAATCTAATTATTAGGAATTGTCTGTAATTATCTGTAACTTAGTATTCCAATCCTTGTTTTTTTCCCCATTTTCTCCTTGAACTTTCTTGGAGAAGGCATGGAGAACCATCACCATTAAACATATTGCAACCAGATCCATGACTATGACAGCCAAAATGAAGCCAAAAGGGATTAAAACACCCTCTGCCATGGCAATTTTTTATTTTAGATGCAGTTTAGGCCAAACTCTGTCTAGAGGTTTGTCTGCCTCCAGTTCTTTTCTTTCCTGCCATGCTGTGGAGCTGAGCCAGATGAGCCAGCCACAGTATAAAGGAGCCATACTTGTTTACCCCTCATTTAAACTGCAGCAGCAGCCAGTTTTGTTTTGGCTCATATCTGCCCACAGTAGGCTGTCTTTTGCTTCTGGGCGGGTTTAAGAGTCTCTCTTAAAGAGATAGTAATTGACCTGGGAGATTTTAGGTTTTAAGTTTGGTTTGTATCACTGGGAGCTTCTTCCCCCCCACCAAATTATGATGAAGTATGATTTAAAGGGTGTGGATATGTAGATTAGTTGGGCGCCATTGCTCTAGGGTCATTTGAGATGCTCAACACTTGTGGGAGATTACAATTGATTACAGTTGATACTATAGCTGAAACCTGCTACAGTAGGCTGTAAGTTAATGAGTTAATGAGTGATTGTACTGTTAAAGGAAGATGCTTTCAGGATTGTCAAATCATGATCTAATTCTCTCTAGCACTCTGGATATGAGGGACTCTCTGTGGTTCCCCAGAAGCTTATTAGACTTGGAAATCCCCTAGGGAGAAGGGAAAAGTGTAGGAAAGGCTTGTGTCCATGAGGCTGCTTGCTCTGTACCTGCCCGCCCTCTTCACTTAATCCCTTATACACAGCACATTAGCACTTGTCCACTTCAGTGGTCTGAATGTATCCCCACAAATTTATGCTGGAAATTTGATGGCCATGTGGTGCTGTTGGGATGTGGGTCTTCTGAGAAGTGTTTGGTTGAACTACCCTGGTGGGCGCATTCATAGTACAAAAATGGCCCCCCAGAATGGGTTCTCTTATGCTTTTCTGACACAGGAGAACACAAAATCTGTCTGTTGTCCTTCTAGTTTCTTCACTGTAAAATGCAGTTAGAACATTTGTACCAGGTATTGGTACCTTGGTTCTGGATTTCTAAGCCCCAAGAACTAGAAAAAAGATTCTGTTCATTATAAATTACTCAGACTTAGATGCTCTATTATTGTGTCATCAGAAAGGGCCTCAGCAGTATGTGAACACATTACTAAACAGTTCTGTTTCACTTCATCCTTGTATAATAGGGTTTGTATAACACTAATGTGTAATTTTATTATTATCATTATTTTAAAACCTTATCAAAATTTTCAGACCTCTACATGAATGGTGTAGAGATAGAAGGTCTGACAAATTGCTGGTGAAGATCATTTATTTATTTGTTTGTTTGTTTATTTATTTATTTTTATGTTCACCAGAGACAGTTGATGATTTGGCAAAAACTCACATTCCAGACACACAGTTCTGCCCTCTTTGCCGGCCAGTTTTCATATACCCCAGCCGCATAAATTTTTTTTTCTGCTTTTTCTTTCTGTGCACATAACATATAAACAAACAAATAAGTAAATAAAAGGAAGCAAACACAGACATTGTAGCTGACTAAATAACAGCTTCCAAGTCATGCCTACCACCTGATGGAAGATAAATATGAACACTGCTTTCTATGGCAGAGGACATTGGCTCTGTATCCTGTTAACAAGCTTGAGATCCTGGGCCCCCCAGTGAACCCCATAGAGCCACCACTCATTATAAAAGTTGTGCAGGAGGAGCCAGAGTCAGCCAGTGGCAGTGCGACACCAGAGGCTCAGACTGAGAGAGAGAGAGAGATGTGAAGATGTCATGCTGGAGGCTTTGAAGATGGAAAAGGGAGGCCATGAAATGAGAGTTTAAAAAGGCTCAGTTGCCTCCTAGAAGCTGGAAATGTCTTGGAAAGAAATTCTCCCCTGAGCTTCCAGAAGGGCTGTGAATGTCTATTTTTTTTTTAAGATAAAATGAGGAATTTGCATTGTTTTAAGCCAATCAGGTGGTCCACAGAAGCCAATAACAGCTCAAATAAACATACCCTTTTCCATATTTCACCCATTAATTCTGGCTTCTAAGAGGAAGAGATGATGGGCTTGAAGCATGGAGTTGCTTCTAAAGAGGCAGGGCCCTCGTAAAAACAGTATGCCTGCTGTTCCTGAGTGTCACAGATCTGACTGGCCTCCTATCACCCACGAAGTGTCTCAAATTCCCCAGGCTCTGGCCCACTGATCTCTTATGTGGCATTCTTAAGAAACATGCTCTTTACACATAGCCCCTGGTGCCTTCCAAATTCCTTTGGAGCAAGTGATCCTTCTGGCCTTGCTTCTGAAGAGACATGGAGCATCAGAGGGGAAATAGCCCATGTTCTGAGTGAAGAAAATCTTCAACAATGTCCATTGGATCCTTACTGTGGCATAGCTATGGTCATTCTTGTGTGATGTTTGAAAAGCTGAGCAGTGGGGTGGCTAGAGCTATCATGACACTTTTCCTGAGTGTGAAGAGAGAGACAGGCATTAAACATCATACAGTGATAAGTGGTGAGGCAGAAAAGGGACAGTCAGAGGGGCAAAATACATATTGTGGGCTAATTCAGTTTTCTTAGAGGAGTAGAAGTTTTATAGGAAAGGGGAGATATCAAAAGTCAGTACTTCAGGGATGTTTTAAACTTCAATATTTTTAAGTAGTTCCATTAAGAAACTAAACTCAAGCCTGGCATGGTGGTACCTGCCTTTAATCCCAGCACTCAGGGATGCAAAGGCAGATCTCCATGAGTTCGGAGGCCAACCTGGTCTACAATGTGAGTTCCAGGACAGCCAGGGAAGCAATGCACAAGTTTAAGTAGTCCATTGTCTTGCCTGGATATTCATTCACAAATGTAGTTTCTGGCTTAGGAATTGTTTTTCCCCACTAGTCTATTTTACAAAGAAGAACGTGGTAAGCAGTTCCGTGTTCTGGTCTTTCATGTGGCATTCTTAACGTTCTTCATTGCGTAGGCCCTGGTGTCCTCCAAATTCCTTTGGAGTAAGTGATCCTTCGGGCCCCACTCCTGAGAAGCATAGAGAGCATTTGAAGGGAAATAACTCATATTCTAGGTGAAGAAAATCTTCGAAAATGACTTGCCCAAGGTTGCTAAGCTCACAGAAACCAAACCTCAAGCTTCAGAATCATGACTTTCCTTCAGGACCCTGGCAATAGAGGAAGTCTGGCCACAATGCCCTGGCCATCTGATGGGAATAAATGCTGAGCTTCCTAACATCTAGACATGGCCCCACTGGCAAAGCAGTGGAATTTTTCTGGGAATGAAAAGTAAAGACAACAAAAATATTTGTTTGATTGATGCCTTTTGCTGCTGTAGTCATTAATGTGTCCAGCAAGTACTTTCTGAGTACTTCCTGTGTTTCAGACACTGTGTTCTGTGCTGGAAACAGAGAGCGAAATTGGAGTCCAACTCTGTCCTGATGGGTGGCAGTCTAATGAGTGAGGAGAACAGAGCTAAGATCACAAGTCAGATAATAGATAATGCTAGCAGCATGCGAAGAGAATCTTCTCTGGCATTTCGGTTGTTGATGTTCTCTGCTCGGGCCCTAAATCTTGAAGATTCTTGAACACATTACAGAATAAATAAAACGAGAAAGTACTTTTCACAAGGAGATGCTGTGGTAGTGAGTCTTAATTGCCCATTTGATGAGACAGAAGTCAATTTAGGGGACACACCTCCACACATGTCTTTTCAGAGCAGATTAACTGGTGGGGGTGGGGCTTTTCCTGCCCTCAAAGTCTGTAGCATTTTCAAACTGGCAGTTCCAGGGTACAGCCTTGTGCCTGGCTGCCTGCATTTCCTCCTGAAAGTGTGTGTCTATCGTTGTTTCTGAAGACCAGATGCTCTCCAGGGAGTTCTGGGCCACCAGCAGCAGGCTGGAGCTGTGGAGGAAGATCACCTTTTGGCCTGGATTCCCTGTTCCTACAGCACAGAGATGGCTACTGTTGAACTCCTAAGCCACTATCCTGCAAACCAATACTAAAACCCCCTTTAAAATGTACATCTCTATTGCTTCTGTTCCTCCAGATAAATCATGCCAACTCTAGATGCTGAGAAAAATCTTTTTGGATGATAATTCATGTGTAGTTTTTGTCCAATTAAAACATCTTAGAGTTATCAATGAGGTTGCTTCTCGTAAAACCGGGAATAAAAATGTTATTGTGCCAATTTGTTTTCATTGCTTTCTCATGAAGAATGGTGGAAGTAATTGGAGGAGGAATGGATTGAATAACCTCTACTGTCTTATAGTTGGACTCTCTTGGATCCACCAGCAGTAAACTAATGACCCAGCGTCTTTTAGTATAGTTTAAAGCTTAGGCCTTCTGTTTGGGCAGTCTCCCAGCTGACTATCTAGCTTAACCCGATTAATCCTGGAACCATGTCCTGCCGTGTGGCTAGCTCTACCTCTTTGCATGCTCTTGTCCATCAGTCACCTCCATGGTCTGCTGGTGAATCTTGAGGTTCCTTTCTTCTCCCAGTCTCTCTCCCTCTCTCTCTCTCTTAGAAGTTCCACCCTCCACTTCCTGTCCAGCTATTGGCTGTCAGCTCTTATTTAGAATAAATAGGCAAGTGAGGAAGGGCAAATATTTACAAAATACGAGACCAGTGATGGGCCATCGAAATAACAGTTCCAAGATCGGTCTAGTACTTAGCCCTCAGTCGTTTTAGCAATCAACAATTGAATATACAACGGTGACACACCTTCCCACAATCTACTCCAACACCACCTATCTTAGTACAGAAGTTGGCCTGAAACTGTGACTTCCCATAAGCCTTATAATTGGGATGGAACCTGTGCAGTAGCTGTGAGGACCAGCCATCCTCAGTCCTTAGCACGACCTCTCCTCTACACATGCTTCTCCCCATGCGTAGCTTCCTCCTCCTCGTAGTAGTCTCTGCTCTAGCCACGGAAGTTTCTAGAAATTCTTTAAACCCATGCCTCTCATGAGTCATGGATTGCTGGTCCTTCTAATCAGCTTTCAAGTGGGTCATAATTGGTTTTCTAAAGCTATAGACCATTATTCTTTAAAATGAAATTCTTTATGCTATTATAATCATAGTATAGATTTCTTTCCCCTCTCAAATAAAATAATAAAGTTTTAATGAATGTTCCACATTCCTTGGCTTGAATGAAACTTAATGTAGAGACAAAGCAGGGTCCTGTCTCCTTGTCTTCTTGCCTCTGACATCTACAATATGCTGCTTTTCCTGCTCTTGATTCTATTTTTTCCCCCATGGCCAGAGTTACAGAGCAAGGTTATGCTGATTCAAATTTCAACATTAATCTGACTAGTCCAAAAATTTTCCCTTTGTTCATACAATGTGGTTAAATGTTCTAACAAGAACATTTAACAAATAACAATTTGGTTCTATGAGGCATCCCATATAATAAAGTGTATTCTGGTGTGTTGGAAGTACACATAACTGTCTTATTCACCCTTATAACTAAGTTTCTGGCCTGCTTCTTGTGATGTGAAAAACCTTCAAAATATATATATAACATATCTATAGTAATATATTATATTAATATATAACATATACATATGTATATATGCAACATATAATGTAATATGTTAATTATATACATATGTATGTATAATATATAATTATAATATATTATACATATACATAACACATATACAGATATATCTGTATGTTATACATTATATTAATGTAGTATGTATGTTTAAAGAATAGTAATATTAAGATGCTCTTTTCATTCTGCCAATATCAGCCCACTTTGGTGGAAAGGGAGGTCATAACACAGCTCTGTTCATCCAAAGCTAAGAGATAGAAAATTAGTTAAGAACACATGATGTGCAGACACAAGACTGAGGGAAGGAGACAGGGACAATTACAAAAATGAAATACGAACACAATTGATGATACTTGAAAAAGATGAAAAGAATCTAGGATGTCTTTCACATGGCCCCAAGTGAATACATGAAAAAAAAAAAAAAACAGTTATGTTTTAAACTTTGGTAAGTCTTGGGGTGGGGTGGTGGTGAGGAGAGAAATCTCTGAAAGGACCTTCTATTCCATAAGCTCTTCAGAGGGACGTAGTAACATTGGTCTGACACCGGAATCAGGTCTCTCACATAAAAGGAGTGTGGAAGGGTCCACAGTAGAGCTCACTGTGGGACAGCTGCAGAAAAATAAAGATATTCCAAACGTAAGGAGTGACTTCATTCCTGACTCCATGTGATCTGTGGTAAGAAAATGAACTAATACTTGCTACCAAAGGTGGCTCCTGGCACTTAGCATTATTGATCAACAGTCAGTATTCAGCTGGGGGGAAATATGGTCAGACATTTTTCCTTAGTGAATAAGTAATACTGGCTCACTGAAAACACAGTGAAAATGTAATTGGCTTTAAAAAAAACAAAAACAAAAACAACTTGAGAATGTGAAGGCCCCCAAATCAGAAAAGACATTGAGGGGGAGTCATGGAATCTACTTGTCTAGGACTGAGGCTGATGGAGACTTTCAAAGTTAGGTCCCTTTTAGCCTTGGAGATGACACCATACCCCAGGCTGGGAACATCCCCTATTGCTCTCCTGGGAAAATAGCATTTGGACTTTTTTCATGTGTTTGTTTTCTTTCCTCTTAACAAATGTGTGTAGGTTCTGTAGCTGCCGACCACAATCCAGGAGACAACTGGAAACTTTTAGGAGGTGGAAGCCTCCACAGAATGGATTCATTTTCTTTGTCTTCCGATTCCCACCTACAATCTCATCCAGCCCTGCAGACATGCCTCCAACAAGTCTACCCGAAACCACAAGTACCACATGCTTCAGGAACAGATAATTACACAGTAGTGAGCTTTCTTCTGGCTAGCTTGTCTATCATTTTTAATCCTGTCTGCTTTTCTCTCACTGTCTGATGGTGTTGTTCTTTTAGCTCAGTATAACTGCTTCTGTTACTATGTATAGCCTTCTATAATTACACTTCTCTTGATAACATTTTCATGGAGTCTTGGGTACCACTGAGGCCGAACAAGATTCATAGATTCCTTTTTTACAAAGTTAAAAAAACCAAAATGTTTTCATAATAGAAGATGATTTAAATTCTTAAGAAACCTAATTACTATATCTGAACTTCTTTGTGAAAGCTTCCAAAATTTGTAATGTGTGCTCAAACAAAAATAAAGACAAAAACAAACAGACAATAAAAAACATGGAATTGTAAAGCAAATGAGGTAGGTGCTGTAGCCAGCACCTGAACCAGGATCAGCACGTAATGCTTAGTCAATATGTATTTGCATAATAAGCAAAGAATTATCCTGCACCCTGAAATGTGCAGGAATTCTTCACACAAAGCATGTTTGTGCAATTTAGTGTGCGCTACATAAATAGAACCATTGGATTATAGCACAATGTAGAATCACATGGGGTGTTTAAGATAGCTTTCTATGAAAATAGAAAAGAATTTCAAGGATTTTTGGTCCTGTCTCCTTGTGGTGACCAAAGTAGAAATTAAAGCAGACATGGAAAACATGGCATATCTTGAAAAGGTATTAGTTAATTTGCATGACAATTTACAAGGAATTTAAATCGTTACTAAAGTTATTCAAGTTGTGTCCAAATTACAACCCAGTTCACCTCTAAGGAGCCAGACAGGCTTGAGGTGGAAGGACTGTGCCGCTCATTTGTATTCTAGCTTGTGTCCTCACCACCACTTGTGCTCAACTGGATGACAGCTTACTGAGTGATGAGTGAGTGAATGACGCAGGGGGATTTCCTCAGTTGCTTTATGCACCTTTCCCTTTTGCTTATGAGTAAGTTGGCTTGATAGAAACTGTTAACTGACATTGTCTCTTTGGGAATGACTCTGTTTGACCTTGTAGAAGAATCAAGCTGAATCTTCTATGAGATGAGGATGATTGCTTGCACACATATTAATATAAAAGCCACCAAAGGAAAATCCTGACCTTTGAAAGATTTATTTCATTTTTAGTGGTGTGTGTGTGCACCTGTGTTGGTTCTGAAAAAAAGTCTTTGTTAAGAGAATACTTTCATTTCAAACTGTCATGCTGTGCTGAGCTCACTAAAACCTAGCATCTGCCTTAACAACCTAACCTTACTCTAGGTTTCTTATGGAAGTGTGTTTGTAGTTGGTTTAAGCCGAGCCACACATCTCAAGTAAGAGACCATGGTTTTTGAGAATTGATGACTCTCAATTTAAGATTTAAAAGCACCTGGGGATGTTAGAATCAGTTTAGGACTCTTAACACACACTTGTAAATGTTAAGAACGGGGGCAGAGGTGAACTTCTAGGATACACAAAGCCTAGCCACACAGCTGCTGTGTGGGCATCTTCAGGGGACCAAAGTTAGACTGTTTACTTCTCTAAGGAAGACAAGACAAAGGCAAAGTCTCTGTGATATCAGTGTGATGTGTGCCATACTGTCCCCTCTGTCTCCCACCCTCTGCCGGGATGTCAGTTTTGCCTCCTCTCCCCATTTCACTTCTCTCGTTCACCACTCACAACACACATATAGTTCACTTTTTATTGCCTTTATTCACCTGGTCCCTTCGGGCACTTGGCAGTGAATCAGGAATTGGATGACAGAACCATTTGCTCTTGGGACAGAGGTCTTACAGGCTATATCCTCACAATGATGTTATAAACCCCACCTTCACCATCATCACCGTAGCCATCATTGTCACCCAGACACAGGAACTTAACTGCATCTATAGCTTTGGCTTCATGCATCACTTCTCTCCTTTGCTGTCTTTTTTGCTCTTGAATGGCTTCTCTCAGTTTTTCTAGACAAGGGTAAAAATTGAAATTGGAATCAGATTTATGGAACTTCAGCTCTAAAAAGAAACTGAATCCGATTTGTAGAATTTTGGTTCAAAAAACGATCCTAAATTCTCTCACGAGATCTTTGAAGATGTTATTTAGTCACTTATATATTGCCCTATTGCCAAAAAGGATTAAAGATAATCCATAAAACAGGTAACACACAAGATAATAAAGTAAATGCTTGAAGAAAATAAGTGGAACCAAATCCCATCACTCAGAGCTGTGATTGTTTTTAAAAAGGCCATCATTTTAACTTTTAATTTCCTGGCAGGCCAAAGAATGGATAATAAAATGCTTATAGGCCACAAAGGACACTGTAAAGAATAGGAATGATGTACATCTATCCTGTGTTCCATAGAACAAATTTGAAATAAGCACTTCTGTTATTGAGGAGAAAAAAGAAACAGCATCGGTTCACACGTAACAAAAGTTCTACCAAATCACTTCTCTCTAAAAATATACTTTGCCAGTCAGATACTCCCATAGTACACTGTGCCCTCCTTAGCATAGCATGTCATTGATCTTATATTGACATCTGTAGTTCTTCGACAAATGTGCTCCTGGTATCCAGCCTGATGCCTGTATGCTCAACAAATGTTTGGTTAATAAGTTAATGAAAGAATGGAAAACAATTAAGTGGTACAGGATGGCACTTTTTTTAATGCAGATCTGGCCTCTTATCAAGTCCATATCTTGGCCAGGAAATGACTTGGTTGTTCTCAAAGGACAATGTACTCTTATCATTAGCTCTTCAGTTCAATCTTTAAGAATTCAGTAGATAAAATCCCCAAAATCCACAGTCCTTCTTTTGTTTTATCTCACTTCCTTCCTTGTGGAGATAATAAAGATTGTAGCCCATCTTGTCTTCTCTAGTGAGAAAAACAGAATTCTTGACATTAGACTTTGAGAATTGAATATGAAGGCTTTAGTGTGCACCTTGAAGCATATTAAATGCTTAACATTTATTCTATGATTATGATTACAGTAACTTTGTTCCATAAATTATTTAATATGCTAGTGTATAAAGTGATTTGCTCACCATGCAGGCAGAGGAATAGCACACACACACACACACACTATTATCTGATTTAGGTCAAGTTAGTTTTAAGCTCTAACTCCTGTTTAGAGTTTAAAATGATTCAAGGGTAAGATTATCACAATTAATATCATACTCAATGTTAAAAACTTAAAGATTTTCCCTAAAACAAGAAATTTGACAAAGATAATACCTCTGCCATTCTATTCAGCACATTTCCAGAATCTAGGCAGACCAATTTAGCATGAAAGAGAGAGAGAGAGGTACCCAAATTAGAGAAGTAAAGCTGGTCTGTGTTCACAGATGCTGTGTCCGGCTAGCATACACAGAAAACCCTAAAAACATGTGCGCAAGCACTGCAGTGGTTTCCATGAGAGTGGTCCCCAGAGACTCATAGATTTCCATGTTTAGTTCCTAGCTGGTAATCTGTTCCAGAAGGATTAGTAGGTGTGGCCTTACTGGAGTAGGTCAGGCTTTGAAGGAGGCACTGAAGATAGACTTTGAGATTTCAAATGCCCATGCCAGTCCCAGTCCTGTCTCTCTGTCTCTCTTTCTCTCTGTCTCTCTCTGTGTTCCTCTCTGTCTCTGTCTGTATCTCTGTCCCCACTCTCCACCCCCAACCCCCCACCCCCAGCCCCTTTTTCTGCTTGCTGCCTGTGGCTCAAGACGTAAACCCCTCAACTACTGCTCCTGAACCATCCCTGTCTGCTTCCTGCCATGATGATCATGGACTAACCCTGTAAAACTGTTAGCAAGCCTGCAATTAAATGCTCTCTTAAGAGTGGCCTTGGTCATGGTGTGCCTTCACAGCAATAGAGCAGTGACTATGAAATATGCAGGTGTGTGCGAGTGTGTACATGAGCACAAGCACAGATACATGCTTCCATTATAGCTAATAAATAGATCTGGAAAAATTTGAGGATACAAAATCAATGTACAAAAGCAGTTAAATATTTACTTACTAACAACGGACAACCTAAAAATAAACAATCTCACTTTCAACAGCATTAGAAAGAACAAAATATTTAGAAATAAATGGAGACCTAAGAGGCTAGAGGCTAGTACACTGGAAAATAAAAAGGAGAAAGAGATAAATTTTTCTGTGGTTTTTCAAGGCAGGGTTTCTCTGTGTAGCCTTTGCTGTCCTGAAACTCACTCTGTGGACCAGGCTAGCCTCGAACTCAGAGATGCATCTGTTCTGCCTTCTGAGTGCTGGGATTAAAAGCATGTGCCACCACACCCTGCTAAGAGAGATAAATTTTAAGAAACATAAGTAAATAAAAATGCATTTGTGGCCAAATATTGGAAGGAAATGTTGTTCAAATGGGTGTATTATAGAAAGTAACATTCAGATTCAGCAAACTGCCCATCTAGGCCTCCAGGGTGTCCTCCAGAAAAAATTTAAAAATCTAACCTAAAGCTCTTATAAAGAGATCAAAAATATACAAAACCATCTTGAGGACAGGAACTATGTTGGAAGACTTAGTCTTCTGATTTCAAGATTGGCTACAAACCTGTAAGAATAAAAAGACTTTTTTAAAGGAAAGGAAAACAGTATGGCACCTTGGCAGATAGCAGCAAGAGTAGAAAGCAACCTTCCAGATATGAGCAGCTGAGTCTGACAGGAGTGTCAAGACCACTCAGTGGGGACAGGGCATCTTGACAGAGAGTCCACTCCATTTAAAGGTTGCATTGGACAATGTGACCATTTAATTATCACTTTCTAGTCTTTGACGGTGAATGTAGATGGTGCTGGGAAAACCATGTTCACGTTCAAGACAAAGAAGGTGTCCCTCCACTGGGCGCCATACACAAAATCAACTGAAAAGGCAAAGGCATAAACACAAGGCTTAAAATGGAAAAGCCCCATCAAGCATGGGGAGACATTCATATGACACGGCCTTTGGCAAAATTTATTAGATGTGACAGTAAAAGTGCAATTGTAATAAAAGGTGATGGCTTTAAGCAAAATTAGAACCTTTCTTGCATGAAAGGATGCTCTCAAGAGAGCAAAAAGACAAATTCCTGTAGAACGCAAAGAACGCCTTTGATGCTCCCGTGTGGTGACGGCAAAACACCTGACAGAAGCAACTTAAAGGAACAGTGGCCAATTTTGACTTGTTTCGGTCAACTGTGGTGCAGAGAGCATGGAGGAACAGATCGGCTCATGGCACTCGCTGCAGGGCTAACATGCTCCAAACATGCTACATTTCACATCAAGTCATAAGGAAGAATTCGTAACGCAGGAATCCGACATGAGCTTCATATCCTGAATACTAAAAACCAACTCTTAGAAGGCAACTGCAAAAGTCACCCAATTAAGAAAGGTGGGAAAAAGCTTTGAATGGACTTTTCCCCCCCAAGAAGATATCCAGTAGTGTATAAATCTGTGTTGACCATCATTAGCTTTTGAGGAGATTAAAATTAAAATAGCAATAGAATGTTTCTTCCTGGTCATTAAGAAGTTCCTTTATGACTGGGGGAGAAAGGAAGGAAGAAAGAAAAGATGGTAAAAAAAAATCAGTCAAAAAGTGAGAATGACCCAAAAGTCCATCACTACATGATGAACAAATAGAACATGACGTATCTATAGGGCAAGGTATTATTCAACTTTTTTAAAAAAGGAGTCAAATTCTTTGGAATTGGAATGGACTTTTATGGCACATATCTGTAATTCCAGCAGTCTGGGAGGTAGAGAAGTGAGGATCTTAAGAGAGGGTCCTGCCTAGACTCTACCAAAAGACCCGGTCTTAAAAGTATCCCAGCAGTAGGTCACATGTTGAAAATGTACAGGGGCCTTTGTTGTGGGGGCACACTATGCCCTCTGTTGAGCCTCCAGATCATTATTCACACCTAAAAATCACACTATGGTATACATGATTTATTTCCATGTTGATTTTGAACCTTTATAATTGATATTCAATCAATTATCTGGCTCAGTTAAGTTGTCAAGATGGTATCAGTATATTTTGATAACACTATAACACAGTGACTTTTGAAACAATTATATTAATTGACATAGATGTTAAAACACAAGTATTATATGATTCTCCTTACATTAAGTACCTAGAATAGCAAAAATTCATAGACAGAAAATAGACTAGTGATCACGTGGGGATGGAGGGTTAAGTGTCTTGGTGTCTATTTCTGTTTGGAATTATGTGAAAATCCTAGAACTCAGCAATGCTCATGGTTGTGTAATATTTGTGGATCACTGAATTTTGTCTCTTAAAAAAAGCACTGAAATGGTAAATATATATGCATATGTAATATAAAATAGACTATTTTAATACTATAAGTAAACTATATAATAGAAAAATATATTAATGTATAATATATACACAGTAAAAAAAGAAGATCAGATTTGCTTTCACAAAGCATGGAGAGGGCTTTGGCATAGTGGCTGCACAGATTTAAAAATACATGACAAATAAGAAAAAATAAAATGAGATCACAAATTAGTTTGTGCTTTAAATTATTGAGATTGAATTTTAGAAACAATTTGCAAGTGATGACATAGAAATTTGAAATTTCTATTTTGTGGAATTTACAAAGAAATATATTTTATGAATGACAGAAGAAAGATAGGATAGTTGTTTTTTAAAATTATGCATAACATTTAACAAACTATATGTTACAGAAGCATAAAATAATAGATAAGACTTTCAGGACACTTCCTCCTGTATGCAGTACTCGAGACAATTCTAGGCTTGCCCATAAAATTTGTCACATCTTAGTTAAAAATAGCACTTTAAAGGAAATTGTATTATTGAGACACTCCTTTTGCTTTTCAATTATCTAAGTAATAAATGCCACTGTCATAAATTCTTTATTCTTAGATGTTAGAATGCCCAAGGTTTTTTATATTTATGTATAGTTTAATTTTTCTTTTTAAAATATCAGTTAACTAACCTGAAGATTTTATCTCTGTTCTTTGCATTTCTTTTTTTTTTTTAATTATTCGCTGCTTCCTGTCAGAGACTCTAGTGATTTTTGGCTGGTTCCCAGGACCTCTGACAGGCTTTCATCTTCAGAAGCACAATTGTTTCCTGTATGGTTTAACTCTCAACCAAAGAACTTGCTCTTCCACTGAACTGGAGCAGAATCATAGCATAGTTGACACATGCCTGTTGGCTGAAGGCATGATTATCCTTGCAGCTTCTCACACATAAAACTTCCTGGCTTTTTCTCTTCAAAGCTCATGTTGCCAGAAAGAACTCTGCATACACAATTACTTTTATTTTCGTCGCTGGTGTTGCTTTCATTGACATGTGTGGTCTCCTCTGTTCTTCCATTTTACAATACTATTTGTATTTTTCACTCAAGGGAAAACACACAGGGAGACACCCAACATTTAGTGTCTGTTGCCTTACCTGGTTCTTTGAAGACACTTAAGAAAGAGGGTCAAAACAAAACTCTTTTGGAAATGCCATTGATTGAAGTTCCATCCACAACAGTCACAATCAAAAAGATATTTACTTAGTGCTCGACTTGGTACAATATTTCTCAATTTGGCATTTTACGTTAAACTATAAAATGACACAGCACAATGGTTTCAGGGGGTGTCAGGTAGGACTATCAGAAACAGCACACATACTGTTGTTTCCTGAATTGCTCGTAGCGATCATTTGCTGTGGCGAAAAATGGGTCCAGATCATTACTCACCCACATTAGGAAATCCTATGACTGTAGAAGGGATTTATGTCCACATTAATTTTGAATCTATATAATTCATGTTCACTAAATTACCTGGCTTGTTTACATTACTGGTGTGGTTTCACATATAACTGTAATAACACTATTTTAGCCTTGAAGATCGTTGAGATCTAGAACATTCTCTTTATTAGTAATTCTGGGTATTTAAGTCAAACTCCATATTGTAAATTTGTATATAGAGGGAGAGCATGAAATTTGAAAGTTTTTAATTTTGAAAACCACATATAAATATTAATGTAGACAGTTTGGTGGACAAACTACCTATAAAGCTAACTTATATTTCATATTGCTTCAAATTACCTTCTTTTATGTGCTGTCCATAAAAATTATATGAAGGCTTCAGGTTCCCTGGAACTGGAGTTATGGACGATGTGAGCCACTGTGTCAGTGCTAGGACTCGAACGTGGGTCCTCTTGCAAAAGCATCTCTTTACCACTAAGCTTTCCGGCTCCTTTTTTTCTTATGTCATTAAAACTTTCTTATTGGAACTTCAAATGATCAAAGGCAGTGTTAGAAACTCTGGGACATAAAAGCATGGATTAAAAATACACATAATATCAATAGCTGTCTTTAGAGGCCATTTTTCATCTCTATCCTTTTCTTTCAGCTGCTTTACAAAAGCTTGTACAACTCAAGGAGATAAAAGGGAAAACAGTGGTTTTACTTGCTCTCCTGTTGCCTAAGGCAAGTATAGTCTGTGCCTATATCATTTTTCCTGAACACCCTGGAGCTAGCCTGAGCTGTGTTAAGCTCAAGGAAGCAGACTGATAGGATCCGAAGCCTGGACCCAGGATGTCTAGAGTTTGCCAAATCACATGGTGAGGTGGCTCTTTCACAGGAGTGGGATGCCATAGTCACCTGGGACAGAAAGAGAAACATGCTTTTAGTGGTTATCCCTAGTTTCAGACACAGAACAGCTAAAAGGCTTGGAAAGTTTTGAGCGGGCAGGGTGAGAAGGCTCAGTGGGCAATTGCACTTGCTGCCAATTCTTAAGACTCAAGTTCGATCCCTGGAACCAGCAGAGTAGAAGGAGAAAACCATCTTCTGCAAGTTTCTCTGATCTCATTATGCTCTCTCTGTCTGTGTTTCTGTCTGTCTGTCTGCCTCTCACTCTCTCTCTCTCACATACATACATACATATAGACAACAAAACATTTTTACTGCTGTAGATGTAGCTCAGTGGTAGAGCTCCTGAAGCATACATAGATTCAAGGTTCTCTCCCTAATGTAAGAACTGCACATTCAATTCATTTGTCTTTTATGTACAAAGGAATAAAAAAATGAATACCCAGATAGTAATACATAGAAAATATATATGCTTATATATTTCCTTCAAAACCATGACTCAAATATATACTTTAAAATTTTAAATACAATGGGAAGATGAACTAAGAGGTCATGTTACACAAAAATGCAAGTGCCAAACTATTCTTATAAAAGTATAAATGAAGATACTGTATTAATAAAAACACGATTATTAAATCAGAGCTCATATAGAGAAGAAAAGGAAATAGAAATGCATGCTAAACTTATTTATTTACATCATATTTAGAAATGTATTCTGTTTTTCTTTTCCTGAGAGATTTTTTTTTAATTAATCACATCATTTTTCCCCATTTCCTTTCCTCTTCCCAACCCCTCGTACCAACAGGAGCTTGAAGCAGCTGGCATCCACAAGCCAATCAGGTAACAGAAATGAATGCCTGCTCAGCTGCCTTCCTTTACTTACATAGCCCAGGATCCCAGCCAGGAAATGATGCCACCCATAAGGGGCAGGTCTTCCCACCTTTACAGTCAAGATAATCCCTCACCTCTCAGGTCAGCCTAGACTACGCCAAGTTGACGATTAACACTAACCATCACAGTTACTCCATGTGCCAAGTGTGTAGTGATTAAAACCCTTGCTTATCATTCATCGCACTTAATAGCAGTTAAATTTGCATAGTGAGATTGAGTGCTTATAGAAGTCAGTATTTCTGATAATAAAAATGCCTCCCTCAATGAACACGTCGATATCACATGCTAAAAAAATAAACATACTAACGTTTGAAACAACAGTGATAGTTACCCTTACAAATGACTTCTCTTCAAAGAGATTTTCTAGAAGTACTTCTTATAATCAGGAATACAAGGTTGTTTTTTTTTTCTCTCATGAAGTATAAATATTTGCTGACAAATGCACATTAGCAGGTGGGAATGAGTGCAGGTTGGACGGTGTCTGTACAGAGGTCCAACTGCCTGCCCCTGGAGATTGACAGGGCAACTTACAGGCGAAACTATGTATCACTGATGATACAGTCAGGCTTGCCTGTATCATTACATAAAATGAATAACAAATTTTCCTAATTCTGTAATATGGTGCCACCACAAGATTATGCATTTAAGAAAAGCATTTTAACTAGTCTTGGCCAGTCAACCGCAACTGGATTGTCGCATACCATTTTTAGAAAAAAAACATCTATGGGTACTTTCACTTACTGTCAAATATTAGCAGCTATCAAGGCCATCAGACTAAATGCATTCACAAGAAAAAGAAAGGCTTATTGACTATTTGTTATCCATTACCAGTAGATCTGTTAAATAATAGATACATTAAGAGAGAAACATTGCTGGAGAGATAGTTCAGTGGTTAAAGAGCACTGACTGATCTTCCAGAGGACCAGGGTTCAATTCCCAGCACCCGCATGGTGGATCTGAACCATTTGTAACTCCAGTTTTTCGAGATCTGGTGCCTTCTTCTGGTCTCCTCTGGCACTAGACACACTGAGGTACCCGCAGCAATTCTTACACATAAAAGAGAGAGAGAGAGAGACATTAAGTTTCTTTTTGGTGTATTTTTTAATGTAATTAAAAACAAAATGACAATCACTGATTGCTGTGTTGTTTAAATCATTTAGGCTAGATTTCAAATTTTAAAAATCAAGGCTTCAAGACAAATACATTTTGCAAGTTTATGCAGACACATACTTGAACCCAGAAAGTTTTAGATCTCAATAATTGTAGCCTGCGTTATTCTGCCTTCTTCCTTGGCCTTAGGAGCTCTTGTTTTGCATTTGAAAAAATGCTGATACGAGCAATTATGAAGGAATGAGAAATGACTGGAGTGACTTAGATTAGCTTCTCTCTCTCTCTCTCTTTCTCTCCTCTCTCTCTCCCAATTCCTCCCTTTAAGCCCAGCAGAGCTCAAATTCCCTTGTCATCAGCAAGGATAAGGGGCAGAACTTCAGCCCCACAAATCTAAGCTTTAGCGAGGCCTACATCTGTGTGTCTGGGACTGAGACCAGGTGGGCTTTCTCTGAGTTTTGCTCTGGAAACAATCGCAATAAATCAGAAGACTCCAGTAGAGGCACTGGCACAGACTGCATTGAAGTTATCCGGATAGTAATAGTTTTCACTCTATAAATAGCAAAATGAGAAAATGCTGGCTTATAGTCAGGCCTTACATTCCGAACAGATACTAGAGAATGAAAAAACAGAGACGTTTCCCCTCTCATATTAAGTTAATGTTTTCTCCTGTCCTATATTTTCTTTAAATATTACAAACAGCAAGTCAAATTAATCCTAAATTAATCCTCTCTACGTTTTAGATTGCCTCTAGCGTATATTACAGTCAACATACCGACCGATAAATCCTAAGATCTACAAACCGAATGAATATTACACGTTCAGTACACTCAAAACTAGGGACAAAGTGGGCCTGACAAAGATATGAGACAAGCATGATTGTGGAGATGTTTTTGCTTCTAAAAGAAGCCATAATGAGATGACCAGTCTCTCTCAACTGTGTAATTTCACTCTGATACCATAATTAAAGTCAGGCAAAAAAAAAAAAAAAAAAAAAAAAAAAATCCTGGAATCTGAAACCTATATTAAAGAAAAATAAACAAAACCTCAAACAAGCAGGCTGTACCAGGGGCTAAAGAGTTAGTTGAGATCATTGTTTCAGAAAAGGGAACCAGGGCTTACCTGCTTGAAGGGATTCTTTAGTTTGGGTGAGATGGCATGGGGGTTGGGTGGGGGGTGGTAATGTATGTGTTTTTGTTGTTGTTGTTTGTTTGTTTGTTTTGTTTTTGGCTGGGGTTGGGGGTGATGCTGAAGTTCAGAGCTCTTTTTTTGAGGTGATTCCTCTGCCTGTCACTCTAAAGCAAAACATTGTTTTGAGGCTATTGGTTTTTTTTTTAGGGCATACTGTGAATTAAAAAGGTGTTTTGGTGGTTGGAAGGAATACAGACCATTTGGAAAAGTTGGCGTTGAAAACTTCTGTGCCTCTTTAACTGGACCGAGCAACATGCCTGCCCAGAGTTCCTTCCATCATCTTATCTTACACGCGTCAGCCTCACTGGTGGGACCTTGATTTTGAAAATCTTTTCGGTTTTGTTTTTTTTTTTTCCCCCTATTATGTGTCAGAGCACAATGGCTGACGGAGGGAAGGCTCAGGACTTGAGCTCTAATTTCAGTTCAAGAGTATAATTAATGTTCCCAGGGTCAGGCTCTTGCCTGGTAGATGCCCGGTGGGTTTCCAAAGGCTGAGTGAGGGAGCCAAGCGGGAGGGAATCGTGTCTACCGGCCAGCTGGGCTTCCCTGGTGTCTTCTCTCTGGCTCAGGCAAGCCCTCCTCCTCTCAGGCCCTGCTGTTATCTGCTACCAAGCGGAGCCAGAGGAAATTGATGGAGACAGTGCCAATCTCGGTGGCCCTGAGGGTTCCCCCTTTGCCAACGTTAGCTCTAAAGAAACGGGTCTCCTTCGCGTTGAAGCCATTGATTTTTCCCCTCCCTCGGGCCAGCCCTGCATTAAAACCCTGCCAGGGTCTGAGGGCTGCATCTTTCTCACCAGTAGTTTCTGTTTAGAACGTTCACTGACAGAACTCCCCCGGGTATCCGATTATCTTGCCAGTCCTGACCGGAAACGCAGATGGAAAATGTAGGCAGCCTTGTAAATAACAAATCTCACCACCATCAGGTAGCCCTGTGTGGTTCTTGTTGGGGAAGACCAGGCAAACCAGGAGATTCTGTTTATTCATTGCTCACCTCTTCTCTGGGCGCCTGTGTTTCAATATCCTTCGGGTTACACAAATGATATTTCTGTTTATATTTTCTACTTAGCACCTATACATTACAATTAGTGGTTTCTGTCTCCAGAAACTTCTTTCCTCATTTATACATGCAATTCCATCATTCATGCAGTTCACTAGCTCATTCACTTATTCAATATCCTACTCAATTTATCTGCTCCTTTCGAGGAACTGGGTTTAAGGATGAAGTCTGAGATTGGGGCAAAAAGACACAGCCCTTATTCCCACGCTGCCTACAGCACACTAAATGAAGAAATGCGGAACTGTCAAGTGTAAATTGTGCTGTGATGTCTGTTAAGAAGGAAGGGTACCTGAGGACCTCACAACAGCATAGACTGTAGAATCTGTGGAGAAAGTGACATTTGGGCCGACATAGCTGTGGGCGGCTACCCTTGCTATGTAGCATCCCCAGTGTGGAGACATTAGAGAGATGTGTTGTAGTTGCCTTACTTTATCAGAATCAGATAATTAAAATATTTGTTATTTGAAGGAATGGTACGAATACTTTTAATTTAAAAGCAATAATGTCTGTTCATTCTGTGTCTAGCAGGCTCACTAGCCTGGGTGCTTCTGGAAATTCTCCTGTCTCAACTTCTCATCTCACCATAGAAGCGCTGGGATTATACAAGTGTGCTACTTTGCCTGACTTAATGAAGCTTCCTGGGATCCGAACTTAAGTCCTCCTGCTTGCGGTAAATGCTTAATTGACTGAGCCATCTTCCCAACCTTAAACTTTATTCCTCACGCTTGAATAATAACATAAAAAAGCCCACATAAAAGTGTAATCCTACTCTAATAATTCCACATTATTCTTACTGCCTTTTGGAGTCTTGATTTCTTTTTTCATTTAGCTTCCCCACCCTCCACCGCACCCCCTTTTATAGTGTTAGGCGTTAAACCCAGGGCTCTGCGGATTTTTCACTTTTTCTTTTAAGTGACAGTAAATTGCCCAGGCTGCTCTTGAATTCACTCTCTAGCACAAAGAGGCCTTGAACTTGTGACCCTCTTGCTTTTCGTTTCTGGGTAGCTTTTATTAAAGGTCACACAACCAACACTGGCTGGTATTGAACTTTTTATCATTCGATAATTATCTCTGTATATTGTTTGAGATCATAATGTATTTTTTCACCTTAAATGTATTAGATTTTTTCAAATTTTATTTATAGAACTATTTTCTTTCCCTTGCCACTATATACAAATTCTCTATAGATATGGATGCCTTCTTGCGATCTATTTTCTACTTCAGTGGCCCACCTATTTATTTTCATGGCCATCCAGCCCTATTTTACTAAAATTGCACAGTGCTTTGACAACTTATAGGCAAATAAACCCATGAGCTGATAGTTCAGAGTTCAGTCTCTGCAGCCAGGCCAAATGTAACCCAAAACCCCGGACAATAATAGGCTCACTAGCCTGGGTGCTTCTGCATGATACTTATTCTCACAATAGCATGACACCTTCCTTAGTATATTTTAGTTCAGCTTGTGGTTAGAGGTTGAGTATTAGCTTTCAGAATCAAAACTGTACTGAACCATGCAATCACAAATAAAATTGTGGAATTCTTTTTTAATTGATTTTAGGACCTCATGCCTGTTAGGAAAGTGCTCCTAGTGCTCCTAGCTCTAGCCCTGGCTCTCTTTTTCCTTTTTTTTTTTTTTTTTTTTTTTTTTTTTAGTTTGAGGCAGGATCTCACAAAGTTGCCCAAGCTGGACTTGAAATCACTCTAGCCTGGTATGATACTTGAACTTGAAACCTTCCTGCTTTAGTGGCTGGATAACAAGACTCTGCTACCGTGTCTGAAAACATTAATGATTCTGAAATACACCATTCCTCTGAAAATGTTCTGCTTTCTTACACGCATGACACGGCCACTTTAACCAAGATATAACGGAAGATATTTTGCAGAGCGTAATGACTGTCCACCTCTGCTGTGAATTGGCTGGCTATATTGTCCAAGCCTCAGACTGCAAAATGCAAATGCAGAGTTGTGTTTTATAGTGCCAGCACAGATTGTAGGCTGCCCTTAAAGAAAGACAGGAGGAGGAGAAATAACACATGGATTTGTGGTCCTTGTGAGAACGTTACTGGTTCAGCAAAGCTGCCAGTTGCAGCTGAAGGGGGAGAGCAAAGGTAAACCACTGCTGCCCCTTAATCACCTGGAGAAATCACAGCTGGCCATGGGCTGCACTAAGTCTGTAAAATCAATGGAGGTCCTGAGCAAAGACTCTTGAAACATTCGTAAATATTAAGATTGTGTTTCTGCAAATGCATTCACAGATAAAACTAATGACAAACTGGTAGCCTATGAACCTGTTCACTTAAGCAACAAGTTTTGGAGAAAAAAAAAATTCCAAGGAGTGATCTGTACGAGCAAGGAAGGTATCGATGGTCCCAACTTAACCAGCGGCAAATCCAGTTTCTTTTGATAGTGGTTTCGATGGATACACCCAAGAGGAGGATTTTTTAAAAAATCAAAATCTCAAAGGGGTGTTACCGTTTCAGTCCTAAAGCACTTAACAAGCAAATTTATGGTTTACCCTAGAAATAGCAGATTTCCCTCATGGTAGCACTGTACTGCCCACGGCTCACCAATTCTGCCTTATTAGTAACTAGAGTCTTGTTAGATGAGAAGGGAAGGAGAGTTTTACAGGAGCTTCTGAGACATGTAAAAGTGAAACAGTCACACACACACACGCACACACACACGGTGTAGGTTCCTGGTGGTTCTGTCAGTGTTCGAAAGAATAAGTAGGCCAGGCCCTGCTTAGCATCCCTTTTCCATTATCTTCATTCCTCCACACAATCCTCAAAAGTTCTCCCCGGTCAGGTTTTCTCCAGCAGTTTCCTGCACTGTCTTTGCTTTCATCACTCTTTTCTAGGTCTCGGTGATTGCAATAGCGGACTAATTAATTTGCCTCTATCGGTCTTTCCTCTTCAAATCCATCAACTCCTCCACAAACAGATGGATCTTCTCACATGGCAATCAGCAACCTGTCTTCAAACACTTTTAATGACCCTTGTCCTGTACAAAGAGCACATTCTTTATCGTGCCCTGCTATGGCCCGCTTCCTAACTGCCACTCAAGTTCATGCCAAAGATTACTGCACGGCAGACCTGTTGATGAGGCAAATCGCTCTAAGCTCTACGCACCACACACGTCCTGATGTCCACTTTTGTCTATGTGTTCCTGTGTATATGATTTTCATCAGTTTTTTTTTTCCTCATTCACTTCCTTATGTTTTATTTTTATTGTATGTGTATGGGTGTTTTACGGTTGTGTTCCATGTGTGTACCTGATGCCCTCAGAGGCTGGAAGTGGGCATCAGATTTCCTGAGACTGGTGTTACTGATGGCTGTGAGCTGCCAGGTAGGTGCTGCAAACTTAACCCGTGTCCCACAGAAGAGCAGTCATTGTTCTTAATCTCTGGGCCATCTCTCCAGTGCTTTGCATTCACTTCTTGTCTCTGTCTTTTCTTAGGAGGTCCAGTCCAGCATCTACCTCTTGCTGTTTTCCTAAGTTGCCACAAAGGTCAATTGCTGCTCAGTCCTCTGAGCCACGAGAACAACAAAAGAAACAAACAAACAAACAAACAAACAAAAGCAACAAAACAAGTTGTGTGTTACACGTCCTTAATCTAGAACATAGGAGGCAGAGTAGTGTGTTTCAAGACCAGCCTGGTCTACATCATGAGTTCCAAGTTAGCCAGGGCTACAAAATGAAACCCTGTCAAAAACAAACAAACAAACAAACAAACAAACAATAACCACCACCACAGGTTGAATTGAATTACTGGAAAATATTATTTTTTGTAAAAAAATTTACTTACTTACGTATATGAGTGCTCTATTTGCATGTATGCCCTCATAGCAGAAGAGGGTTTCAATCTCATTACAGATGGTGCTTTTCCTAAGCACCCAAGTTCAAGTCCTAGCACCACATCAGGCAGCATGTAACCATATGTAACTCCAGCTCCAGGGGTTGTAATACTGGCCTGTTTGAGCACCTGTGCTCACATGCACTTACCAACCTCTTTTTCAAATATGCATGCACATAAATAATAACTTAATAACAATAAATTAAAAATCATTGGTCTACAGTCACTATTTCTAGGACTCTGCCATCTAGGCACATGGTCAGATGATATGTCACTGCTCTCTTTGGGCTAGATCTGACCCTATGACTTGCTTTGGTCAAAGCATTGTGAATTTAAGCTGCATGTGCTTCTGCCAGCGATAAGCGCTGAGTCAGTGTGGAATCTCCAAAATCTTTCCTTCTATTTGCAACCAACAGTACATACTGTAACTTGTCTACCTTTAGGATAAGCTATTACAGAGAAGAGCCCCACAAATTGTTTCTGCGTACTGATCTACACCCCTTAGAATCATGACTGACTTCTGGGGTAAACAGAGTACATGACCAAGAAATTAATCTTCACTTTTTTAGCCACTGAAATTTAGATTTTTTTTTCTTGTTGTTACTCTTGCTTTTTTTTTATTGTTGTTGTTGTTTTGTTTTGTTACTCCTGTTTTAGAGACTCCAAAATACACTTTTCATTGCACACACTAAGTACATACCATTATTATTTAGCAAAAACCAAATATTTACTTAAACACTGGAGGTTTGAGCTAAGAGGTTTTATTCAGGGCTTATAGCAGACGACTAAGCAAGGAGGACCACAATGGAAGCTGTTAAGAATCAATCATTCTAGGCTCCAGAAATGTACAGATATGGCACACTCTGGGGAACCGGAGGTGTCTCCTTATTTCCACAACAACTGGAGCCATCTAACCAGACATCTTAGAGAACTTTGACATTAGCAGGGCTCTACAGCCACAAAGGGAACTGGGACAGTGAGAACTGACTGCAAGGTACAGATTCCTGGGGAGTAAGCTGAAGGGATTTTTCAGAAATAATTCGAGAATATTGTAATATTAACAATTTAAACTAATATCGTTGGGACCATAAAATAAAGTTAACTTTATTACCAGATGAACCATGTTCATTGCATACAATCATGACTTACACAGGGTACTTACTTCTAACTAAGTTAGGAGTAAGTTAGTTTATAATTATAATTTTAAACTTCATAATCTTTAATGAATATTCTGGTTATTAGTTCTTTGAAAAGGAATGATGTTTTCAGGGGCTGGAGAGATGGCTCAGTGGTTAGGAATGCTTTCTGCTTTTCCGGAGGACCTAAGCTCAGTTCTCAGCACCCAGGGTGGATTGTAACTTTACCTCCAGAGCAGCGATGCTCTCTTCTGGTCTTCAAAAGAACCAGACATGTTTGGTCTACATGCATATAGACATAGTTGTTTTTCAAAAATTTTTAGAGAAAGTGCTCTTTTCAGCATACAATGGGAATTTAAAAGATTTTTTGCCATTATTAATGGTAAAGTTTAGGGAGAAGGTTAATGTAAGTAAAAGTTAATTACAATTTAATAAATGTCTATTTGATCAAGTTTTGAACCTAAGTAGCAGAAACGAACAGATATAATTTTGCCCACAGGTTTGAAAATACGCTTGAAGTCACGATGCTAAAGGACGTTTTTCTCTGTAAGCTCCAGGTGAGCAGCTCTGTGTTTGTCTGTTCTATCTAATGCTTTTACAGTAGCTGAATTCATTTTAAGAACAACCCCACTGTTTGCATACTCCGTACTTAGGACTGGATTGATAGAGTTTCACTACCTTGTTTCGTAAATACGAGTTTAACTAACCACATTCTCCGAAAGAAACGCTGAGTGATGCACCCAGAGATCTTCAGTAGCTGAGTATGGGAGTTAGAGAATTAGCTCTGACAGCCACCCTGGTGTATCAAGCACAGGCAATCCTATCGGCTTTTATGCTTGATTGTAGAACTGCATCGTTCATTTGTTTTTTGCTTCTACGAGTCTTGTTCACCCATTTCTGCTTTCATTAGGTGCATTTGTAAGAGTCTTCAGGGAGGTCCTATGCAGTGTTAGATGCCCATGGATTCAGATAATTGAATTTGTCCTTCACATGATCCATCGATCTCCTTCATAGGACTTCTGCTTGGGGACATCCTTCCTGCTTGCGTGGGATGACGGGAAAATCAACCAGCTGTCTTTGAGCATCTGACACTGTTCTGTGGCTTGGCCTTTTATTGATCTAATTTACTATGAGTGCAACATTCTAAACATTTCTCTGAGGACATACACACAAAAGCCGGGGGCCAGAGTTGTTTAGCTTGACCTTGCCAAAGCTTCTTAAATTTTTATATTAGTTGCCATAACTTACAAATGAAGTAGGTGTTGAGTTGAAGATGCCAGTTTTCCATAACTATAGCTCATCTCTACCGTCATACATTAGGCTTCCTGTCTGATAGCTTTCCTGAATACAAGGCATTCATGACAGACTTCCTGTGCTAAGCCATCAGCACAGCATGGGTTTGTGTCTTGTATTTAAACTCCATTGATTTAAGCAAATCAGAGCCTTACAATGTCCTGAAAGACTAGATAGAGTCACAACTTTCACCTTCCAGCATTATAGTGAACTATGAATGAAGGGTAAGTCTAGAAGAGGTTGTATGAAGTTGCTTACAGCCATCTGTAACTCCTGTTCCACAGGATCCAATGTCCCCTTCTCATCTCTGAAGGCACCAGGCACGCGCATGGTGCACATACATACATGTAGATCAAGTACTCATGCACATGAAATAAAATAAATATTAAAAAAAAGAATGAAAGGGAGAAAGTAGATCTAAAGAACCAAGTGAGAAGTATGTGATTAGGAAGTTTTTATGGACAAAAGGAACCAAGGGATGTTTAAGTATAGAGAAAGCAATCCAAGAGTGGCCGCCACACACATAAAGCACAGGCCAGCTCGGTGGGCTCAAGGAGGAATGTCCAGCTTTTGAGCTACATCCAGACAGGGAGATCTGATCTGTGGGTGGCAGCACTCAAATGCAGATGGGCGCTGCCTCTGTCAAGCCAGCTCTCACCTTATGGCAAGGCTCTGGGCTGGCAGCCTGGCAGCACCATATGGGATATAGCCTTCGCACACAAGCCCATAAAACCGCCACAGCAACGCATGATGAATATTTCAGCGTTCTTCACAAATCCACTTGCAAAGTGTGGAATGCCGCTTTTCCTTTCTCTCCGCGCCCCCCCCCCCACACACTTTCTGCTTTCTCAGTGCTTGACTTCAATAGTTTTCCTTCAGCTAAAGAAATGCTTCCTGATCAAAGTTAGGATGTTACAAGAGAATTTCAAATTACTTACTAGCATGCAATAAACAATTAGCAGTATGTTGATCTTTCTTACCATGGATATCAAGTAACAAATTGAATAAATAGACATTTATGAAAAAAAAAATCAGCCTGTTTGACTTTTTTTTCCCCTCCCTCCAGAACTGGGTGAATTGTTTCGAAGCAGAGTTGACTAAATTAGTTTGGTGTTCTGGTTTCCTGTGGATGTGGCCTCCTTTTCCCACTCTAATATTTCATTTAAAAAAAATATTAACTCTGAGTTGTTGAAGTTTGCATATTGTTTCAAAATTCCCTGTGCCGTTCTTGCTTTGTCTCTTAGTGTTTGAAGAAACGCCTTTTCCTCCTAGAGCGAGGGGTAGCAGCTGGCTGGCCAGGCAGGGCAGCTCCGCAGAGTGGAGAGGGAGGGAGGGGGTCATCTAATTAGAGCAGCTGGGAACGGTTTTTCAGCAAGGCAAACTGTAATCCTTTTTTCTGGAAACTGGCCAGGGCATTAAGGTTAACAACACAGTTTGCGCAAAATAATAATAATAATAATAATAATAATAATAAAATCTAACCACTCTGGGTTGATGGATCACCAGTACCTTAGATGTTCAACTTCACATCTCATTTAAAAGATTCTTTATCTACAGTATCCCTTAGCACCTGCCAAAAACTTGGCAAAAACTTAGCAGCCACTGGAAGATAGCACCAGCTTCAAGATGCTCTTTTCGCTTGGCTATTTTAACAAAATTTTTAATTATGATCTGAGGGAGGAAATTCAATTCCACTTTCAAGATAGCTTTGGTGCCTAAGGCCATACAACACTCAATGCAGCCAGTCTCAGTCAAAGTAACATCTGCATAAAGCAATATTTTAGCTGTATTTTGTTTGTTTGTTTGTTTACAACAGTAAAGTGCTTCCCTAGCCTCAGGCACGCTAGGGAAGCACTTTACCGTCGGCCCAAGACAAACGTTTTGAAAGTTTGTTGTTATTGGGGTTTGTTTTGTTTTCTTTTTAAATGGATCTTTTGTTACTGATTGGAAAGTCCCAGGCAGTACTTTCAGGGTCATCCCCTTCCAGCTCTGTGATGGCCACTGAACCCCCATCAGCTCTAGCCGCAATTCCTCTGGTTGGGAAACTGGATAAGGAATATTCATCTACCACTCTTCTACATAGTAATGAGGTTGCAATCAATTCCTTGAGCATGTGAACAGAAGAGACAAATTGAATGAAATTTACCAATGCGAACTGGTACTCTGGTTCTGGCTTCTGCAAGAGTCATTTATGCAGTGATACAAGACGGCTTGCTTTCCTTGGCACGGTTCAGCGATGGATAGACAGGCAGGTTGCTCACGCACTCATTTAATCAGTTGACCAAACAGTATGATTGCATTCAATCAAAATGTGTTCTGGATTTATAATTTATGTATTGAACTGAATTCGTTTCACAGAGGAAGGAGTAGGTTGAAACAGCTGGTTATGAGAGAGCTCATAGAAATTCCTACAAGATGCTCAGGGGTGAGGAACGCAAGTGCTGCCAGGACCACTCTTTCAAGCTGTGATGGAGGGGCTGGGTGAACAAGTTCAAGATGCAGCCTCTGGTTTAGGCTTAAAACAAAAAGAACACACACACACACACACACACACACACACTCACACACACACAAAAAAAAAACCCCTAAATATTGTGTCTGTGTTCAGAAATAATTAATGCACTTCTTCTTGCTTCAGGTTTTCTTTTTTTCTGTAGTCACCCCTTTCCCTACTTTGTCTTTACAGGAACAGTAAATAGGAGCGCATATAAGGCCTGGACCACTTGCTTGCTCTCTGTAGCCTTGGCACTGCCGAATATTTCAGGCGGTTTACATTCCAAGCTTCTTTACCTTAGTTACTTATAACTGTGAAGGTTCCCAGCTGTGAAGGTATCCGAGCTGCCGCCCAGATAACAGAATGCAGTGGATTCCAGCTCTGTTTTTTATAGTTAGCTCTTTTTTTTTTCTTTTTTGTTTTTTTGTTTCATTTTGGGGAGTGTGTGTGTGTGTGTGGTGTGTAAAACTGAAAAGAGTGGAGTGGACAAAATGTTACTACTTCTAAAAAATGTCTTCAGCGGTATGAGGTTGAGCAGCTTAATTTGGTGGTTTGTCAAGAAAGCATGCTTTTCTTTAGTGAATTAGGTGGTGACTTGCAGGTTCATGAATTATTCAACAAGTCATAGCCCAGAGGTCAGAGGCGGAGGGAGGGGTGCACACTGGAGAGGGGGGAGTCCTGAGATGGGGAACAGTCAGCATGGATTTGCTTGTGTCTCCCTCCAGGCTCCCCTTGCTCTCAGATGCAGCCCACCACTCAGCTTAGTGAACTCTGTCTCTCAAAAAAGACACCTGAGAAGCTTCTAAGCAAAGGTAAGAAGCATTCACTGGACCTTCTTTAGGACCAGTGCCATTGTCTTACTGTCCCAGCACCTGCCCCAACCCAGCCAGAGGCTCATCTGGCATCAGTGTCATTCATGTGCAAAGTAGAAACTGAACTGAACACATTATCTTTGAGCCAAAATTGGTCTCTCCTCCAGTCCCAGGCTCTTTAAGGGGTGGCATACATTTCGAAGGTTGGTTATTAGTTCCAAATGCTGCAGAAGCATCTGCTCTGTACTAGCTAGAAATCATGTTTAATAACAAGAAAATCTACTCTAGCCAAATCCCTGTTGGGAGGGCTCTCGCATGAACAAAGGGCCCCCACTTCCCCTGATTTCCATAACAGATGTAGTATCTGATGCATGACAGCTCAGCTCAGCCCAGCACCATTATCCTCCTGCATATCCATCTGCAAGGAGCAAGGCTTTCGTTTTATTAATTGCTCTGCTGGGCTACATGTGACGTTCTGTTGCCCCGAGAGTACTCTGTTTGTGCTTCATGCTACACTGGTCTCAATAATAGTGATTTTTCTTAGTGTTAAAGGTTACTAGCCCTCTTCCTTTACTTTGCTACACAGCTTCCATACCCAATAAACTATTAATGCCTCCCTAGGGGGTTGCCGATTCCTCTTAAGTTGGTTCCAGTCTTCCAACACTAGAACTGCCTCTTTGTCTTCGGACTGAACGTTCTTGAGACAAGTCAGTTAGAGGAGGTCTTCAGGATGCTTCCAATACAGACACTTGAGGAGAACCCTCCTCCTGGAAGAGAGAAGGAGAGTAAGAACCACTACACTTGGAAGTCAGCTGTTGCTTTAAAATCGAAGTCACACAGGGACAGGAAAACGACTTCGCCAGCCTGGAAAAGAGACCCCTCTCTGTTTGCAGGCAGTTTCTCCCTAGTGCTAGAGCTTTGGGTAATGTGATGTTTGCTTCCTGAGGTCACCGTGGAGTGGTTCTAACCCACACTTGTCATCCTTTCTGTACGACTTCATCTTTATCCCAGGACAGTTTAGAAGAGGCAGGGTTTGGCGGCAAAGGGAGCCCAGGGAGGAAAGAGAGGAGGAGCTGAGAGTGTGCTTGCAGGAGAGGAGATAAGAACAGAACTTTGAGTGTGGTAACAACAGACATCAGTGGAAAGCAGTAGACTTAATATAGAATCCCCCTATTTCCTTTAGAGTTCAGGATTTGCTTCTTCCCCCGCCCCCCCCCCCAATGTAGCTGGACACAGGAATTTTAATTCTTCAGTGACTCCATGTAGAGTTTTAAGCACCACGCCTTGAAAGTTTTTCTGAGCCTAACAGGGTAAGTGCTGAGTTTGTTCCAGGCACCAAAATGGGAAAGATGATCAAGTGTCCTATGGTGGTCAAAGGATAAGGCCACAGCAGATACACATGGAGCCGTGCCCCTATCTCCGTGTGTACATGCGTGTGCATGGAGGAGAGAGCTGGGTGTGACACCATGGAAATGTAATGTGCACACCTGTGTAGAATTTAAACACAACACCATAGAATCTATTTACTACCTCTGTGACCAGGATCAACTGAGTGTCAAAACATTTGAGTGAAATTTTCTACAGGCTAGTTTATAGAAAATGGAAAGCTCTTACATATGAAGAAAGAAATGTATGTTTATACTGCGTTTATATGAATCTAATCCTTTCCCGGAAAGAATTAGGAAAAAAACCCATAAGACAATATTTAAAGCGAACGAAGCAGAAAGGGGTGTAGCACATGGCTTTGTGGGCAAACTGTCACCAGAAGTCTCTCTCAGTGTCATTATTTCTCTGTGGGCCTGGCAAGGCCTACTTACACACTCACTGATAAGCCCTTTAAACAAACAAACAAACAAACAAAACCCTTATGACAATAATCATTCCACTGCTTTTACTATCCGCTTATGTTTTCCAGTTATATATCTTCTGCGTGTGTTTCTATTTTAAGATATCTGGCTTGGAATAAGTTCCACAAAACCGATTCGCTAAAATACTAACCTGTGCTGTGGTGACGTACTATGCCTCCATGTCTCCTTGGGTATGTTTTGGATGATGGGTCCCAAAATATTCACACCAAGAAAGAACATGTTTGTCATATTTTGCCAAATACTACTGGATGGAAAAACGTCAATAAATCAATTTGAAATAGGTTTATCATGTCGCTGTCAGATGATATCAAGGGGAGAAAGAAGAGGTGCAGGCTAGTGCAAGAGATGACTGGGTGGTTGCTGTCCTGCTCTGTCCCTCACTACGTTTCTCTGGCTGGCTTCTTCATGAGGAGAGCACTTTCTCTCTCAGCCCTTGCTACCATGCTGGTGTCACAGCTGGCAGCCAGGAGTACTAAGGAAAGCAGCGCTTTGAGGGGCTTTGCTCCTGCAGTTCTACGGGGTGGGAGGGCCTTGATTATTACTTCCGCTTCTCTGCGCATCTTTACCTGCTGCTCTACACTGGGGCTAAACCTCAGGAGCGCCCAGACCTGAAAGAGACAACAGAGAGACTCACTCAGTCCCTGCCTTGCACAGTGAGGAAAGGGGTGTCAGTCCATTCGTTAAGTAAATTGCTCCATGACAGTTGAGTTTGGGATTCTGTTTCTGGGTCAGAACAAAATAAAAAAAATAAAAAAAACAACTTTCGAGCATTCAATTTACAAAACAATACAAATGCCACCCTGTGTGCATCTACCAAATGTTCAAGGCATCCACAGGCAGCCTGTTTAATATTCTTATCTTCTCGCTCTAAACCCAAAGAGGCTTGGTGGTGGTCGCCATTATCCCAGTGGGCCACAATTTAGATAAAGGAAATATTCTGGTTCAATTAGTAGAAATTTGGGCAAAATGAAAGGGTAAGAAAGAGGCGGGGAGAAGATGACTTAAACAGATGGGAGAAGCACTTAGCAATTCCCCACTGTGTGCCGGGCACCCCAGCTCTAAAGATGAAAGGTGCTATCCCATTAGGAGCTGCTTTTTCCACGGGCAGAGAGATGCAGAAGGTGACAGTCACCACATACCTCTTCAGGATGCTTGCAGAGCAGCAGAAGTGGGAACATGCTTGGAAAACCACATTGGCAGATGAACATCATTTTGTGCTGGGCGCTGAAGTATGAGTTCAAGTTTGAGTTCATCGGTCCAGTGGGGGGTTCATCGCTAGCAACACGGAGTTGAACCTCAGTGATGGGGCCGATGAGTGGGCCCTGCCATATGGGCAGTTTCTGTAACGCCTTTAAAATCATGCCTGTTCTGCCCTTTAAGATCATGTTTTTCTGCCTGGTGACGCGGCACTTGCCTTTCATCCCGGCACTCCACCTAGGAGGCAGCGGCAAGCAGATCTCTATAAGTTCAAGGGCAGCCTGGTCTACCTAGTGAGTTTCAGGACAGCCAGAGCTACACAGTGAGACCCAGTCTCAAAACAAAAACAAACAAAAGCAAATTAAGATTGTGTTCTTCTTCATTAACAATGGATGATTCCCAACCAATGTTTGGTAGCAGCCATGCACATCAGAGGAAGCACTTGAAGGACACAGTAGTAAGCCTGACTCAGTAAAGGAAAAGCAACAGGTGGAGAGTTGACAAAGCCTCATCTGCAACAAGAGCATAGGTCTGCCCCAGGGGAGCGGGGCTCCCCAACTCCAGCAATACTTCCCTATGCTTGGCGTTCTTTTATGTCCTTCTCCTTAATTATCAACCCCTCTACCTCTCACATAAGCAGCACCTAATGAGGTGTCAAATGATGATCCATATCTTGTTCTCAAAAGACTTGATTAATAAGCAGCTGGTTTGAGGCCAGTGGACATCAGTGTTGTACTCCAGAAAGGGGAAGAGGTCTGTTGAAAACCAGAAGCTTGCTGAACAGGCTTGAGAAAGAGAAGAAGGCGGCAAAATTTAAATATTCAGAAGCAGGGAAAATACTTCTCTTTTTCTTTCCAAAAGCAGTCCCTTGCATTCTCTAGCTCTTTGCCTTGACCGCTGGAAAATTCTGATTTGCTAAACGTTTTCTACCTTTTAGGAGTAGCTTTGCCTCCTCAGGTCAGTTCCTGAAGCTCAGATCTTTAGGATGGAAATGAAAACTGCCTGTCACTGAGTATGTCTAAGGCAATTCAGATAGAGTCAGGAGAAGGGAACTGGGCAGCCTGTAGCTACATAAATCAACATGATGAAAAGAGGAAACGTCCCTATTCTGGTGGTAAACGGCATTCTGGTCTTGTATAGAAAATCGAGTATTAAAGCCTTTCCCATTTGAGCAGCCTATTTCTTCTCAACTTCATTGTCCTGTTCTCAGAAAAGAAGGCAAGAAAAACCTGAGGAGGCCATTTTGGGGGTGCCTAGAGGTGGGGAGATCTTGAAAAGGAGGTGTGAAAGGGCTTAAGTCTATTCATTTCGCCCTCTCATTTTCCTCTAAATGCAAGCGTGGTGCTGATGCCAGTGCCCAGGCCAGAGGAACTGGCAGAACAGCTCTCTTCGAGGCAGCTGAAGCCTTTCACAGTGACAGCTTTTCTCCCAATGTGTCCTGGTAGGAGTTTGAGTTGACAGACAACAAAGGATGGGGAGGGGAGGGATTCCGACACAGGCTGAACAGCCATTACCCTTGTCTCCATAACAGCGTGTTGGCTAATGGACAAAGGGAACAGATCCACTGTGGGTTGGTGTCCCAGGCCCCGACTGCCTTAAGTTGTCTTTGGTGAACTCAGAGGCAGACAGCGAGGCTATTATTCCCTGCTGTCCCCTGTGGGCCAGCGATCCAAGGCTTAGGAAGTGAAGTGGATCTAGCAACAGGAAAATAGTCACTGTAGGGACATGTTATAACACTACAGTGTAAAAATTTGTTTATCATGGTTGTGATGAGAGGTCATAAAAGCTGTCTTTTCACAACACCCGTTCATAATCTGGCACATAGTGGGTGCCCCTTAAACAAGGAGGATGTTTAAATTGCACATAGAATAATAGGTGTCAGAATTTGGAATGTTGCCCAATGCTTGAGAACAATAAATTTCATGTCCTAGCTTTTTTGGTTTTCTTCACTTGCTTGAAATTCCGTTCCTCTTGAAAAAAAATAAAATAGTATATTTCTATTTCAGATGCGAGGAGAATAAATAATCAGTCAGTTTCACTTGGCATGGTGGCATAAATATAATTCTTATGCTCTGGAGGCTGAGGCAGACAGATCATGAGTACAAACTTAGCTCAGGCTACACAGTGAAATCCCGTCGAAAAATATAGATGAATCATTTGAACTTGTCCTGTCATGGAGCTAGCAAGGGCAGTAATTCCATGAGTAAGTACCCCATGAGTTTCAGACCATTATTAATTTTATGATATTAACCACAAAATCCCACAAGAAGGTTTTTTTTAATTTAATTTAATTTTATTTTATTTTATTAATTACACTTTATTCACTTTGTATCCACCCATAAGCCCCTCCCTTCTCCCCTCCCAGCCCCACCACCCCTTCTTCACGAATGCCCCTCCCCAAGTCCACTGATAGGGGAAGTCCTCCTCTCCTTCCTTCTGATCTTAGTTTATCAGATCTCATCAGGACTGGCTGCATTGCCATCTTCTGTGGCCTGGTAAGGCTGCTTCCCACTCAGGGGGAGGTGATCAAAGAGCAGGCAAATCAGTTCATGTCAGAGGCAGTCCCTCTTCCCATTACTATGTAACCCACTTGGACACTAAACTGCCATGGGCTACATCTGTGCAGGGGTTCTAGGTTATCTCCATGCCTGGTACTTGGTTGGAGGATGAGTCTCTGGGAAGGCCCAGTGTTCAAATTTTCTGGTTCTGTTGCTCCCTTCGACAAGAAGTTTTTGATGAGCACATTTTTGAGTAGTCTACAGCTGAGTGGGGTTGTTCAGCACAGCCACTGAGTGTTCAGGAAGCTGTTTACTGACAGGGACATCAAATGGATTGCTTCTTTGCTTTGCCAGGTACCACTGTGGTTTATATTGAAGAAAAGAACAGGAAATTCTCTGCTGAAGGTTATTACTACAACAATACAATAGTGATAATTAATAATAGTAATAGTAATAAATAACATGATTCTTGGCATGGCTGTGCAAAAGTGAATTTTATAGACAAATGCGTTTCCTGTCATGAGAGAAAGGAAATGGCTGAGAAATTTTCCTCCAGATGGAGAGCCCACATACACTCGAGTCACAGGCACTTTCATAAGCATTCTGGACCAGTCCTTTGTGAAATCCCTCCACTGGGGAATAAATGATGTATGAAATGACGACGCCCCCACTCCACAGGGAACACAGACAGGACACTTCCAGCTATAATGTGTGGTTTCTGATGGATTTTGGCTGTGACCCCTGGCCACAATTTTCATTCAGCTCTGCGGAGCCAAGCAGCTCTCCACAGCCCTAACCACCAGAACCCACACACACTCTTCTTCTCCAACGCAGCAAGCATTTGTTCACTTGAGTTTCTAATTTTTTTTTATCAGACACTTCTGCACGTTGGCAGCCCAATGGCCAGCTACAGTGGTAGCAGTTTATTATTCCAGTTACTGGGCACAATATTTCACAAAATCTGGTGATAAATCACTTGAAATCTGTGAAATCACTGTCACCAGTGTATTCAAAGCTTCTGACAGAAAGAACTGCAGGTGTGCAGGTCCTTGAGGGCATCCAAACATTATTTAAAAAAAAAAAAACAAGACTTTAGCATCCACCATCCGGGTGGAATTTTAATTTTATGATAGAAAACACATTCATTGAAGCAGGGTTGAAGGCAGGGTTAAAGTTTAACATCGTAATCAGCAAAATGTGGAAGGGCTTGATGGTGGAGAATAATTCCAGAAAGCCCTATTCATTATCAAGCATGCTTGTAGAACAATGAACGAATGAGAGTCTAAAAGGCAATGCTTTAAGACAAATACAGAAAATGGGGATAATGCCTTTTTTTGTGAAAATGCCAAGGGAGAGTCACCTTTGGGGTTTTCTTTATAACATCACGATTTGTACCGCCACAAAAGTCTATGTAATCAATTACTGTCCTGGATTTTATTTGGATGCTTAGCATGGATACTAAGTACTCCTCTTCAGAAGCTGTCCCTAGCCATCGACTGTTAGAGGAATTTTAAGTCAGAATATGGCTGCTCTGTCAAGAGATCACATCCAAACACATTCTAAGTCTGTGTGATACAGCTGGAATATAGACACACTTTTAATCCCGGAAGACAGAGGCAAACAGATCTCTGAGTTCAAGGCCAGCCTGGTATAGAGCAAAGTTCAGGTAAAGAAAAGTTTAGGTCCAGGCATGATAGTACACACCTTTAATCCAAGCACTCAGGAGACAGAAGCATGCAAGTTCAGTTGAATCAGTAAATTGAGAGCCAGGGGTTGGAGTTCATTCATGAGTTCAGTGCATATCAGCAGAGGCAGTTGAAGACAGAGAGCAGCACAGAGAGAGAAAAAGAGTAGGCAGTTTTAAAGGGACAGTTGGATGGAGACAGATTGCAGAGAGAACAAACTAGACACAGGTGAAAACAGAACAATCCAGAGAAAACAAAGGAGCCAGAATATTAGAATATATTGCCAAAGGTAGAATGAGGCCAAGCAGAACAATTTTGTCAGAAGGTGAGAGAAGCCAGATTGAATCAGTCAGCTAGGAGAGAAGCTTTGAGCCAGAACACCTGAGTTGAACAGAGTTTAGAAATAACTAGAAAGGGTACATTGACACAATGGAATATTATGCAACATTTAAAAACAAGGAAATCATGAAATTTGCAGGCAAATGGTGGGAACTAGAAAATATCATGCTGAATGAGGTATCCCAGAAGCAGAAAGACACACACTTATACTTACTTATAAATGGATATTAGACGTATAATATAGGATAAATATACTAAAAAATCTGTACACCTAAAGAAGCTAAGTAAGAAAGAAGACCCTGGATAAGATGCTCAATTCTCATTTAGAAAGGCAAATGGGATAGACATCAGAAGAGGGAGAAAATAGGGACAGGAGCCTACCACAGAGGGCCTCTGAAAGACTCTACCTAGCAGGGTACTGAAGCAGATGATGAGACTCATAGCCAAACTTTGAGCAGAGTGCGGGGAATCTTATGAAAGAAAGGGGTGATAGAAAGAGCTGGAGGGGACAGGAGCTCCACAAGGAGAGCAACAGAACCAAAAAAATCTGGGCTCAGGAGTCTTTTCTGAGACTGATACTCCAACCAAGGACCATTCATGGAGATAAACCATGCACAGATATAGCCCATGGCAGCTTAGTGAACAAGTGAGTACCCTAGTAAGGGGAACAAGGACTGTCTCTGATATGAACTCAGTGGCTGGCTTTTGGGTCACCTCCCCGAGTGGGGACAGCCTTACCAGTCCACAGAGGAAGACAATGCAGCCAGTTCTGGTGAGCTCTGATAGACTAGGGTCAGATGGAAGGAGGGGAGGACCTACCCTGTCAGTGGACTGTGAGAGGAGCATGGGAAGAGAAGAGGGTGGGATTGGGTTGGAATGAGGGAGAGGGCTACAGCTGGGATATAAAGTGAATACATTGTAATAAATAAAAAAATAAATTAAAGTTTTAAAAGCCTCCTGATCCAAAAGTAAAGAACTCTGCAGCACCCCCATGCTTCCCACCATGCCGCTAATAGACTAATCCTCTAGAACTGTACGCAAGCCCCAATTAAATGCTTTCCTTTATAAGAATTGCTGTGGTCAGGTTATTTTTCTTCACAGCAATAGAACATTGACTAAGACAATGCTCAAATACATTACTTGAAAGTATAACATTACATCTTTTGTCCCTAAAGTTTCAGGCTCATTTCATAATGAAAAGTGCATGTAGTCAATCTTTAGTGTTGGAGGATGTTTTTGTGCACTGTGTATTCAAATACTGATTTCTGTATGAAGAGATCTGGTTTGCAATATGAACTTTGCCATTGGCATTATTACCAAAGCATCTCCGGTCTCAATGTTGTGTAAAAATTGTTCTCCATCACTTCTGATTGGTTAATAAAGAGCTTAACATCCAATACCTGGGCAGGAGAGGATAAGGTGGAACTTCTCATTCCAGTGAGGGGGTCCCAGGTGGAGACAGTCCCCATGAGAAAGTCACCATGAGAGAGTTGCCGTGGGGACATGGATGAACAAGGAGCAGCCAGGGTGAGACTAAAATGGCAGATAACAGGCTACGTGGCTGGGAAGGACAAGTTAGCGTAGTCAGGTTAGAATAGATGTTTATTTACCTAACTATAGTGGTTGAAACTTAGTAGTAAATATAACGGGTCTCTATGTCATTATTTGGGAGCTAGGGCAGGCATAGAAAGCCCATAATTTTATACTCTAGAGGTCTAAAAAGTCTAAGAGTTCCAGGACTGTTTAAATGTCTAAGTGCAGACTCTCTACTGAGACTCAGGCAATCTTTTAACTATGAGCCTCAGGTGGGGGAGAAGGGAGACAAGTTGTATGCTTCAGTAAACAATGGCAGGGAGTAAACAGTCTGTTCCAGAAGCAAGGCAGTGCCAGGCCAAAGTGAGCCTACAACCTCTAATTCTGGATCTTTGTTCAGCATCTGGGATTATTGGTGGCATCCTCTATGAATCGTTGACCTTGGGTAGCCCTACATGTAGAGGAATGTTAATTCAGAACATGGCTATTCTGCCAAGAGATCTCATCCAAAAGACTCTCCAGGTCTGTGTGATCCAGCTGGCAAGAGATCACATCCAAAGATCTTCTAGGTCTAGGTGATCTGGCTGGAAAACAAATACACCATTAATCCAGGAGACAGAGGCAAGCAGATCAGAGTTTTAGGTAAAGGAAAGCTTAAGTCCAGACACATGCTTTTAATCCCAAACAATATTAGTTTGTAGAAGAAAGCACCCATGTTTGAAAGTGATGTCTAAATGAATGGCAGAAAATATGATGAATCAGAGAAAGACTTGACAGAATAGAATACATCCAACTTTCCAAGAAGAGAGAGGTAAGGGAAGCCACTTAAGGAGTAACACACAATGAGAGAAGAGAGGAAGTTTTACCAGAACAGTAATATAGAGATAGGTTGCAGAGAGAGAACTCAAATGAAGACTAGATTAGCCAGAGAATGAGAGGGAGCCAGAAGATTAGAAAAGATTGCTGGACTTAGTTTGAGGCCAAGCAGAGCAATTCAGAGGCCAAGAGAAAAGACAGGTTGAATAAGTCAGCTGGGAGAGGAGTTTAAGCCAAAACAGCTGAACTGAATCAGCTAGCCCTGAGTTCAGTAACAAGAAAGGGTGAGCTTATTAAGCAGTAAGTCTCAAGGGCTGCAAACATATTAGGCCTAGATGATTATCTACCCAACTATGGTGTTGAAGCTTAGTAGTAAATATAATAGGTCTCCATATCATTATTTGGGAGTTAGGGCAGGCATAGAAAACCCATAATTTTACACTCTAGAGCTAGAAGCTTCTAGCTTCAAGGACTAGTCCTAGGGTTAGCAGAAGCAGGCGATAATCCTCCGAGACAACAATTGAAAGAGGAGAATAAAAGTTACTTTCACGCTACATCTCTGTCTTTGCTGGCTGTGGCATATGTGGCCTCTGTCTTTTCAGCTTCGCTCAGTGCCTGCAGCTTTCCTTAGAGAACAGTTCCCTTTCTGACATTTCCAATACCCCCAAATCTCTATTATAACTTAGGGTTCATCTTGACAGCTTCAGGCAGTGAAGGCCTCCTTGCAGGGAGGGAATTATACTCTGGACCACATTGCCTATACTCAGAGCTGTCTGGAACCTTGCTATAACCTTCTTATATCTTACATGCCTAAAAAGCCAGCACTCTACAGATGATGATACTAAGTACAGTTGCTAGCTTGAGATGTGAACTGGTCCCCTTGACCCATAGCTGCCATAGTTTCTGTATGCCTTTACAGCTGAAACTTGAAAAATATGTTCCATTTCCATCCAGGGCACCACTGTGGAGACACTCCACAGTGCAGGGAGCCTTTGGAAGGTGGAGAGGTTTTCATACCCAGGCAAAAGCCATGGTTTCTCTCTAATAGAGACAATTTCTTTAGCAGTTATAGACACTTTTCTCACATCTACCTTGTCTGTAACATTAACAGTGTTCATACTCATTGCTTTGCCAAACTCTATATTTTTCATAATTTCCTGACTTGAATTCTCATTATAAACCTAAATAAATGCATCATAGTCTAAAGACTGTGACATCTTGAAACTTCCTCCATCAAACAACTTATTCCGGCCCTTTGAATTCAAATTCACTCAAGTTGTCAGGAATGATACCAAGAACAGTTTGTCCTGTTGGGTCATTTGTTTTTGCCAGAATATACCACCAACAGGCTATGTTTTAATTCCCTTCATCATCCTTGTGGGACTTGGATACCCATGAGCCTATATGTCTCTATATTTCAATGCTGTGGTCCTCTGAGATCTTACCAGGATGGCTTATTATGCTTTACCTTCCAGGTCAAGAGTCTTTCCTCATTCCTCCAATAATTCAGTTCCAGAAGCCTACAAACCACATGTTCTGGGGACCAGAGGCACAGTATGTTTTCATTGCTGTGATCAAATATCTATCAAGAAGCATATGAAGGGAGGAGAGGTTTATCTCGGCTCATGGCTTAAGGGTTACAGTCATGCTGAAGAATACATTGTGATGAGATCAGATACTGTCATCCAATGAGAAACTGTTTGCTCACATCTCTTTGTATCAGGAAGTAAAGAAAGAGAAAAACTCAGATCCATCTGGCTTTCTCTATTCCCCCCTTTTCAGTCTGGGCTAAATTTATCATAGACTCACCTATGTGGTACGGTGCCATTTATTTGTGAGTCTGTGCCTTCAGTTGATCATGTCTGGAAATGCCCTCAGAAGCACATCCAGAGATGTGTCTCCTAGGCGATTCTAAACCCAGTCAAGTTGGCAATGAAGATTAACCATTGCCAACAGGATGAGAGCAGAGCTGTTGTTGGTGTATGTTTAATAAGTAGTAATGATGTTATTAATACAGGCAATGTAGGCAGAGCTGTCACACCAACAAATCATGAATCCTACAAATGAACGGTTATGCGGGGGGAGTTGTGCGGGGGGGTTATATTGCACGGAATATGTGGCAGTCTGTAGTAGGAAAAAAGACTGATCAACTAGATATATTGTGATGTGTACAATAATAAAATAAATACAAAGTACAAAGGTGGCAAACAAATGACTTTGAATAGACAAAGAAAAATGGCTTTCCAGGTGAAGTTGAAGTCAGGAAATAGATAGTCATGTCATAATTGTTTAGTAGATGGGAAACACAATCAAGATGGAGAAAGAAGGTACAGTGTGGGAGTGGGGATGGGGGTGGGGAAGGATGGTTATATTGTATACTTTCCCATATCCTTGTGTGTAGACAGCAGAGGTTAACTTTGATATGTTTTCCTCTATTGCTTTTCCACTTTATTTCTCATGATGAGGCTTGGCTAGGATGGCCAAGCAAGCCCATGAACCATCCTGTCTCCACTTTCAGCACCAAAATTATAGGCATGCACTGCTATGCCTACCTTCTATTTATATGTCTGCTAGGAATTCAAATTCAGGTTCTCAGGCTGGTTTGGCAGCATTTTACCTACTCAGTCATCTCCTCAGCTCAGAAGGGATAACTTCTAAGGTACATTTTATGTTGAAAAAAAAATTTCCTCCTCTTTGGAATTTGAGTAATGGGAAGAGCTGTCATCAATCTTGTGTTTCCATTAAGTCTATCTGGAGCACAGGCTGGTTTGCAGAACCTGAGTAGTTAGGTTCTAACAGAGTTGCTAGGTGAGTCTAGCCAGGTTTCCTGAGTAGATGACTCTGTTTATTCTCTTGTGATGTATTTCAGCTTTTCTACAAATCTTCCAGAGAAGTCTTTCTTGGTCTTTTCTACTTTCTTCTCTAATGAAGATGGAATGAGTAGTCTCTTCTGAGACACTTGCCTAACTGGCTGGTCCTTACTCTACTCTTTGTTAGGCTGTTCCCACTAGCCAGCTACTAGGTTGCCTAGCAACCGCTGATGTAATCACCTGGCACCACCAGGTGCAGGGAATTTAACCCACTTGAGCCCCTGCGCATTCTCTCACTTTCTCTGTTTCTCTTCCTATTCTCTGTCTCCTCTGTCTCTCTGGGGTGCTCCTTCCCCTTCCCACAATAAACTTCCTTCCTCATACCAAATATGTTTCGGCAGATTTATTATTATAACACTCCCTACTGAGTAGAGCTGTGGGTAGATGGAGGGTGACCACTTGGCACAACCAGAATCCATCCTACCATTATAGCTAGAATATAAAGTTACCCATCCTCCACCACTCCCCATTCTTTTGGTTGACCATCCACTTTCGGGTTTTGATTCTGGTAACTTAAATAAAGTCCTCTGAAAGTAATCCCTTCCCTCACTCCAGTCTGAGACGATGAGAGACACCATAAAAAGCAGCTCTATTCAGGACAAGATCTGTCCTGACAGACGCCAGCTACTGTCTATTTCAAAGGCAGGGTAGAGAGTGAGGGCAAAAAATATTTGGTTTGGTTTGGTTTGGTTTGATATTTTTCCAGAACAAAGGCATGCACAAAGTCTGGAGCCTTGTTTTTCTTTCAAAGAAAGGTTTGAATTATTTTTTTTTAACTAAAAATAGAAAAAAAAAAGAAAAATAAACCGTTATTGCCTCAAAATGGCTAGAAAAAGATCCTTTACAATGCTAATGTGGAAAAGATAGAAGATTAAAAAGAGGAGAAACTCGAGTGCAAGATGATATGCACAGACATATGAAGTTAGATAGCAGCAGCGCTTCTCTGGGTAACTGGGAATCCAAGGTCCCCCCTATGGCACCCCCCTGATGTACAATAAAGCCAAAGAGACAAAGACAAGTAAAACAACCCATCAACTTATTTTTTAACTTAAAAAAATGTTTTATTTTATATGTATGAGTGTTTTGCTTACATGTATGCATGCGCATTGTGTGTATATGTGGTGTCTATGGAGGTCACAAAAGGGCATTGGCTCCTCTGGAACTGGAATTACGGATGGTTGTGGGCCGCCATGTAGATGCTGGGAATCAAGCCTGGGTCCTCTGCAAGACCAAACAAATGCTCTTACTCAATGTGCCATCTCTCTAGCCCCCGCCATCAACTTCTTTCTAAGCGACTATGGCCTTGTTCAGGTTTTATGGTGGCTTTAGCTAACTTGAAGTGCTCAGAAGGGATCATTTTAGAACCCACATCCTCACAAAACCCCACTCTGCAGAAAACTTTAAAGCTAGAGTACAAAGGGAGATGGAAAATCACCCTGAATGACTATCAAGAAAAGCTTTGGCAAAACTGAAACGTTAAAGTAGCATCTGCAAGCTGCTAAGTGATGGGCAGATTGGGGGTGGGAGGGGGATTAGAAAGTTGATGTAAGAATTCTCAGCTATGCAAACAATAGTCATTATTTGAGATGTTTTTGGTACCTTAATAAGATGCATTTAAGTGTGTGTGTGTCCATGTAGAACCCAGGGTGGTTCCTGACCTTCAGGTGTGGAACTCCCGTGAGCATTCAGCACAGACACTAAATTTTGGAAAAGAGTTAGAAGCTAGCAAGGTAGATGGCGTGTGTGAGGCCACAGATGAAGAAAAACTGTCATGGGAAAGGGCTTCATTTACCTGAGAACATCCTTGTGAATTTGTAACTGTTTCTGTTGCTGTGACAAAATACTGGACAAAAGCAACTTCAGGAAGAAAGGGTTAGCTTAGGTTCCCATGCACCGGGAGGAACTGTCCATCAGGGCGGGGAGTGGGAAGCAAGTGGGTGCGGCCTTTGGGAACGGGTAGTAAAGACAGAGTGCTCAACTAGGTGTTTCTTCTTTTTCTCTTTATTCATTCCCGAGAGTCCCAGTCAGAGTGTTTTCCCCTCGGTTAAAATGAAAATACTCTCGCAGATGCCCAGCAATACCGCTCCTTAAAGATGCCAAAGCAAAGGAAGACTAACAACCACACCTTGCATTATGATTCCCACACAACCCCCTTTTTTTGTCCTTTGCTTTTTAGACAGAGTCCCACAAAGTAGCCTAGGCTGTCCTGGAACTCAGAGATCTGCCTGCTTCTGCCTTCAGAGTACAGGGATTAAAGGTGTGGGCCACCACACCCAGCCCTGCCTTGCATCTTAAAAGTTAAATTGATTCCAAGTAATTTAACTTTTAAGATAGCGTATCAGGCTTGTTCCTTAAAGGCATTGTTTCCCAGAGTTTCTTCTTTCTTCTGTTTTTTTGTTTTGTTTTGTTTTTCAAATATGACCTACTTGGAAAGGGCAAGAGTTTTTGTTCCAGGGAAAGAGAACAGAGAGGCTTATCTCAGGATGAATGAGCAGACTGCTAAGGGGGATCCTCCCTTCCTGGTTAGGGAGGAGGACATAGATATCTCAGGAAGTCTTGGACCAGGTGGAAATAGTATGTTAGCCTTTACTTAATAGGAACAGAGCAAGCAGTGTGTTATGGAGTCCAAGGAAAGATCATCTTCCAAGTCTTAGTCTGCCCTGCCCACCCCAAACCTCTGTAAGACGTCTCTATGTCCTGCCATAATAGGAAGTGAAGGGGGTGGGTGAGAGGCATATAATCATTGCACAGTAAGAATAAACCCAGTGGCTTAATAAATAAAATAACGCAGGGGCAGTATTGCTTCTTGAGATTATATTTCAAAGAGAAAGGAGGGCTATTATTTCTAAATCAATTTAGATAGAAAAGAATAAGATAGAAGTGTTGTGCATTAGATTCTTTGTCCCTGTTCCTCTCCTGACCATATTTTAAAAGTAAAGGTAAAAAAAAAAAAAATCTCAATGAATTTTAGTAAACACTATTCCAGAGCAAAATGGAGAACAGAATGAAGAAATATTTTACACCGAGCCAAGTCCCTGCCAGTAAGTTGCTGATGTAACTTTTTGGTGTACATTCTGGCATTCCCCAGCCATTATAACTGACTGTGCTGTTTGAGTCTGATGTCTTGTCACATGGATTTGCTTTATCATTTCTTCCACTATAAAAGCAGAACTCCAAAATCGCTACATCTCGCCCACCAAGACTCTGCTATTGTGTAGCCATTTACACCAAAAATGACTGTATTTGGTTAAAATTAAAACTGAATAAATTTTATTAGAACTTCCCGCCAAAATGTATAGGCCATGTAGACCCATTTATATGCTCCTGAGGGTTGTCATGTCATACAATTGAAATGCCAGGACCTAGGATAGACCCCACCCTGTCCCTTGAGTAATTGTGCTCAGCCTCAGTTGTCACATCTGTAAGATGGACACGTGCTCCGGAAGCCACATGTTACAGGTACTCGCTCAGCATTACTGCTTTCTCAGTGAGAAGCTTCAGGATCTCTCGGTAGAACAGGAAATTAGTGAGTGCGCTTGGATGCATGCAGTTGACACCTGAGAACAGTGGGAGATCTCTTCTCATCGGCTTGACATTATGTTCCCATCAACTCAATATTCCAGGCAGCCAATTCAATATTTTTCTCAGTTTTCCTAATTTGTCTAATTAACGTTTTACAGTTGGTGTCACAGCTGAGGATTTTCTAGCACAAGGTCATGATATATTACACAATTTGGCAAAATTTCTGAAATACATTCTTCCTAAACTTATAATTCCCTCTGTCAAAGACCTGGCCTGCAGCAATTCAGGGCCCTATAAGAAAACCCACAGGCCAGCCACTGAGAGAGAAGCCCGTATACTCTAAAGATCTGTGCAAACCAGTGGTGAAGATAGGTCAACAAAAACAAATGGACAAAAACATTTTTGTAGACTTGATTGATGAGCCAGCCAATGATCTAGAGTTGCACAATTCAGAAACACTTGTGGAGTTTGAAAGAGCAGAGCTGGAATTAAGCTTAGATAGAACATTTTTTTTTTTTTTATCAGTAAGCACAACACTTGCTTCCAAGGCTTTTGAGAAACTAGGAGCCTTAAAGGAGTTGTGGTTGTTCCATTTTTAATTTCCAAGGTATAATTGCTCTCTCATTGCTTGCTTCAGGATTGGCTTGGTTGTGCTGTGGTAAAAGGCAATCTCATTACAGAGTATAACAATGGTTATCATCCCTATGATATGTCTCTCATGGGTCCATCAGAGCTCTTCTCCACAGACACATGAAGGAATCTGGGCAGAGGGAAAAGCTGCTGTTTTATAGACCTAGGATGTGAAACATGAAGACTCCTTAGTTATAATGATAGAGGGAAAGGGAAAAATGAAAGAACTGGCGACTTGGGTTAGAAAGATGACTCAACTATAAAGAACGTGTTTGCTTCTTAAAGAGGACCAGGTTCAGTTTCCAAACATAGTGTGGTCCACAACTGACCAGAACCCTGGTTCTTGGTGATCAGACACTCTCTTCTGGCTTCTGTAGCTGCTGCCTTTGGTGGTGCACATATGTACATGCAGACAGCTACATATACACAGCAAATAATATAAATAAATATTTAAAAATGCTCTTTAAAAAAGGAATTGGCTACTGATTGGCAATCCTGTAATACCTATTTGTGCTTTATCAGGCAAAGTCCAGTGCTTAAACCTAACTGTGAGGGAACTGAGAAATATAGAGGAAGAAATCGAATATTTGGTGAACATAGCTCTATATTCTGTTTCTTCTGCGTTAGCAATTTCTAATTTAGTTCACTAAGATTCAGCATCTATTTCTAGGCAAGGAACATATATATATATATATATATATATATATATATATATATATTTGGCTAAGTTATCACAATTTGCAATTAAAATAAACAATTAGATTTACTTTCTTGCCAAAAGAAACTAGGCTTTTATTTTTTTATTGACTCAGTATTTATTAGTATAATCCAAAATTTTTTGAGCATTCCATGTAATGGGTTTTTAAATTATATTTTACCTACCATTAACTGATCTATTATGTAGATAGAGAAGGCATATCTGAAAAAAAAAAAAAATCCTGCACAAGGCAATAAGTTAACTGGCAGTCAGATTAGCTGGTTCACCAGGTCTGCGAAAGGGTTGTCTCAAATTCCCAAATTCCCCAAGATGCTTTTAAGGCAAAGGTCAAATACTTTTATTCTCATCCACCGCCCTCTGTGACAGGGCTGAGGAAGGAAATACTTCTTTCTCCTCATGCACTCTGTGCTTTGTACCTCCAAAAGAAAGTCTCAAAGACCAGAATTTTTACATGTTTTTTATGGTTGGTTCATGTAAGTCATCGTTCATGAAACCACAGTATCTCTCAAACAAGAGCTGTCTGTCACCAAGTCCCATTAAGTGTCATCATGGTATCAGCAGGGGAAAAATTTAGCTGTGAGCTTGCAAGACTGTGGGTCTGTGGGTTTGTAAGGTGTGTGTATGTGGGTTGAGTGGGTGGGTAGGTGGGTTTAGGAATATATGTGTTTCTGTTTACAGGGCTGGTGGGTATGTTTCTGCAATAGGCCACAAAATGACTTCTAGGGATTTCTGCTTGTCTGTGTCAAATTGCTGACAATTCTGAAATTTCCACATCCAAGCTATTGTCAGCATTTTAATAATTTGTCCCTTTTTGAACTTATTTCCCCTTCTCTTTTTCCTTGCTGGTTCTATTCTGAAGATACTCATTGGGGAAAGGCTAATGGATCTATGTATAGCCTGTTGACCAGGATCTCCAGCCCTCTGGATAGGACTGCAGAGTCCTTGGCTGTAGAGGAGTTTTAATCTAGTAACATGGCTGCGCTGGCAAGAGATCACATCCAAAGACTTTCTAGGTCTATGTGGTCTGACTAGAATGCAGACACACCCTGGATTACAGTATGATCTGGCTGGAATACGGACATACTTAGTATGCACCATTAATTCCAAACAATGAAGGTAAGTTTAGTTTATAAAAGGAAGCATCATGTTTGAAAGTGATATCTAATTAAGGGGCAGACAAAGTGACCAATCAGAGAAAGATTTGACAGAAAGAGTCAGAGATAGGATATGCCTAACTCCCAGAACAGGAAAGGAAAGAGAGGGTACTTAGGAACAATGCAGGGAGAGAGGAGATATTTTTTTCCTGAGTGTTTTCCTTCTTTTCTTTTTTCTTTTAAACAAGTTCCCCCTCCCCCCCCCCCCACTGGGACAGTTTTGCCGAAGACTGCAGAGAAAACAAGCTAGACACAGGTGAAGAAAACAAGCTAGACACAGGTGAAGGTTGAGTGAGCCTGAAAATGAGAAGGAACCAGAAGATTAAAACATATTGGCAGAATTAGTTTGAGCCAGACAGAAAAATTTAGTCAGAAGTCAAGGGAAGCTAGTTTGAATCAGTCAGGTTGGAGAGGAGTTTAGAACTCAGCTGTTCTAGCTGAGTAGCTAGAACTAGCCAGAGAGAGTTCAGAAAGACCTAGAAATCCATGGGAAGGGCTCTCATCTCATCCTCTCATCTGAAAAAATAAAAATGATATTTATATTTACACTTGGTATTTTCTGAAGGCCTGTTTTAGACATTGTGCTTGAAAAGCACTACTGTCCCCTTGCTTAAGACTGGGAAACTAAGTGGCAGATATTGCAACTTATTTTCTAATATCTACCTTCCCTTATTCTTTGTTTTGTTGCTGTTTTATTTTTTATTGTTGTTATTTGTTTTGTTTTGGTTTTTTTTTTTTTTTTTTTGAGACAAGGTTTCTCTGTCCTGGAACTTGCTCTGTAGACCCAGCTGGCCTCAATCCTGAAGACCCACCTGACTCTGCCTCCCAGTGCTGGGATTAAATGTGTGTGCTGCCACTAAACACCTGCCCTTCCCCTTTTAATGACAGATTTGGCACATTCTACCTGGGAAAATGGATGAGAACTTCCTTCTGCTAGTTTGTGGTTTAGGCCAGAGGGATGTAAATAGAGGCTTCTTTTTTTTTTTTTAATTTTATTTTTATTTTTTTAATTTTTTTTTTTAGCCATTGGTAAAGTTAAGTTTAAAAAAGAGAGAGAATTGTCTACCTTTGCATTTTTTTTATACATTCTGTAGATTTGGAGTTTAGAGATGACAGAATCTGATTGAGGTTTTACCATGTCCAGTTAGATCATGGGCTGAGTGTGTGTCCCTGTGTCTGTCTTCCTGTGTGCCTTTGCTTGGTGTTCTTTTATGCCTCATCATGCAGGTAACCAACAGCTGCTTCCATGATGCTATGCATTGATTTCATCTGCTTTAAACCTCTACTCAGTCCATCTGCTCAATGCTGACCTTGGGGAACAGAGCGACTCCCCTGTGCTTTGTCAGCTCAGTTCCAAAATAGTGCTTAGAACAGAGAGGAGACCAGCCAGGAGAGGGGTTCATGTGTGGGGAGAGCAATTATGGTAACTCCCAGGCCCCATCTCTTGACTGTCCCATCCACTGGGACCTTTGACCAGGCTCTTAACACTAACTTCTCCATTTTTGGTTTCAGCCTGCATTACTAATCTAGACTGTATCAAGGTTAATCAAGGTGGACACTAAGCCAGCATGTAACAGTTTCTTATTGACTGGTTGACCAATGTTCATTTCCTGCCTTTCCAGGAAGCCCCCTGGTAACAGCTTTGAGAGAAAGACAGCCATAACCTGCTTGGTACTCCCCAAATCCTCCTCTGATTAGTTGTTAACCCCTTCTTCTGCTCCCAGCCAGGACTCCACTCTACTATTAATGACGTACGTGCCAGTCTTCCTAACAATTAGAAAACGCTTCCCTGTTTTTTCACTCATATATACACACAGAAAAGGAGGTAGTGTGTAATTGTGCACTACATTTTACAAAAAGGAACTTTAGCCTCGGAGGCATTAGCTTTTAGAAGGTCATACAGTTTGGGTCATACATAATGCTATTTTTCAAAACCCTGCTTTTAGAAGTCTGATACAGTTATGTATGCTTCAGCTTGAGAAGAAACTTAACACTCACAACTATCATGACAGTATCACGAGCTATAGATCAACTATTGAGTAAGAGTGGAGCTGAGTCCATTGGCCGATGCAAGGAACCTGGCCTCATGGTCAAATGGTTAGTGCTTGGAGTCTTGCTTTTCATACTCTGTATGTATATGTGACTTTTGGCGTGCTTTTAATTCTCTTTGCATCACAGCTCTCTTCTTCTTCGAGAAGGATTAATAACATGTATTTTTAGGTATGTCTTGGAGATTAGAACGAGGTGTGAAGTGGCTGGCACATGTTGGAATCCATTATGTATCAGATATTCATTTCCACTCACTCCTGTTTTATTATGCTTCTTTCTCCTTTTCAGGGACCCACCGACACCAGCCTCTTCTTTGTCTTCCGTCCTCCAGCTAGCCCCTTAGCTAAGCACACTGAGGAGCACAAGCTCCCTCAGATGAGAGCTGGGTCAGGTCGGGGCACTGGAGCCCTTTCCACATGTTTCTGCAGTGGGTCCAGTTTCCAGAGTGAATATCTGGACCCTTTCAACAAAGTAGTCTCCAGGGGGAGGAACGAATGCTTGCAGCATTTCTGTGGGTTTTTGCATTGAAACAGATGAATCCACGATGCATGAAAAGGCTGTCAGGCAGGCCGAGGGAGGCTGAATGCTGGTGCAAAGCTGGGCATCTGTTACTCCACGCCCTAATGTGGGGTCTGTTCTCCTGGGTGAACCAAGGCCTAGCCAGACAAGCAGTACCATTGTAAAGTCCTGACAATAGACAAGCAAGGGGACTTGGCTGTGATGGAGAAATCCACACCCCTTTTGAGTTTTAAAGGAAGAGAAGCTGGGGTCCAAAGCCTGCCTTATTAGAGACAGACAAATCACCCAAACTGATCTTTATTATGGATGCCTAGCTATTGAATTTCCTCTGCTCTGTAAAGCCTATTGATTTTGTGACAGTCAAAGATAAGTTATGCTCATGAAAGCTTTTCTTTTTCCTTCCCTTTTCCTTTACAACATATTTTTCCAGACATATTGGCATTGGGGATTGGGGATTTTGAGTAAAACTCTTACCAGTTTGTTTCGATTTAAGGATAAGCTGGTGCTCCACTGTGGCCAATGACTTTTATTTATTTATTTTTAATTTTAATTTTTATTTATTTTTACTTATTTTTAGTGGTTTACAGTGCAAAATAAATGTGGCAGGAATCTCCTGACCTGGGGTCATTCTACTGATTTCAGAGTCCAGTGGAGATGTTCAGGCATCCCAGGCATGTCTGGAATTCCAACAATAGTAGGGTTCCGCTTATCCACCCCTTGTCCTTTCCACCACCCTAGATTGCTCCTGTTAACTCGAGAGCTCTTCCCACCAAGCCAGACTATAAAGTCACTCAACCAACTCAACCAAAACATGGGAAGGCGGCCCGTGAAGGAAACACCTGCCATCATGTGTGATGCATATGGACCTTGCAGGTACGGACGCCTTCAAGCAGAGGCAGGGCCTCTCAAGCTGGAGATGTTTTTCTCTAAATGTGTGAATATAGTCTCCACACTTTGCTGAAGAGTGGGCTTCGCCTGGTAATGTATTCTGCATTCTATCACATTATAAAGACATTTTGGCAATGCATGTAAAAGCAAGACAGTCTAGCTCATACTGGTGCCGTTTGAAGAAACTGTTTCAAATAGATTGAGATGACAAAAGTACCTCCACTGTATAGTACAGATGCCATTTTAAGCCATAAATAAGAATGAAGTTATGTATGATCATAACTAGATATTACATATAAAGTATATACATATATATATCATATATCACATATCGTAGATACATTTGACACATGAAGTACTCCAATGCATAAAGATGGCTCTAAGGACATCCTGGTTAATAACGACATACTCATTCACTCATTCATTTAAGAAAATACATACTGAATATTGACAGGCTCCAGGAACATAGTAAGCGCATCATGAATTATTTTCTCTCTTGGAAATTTCAGCGAGCACAAGTCTGTAATTAGCTGGCTAAGAAACCTGTATCCCCATTTCCCAGAGAGGGAGGGGTAAGAGCAGTGCGTTGGCAGGGCTGCCTCTCTCTGAGTGAAGACTGTCACTAGCAGTTACGGGGCTAGAGAGGAGATTTCAGGAAAGTTTACAGAAGCACTGTGACAATTCCTCGCCATCAATATGCATAGAATGGTTTTCCCAAGTGAGCAGAACAAAATCCTTTTTGTTTTTTTCTAAGTAAGCAGCCTCTCATGGGAAAGGAGGTGGAGAGGCACCCCAGCTGGCAAGCACACATCTATTTCCAATGGGGCATAAAATCCACTTGACGTTAGACCATGAATGAGGAGGAAGGAGGGCTTTCTCCCCTTCACAAGAATGAAATCATTTTTCATGCTTACAGATCCATTAGAGGGCACATGCTTCGTTGTAGACTTATCACCAAGTGCCGCCTACTCAAATGTCTTTCTTTTGATAGACCTTGTGGTTAGATTGTTTTTAAAAAAGAAAAAAAAATAAAGAACAGAAAAAAGCACGCTTGCTGTGTCCAGTCATGACTTTGCAAGGGGTGCTCTTTCACGATGCACCCATTCTGCTGACATCCCTGGTGACAGGGAGAATCTAGATGGTTCATGAGAGAGAGGGTTCTGAAACCCGGACAAAGCAAAGACGAGCCCAGGGAAGGAACGAAGAAAGGAGTGATGGGTGGCCAGCCCCTGGACCAGACATCAGGGCCTCTGAAAGGGAAAATAGCTCAACAAAGGGCAGAAAGGCACAGAAACAAACCGTTATAACTTTATCTGAGGTGACTACTTCTTATTCCAGCCTCTCAAATAAAAAAGATTGTATCATAAACAGTTTTTTATCTTTAAAAATATACACATTATTATTTGTATGTGTGTTATTATTATGTGTATTTGTGATTGTTTATGTGCACTAGTCTTCTGAAAGAGCAGCAAGAGCTCACAACTGCTGGCCATTTCTCTGGCCCCTAATAGATTTATATGAAATTGTTTTAAGTATATGAAATTATTAAACTTAATTACATTTATATTTTGTGCTGGCTAGTGTTTATGTCAACTTAACATAAGCTGGAGTCATCAGAGGAGAATGAACATCAATTAAGAAAATGCCTCTATAATATCTGAATGTAGGAAGGCCTGTGTGGCCTTTTCTTAGTAACTGATGTGGGCTGGACCAGCCTATTGTGGGTGAGGCCACCACTAGGCCACTGGTCTCGGGTTCTATAAAAAAGCAGCCTGAGGAAGCCACGGGGAACAAGCCAGTGAGCAGTACTTCCCCATGGCCCCAGCATCAGCTTCTGCCTCCGGGTTCCTGCCGAGTTCCAGTTCCTGCCTTAGCTTCCTTATAATGAACTGTGACTCAGGATATATATAAGCCAAATAAACTCTTTTCTTCCCAAGTTGCTTTTGGTCATGGTGTTTCATCACAGCACTAGTAACCCCAAGACATATTATAACTCCATATTGAAATGATTCTCCAATTCTCTGCCTCATGGATAATTTCTTTCTGGTCATCTCAGACCAGATGTTTAAATGTTAGATGTGTGATTTTTTCTTTTTTTTGAGACCAAAATGCTGTTGAAATACATGGAGAACCAGAGATACTAGGTTTAAATCCTTGATCTACATCTTACTTGTTTGTAGACACTGAAGTTACCGTCTCTAAGCTTCAACTCACTTCCTCATAAAACAATTGCCTTAATGTTATTATAGCCAAAATAAATTTTAAAAAGAAGAAAGACCTTGTAGGTGAGAGTTTGAGACAGACTATGTCATCAAACCATGTCATGTCCTATCCCCAGAAAAGGCTCAGAGTAAGTGATGTACCCATGCCGTCTGTAATATCTCATCCCGTTGGTTTCATGGGAGTTGTTTCAAACAGCAGAGTGGAGGGGAGTGAGGTTTCTAAGCAGAGACTTCTCAGGCATGTGCTTCTCCTCCTTGATCTTGCGATTTTCCTTACAACTATGAAACACACTGGTAGCAGCTCCAAAATAAGAAAGAAATGACCATTCACCCTGGCATGGCTGAATCCAAATGGCCAGTAGAGCCATGACTAACCTGCACACTCAGTACAAGAAAAGTGGTATTTACCGTAATACTGTAAAAGTGACTAACAGAGTGTTTAAGAACAGTTTGTGTCTTTCTTTTCCCTTTTGAGAGTCCTAAATAAAAGCATATAAGTAAAACAATAAAACCTCTGCTTTTTGTTTTTATTGGGGGGGGTATAGGCTTGGATAGTACTGAGACATAGCTGTTCCTTAGATCTCCAGCCTGCATTATCAGTCCTTAAAGTGTCCAAGTCTGGAGTCCTGTCGGCTTTACTCCCTAGTCCTCATCTTAGTCAAGGCCATGGTGTCAGGTTAGGGTCTCCTAACCTGTTCTAAATTGTATTTTGGGACAACAGATAAGAGTATCAAATTGCCATTATTCCCAAAAAGAAATGAATAAGAAGAGGATATGGAAATCAAACACTTTCATCCTGAAGGACAGTATTGTTCAGTGAGTTCTCTGGTTAAACAGACTTCATGCTACATCAATCTGCTGTTTCCATTACATCAATTCCGATGATTTCTACATTAGAAAAAAAAAAAACTTGAGACATCATGACTGTTCCATAATTCACAACATCAAATATTCCACTGAGTATATAATCTAGAAGTAAGCTTTCGGCAGATCCCAAGGGTTCAGGGAAGGGATTTACAATGGAATCCTGAGAAATGACTTTTGGGTAGTGTTGTGTACTTTTTCTGAGGAAATATGAACAAGCATCTACTCACTCCAGATACAATAAGAAGTATTTTTTTAGTCATGTCTACATTAGTGTAGCAGTGAGATTTTTTGAGTTACAGGAATGTGGGTGAAAAGATACTTACAGCATGGGTAATGACTTGAAAAAGCCACATCCCTAGAGGTCCCTGTGGTTTGAGATTCTCCTCTACCCAGCAATTATTACTGCTTCTATAACTTTGGGGAGAAGCCTTGAGAATCTTGTTAGTTTCAGGAACTTCCTGCGAAGTATGAATTGTTTATATTCTACCTTTAAGTTTTGTTTACCACCTGAGTCTTAATGTTCCTTCTGCCAAGACTGAATGTTTTAATTCAAAGGAAGTGCTGAATGAACACTGTAAATAAGCCAAAGTTTAGAATTTAGGAAACACTAGGAAGAAGAGATGACTTGCTTGGATGGAAATAAAATCAAGGACTGAGACATGAGAGGCTCAGATCTATTGCCACTATCTCTTAGACCTTCTTATAGTTATATGGGGACTAACTGTCTGTAAGGAGATTTTAATTCAAGGATTTTATTTTGTCTTTTTTTTTTTTTTTTCTTCCAGAGCTGAGGACCAAACCCAGGGCCTTGCACTTGCTAGGCAAGCGCTCTACCACTGAGCTAAATCTCCAACCCCAAGGATTTTAATATACAGAAAAGATTGTTTAGCCTTTGATGAATTCCTGTTGTTGATAGATGTAGTATAGGTTACATGGAATTAGAAAGCTTATCCTAAGGGAACTCTATAGGAAAGAGGGAATCAAGAAGGCCAAAGCAGAATGTGCTTCCTCCACAAACCTTACCATTGTCACACAGGACTTTGTGATGTTTGTAAATAGATAGGACCACTCCATCAAATGAACAAAAGTGGTTCAGTAGTCACTAAAAATATAAAAGAATTCAAGGAGCAAACTGTGTTTGCCTTTTCCTCCTGTATTCACCAACTATTTATTTATTCATTTATGTATTTATTTATTTTTATTTTTTTAGAGGGTGGAAGTTAGTTTAAGGGCAAGAAAGAAGAGACTAGTTTTTCTAATACTATGGTGCCTGTGACAAGAAGACACCTTTTGGGAATTAGGTTAATTAGAATGATGAAGTCTCTTATGGAACGTAGGAAGATTCAGAGAGTAAAAACTTGAAGAGACAGCATACTTTATAAATAACACAACAGCTAAGCATTGCCACAGTCTTCGTCTTAGATTTACATTTCTAAAAACAAAGGGTCGAAGTACACAGGAATAGCACGTGAAGTCCCAGGAAGCTCTGAGCTGGCAGAACCAGCCTCCATGGCTTATTTGCAGCCGGCAGCTACCGCGTAAAGCGTCCTTCGCGTGTTCTGAGCAAACCCAGCCGCAGGAGATCTGCGCGCACCCTGAACTGTCTCTTCCCCCCCCCCCCCCCGCTCCCTCGTCAGCATCTTCACCGCCTCCCTTGCCAGCCCTCACCCCAGTGCGCTCCTACCTTTAAATTATTCAGAGCGTTTTGTTCATTTCCCACGGTGCTTACAGTTTTCCAGTTTTTATCAGAACACATTCTATGTTACTTCTACTAAATTATAAGCTGTGCAAGGCAGAGAGTATAGCCAATGTCTCAACACAGCAAAGGCATGAAGGTTCTTAAATTCTGCAAGAGAAGTGCTGAGACCAAGACCATGAAAACAAAAAAGAAGCACCAGCATTTATTTTAATGTCCAGTCCCCTTTTATCGCTCCCCCTGGTATTTTATTAGTCCTTCTAGATAGTGTATAGATGCACCTTATTTACAAGAGTTAAAGTATTTCCAGAGGTATTGTAAATCAGCGGTTGCCATGGCAAACCATGACAACCATTTTCAGTTCCTTTTGCTTTGTTTTTCTATTACCTCGGTATTTATCAATTGCTCCTTTATTGCTTTCATGGATATTTTGTACGCATATGTGTACCTGTGTGCATGCATGCATGTGTGTGCTTGTGTGTGTAGTGTAGTGTATGTCTGTGCAACACACAAGCGAGCACAGGAGTGCGTGTCCCTGAAGCGTATGCAAATCAGAGCAGGACGTTTCTATCTTAGGGTTCCTAGGCAGCCTTTCACTGAACTAGAAGCACTCAGTTTCAGCTAGGCTGGGTCTGGCCAATGAGCTCTAGGGGTCCACCAGTCTGTATCCCACAATGCTGGGGTAATAGCACACACAGCCATACCCCACTTTTTATATGTGTGTTGGGATTCCAACATAGGTCCTTATGGCTGTATAAAAAGTATTCTTTCCCACTGAGCCATAATGCCCAGCCCCCTTCATGAGGGTTCCTCCCTGCCCCACCCCCACACCTCCCGTGGCCCATGTCCATCAATTCTTCACTACAAAGGATAAGACTGGAACTTCCTTCCATCATCTTGCCAGGCATGTCTTCTTATTTCCGTCCCTTAATATAGTTGCATCTTAATTTGGTCATAGCTGTCATCTGTACATTGTACCTCATTTAATTTTGTAAAAAAAAAAAAAAAACAAACAAACAACATATAATTATTGAAATTTGCTGGGGAGGACCAGAGTGGCATGACGTCTTCTAGGCATGATAGGGTTGCTGTGCTCGTGAGCGCACAGCAGGGTGGTTGTCTGCACAGGTCCAGCCAGTCAACATTCCAGAGCTGAGGGAGGGAGGGAGGGAGGGGCTCATGAGCCTCCACCACCAACTGAGGAGCTAGTTGACAGTCTCTCTGGAAGGAGAATCAGTTGTTTTGTTTTGTTTTTATAAGGGTGTGTTCCTCAAGGGTAGGCCCACCAGAATCTATGGACGTACGGCAGCACAAATTGGACTCAGTGCCTTATTGGGAAAGAGAAAAAGGATGATGTGAACTTGGGAGGGGTGGGAACGTGGGAGGTGTTCTGAAAGGAGTTAGGGAATATGCTGAAAATACATTCTATGCATGGATGACCTTCTGATAGAATTAACACAGTTTTCCGTTTAATAGATAACAGTGTCTTTCTCCATTTCCTGTATGCTCGTCAGTAATTAAGCCCCCGATTCTTCTTCTCTTCGCATTTTCTGGGTATCGGGCATCCCACCAGCCTCCTCTGTGGAAGCCCTTTCTCCTGAGCTGCTGAAGTGTGTGCTGGGGTCTCCTGATACACAGTGGCTTTGTGGGGACACCCTGCTTCATTCTCCCACGGAAGACCTCCATCTTCCACTGTTTAATGGAAGAAACTCTCACAGAGCTTCCTAGGGAATCATTTCAAACTTTTTTTTTTAACACCCTCATGTCTAAAAAGTATCTTTGTTCTACCCTTAATAATGGACTGAAAGTATAGCTGACTCTAGATTTAATTTAGATTTTTAGATTTAATTTAGATTATTTGCTGACTCTAGATTAAATTTAAATGGCAGTCAGACAATTACACATCTTAAGGTGTCTACTAGTCAATGTTAAGAAGTCTAAAGCCTTCTAATTTTTTTAATCTTTGTACAGGAACATTTATCTTCTTTCCAGCAATGTGTACACTCTTCCTTCATTCCCACTAGACAGAAACCTCTTAAAAATATGACCTGATGTTTGTTGTTCTGCGTTGTACTGGATGGGCCATAAAAAGACCAATGATAACATTTTGCATCAATATATAACATGTCTGAGCTTCTTCCCTAATCCACTATAAACGATCACTTTAAAAGAGTTGTTCTGAAATATAAACAATTACAACAGAAGTCACATAATTTGTTCTAATGACAGGAAATATTGTTTGTTCTTGTAAGGATTTTGTGTTGTTTGTTTATTTGCTGGTTTGGGGGACAGAGTCATACTCTGTAGTCCAAGCTGGCCTTGAACTTCTCGTCTTCTTCTGTTCCTACGAGCACAACAGATAGATACATGCCACTATGCCTGACTCCAACATGTTTTAGTGATCTGAAACTAAATGGTGGAGATGTATAATCAAGATACAATCGTGCAGCAGAGCCTTTGAAACCTGAACTCTGTGGGAATGCCAGGTGTTTAACATCAGGGCTGAGCCTGTGGCAGGCACCCTGAGCAACGGCATGGGGAAAGAGGTGCTCGGACTCAGTGACCGAAGAGCAACAGTTGCAGTACTTTGTACCTACATTCTGTAAATTCATGGCTTAGTTCAAAAAAGCAAGGGCGTGGCTGACTGTTCCCCAGCAGCAAATACATGGGACAGTTTTTCTCTAAGAAAATGCCCTTGAAGGCCATTCACTGGAGCTAGAGGAGGAGCTCGATTTGAACATTTAAGCCTTTTATTCCAAAACCATAGTAGTCCCTCCAACAAAAATCTGTATTATATAAAAGAGTGGTGGAGGGGAATGTGTTGTTTTCTTTCTTTCTTTCTTTCCTTCCTTCCTTCCTTCCTTCCTTCCTTCCTTCCTTCCTTCCTTCCTTCCTTCTTTCTTTCTTTCTTTCTTTCTTTCTTTCTTTCTTTCTTTCTTTCTTTCTTTCCTTCCTTCCTTCCTTCCTTCCTTCCTTCCTTCCTTCCTTCCTTCTTTCTTTCTTTCTTTCTTTCTTTCTTTCTTTCTTTCTTTCTTTCTTTCTTTCTTTCAGAAGTGAATGCTAGAGGATGGAATTATAATTATAGAAAACTCTGACAAACTTGCCCATAAAATAAGATGTATGGTAAAGGTCACCAAGCTTTGGCAGCAGCATAATTCAGAATTGTCAAAATGCCTGGTGTTATTCCTCAGGGAATCATAGTTTACTAGTTACAGAGTCAGTGTCATGAATCCTGGTGGACCCAAACCAGATGTATCGGGAACCCCTTTGGGTGCCTGGAGAAGACCCTCTGACACGGGTGATGACTCCCCTATCTCTGATCAAAGGCTGTCCACGCCACTGCTATCCATCAGTGACACTGTCCTTTCTTCGGGTCCCTCAGTTCACTTCCTGCCCCAAGTGAAATTTGGAGCTCTGACCTTGACTTTTTTCATCACTTCTATTTTTCTGCCTGTATGTTTTCTTCCTTCTCTTCATGGCTGGTTTAAACTAATTTCTCTGGAAGCAAGAAATTTCACTCCAGCTCTTTTAAGGTCAACCCTGAGCCAGATTTCATGGCCTTTGAAATGATGCATGACAAAGCAACAGGGAGAGGGTGGAGTGAAGATGAAGTGGTGGGAGAAGTGTCATTATACACAGCCATGCTTATTAATGGTTTACTGAGATTCCTTAGGCCTTCTGGGAAAAGAAACTACCCAGAACTCCTTTCTACACTCTCCCCCATCTTTCCCTCCCATCTTCGAGCCTGGCATATATGGAGGACAGAAGAGAAACTAAAACTACTTATTGTTTCTCAAAGTTACATCTTTAGATACTTTATATAAAGTTTATGCATATATATATATGTTATGAAGTTCACATTTCATGAAAAAAAGGACTTCAGACAGAAAAAAAATATAAGAAAGAATAGAAGGAATATGTCATCTTATGATTGGTTAATGATATATATATTTTTTGAGACAGGGTTTCTGTGTGTAGCCCTAGATGTCCTGGAACTTGCTTTGTAGACCAGACTGGCTTCGAACTCACAGAGATCCTCCTGCCTCTGTCTCCTAAGTGCTGGGATTAAAGACATACACTCCCTTCCCCCCATGACTAGTGATATCTTAAAAAATCAATCTACTTCTAATCCTGAAAGAATCTCTGTGTATTTTCCTGTGGTTGTGAACTGATAGAGAATTCAGGCTTTTTGCATATGTCTGGGACTTTATCATTGTGTACAGAATATTTTTAAAAAATATTTTTTAAAGATATTGCTTGAGAATATTATCTTTATTGAAATAAACTTTTTTTTTTGAGATGGGGTTTCTGTGTGTAACCCTGACTATTCTGGAACTTGCGAACTTGCTCTGTGGACTAGGCTAATTCTTTTAGCAGCCCAAATTTTACATGTCCCAGTTTTTATTTACATGTTACAATATTTTGAACCTTCATCACATCTGTCTGCTTATGTTTTCTCTTTTTTGTTTGGATGAACTCCAAGAAGTGGAAGTACAGGGGTCAAAGGGTTTGATTGCCTCTGGCATTCCTCTTGCATACATTGCATAACTTCACCTTTAAAAGCCAGGATCAGATTTCGTCCCTCTAAGACAATCTGAGGTGCTGTTTCCTTAAGCACTCTTTCCACCACACAATACTGTTATTAGCCAATGTTGATATTTCAGTTTAAAAGGCTGTGTTTTATTTCACGTGTCTTTATAAGAAATGTTGCCTTTTAAAAATGTATAACATCAGTTTTTATTTCTCTTTTTTATTTATAAATTTCCCGTTCATATTGTTTGCCATTTATCTGACAGTGTTTATATTTTTCTTAACTCCTTTTAAACATCTTTATTGAGTTACGACTGACGTACTAAATCAAATCTGTTTAATTCTTTTTATACTTCTTTAGTTTGCTTGTTTGTGGGGAGTGCCACAGCCCATGAGTGAGGGTCAGAGGACAACTTTCAAAATTCAGCTCTCTCCGTCTGCCGTGTGGTTCCAAAGATCAAATTCAGGTGATGTCACACACATTGCCTTTTGAGCCATCTTTCTGGCCCAATAAAATGTATGCAAGGTGCACCTTTAAATTGTAAATACATCTCCTAATCGAGATAAAGTGCACAGCCGTAACTGGAGAGCTTCCTCTTGCTCCAGGCATTCTCTCTCCCTTCTCCTTTTCTTTGTTCTCTGAAATGTACCAAAACAATTCCTTATTTGCTTTCCGTGGTCAAGGGCTAGCTGTCACCCATTCCTGTTTTCTGGCATCAAATAGATTGTACTCTCTTCCATCTAGTTTATTTTACTCATCATGATTTTAATAGTTATCCATGTTTCATTCCTTTACATTGCTGACTTGTCTTTTAATCACCATATAAACTGGTGTGATTATTCCACCAAGGATGGAAATTTGGGTGCTTGCTCTGTGCAGCTGTGGCTTCCTGGAACTCACTCTGTAGACCAGGCTGGTTTAGAACGCTCCTGAGTGCTGGGATTAAAAGCATGTACCACCAGCACCTAACTCTACAAACTTTGATATATAAAAATTTTTATGAAGGTAGTTTGTTTTCTGTCTTAGGTAAGCACAGAATAGGACAGTATGTAGATTTCTTTCTTTTTCTTTTTGAACTCTTTTTTTTTAAATAATTTATTTTATTTTATGTGTGAAGGTGTCAGATTCCTTGGAATTGGTGTTACAGACAGTTGTGAGCTGCCATGTGGGTGCTGGGAATTGAACCCGGGTCCATTTGGAAGAGCAGACAGTGCTCTTAACCACTGAGCCATCTCTCCAGCCCCCAGTATGTAGATTTCTAACTCTTAAAAAAGAAACACCTACCAAACAGTTTTCTGGGGAGGGTGTACCAATGTGTGTCCTTATCTTCAGTTTTTCAGAGTTCAGGCTGTTTTACTGTCCTGTCAACACCTTGATATACAGACTTATACAGACTTCTTTTTTTTTTTCCAGTTTTACTCACTGCGGTATACACTATGTTATCTCATTTCCAGCACTCACGTGGTTGCCGGGAGCCAAAGCTATCTACGGAAGCCAAAACCAAAGCTATCTAGTGAAGACAAAGGTATCTACGGAAGCCAAAGTCAATTAGTGAGCCAAAGCTATCTAGTGGAGACAAAGCTAGTTACTGAAGCCAAAGCCAAGTAGAGAGCAAAGGTCATTTAGTGGAGACCTAAAGCTATTTAGTGAAAGAGTTATCTAGACCCTAAATCATGGGTCTAGATTGTGAGGACATCCTTTGTTAGAGCATCCATAAGATATCTTAAGAGAACATCTTTATGGTATCTTGCAGGTACAATATTTAACCCATGAAAGCACTCTTCCTATTTCCTGCAGCAGTAGATTAACCTTCCCCCTTTCCTGCCTTCTCCCTATATAAGTTGGGTAAAAATTTCTAATAAACGAAAGCCTTGATCAGATGAACAGACTTGGCTTTCATTTCTTGCGTCTCTTGTCCCTTCCCCCTCATTCCTTCCAATCTCTGTACCTTAGGAACCCCGTTGAAGCCCCTCGAGACGGGGCATAGTGGTTGCCCACAACCATCAATAATCCCAGTTCCAGGGGATTCAACACACTCTCCTTGGCCTCTTTGGGTACCAGTCATACACATGGTACATGTACATGCATGCGGGTAAAAAATTAATACACACAAAATAATGAAATAAATCTGTAATAAGAATAAGAACCAGGGAAGGATGGAGAGACTTTCTACTATTATTCTAGACTGTACTGGAGGCTCCAGTCAGATTCAAAAGGCATCTATGTAGCTGGAAAGAAAAGACGTAAAAGGTTTAGAAAAATGGCTCAGTGGTAAGGGCACTGACTGATCGTCCAGAGGACCCGGGTTCAAGTCTCAGCGTTCTCATGACAGCTCACAACTGTCCGAGACACCAAGATTTGTCACTCTCACACTAACAAACATACAGGCAAACACAACACACATAAAATAAAATAAAAAAGTACATGGAAAGACAAAAGAAAGAAAGAATTAAAACTGTCTTACCCACGATGGACCACAGTATGAGTTAGTGAGGGACTTGTCAATAACATCAATTTAACTAAATATATACATAATACATAAATCAGTTATGATTCTACACACCAAAGGCAAGCAATAGATCAAAATGTAAAAGGAGACAATTAAGGCTATAAATACTGGAATACAAGGAATAAACCAAAAAAGAAGCTCTGTATACTGAATATTATAGTTAGGCATCAACGAGAAAGATTACAGAAGACCTTAACATTAAGTTGAAGGGGGATGTATCCTGTTCAAGAGATGGAGTAGTCCATATTTTAAGAACATATTATTTGGAAAGTGATTTAGATTTGGCTGTATTCCAGTCATGTTTTCATCAGGTATTTCATATATATTTGTAAGTTAATAAATTCCCATGGAAGGGCAGAATTTGAGAGCAGGTGAAGCATTTCTGCCGGGGAGACTGGGCTGCCAAGCCTGTGTGAGCTGCTTCCAGGCCTCCCAGGCTGGTTAACATCATGACTTCAGTGTGAAATAATAACCAGAGATCAACGGAACAAAGAGTAAGATCCAAAACCACCCCATACGTATGTGCATGAGCAACTTTTGAAAAAGAGGCTGGGGAATTCATTGAAGGAGGGGAAATGAATGACCCCCAGAATAATTTAATACTTAAATATCAAAAGGAGTGTCAACTTAGGTGCTCTGTAGTATGTAATATTTAAATAAAAATGGATTGTAAACTTAAATGTAAAATCAAAACTATAAAACACAGGGAAGAAAACTGGACAAAATTATTGTCAGTTTTGGCTAGGCAAAGAGTTTTTAGAAATGATGCTGACCAAAGTCAAGGCTTTGGGGCTTCAAAAAGATGTGACGTAAGACAAACACAACAAAAAGAAACCAATGATGAGAGAAGATACAAAGAATATACCTGACCATTTTTATACCCAAGTTATGTATGAAAGAGCTCTGGAAAATTTGGTCATGATGGCAAGATGGATAAGGATCACTTTATCAACAAATGATATGAAAAAAACTAAATAAATTCACCCAAAAGAATAAAAGTAGATCCTGTCTTACATGATGCAGAAAAGTTCCAATTCAAAATGGAACAAAGGCCTAATCATAAGACCCGGAAGAATAAAATTCCAGAAAGAAAACACAGGAAATGTCTCCCCTATACTGGCCTTGGCAATGAGTTTTTGGTTACCCAAACCAAAACCCAGGCTACAAAACAAAAGCAAACAAGCGGAAGGCATTCTATGGCAAAGCAGATCAGGGTAGTATGGCTTAGAGGAAGACTAATTTCAGCCTAGTACTACTACTGGGGTTTTTGATTGTGCGTCAAAGGGAGGCCTGTGCCTTTCTTTTGCAAAGTGGCAGGTAAGTGGCAAAATTGATGGTGAGAGAGGAGAGTCACATGGAAGATCATGGGCAGTCTACTCAGTCAGGAAAGAGTCTCACATTGATGGAGGGTGTGCTAACTGTTCTCTGATGTGCTCCTGAGCATAATGGATCATGTTTTCTATGTCTCCACCTGCACACGGAGCCCAGTTACGTGTTGTGGATATTTAGAATTCTCAGGCATGGTCTCGAACCAGCAACACTGGCATCTGTTGGGAATCTGTTACAAATACAAATGTGTAGGCTCCACCTTAGAAACTGGAGGTGATCTCCACTCATGGAAATCAGTTAAGGGGAACATCATTGTAACCAAGAAAGCCCTAGATAAATAGCCCTCAGATAAATAGCTTGCATGATAGATTTAGCCTTTCCAAGAAGGTCCATTTACTTTGCTCTTTCATACTCTGGGAGTTTGTTCCGCCCCTCCCCCCAGTTACATGAATGTGGCCCAGATGCCTCAGAGTGCAGGATTACTTGGGATAAAGCTGACAAAGAGATAGGTCAACTCAACCCAATCATGGTCACGAAGGTCATTTTCTGATACTATGTCTTAGTGCCTAAGGTGTCTACAAAAGGTTGTATGTAAGTCCTCAAAGGCAGGGACTCAGGCTCATTTACATAGCAAGGGCACAAAAACGTGTGTTGAACTGAAATGAAACTATGCGGTTAGATTTTAAAGAAGAATTTAGATGTTTGTTGTCTAAAATAAAATAAAAATCTGTCAGTGGTTTTATACCCTTGGGTCTGTCCTCCACAATTATGGAAGAGGACTTAATGCAGCAACAAACTGGCAAATTGAATTAGTGCTGTGTGAACCAGGAGCAATTGTCACCACTTGGGACATCCATCGAGGATGTCATCTTTCAGAAAGAACTTCAAATTTCATTCCATTTGATCTATAGCTCACCAGCCACACTGGCTAAATCCAGCTTTGCATAACTTCTATGCTATAAAACAAGGGCTGTTTAACTGTTTTAAATGTAAAGTTATTCTAGCATTCTAACATTCTTGACATGTGCTGTCCAGGCCTATGCTCCCCTGCTGACCCCTGAAGACATCAGACCTCATCCCAACCCCTCATGACCTACTGCTGTCTGCAGAGTTTGGCCTCTGTGGAATGTTCTTGCAAGATCACATCAGCTCTGTTGAGCTGGCCTGCAGGCAGCTGCTGACTGGAGACCTCACTGGCTATAACAGGTTTTGGTAAGGTTTCTTAGGAAACAAAACAATCATACGAAAGCCAGACATCTCTGTTTCATGAGTGGGATACACCAAGGAGCATGTCAGGCTCCTGGGGTCAGCATTAGCATGCACATGGTCTTAGGTACAGGGAAGGCCATTTCATGTCACCACACAGCCCTACAAATCCTACTTAACTACCGTGTTATGAAGCCCGTCAGCCCTAAGTAACTTCTCTAAAGAATTTAAAGCCTGAAGATTTATGATATGTGTGATTTTTTTATTACTGCTATCATCTTCCATGTATTTGCTTATTCTATTAGACTTAGCTGATAAATCTTTTGTTTTTTGTTTTGTTTTTTTTCTGCCTCAAGGGTTCATCCAGCCCTCAGAGCATGTCTGTCTGAGAGTTTCAGCTTTGAATAGGTAAAGGGAAAAGAATTCCAATGAGATGCATTTTCCCCTCATTTTATTATGAAGAAAAGGAAAATTTTACACCTTATTATTGAACAACTATAATACAAGTAGCAGAAATGGTTCATCTATTGAGGCCTTTTTTAAAGGTTATATTTTCATGTGTAGAATAGTTTCCATCCTGTGGTCTCCCCTGACAGGCCATGTATCATGGAGACAGCAGTCCCCAAACAAGAGCCTTTCCACAGATATATTCTTTAATATCTTCTTGATTATGAAAAGAGAATATTTGATTATTGATGAATCTATCTTTCACCAGAACCATCACGTGTTATTTTTCTTCAGGAAATACCATGGAAATATGAAGGGCAAACCTCTCATTCCATTTGGAGTGGGTGAGGTTCTTGGGTTCTTTGGAAATGCTTATGTCTGGGGTCTAATAATGCCTTTGAAGGACCAAGTCCCTGCATATTTGCCATTGTGTTCTCATCTATGCTATTTTCTACAGTAATTTACTTGTCAGAAAGATCACAGGAAACTAGCAATTTACTTTGTGCACAAAGCATTGTGTGGCTGGGGCTGCCTTTTCTCATAGGGCTGTAATCTTTCATTCATCTAAATGGAATGATGGATGAGCAGGTATCGCTGCTTGGCATGCCAAGGCTGCTGTGCATTCACGCCTCTCCTGCCTCCATGGCACAGCTTCTCTGCCCGAGATACCTTGTAAAAAGAAAAACCTAAGAAAGGGTTTTGAAGGGAAGGTCTTAAAGAGAAGTTGACAACCAATGAAAATCAGACCCCGTGCTGGAAAGATTCTTGCTGCCTAGTCTCAATGAATAAGAAAGTGTTAAATAGAAGTCATTCTTACTTATGTAAAAATAAATGAGAGAGAGAGAGAGAGAGAGAGAGAGAGAGAGAGAGAGAGAGAGAGAGTGATGTACTAAACCTTCTAAAGTTGTTCATTTGGGGACAAGACAGAAAAGAATGCTGCCTATTGCTGATCCCTCTCTATCTTGCAAAGGGCATTGTTTATTGGTATTGATTTAGTTCATAAAGATGCCTCTCCTATTTACACTTTGTGCTTTAAGCTGACACTCTGGGAATGACCATACTCAGAATTAACAAGACGACAGTTTACCCAGGTTTTGCTCTCATTCGTCTATTTCATAAAAAAGATGGTAAGAGTAAAAACAAACAAAAAAAAAGCTCGGGGGTTTCTAAGAAGCTTCTGATTTGCTTGAGCAAATCACTGGAGTTTTCAAGCTTTCAGAACCTTCTTTTATTATCAGATGTAGTTTGGGATACTCGATTTTGATTTTTGTCCATGTAATTAGCATTTCTCAGGGAGCTCTGTGGTAAGGGAAGTAATAAAACGAATGATAAAGTCAAGGAGGTCTCAGGCACTCAGATGATAGTTCCACTAAGTCCCCATTTTCAGGGACAGGAATTTAAGTGTCAGTCATCCTTAATCTGGCAAGGAGAGACTACAGCAAAGGTCATGCTTAATGTTGACATATGGAATTCTTTCGTACCTGCGTTGTGGGAAGGGAAATGTTTGCTGATCAGAACTCTCTCCCATTTCTATAACACACATTTCCTGTCTAGGCAGCAAGTACCAGCTCTCATGCTCAACAAATACGGGTACAAAGATGAGGAAGACAGGGATGTTGCCCTGCCAGGGATCTTGCTCATGCTTTCCTGGAGAAGGCTGGCAGAGTCAGGCGGTGTAATACACATACTGGCCAGGGAGGCAAAGGTCTGTGTCACAGAGACACCCTCAAAATATACACCATCTATAATTTCTGCACACAGAAATAGACTGACTCCATAGGCATCCTGGGAAAGACTTAATTGTGTTGGGTCCACAGAGTAGCTGAATAACACACAAGTCATTCATTCATTAGCTCACTTCAAACACTGGCCAAGCTTACTCTGGTAGATCCAAAGACTAAATTAATTTTGCATTATCTTTTTTTTTCTCAAGAGCTAAAGAGTGGACACTAAAGTAAGTTAAGAGCTTTGAATGGTAGGTAGCAGTTCAAACATTATTCTACAGGCAAAGAAGAGCCACTAAGCTCTGGGCATGAATGATATAAAAGGATAAAATGTGAACATAGACACTGGTGTTCGGGAAAAGCAATTGTCCTTGTTCAAATAATAGGTGTTCGAATTAGGGTGAACTAAGGTATATAATTAAATCTGGAGGGGACAAATTCTTAAAATACAATAAGATGCAGTAGAATGTAGTTTAAGGTTAGGGAAAAAGAGAGAAGCTGGTTATTCTTCTGAAAGGAAAGGAGGACTTTCCCAAAAGCTTTTGTGATAACTAAATGATCTGGATAACTAAAGTGAGGTCCAAGAAGCAGAAGTAAAAACTGTGTATCCATAAGGCAAGGCAGAGAAGCAAGGCTCCAGGCCATGCAGATTAGAGGGCACTCCTGCCATCTTCAATAAGGTACCTGCGAAGTTGTGGAACTGTAGTCACAGGTCAGGGCTTTCCTGGCCCTGTTTGCCCTATGCCTGTGTACAATGGGTGTGTGTGTGTGTGTGTATGTGTGTGTGTTTGTGTATTCCTGCTGGATTCCAGCTGGAAAGTAAGATTATTTGGACATGGTTGGAACAGCCTCTCAAAGGCTAAGCCTTTGTTATCTAGGACTCCTCCAAAGGATTTAGCTTTATTAGTAGAATCAAGGATGATGCCGTAGTTGACACTGGACAGAAAACTAGAAAGAATACAGTACTGAGGTGATACTGAATTAAATTTGAGCTACTTTGATGATGGCTAAATTAAAGATTAGGTGCTGCTTTTGACCTGCTTGTTCCCAGATCAAGCAGGGTAACACAGGTAAAGGCTTGGGATTCCAGTGTCCCCAGATGTGATACTCACTGTAATCCACTGCACTTAAGAACCGCCTGGAAGCCCTGTGCATTCCTGAATTTCATTCCATTTCCTCCTCACTCGAAACTGTTCAGTTCCTCAGTTGCTCAACCCCACACTGACAGTTCAGAGAAAACTGTGTCAGGAATTTTCCTTTCTCCGCCCTGTGCTAAGAAACGACCTTTCCTTTCCATCGAATGGAACATTCTTTTGGGTGTGTTCACTTGTGATTTCCCAGATTAGGACATCAGTAGCTAAAGGCATTTTTAAGGTGAGACTACCTGACTCCTAAGTGCAAACCGGTTGGTCAAATCAAAAGGGAAATGGGGATGACCTCGGTGTCATGATCTGAGGGAGACTTTCACATCACTTTTCCTTTTAACAGCCAACCCTAACATGATTCTGTACTCGAACAGGTCTGGGTCAACACAGTTCCTGCTGTCTGAGGCCAGTGGCTACCTCTTGACAGAGGTTTCTAGTGAACATTTTTAATGAGGAGTCAGGAGGCAGTGGAGAGGAGTAGGAGAGGAATGATCTTGGAGTGCCCTTATCTTTGTTTTTGCTGGTTAAATAGAATAACTTTTATTTTTATAGTTTTGTTAGCCTTTTATACAAGCCTTTCGTTACAGACAGGTTTTATATTTTAAAAACAATTACACTAACTACTGCCTTGTCCATTTAAGTTGTTCTAACAGAATGTCACAACTTTAAGAGGCTTATGAACAACAGAAAAATTCTCACAATTCTGTGGGGTGGAAGTTTAAAGAACAAGGCAGGTTCAGTGTGTGATGAAAGCCTGCTTTTCGCATTATAGAAAGCATGTGTTCATCCTGACCTCACATGTGGCAAAAGACAGCGAATTTCCTCAGGTCTCTGCTTACTGTTTTCCTTTACTGGGATTGGGCCTAGGTACTGTGCTTGCTAGACAAGTGTGCTTTCATTGACTTTTGAATCCCAGGCTTTTTTTTTTTTTTTTAAGCTTTCTCATTTTGAGACAGGATCTCAGTAACTTGCTCTCGCTGGCCTACAACACTTTGCCTCAGTCTCAGGCTTCAGGCCCAACATCTCCGTAAGACCTCTTTTATAAGGGCACTCATTCTGTCCATAAAGGTTCCACCACAAGGAACTATAGCTTCCTAAAGACCCGCTGTCCTGACACAGCCATGCCAATTTTATAGGGACCCAAACACTCATATCGCAGTGTTTACTTTCAACTGTCAAGCATCAAACTTTTAGACTCATAAAGAACATTATGTATGGGTGTTGTCTGTTGATACATACATACTTGAAGTTAGCACCATTAATATGAATGTCTTCCAAAACAAAAAGTAATGGGATGAGTCATGGAATTTGACACTTCAGCAAATGTATCCAGTTCTGAATAAATAGAAGGCAGTTGTACTCACATTTTTGCTTCTACATCAAGTTGCTGGTTTGGTGTCACACAAATGCTAGTTTGGCTGAAGCATATGAAAAAAAAAAAAAAAGAACTGACCTCAGAGATTGGATGTGGAGGGTGTATTTTTATCACCTATAACCAATGACATTCCTGGAGACCACACCCAAACTAAATCATTAGCAATTTCTTTAGCGCTAGCTGCAGTATGAAATCAAAATCCATATCAGCTACTATTGTGAACTCTGTGACATTAAAAGATATTGATTTGTATTGCACATCGGAATGGATTTTTATCTGTGCACAATTTTGTAATATCATGCACTGGTTATCTGAAAAAAACATCAGTTTAATATTAAGCTATTTTTCACATTGGCAAATTTTATTTTACAGTCTCAAAAAATATTTGTACCCATTAATAATGTTACTAATAATGTTATCAGAAAAAAATACTTTTTGGACAGCTGTGAAACTCACAGCAGTGACTACAAGTTTTTGTATCAAATTATCAGTTTTTTCATGAAGGTCTTAATTTGATTATTAGCAACAAATGCCATCAACTCCTTTCTTTGAAGTGACAGGCTCACTTCACTTTCAAAAATATGTCTGCAAAATGCTTCAGTTGGAACCACCTAAGCTCACCTGTAAGTTATCCTTTCAAGTTCAAGGGTGTGTTCTAGGAAAAGTATCTAGTTCAGCTTGTTATTAAACCAATGCAGATGTGCTTTCCCACAGGTCACATCACCGAGACAGGTCACATGTTCACAGGTCACCCCAGCATACTTACAGTTTTTCCACAGACAATATGGAAGAAAGAAAAAGAAGCATGTTTAAAAATAGACATTTACTAAATATTAATAAATACATTGCACCCTTTCTTAAGGTCGTGCATCAGTGAAATGGTTTTTCTTGTTAATGCCTGATGTTGCAATGACCATTAGGACAATTTGTTTTCACTGCCTTGACTGTAGCTAAAGCTTCAGCAATTTCACCCGCTGATGCTTTTTTCTTTTCTTTTTTTTTTTTTAAGCATCAGTGACAATATCATAGAATGCAAATGGAAAGTACCATTTTAGTATTACAACAAAATTATTCTGAAATCTGAGTCCTTTGTATGCTCCTGAAGGACCTCTAGTGTTCTGTAGGCAACTACTTGAGAACTTTCATTCTAAAAAAGTGGAAAAAGCAACCACAGAAAGGGAAGAAGGAGCCGGGGGCTGGAGAGATGGTTCAGAGGCTGAGAACACTGGCTGCTCTTGTAGAGGACCAAAGTTTGGTTCCTAGCACCCACTTGGTTACTATCTGCAACTCCTGTTTCATGGGGTTTGATGCCCTCTTCTGGTTTCAACAAGTATCAGGCACACAGGCAGTATACAAACATACATGCAGGCTAAATATTCATATCTACAAATACTTTTATAATAATTTTATTATCTAAAAAGGAGTGAAAAAAGAGGAGAGAGCTGATCACTAGATTCTTGAAGACTAAAGGTGGAAGAGGCGTCTTCAGGAGGGGCTTGTAAGTAGTAACCTTTGGAACAGCTTTCCAGGCATCTTCTGTATACGTCAGGAAGACGACAGGAGTATAGCAATGGAATTCACAATATGAAAAAGGTTTTCTGCCAATTGTAGGTAAGATGTCCCAATCTTCTAGAGACCAAGATTTTAATACCCGAAGAATTCTTGGTGTTCTCTTGTGCATGCATACATTCATTGCAAGCAACAACAAAATTACAGAATAATCTACTTGATACAATCTAAACATTAATTAGGATACTTAATAATAATGCAGCTACTAACAATATTGGAGTAATGTTGAATAATGATGATGACTCAAACACTGACACTTTTTATGACTTGCCACCTTCAATCGTGGCTTGATTTAATTAAAAATGTAGTTTGGGGTAATAAAATAAGTTCAGTTTGTTTCTTCTTAATGGACAAGAGAATCAAGACTCTTGAAGATTGAGAAATGTCCAGGATTATGTGGCTGTTAAGTGCTGGGCCAAGACGTGAACTTGGGTAGCAGGCCTTGGCTGCGGTCATGCTTCTCCAGCCCTGTTCTCATCATTTGTAAAATTTGAATAGCACTTGCATGATTGAGGTTTGTACCCTGTGGATGAGGTTTATGACACTGTGGAAGTCTGGCATGGTATCCATACCATTGAAAGTACAGGATCAATGTTACCCGCAGCCCAAACCAACTACAGCAGCTTTCTTCAGTAATCTAACTGAGAGACTTATAAATTTATAACAAAACATAAGTTACAGATTACACCTGAGGCAAAGCTGTGATTCAAAATGAGCGCTGTATTAAGCGCTATAGCGTAGCAGGGAGGAGCAGTAATTACTTCCAACTGATAGATGGAGCACTAGATGCTGAATGTCAGGAGAAAAGCTGAGAGTTACTTATCAGTAGTGTTTTGTTTTGTTTTCCAGAGGAAAAACAACTATAAACAAATATCTATTCAGTCCAGATACGGTGCCAAAGACAGATGAAAGTAACAATTCAACCAAAGTCTAACTCAATTGACAAGAGCATGCCGTGGAAAAAACAGATGAAAATGTTGGACTCTTTTCACAATGAATGTCAGAGTCTATTGGCTAAAGTGAATGTACAAAATATGGTGTATTTTGCCAGACATTCATGATGTTTTTGATAGCCCTGGCTGAGGCAAATGTTAGTCTTATTTACTAATGTAAGATCAGACTGTATGATCTTTCTCCCCTTCTTCTCCCTCTGTCTCTCTGTCTCACACACACACACACACATTTGTGGAGGTTACAGAATGGCACTAAAGGGGTTAATGAGTTCTGAGGAATATCAAGGAGACTTAAGATACCGAGGCTAATAAGGTTGCAAAGAGAATGCTAGGATCAGATGGGCTGGCTTCTGTTGTCTGTAGAGTCCATGGTCAGCATTGAACGTACCTGTATCAACAAGGTATGTTGGAGTATAGAGGCAGAAGACATGGCCAGATTCCAGCTACTAGGCAGGCAGATAGATGGCATGTCCAGATGTACAGACAGGCAGACAGTTAGAAAGTAAATCTTTTCAAAAGCAGGGGCAATGGTGGCGGCGTGGATTTTCAGACAAGATCATGCTATGTGATACAGTCTGGTTAAAAGTCACTATGAATTCCCGATTGGGTCTTGAATTCATCATTCTCCTGCCTCATTCTCTGTAGCACTTGGATTACAAGTGTGATCCTGTAGCCAGTGAATTTGGTAGATTTTGTTGAGTACTGAAACAGATAATATGAAACTTGTTACTTACATAGTTTATTATAATTATGATTACTATTATTATGTAGTCTCTCCAATGAATGCAAATGTTTATAAGATTATATATACATGCATAGAGTGTACACACACATAAAATATGTAATATATATAACCATATATATAAAATCTTTCAGTATTAACATAACTGGTTTTGTTTAGTCAGTGAAACACTTATTTAGATACCCATGCAAACTAGAAGACCGAAAGTTCCCTTTATACCTTGGAGAAAGATCATTTTCTTTGGCTTCTGGAACTAAGCTAAAACAACCAGTTTCTCCACTAAAAGCGTTCCTGACCAAACAGAGTGTCCATCATTGAGCTGCAGTCCTGGAAATGTCCTCGATGAAGCCCCTGAGTAGGATCAATGCGGGTGCTATGCTGTGAGAGGTTTGTTCCCTTTGCTGTCTGCCTTGCCTCGGATAGTCAGAACTTACTGTTTCCCTCTAGCTGAAGGTACTACGGGACCATCTACCTCTCACATAGGAAATGCAGCTCCTCTCTCTGCAGAAGCTAATTTCATTCACTTCTGACCCCCAGTGGGAACGTTTTACAATCTGCTCTTGATAGGTGCAAAGGAAAGAAATTATTCCACTTAACCGGTTTATTGATTGAACGGAGTAACCGATTTTTATGGTCTACAGTCGTGTCATTCCTTACTTTTTTAAAGTGAAAGACCTCAAGCCATTCATACAAACTAGAAGCTGAATGTGAAGAAAGTAGAATATTCTAGAGATTAAAAACATCTTCTAAAAATATACATGAGGATTTCAGCAATCAGTACCCTTGGCTACTTCCAACTCTACTTATCTCTGGTTCCTGGTAGGCAGGTCCAGGCATTGCAACTAATCTTTTGTCAGCAAAGCCCCCTGGTTATGTGAAATCATCTCTCATCGATGTCCTCCGTTGACAACAGCATCCATCACTGTTCCGTGGGAGGCAGAGAACTGAGGTCTTCTAAGGAAAGGGAATTAAAACCAATAGGTGTTTTGCTGTCCCCCATGAAGACAAGCTGAAAGCCACTACCTGCAGGCAGCTAAGCCCCACTTTCATTTTCAACATCACAGATGTGAGAAAGTGCAGTGATGAAGCTGCTTTGACATGATGCTTTAAGAGGGATTGCATTTGAAAGACTCCCAAGAGCCTATCTAGACGGGGAGACCCCGATTCCCAAGGAACAGCGAGACCAGCCTTCGGATGCAAGCCGCAAGAGGTTTATTTTGATACACGGGTACCCGGGGCGACCAAGCCTATCGGAGGACTTGCGCGCCTCTTGGTTGGGGTGACGGGTTTTTATAGGGCTCGGGAGCAGGAGGCGCGGTTACAGAAGCGAGAAGCATAGTTACAGGGGTCTGATTGGGTGGTTTGAACAAAGCCGTAGTTAAGTCACGTACCCAGAACAGGGAAGGCGGGAAGGCAGATTGTGAGCCGAGTCCTGTACCCACCCGGAACAGCGAGGTAGCTATCCCCTCAGGGAACTTACTGCTATACCGCGCCTACTCTACATAACAATCGCTGCTTATCTTTTGGTCTCTCATTTCCCCCTTTCCTATGATCATTTGAAGACCCAATCTTGGGTCTTCCAGATATGACCCCTTGTATCTTATAGATTTATTTTTTATAATGGGATCTGGGGTTCCTTCAGGGTGGATATAGGGGTAGTAAGCCAAGGAGAACTATTACAGGATCTCTCTAGGCTTTTAGCCCAGTTGCTGCAATATTAGTGTCCATTTCAGCTAAGCAGATGTCCAAGACAATAGCTAATGCCAGGGAGCCCCTTTGACTTAGCATTTCAGCCTGCTAGGGGGGATTTGGGCGTAGATCCGTCTTCTGGAGCTTCTTCGAGCTGACCATTGGACCGTAGGCATCAGGGGCTAGGAAGGCTGAAATGCCAGTCAAAGGCTGGGCAATGGGGAAGTCCCAAGCATCTGGTTCGTTGATCCACCCGAAGAGGCAGGAAGCAATCATGTCAGTTTCCAGGAAGTCCACATCTCAGCTTGCAGTCCACAGCTGATCCCGGACAGGGTTAAACAGGTGAAGATCTGCTGAGACAAATTCAGACTGGAGACAGGAGTTAAAATTTGTCTATTAAATGGGAAAGATCAGGGAAAATCTCATCTGCGATCCTTTTGAGCTATGCCAGATCCAGGTCACATCCCTGAAACTCATATGAAATTTTAGTACACAAAAGGAAATATACATAATTTTAAATACTCAGAAAAGTAACATATCAGCAAATCAAACATTTTGAGAGGAACAGGTAAAACTGCATCCCACTGAATGAGTATCAGTTAGCTGTTTGTTTTATAACCTTTATACACAACCTAAGTGTGTCCACAGTAACATTTTTTTTTTTTTTTGTTCTGTGGGCATAGCTGTTTGTAATTAGTCACGAATGAAGCTTGGCCATTTTTATACACTCAGCATATACTTTTAGTTTTCACTTTTACTTTTATGTTTACACTGGAAAATTAGGCAGAAATACATTACTGGCTTTTAGTGCTAAACCTTGGATGCTTGGACTTTCCTTAACAAAGCAACTAGAAGGAATAGGTTTAGGATATTTCTGTGTCAAAATCTACCCCAGAAATGGCACATATTAAGAATACCATACTAAAAGCTATGACTTTTGGGTCAGATACACACATTAAACAGATGTTTTTAAAATAACGAGAAGCACCTTTAGTCTATCTTCAGAAGCCAACAAAGGAAATTAAAATCTTAACCTGGTGACTGAATAATAAGCAGTTATTGCTCCATCAACTTATCAGAACTCTATTGATCAATGTCAACACTCTGAACTTTTAAAATTTTATAACATAAGCACAACAGTAGCAAAGGGGGGAGAAATTTAAAATATTTCCCATTTTTAATCTGCTTTAAAATATTTCTCTTTATAACTTATAATTATATCTCAAAAAAACTACTTAGACTCTCCAATCTATTGAATTTATCAACCCTGAAACATTTTTTTAAACTAAATAATAACACTCTAGATTTTTACAACCTAAACTCCTATATTCTCAGACCCTATATAAGCTCCACTTATTTATCTTAAGACATGAGTCCTGTGAGCAAGGCAAACCTGTCTTTTTTTCTAAATAAGGTATCTAGTACTTTGTGGTTCTAGCTAATGAGTTGATCAATGAGCAACAGTCGATCTAATTGTCTTTTCTCTAGCTGCAAAGCTACTGTAAGCTTAGCATAGCCATCAAGGTGTTCAGAGACCTGAGAAGGATAAATTATAAGCTAAATAAATACCAATCCATGTGCCAATCAAAATGACAGGGATGACTAGTTAGCCCATTACCTAGGCAGTGTCCCTGGCTCCTGTGTTTCAGCATCCTGAACAGACGCAGTTCTGCCAGGCACATAAGATGAGAGACTGTTTCTGTGGAGAAAGAAACGAGAGAATGGCCTCACCTCGCCCTTAGCAACGTGAAACATTGACTCCAGGTGTCCACAGTTTTGGCTGGGCCTTAGCAGTGGGCCAGTTGAGGCAATATTGCCCAGTGGTTAGCATACCACAATCCAGAGTAGCATTCATCTGTCGTTGTGCCCAAATCTTCTCGGAGACCTTGGGGGACCTACTGCCAGGATTGCGGGACTTCCTGTCACAATAAGCTTACACATGTTAAAATGCCTAATTCAGATTTCTGACAAGCTTGAGGGCCAGCATATCGAGTTACTCTGTGTTTATCATCTGCTCTAAACTCTGTCCTATAAAACAGAATGCTATGATCTCTGATTCTAGCATATTTTCGAGATACATGTCCTAGAAGTATATATTTTAAGACAAATAGACAAGAGACTAGGTAAGGCTCAACTGCAGTATTTAGCATGACTTTAAATCTGTTCTTTCTGAACTAAATTCAAAGCAAACCTTTTAATCGGATAAAGTTTATAGAGAGGCTAGCTAATCTTGCTGCTCCTACCACTTGCATTAAAATTGAACATTAAAAAGCTTTGCATTTAGCACTAATGACTAAACATATCTCCGGACCAGCATGGCGGCTGGCCACGTGTAACCGAACTGAGCTGGAATCCCTAAACAAACATGGCAGCCAAACTACAGCTTCACGCGTTCTCTATTGCTGAACCATCATGGCGGCTGGCCACGTGTAACTGAACTCAGCTGGAAGTCTTAAACAAATATGGCAGCCAAACTACAGCTTTACGAGCTCTCCATTGCTGAACCATCATGGCGGTTGGCCATGTGCTAGCATTAGCACAGGCTGTGACTGACAATACCAAACATGGCCATTAGGTGCTGATGATACAGCAAACACTTCGGAGCTTCCATAATCCCCCACAACCAAAAGTTCCCAGTAATACTAGAACAATTTTAAACTGTAATTATTTTAGCCATACCAAACCTATCAGCTAGAATTTTTTCCTTAAAAGAGCATAAAAAAACATTTTGTAATGAGGAATCACCAGCCTTTTAAATGAAGTATAACATTTTAAAATACAGTTTTTCTTTAAATCATATTAACTCTCTGGCTTTTTATAACACATCCACTAACCTTCTGCGACATGCTATATACATTCAGATTTCTAGCTTTTCTTTTCTGGCTTAACCAGACATGCTTACTTTTTTGCTCTCGCTCTCTTTCTTGCTTTTCAGACGACATAAAAACTCTCACTAAAATCCTTTCCATTCTGACATGATCCTGCTGAAGCCCAGAGTCTACGTACGATTTGCTTTTTATAGGCAAAGCAAAAGCAAGTTACATTACTATAAAGAGGAGTTCTGAAACTGCCAAATTTTTTTTTAATAACTTTCCTGCATCTGATAACATAAAGGTAACAACCAAACTCTAAGGAACTTAGAACAAGCTTTAAGGAACTTGGTGAAACTTCCCCTTTTCTTTGTCTCAAGATAAAGAAGAGGGTGTAAACATGTTTTTATAAACAAAGCAGCTTATCAAACAAACAGCTCTCCATAAGATACATTTCAAAAACTGCAATTTTCTCAGTCATAGTCATACCCAAATGTCTGATAAACTTTAAACAATTTTTTAAAACCCGTTTTTGCAATATTAAAACAAAGTACCTCTTTTGTAGAAGTCACATGGCATAAACATAATCTTTAAAATTAAAACCAGATTTTAAAACCAGAATTTACCAGTGCAAGCAATTTTTAAAACCAATACCAATTTAAAATAAGCTATCCTTTTAACCTAGAAGGAAATGAGAATTATTTGACCAAGTTTTTTTTTTTTTTTATCCATACCAAGATGGCGGTTACATTATAAAATCACATGGTGAAGTCAAGATGGCGGCGAGACACTGAGACACTTTAGACCACGTGGCAGCCTATACAATATGCGCTTATGGATCTAATAAGGCGCATAGGCACACATTTTGAACAAATTTCGTGAGGCCTTTCAGAACAGAAAACAAAAGGTAGACAGACAAACAACACTCACTACACTTATGACAAAAATCAAGCAGACAGCAGACAACACAAACTGCGCGGTACGAGATCGGCGCCAAAGCGAACACAAACATTCAGATGGAGACCTTGTCGGAGGTCCGGTTCCTCCGTCTCCCAGATGAAGCACGTAGCCTTCTCTCAGGGGCGTCGCCCCAAAGAGTCCCACTCGGCTCGTGTTTCCAGACAGAAGGGAACCCAAGAAGGGTTACCCTTACCAGGCACTCCTGAGACGTCTCCCAGGAGGCACGGAATAGAAGTACGAGCCCGTCGGCTCCTTCTAGTTTCCGTCTGATACAGATGACCTGGCCAAGTCCAGACCACAGGGGGACTCGAACCCCCTGGAAACGAACTCACACAAAGACAGACCGTTTAACACAACGATACACAAGACTCACAGAACAAAAAGCCGGCAGGTCTTACCTCCCGATGCTGGGTCGGTGGTCCCTGGGCGGGGGTCTCAGATCTCGGTGGGACCTCCAAATGAAAGACTCCCAAGAGCCTATCTAGACGGGGAGACCCCGATTCCCAAGGAACAGCGAGACCAGCCTTCGGATGCAAGCCGCAAGAGGTTTATTTTGATACACGGGTACCCGGGGCGACCAAGCCTATCGGAGGACTTGCGCGCCTCTCGGTTGGGGTGACGGGTTTTTATAGGGCTCGGGAGCAGGAGGCGCGGTTACAGAAGCGAGAAGCATAGTTACAGGGGTCTGATTGGGTGGTTTGAACAAAGCCGTAGTTAAGTCACGTACCCAGAACAGGGAAGGCGGGAAGGCAGATTGTGAGCCGAGTCCTGTACCCACCCGGAACAGCGAGGTAGCTATCCCCTCAGGGAACTTACTGCTATACCGCGCCTACTCTACATAACAATCGCTGCTTATCTTTTGGTCTCTCACATTCTCTACACCTTTTTTTTTTTTTTTAAATTTTGGCTTGGAAGGGTGGGCAGGCAGCCTAGCCTCTAGAAATTTCTTCTTCCTTTTTTTTTTTTCTTGCTGATCACTTAAAAAAAATCTTTAGGTCTACTATCCACTGGAAATCCAGCAAATGGAAAAATGACAGAAATAGGTCAAAGTTTAAATCCCACTTGTGCAACTGGAGACCCTGCCTTCCTCAGTCAAGGGGACTAGAAATCCTGGGGCAGGTTTTCATCAGCTTAGGGGAAAGCTGCATGTCTGCACAGCATTCAGGTGCCCTCTGATTTTTGAATATGTACAACTCCATTTGCTCAAGCAGATTTGGTAATTGTCTATTTAATCACCTATTTGCATGCACAATTACTCAGCTTGGGCACAGCCATCCACATTTGCATATGCAAATCTTGACTTGGGCTCCCACTGAATGGCTGCACCTGCAGCTGCAGCTAGTCCCATTTGTGAACCATAGGGGGAATGCCTCATCCAGGACCAAATGGACTCCGGCTCCAAATATTGAATGTCTGCCTACAATGAAACTGATTTATTTTAAACTTAATAGGGAAATAAGTTAGAAAGCACATTGATCTTCAGCTAGCAGGAGGAAACATAACAATGTAATAGCTTTTAGTAAGAAAATAAAGGAAGAAGAAAAGTTAAAGATAACTATCATAAGAAAGAAAAGGCAGTTCTGAGTTAATTAATTAATCTGGTTCTTTCTGAGACAGGGTCTTTCTACTCTGTGGCTCTGGCTTTTCTGGAACTCACAATGTAGACCAGGCTGGCCTCACGCTCACAGAGATCTTGCCTCTGCTTCCTTAGTGCAAAGACTAAAGGAGTGTGTCACCACGCCTAGCTAAAGAACAGCCTGGAGGTGGGAAGGTGCAGCCTTCTGGAGGGAAAGTGGAGCAAATAGTTGGAATGCCGGCCTTTATGAAGACCTTCATTCTCACAACACAACCTCCTGGAAGCCCTGTGAAGACTGCCTTCTCTTTTCATGGAACACTCAGCCACCTGGTGTTTTTTGATAATCCGGAGTTATCAACTTGGAATATGACCAGAAGAATGTAGGGAAAATTAGCATTTGTGCTAAGGAGGACAGGGACGTAGCCTCACTCCTCTGAGCACTTCTGTGTAGGATTTTATTTCCTGCTCTGACAGCATGGATCTTCACCTTTCTTTTGGGCATCGTTTGGAAGTTACTTAAAATTGATCTTCTTTTTCAATAGGGTTGAGTCCAGGACTCTGAAATTTTTACTAACTGTTCTAGGGCATTTGATCCATACGGGCATGGAAGCTATTCTTTGAAGTCTTAACCAACCAGGGCATATGTACCAGACCAGACCTCCTCCCTCAACTATAAGTCTAATTCGGAGTCTAGTTAGCTCCTGTACCGGTGAGTAACAAGCTGACAACACAGAGTTAGGTTTTCAGGGAAACTACTGTTACCATATTTTTTTTGAGGCCCCACCAGAGGCACCATATAGTCATCAGGGAAATCAAGGTCCCTTCTTGGGATTCTTACTCTCGTTAATAGAAGGAGTTAAGAATGCACTCAAAAGGAAGCTTCAGGCTGATTTCGTTGTAATTAAAAAAAAAAAAAAAAAAAAAAAACTCAAGGGCGGGTGAGCGGCAATCCTCAGAGCTGTCTGGAGGAGGAGGAAGGTAGATGGAGAAGAGTAGAGAGAGGGAAGGTTGTGCCTCTTGAGAGTTAAGCTGGAGTCTTCCTTTTAAAATGAGTTTAAGTAGCAAACAAAGGGTAAGAGGAAACAGTGAGTAGCAGATAGAGTTAACCAGCAAATGCAGAGCCAAACCTCAAACTGTACACACAAAATCCAGCAGAGATGACTGGAAATGGCCCAACTGAGAGAGCAAACGCAAGGTGACGTCATCAAATGGGGCTTACAAACATCCCGCAAGAATCCACCTGGGAAGCCCCGAGTGCCACAGCCAGCTGGAGTTCCCAAATGAGAGCAGGTAGCACAGAGCGTCCCTTCAGGCAACACTTCTAAAGTCAAAGAACTAATGGCAAACGGTAGAGCACATCATGGAATCCAGCGCTTCCAGTGGTTCAGCGGAAATCATCTGGAGAACACAAGACAGGCAATTCCCGAAGGGGAGTGACCCGGGCAGAAGGTTGTTTATGTGTCCTCTCCTTGGATGAGCTTCCGGTGGCTGGACTTCCTGTTCCCACCAGAGGCATTTTTATGCCATGAGATAGACAATAGTGACCTTACTTAGAAAGGCTTTACCTTCTAGGTATTCTCAAGGACAGTGTATTTGAACTTATTGTTGTTTTCCTTTCCCCTTGTTAGAGTCAGGGAGCACTCTGCTCTAGGACAGGGAGTTTGGAAGAGACAAGGAAGGATCTTTTCAATTTCAACGAGCTTAGAAAGCAGTTGGCTAGTTCACCACTATAATGCTCTCTGCGCCATCCCTCTTAATGCTCACAAATTATCTGCAAGATGGTATCCGTATTTCCATGGCTATCAAGAAACTGAGAATTCAAAAGGTGAGGCTATATGGGTAATGTCAAGCAGGTGGGAACTAATAAAGGTGGGAGTTAAACTCTGGTCTTTCTTGCCCAGCGAGAAAAGCTCTGTTCACAAGACAGCAGTGCCCTTGGTTCTTTCAGGCAGGTTGGGAAATTGACATCTTCATCCATCCTTTCTTCTCTGAATGCTCTCCCAGAGGAAAGATGGCCATTAGCTTCTCTTCTATCACTGACCTTGAAAACCATCTATCTCTTCCAGTAATTACTTTGATGGAAATGGTGAGCACAGCTGCTTCTCTGGTAATTCTGTAACTCCCCCATGAAAGCTGCCTTTGTGGAAGCCAACGAGTGGCCTCTCTTTTACTTGATAATTCCCAAGAGCAAGATTACCTTCAGCCAGCTGCTGCTCCCTACATGCAAACGGATTGAGGAAAATCAAACACTGATTCAATCTGCATGGTGTCTTTCCCCTTCCCCTCCAGCGAACACCAAGATAAAGCTCTGTGCTCCTGAGATGAGATGTTAGCTTCAGGCTTTCTCCCAAACCCCAGCAGGATAATTAAGCTGATGCGAACAGGAACTAACAGCAATTCCTTCTAACAGCTGCGAAGGCTGTGTCCGGCACTTCTCTCCAGTTGTCCTCCTCTGGGCCCTTTCGTTCAAAAATTAGCAGTCCTGGATGAGCTCAGGAGGGCAATGAGCCCTCTTTCAGAGTCAAGCTCTCCACTACAAGGCTTTGGTCAGATGCTCTTTCTTTCCAGGGAGTTTTTAGGATGTCTTGATCGACTATACAGAAATTGAAGATTATTTGCCTAAGTGCAGCTTTTAGTAATCAATTTTTATTTATTAATTAATTTATTTAGTCATTCATCTATCTATCTATCCATCTACCTATTTATTTTTGCATAGCTACATGGTAGGAATGCTGTCCAGATAGACCTACTTTCCAGTACTTTCAACTCCTGTGTCTTGTAGTTCATTTTGAGGAATCACCAAGAACATAGTCAAGGAGTTTTTAATTTTGCTAAAGAGGGGCTGGTGACAGGCATTTATTTCTATGCTATAAAAGGATGCTAAACTGGGGGCTTTCCAGGCTTGTTCTTTCTAGCCATGATAATGGAATAGCACTTGGATGTTAAATACAAAGGAAATTGTAAACAACCAGTTCTCTGGCTTGGGATCTTTAGAAGGTCAGGGCATATTAAAAGGCATCAGAAAATGGCAAAAAAAAAAAAAAAAAAAAAGAAAGATCCAACTACTCTGTAAAATTATCTGGCAGTTTCTTCATACATTAAACCATACATTTAACATGTCACATCAATTCACTAATGACTATGCAAAGGAAAGCACATATCCACATAGAGACTTGTATGCAAGTGGTCCTAATAACACTCTTCACAATAGCCTCAAAGGTATATGATGTCCATTCACCAGGGAATGGAACGGTGGTATATCAGTACAGTAGAATATTACTTAGCAATAAAACAAAAACAAAAAACACTGAGGCATGCTGTATAACCTATAAACTTTAAAAACCACACAGGAAGGAAGGGGAAAACATTCATATCCTGTATAATTTTAACATCCTAAGAGGTAAGCCTACAGATACAGAAATTTCTGTAGGTTAGGAATTGAGTGTGGTATATAAGGAGCAATCTGAGATGATAATAGTGTTTAAATTCAACTAGGGCAGTCATTCTACAATTCTGTAACTACTAAAAATTACTCAGTTCTAGACTCTAGATCAAATAATTTGACATTGTATAAATTACTCCTGAGGCAGGGTCTCACTATATATTCCTGGCTGTCCTGGAGCTTGCTTCAAAGACCAGGCTGGTCTCAAACTCATAGGTGTCCTCCTTCCTTTGGTTCATGAGTGCTGAGATTGATGATGTGCGCCACTACACCTGGCATGAGTAAGGTAGTTTTTTCTAATACACAGAGTAGATTTTTCAGTAGATCTTTATTGTCCTATGGGTCATTAGCCATATTTGGCTGACGTTGGTTCAGACCCACTTTAATTGTAAAATTGAAATACGCGCTAAAGTTCAGAGCACTGGAATAAAGGAAAGAAGGAAAAATTGTGTCTCATTAAGCATGTTGTATACTGACAAGACATTATAATGACACTGTCCTGGTTACAGTAGATAAAACCGGTTATCAACAACATGTTTATCTGCTTCTTTTAGATGTGACTATTCGCAAATCATTGTCACATAAGTGACTCCCACTCTACTTCTACTGTCGAGGAAGAACTATCCAGGCACCAGGCCTCACCCCTGCTACCATCTCCTCCCGAGCCTAGCGGGGAGACTTCTTCTTCAGATTCAGTTTTCAGTTAGTTGCTAGACATTTCCTGAAGTTGAAGAGATGCAAGAAGGCTGTAGAGATCCATGGGAAGGAGAAGCAGAGTTGCAAGCTTGTGTGGAGTAGCAAATGCCCAGGTGTGAGCGAGGATATGTAAATTTTACTCAGTAAACTGGTACGTGCGTGCGTGCGTGCGTGCGTGCGTGCGTGTGTGTGTGTGTGTACCCTTCCTTAATAACTTCTTTCAAATCCATGACAGCCAGAAGACTTCTAGATCCTATTATTTACAACCCAGGTGATGAGGGTGCAGGTACAAGGAAGTCCCAAGAGCCCGTGTGCCTTTTACAGAGTTCACTGTAAGCAGATGGCAGCTCCCAGGAGTCTTTGGCACCAGATCAAATGAATCCTTTTCTACCTCTGTGCTACCCTCTGCTCTCACGGCAAAGTCAGAAATTGACTAGCAAGAAATAGGACCAGACAAGGGAGAAGTGGCAAGACAGACAAGCTGTTAGAAAGACAGCACAGTAAGTGCTGCCTGAAGCTGACCTCAAGTTGGAGAAATATTTGATTTTATTTGTTTGTTTGTTTGTTTTGTTTGTTTTTTACATATTGGGTTACATTTTAATTTCTTATTGAAGAACTAGTTTATTTTCTCAGAAGAAAATATACTATGATTTGATTAAAATAAAGAAAAAAAAATACATTTATGGCCTTGCCTGAGTTTCCATGTAAGGGTGAAATGGTCTGACTGCAGGGCACGTGGGAGAGTTGAGTTTTCCTTCTAACTGAAGCTGTGCCAACTCATGCAGTGATCACACTGCCAGGCCATTCTCACCAAAGGCAGGGCTGTTGCAGGGCTGTTCCTGGGCATGACACCCAGCATTGGCAGGTCCGACTTGGGCGCTGTGGATGGTAGCCCGATTGGAAATGCAGTCTCATGAGGATGGATGTGGTGGGGGGTGTCAGGCTAGCCAATCCTCACCTGTCTTTACATAAAAAATGAGTTTTTAAAAAAAAGATGTTTTCCGAGTTTCAGATTCACTCTTCAGCTCCTCAGCATTCCAGCCTGCATTCTTCTTATTCTCCAAGAGAGTGAAGCTTCAGACTTGTCCTGTCTTGAAAATCATTCTTGTCATTCTTGTCAGGACCCCTTTCCAGAGACCACCAGAGCTCAGGATGACTTCTATGATCAACAGCGCCATCACTGTGGTCAATAATGTTATCATCTCCTCATTGATTGTTGCTAAGTGAGTGTCAGAGACCAGGAAAATGAAATGGACCCTGTGTGCATCTGAATCCTATTCTCTTTGGGGCTTCAGCCCTGTGCCCCTAGTGGGTCCCTGCTTAAATGGAATCAGATCTGAAGTGCTGAGACTCTTAAGACTAAGAGAATTAGCTGTGGGCTCCAACTGAAATCCACCAGCTGCCTGGCAATCATGGAAATGTAAGTGTTTAGGGTTTTCGATATTATGTGGTAAGCTACAAAGCATTGCACAGCAAGGCTGTGTGTTCTACTGCTTTAGCTTTTCTTAGGGGTGGTGCATTGTGAAACATGGTAAATGGACAATAGACTGTATTGTTAAATGCAGCTCAGAAATAAATATTTCTACTTCCTAGCAAAACCATGCATCTTCGTGCCTGTGTTCTCCTAATTGATTGCTTAACTCTCTTTTATCTCACAAATTGTATCAGATTCTCTTTTGAGCACTGGCCAGGCTGTGTCTGGTTCACACGTCATGCCTGAGTAATCTTATCAAAATGATAAGAGCCTGTAGATGGCAACACACTGGTCACGGCTCAGAGGGCAAGTTCATATTTTAATAGCTCAATCACTTAAGGAATCGGAAGAGATGTAACATATGCTAGAAATCCAAGAACTCCAGTGCCATGAGTAGCCAGCTACCTTCCCTGCTCACTTCTACACGTGGCTGGCCAAAGGCAGTAGTCACGTTCTAAGGAGGACTCCCACATCAGAGAGTGTGCATGTGCCACTGATGTGCTTTATCAGCAACAGAAAATGAAAGTAAGTCAACCCTTAACACTGACACAAGCTTATCCTTCCTTGAAACAGCTAAGAAGACCCTCACCCTACATACCTTTTCTTAGTTACGGCATTGTCTGAGTGCTCCTAATGAGGATCTTATTGCACTGAGGTATTCCAGACCCATGATCTATCCAGTTATCTGCCCTCATGGTGTGGCCCAGACCTTACACATGGGATAGGAAGAAAATGCTAACTTTTAATATGGAAGGGCAATAGAAAATTAACCTGTCTAATAAACTAACACAGTGTTTGATCCTGGCACCCTCCCTCAGTTCCATAGTAGATGGTGTGGCATGTCAGAGGTGCTGTCTAAGGTATCTGAGAATGCAGAAACAACTGTGATATTCTCTCTTGCTCAGTGGTCTCACAGGTCATGTGATCTGGGTAGCTGGAGTCATGGAGTATATATTCCTGGTTAACTATAGTAGCCCTTTATGACATAGACAAGTAACCTGAAAAGATTCTGTAAGAGGGACCCCAGATTAACATAAATACAATGAATTTAATAATAAGTAAAAAAAAAAAAGTCATTGCTTACCTTTATTAGCTACAGTATAAAATCTGCTTGTTCAAGATTTAGAGAAAAACAAAAAGAAAAATTTGCAGGACTGTATAAAATACAATTTTATGCTTCTGTGATTAACAAAGAATGTGACTATAAGTGAATGTCATGTGTTAAGACTACAGGGCACAGGGGAAGAGAATATACTCAGTCCTGAGGGAATTTGATGAGCTGAGGTGGATGGGAAAGGGAACTCCCCTTTTCTGAGAAAAAGAAGAGGGAGAGAAGGAGAGGGGATGGAGAGAGGGTGGGACTGGGAGGGGCTACGAGGATATAAAGTAAAAAAAATAAGTGAGAAAAATATTCTGTTTGTGTATGCATAGTTTACTTAAAGAAGTGACATTTATTCAAAGAGAGAGAAAACGAAGCCAAAAAAGCAACAACAATAAAATATGAAGATTTCCATCCCTTGGCTTCTTTCCCTCCTCACTCTAGCTGTTCCTCAGCCCCCCAGCACTGAACTGTGGCTAGGGCCAGGTAGCAGGACAGCCCCTCAAATGAGATCAGCAACACTGAGGGGCATATCTTTATAAGGGTGTTGTAGAAAGTCTCAATGTCTAGAAGAGTCCTCTTGTCTTCTGTCACTATGTTAATAGCCATACCCTTACAGCCAAACCGACCACCTCGACCATTTCTGTGGATGTCGTCTTCCCTGTTGGTGGGAAGGTCATAACCTGATGACTAAGGAGACCGGCTGCACATCAATGCCTCTGGCCAACAGGTTAGTGGCAATTAATACTCTGCTCAAACCAGACCGAAATTCCTTCATGAGCACATCTCTTTCCTTTTGGTCCATATCTACACGCATGGCAGACACAGTGAGATCCCAGGCACGCACCTTCTCCATGAGCCAATCCACCTTCCTTCTCGCATTAATGAAGATTCCCGCCTGGGTGATAGTGTTTCATACAAGTCACACAATGTGTCAAGATTCCCCGCCTCTCTTTCCACATTGAGGTAGAATTGGCAGACACCTACCCTCCAGAGTCAACTCTTCCTTCTTGACAAGAATCCAAATGGGGTCTCTCATGAACTTCTTGATCACCTCAAGGACATCAGAAGACATTGTAACAGACAACAAAACTACCTGTGTGCTACTGTTACGCCTTTGGAATATATCCTAGATCTGGTCCTTGAACTCATGGCTTAATATTTCATCGGCTTCATCTAGTACAAATATCTTGGTGTATTTGGGGGATGTATTTGGTTAAGCATATCAAACACCCACCCAGGGGTGCCCACAATGATATGGGGAGCTTCCGCTTGCAGCTTCTGCACCTCAGCATGCACATTCGTTCCCCAATACAGGCATGACAAGAGGCACCCATGTAGTCTCCTAATGCCATAACCACCTTTTGTATCCGCTGGGCCAATTCACAAGTAGGTACCAGAGCCAAATCCCGAGCAGCCTTTAGATCTAAGTCAATCTGCTGCAGAATAGGTATGTATGGAAAACGGGGCTATTTTCCCAGTTCCCAGCTAGGCTTGAGCAATCACATCATGACCCTTGGTACAAGGAAGAATGGCTCACTGCCATTTTCAAAACCATAAATACCACAGAGTACAGATTCTGAGAGATTCATGTCATCAAAACGATCCACAATCTCATTCCAGTTACTCTCAGTGATGCCTTCAGGCTCAGCCCATTGGGGGGCCATTGTCTCTGGATGAAGACTCCTCAGTTGCTGACATGATCCTTAGAATCTCTTAGGAAAATATCTAATCCAGCAGTCTTGATCGTGGCCTCCTTGCAGGTTTCACTTACCACATGGCCACACTCTATGTCCCTTCAGTAGCATTCATATTCTGATGACCCTGCCAGGATGAGGCCAGATTTTCTTCCTAGACTTTCACAAGAAGAACAGCTCAACAACCTGCACACAAAAGCAGATATGAGATTCCAGCTGTCTTTTATTAAGTTAGATGATTTAAAAAAAATTCAAAATCATGCCATTACCTTCATTGTTCCATATAAAATAGTTCTTCTCATTAAAAACGTTATCACGATAAGCTATAAACTAGAGTATTATTGTTAACTTTAAATAAATTAATAAATAAACATATAATAAATAAGCCAAGGCTTTTGGCATTCCTAGTATATATTTATGTTATTTGAGGAGAGAAAGGGGAGGCTGGGCCCAGAAATGGAGAAATTCTGCTACAGTGCAGGATCTAATTGGACTTGTAGTTTCACTCTATCTGTCACTTAGCACAGAGCTTCATACCATTCTAGGCTCTTGGTAATATTCATAACTTCATTTGTTTTTCACTGACCCTGTTCCTAGGTGAATTCTTTATCTTTGCTAGGTAGGGTTAGTATCTCTTTGTGGTAATTCCATTGGTAGTTGATGTCATCCGTCATCCTTACTGTGAGCAGCCGTGATCAGGGTCTTAGCAGTTTCAACTTTTCACTCACATCAGAATGTAACAGAAAGAGGTTCTCATATTAATCTGCCTGTCTTGTTTGTGTGACAAAATACATGACAAACCAACTTAAGGAAATGACATTTTATTTTTGGTTCATGATTTCAGAAGAATGAGATTGTCATGGCAGGGAGGGAAGGGCAGGGACCAGCAGCTCACATCATGACAACCTGCAAGCAGAGAGAAAGCCTTGCTTGTGATAGCTGCTTTTCTATCTCCAGACTACGGAAGGATTCCATTTACATGAAATGTGAGTCTTCCTCACTGGATTAATTCTCTTTAGAAATAGCTCATAACCATTCCCTGTGGTATATCTTACCAGTCTTCCGAGTCTTCTGTCCAATTAAGATGACAACAAGATTAACATCGGAAATGTTTACTGTCTGAATGTTCAAGGGAACTCATTACACACCTCAGCAAACAAATTCCAACTTTTTCTTCCTGGACTCATCCTTCACGAAGAAATCTGCTCCGTTCCTCAATTCCAATTTGACACATGTTCGATCTTAATTCTTGTCACACGCTAGAGACCTTACGCCAGTGGAAAAATGGGGCTTATCAAACAATATTTCCAAAACTGGGCTAAAAATGTTTCTAAAACCTGAGGGTAGCATCAACTAATATGTCTTCAGTCAAAGCAGCCCTCGGGTGATGACCTCATTAGGGTGGAGCTCAGCAATCTGGGTGAGGTTTGTAGATAAAATATAGGATGCCATTGAAGTCTGAGTTTCAGACAAGCTAAACGAGACAACCTTATACTAAAAATTTTATGTGGTTTAGCTGAATCCAAATTTAAGTGGATTTACGTTTTGATTTGCTAATCTGACCACCTCCCCAACGGAGAGGTTCCTGTGTAATATAGCCCAGGAACCAGTGTACAGTGATCTGGGTGAATGAGAAGTGTTTCCTTCGTCACTGCTTTTGAGCGCTTGGATCCAGCCTGGGTGTGTTCAAAATTCTTAGGTCCTCCTCTGCCTCTCAACATTGATTTAGTTGATGAGCTCCACTGTGCACCAGGGGCATTTGTAAAACCTCCTTGGAGATTCAATGTGCAGCCAAAGTCAAGAACTATGATTAGAGCATAGTGGTGGAGAGACTGGAATTTTCTTTGTTCTTTCATGCTGTTGAGAAAACAGTTAAGACTGGAACAGAGCACTAAATGGTCTCAACAGTGGCTCAGAAATCACTGCGGTGCTTAACGAATAACGCTGTAGGATTTGTGGTCACTGATCTTCTCGTTTCCAGTGAGGTTATAGAGATGGGGGTTGCTTAGGGTGGAGCAAGGAAAGAGAAAGTAAGATTCTCCTGTAAATTTTCTCAACATTCATGCCTGGCCAGTAAGTCCTTCCCTTATCCACGGGTGTGGAAACTTTCCATAACCTCTTCCAGTTGCTAGGAAGTTGCAGGTTTTACTCAGTTCAGAGCTGCTGAAGCTAAAATAGAAGGAAAAGAAACCATGAAAATAGCTTAGGACAATCAAGGAAGAATAAAAAGAGACAGAGAAAAAAAAATCCCACCACTATTCAGTCTAAGCAGAATGTTTATGTAGTGATGTAAAAAGAAAGGCTCAGTGATGTACAGATCTTTGTTTAAAGATGGTGGGAGAGTTACATTACTAGGAAGAAACACAATATATAAACTAACATAATTAATAGCAATAAGATAAGCAATAAACACTCCTTTCTAATAAAACTTCTCTTGTGTGACAGTGTGGTTAAGAGTGATTTAAGCCCAACCCTGCGCCTGCTGGACTCCTCTGCCGCTTCTGCACGAGAAGGGATGGCGCCTAGAAAAAACAAAAAAAAACAAAAAAAACAAAAAAACCGAAAGCTCTTCAGTAGAGCCCTCCTAACTATCGTTACCATGGCAGTGATGCAATTTAAAGTACTTCCGTAGACACAGGCAATTGCCTACCCTGGTCTTCAAAATTACCGGAGGCCTTTTTTAAAATACACTGAGGTCTGGACCTTACCGCCGACACATTAAATCAGATTCTCTGAGGCTGCTAGTTGGACCCTGGAGTCTTTCTTTAAAGCCCTCGAGGTGATTTTAATGTGCGGTTGGGGGGTTGGGGGTGGAACGCTGTGAACCTGGACTGAGCGGTAGGAGAAGGGCCGGCTACCAACTGGGTGTGGCAGGATTCTGATCAGCAGGTATGTCACCGCGAGGTTAGTCAGCTGGTTTTACACAAAGGTCTCTTTCCCGATAGGGCTGCTGCAAATGCTTTTGTCAGACCAGTACTAGAAGTTCAGCACATTTAATGTCCAGCGTTCTTTTGTTTGTTTGTTTTTGTTGTTTAGTTAGTTTGTTTGTTTGTTTTTTAAACCGGCCACTCTAATAATCATGAGAATTTCAGAAACAGGCTTCTACAGGTTGAATGAAAACATATTTTAGCAAGATTTTAAAGCTTTTATGAATATTCTGTAACAACTCAACAGCTTCTATGGCCCTGTGATTTGTAAATATGATGCTCAAACCTGGAGGCTGCACTGAGTCAGAGCCTTGAGGTTTCCAGGACACAGGCATTAGGGTTCAAGAATCCTATCTGTAGATCTTCCTGGGCGGGGCTTTTTAAAGTTAATTCAGGTCACACAGAAGCTAGAGAGAAGTTGGTAGGGTTTTATCAACCTATGGAACGCTAGACACGTTAGTTATTAAAGAACAACCACAAATGCCTCCTCATGGCAGGATTTGGACTGAGACAATACTGGAAAGTTTGGCAGAGTGAGGGATTCATTTTCCTCAAGATCTGTAATGGCTCCTGTCTATCAAAAAAGCATAGGAGTGCTCATAAGCAGATATTCTGGATTGGCTTTGCAAAAATAACTGTTGTAAAGCTCTCCAATTTACTTTTTTCAACCACAAAATATTTTTGTAGTATTTTAATTTGACAACTAAATTTATAGTCACCAGGAAAGTGACTCGGTCCTGAAAACAAGCAACAATTCTTATATAAGCTGGCTAGGATTTGCAGGCTGTGAACTTGACACCCTGGTAGCCTCAATCTTAGGAGCCAGCGGCAGACGAAGGACTCAGTCAGCCCAGCAGCCGCAGGAAAATGGCTCTCAGGAATTCAGAAAGTACGGCAAGCACACAGGAACACCACTGAGCAGAAAGGCTGGCCTGCCATTGTTCTTCAGTATTCATCCTCCAATTTTTATACCTGGGGCATTTTTTTTTCAAAAGCGATCATGGAAAGAACATTGGGAATATACCAGATTCTGTGTTCTGGTTGCTAAGTGTACCATCAGGTGGCTTAAAGCCAGATGATTATACTTTCTCCCTGTCCCAGACAAGGAAGTCAGACATTAAGATGACAGTGGTATGAAGGCCGTGAAGAAGATCCCTTCCAGATTCAGGCCTTGGCTTGGAACGGGCTTTCCGCATGCCCACATAGCATACATGCTCCCTTCCAGAGCGTGTATTTGTGTCCACATCTGATCTGTTTAAAAGATATGAATCAAATAAACTTAGGGTCCATTTACGGACTCAATTAACTACAATTACAATTATTTGTTTCTCAAATCATTTTAATAATCCGTGGAATCGAAAATTAGGACTTCAAACGTGAATTCGAGGGTACCGTTAAACTTGTAACACCAATGTGTAATCTGGAAAGAGGCACAGGAATTACAAGTAAGAAAAGGCTTGTTTATGTACTTGCTTGATAAATATTTTATCGAACATCTGCTACATACACCATCTTCCACTAAGGCACTGTGGTAAGGGAGGTGGTTGGCAGTTCTTCTGTCTCTACCTTTAGCAGTCCCTTGAGGCAGAGTAAAGAGAGATTCATGAACTCACCATGTTCTGCCAGTAGAGTACATTGTGGAGTCTGAAGCCTGGGGAGTTCTCTGGTGAATCTGTGAGGGAGACAGCTGGCCAATATATGGGAATGTGATTTTCTGCTGAATGTCAGGCCTAAAGTGTGTCCAGCACAAGGTGGAGGCAGAGGTCCCTGACGCCTCAGAGTTTGAGGTTTAGTAGAACTGTCAGGCACGTTTCAAGCATCTTTCCAAACGAGCCTGGAATGCAATGGGCATGGGAGGTGCTGAGTGCGACAGTGACCAGCCTGGGACATTATTAGAGTAAAAATGACCAATCCAAGCAATGTAACTTCGAAATCGCCACATGTTCTGTTTTTGAATCTTGACTCTTGAAAATGGGAAGGAAGCATTATACTTGGGGCCCCCAAAATATGCCTGTTTGGACAAGGGACGTAGACATTTTTTAGTCATTGCATTCTAGGGGTATAACACATCAAGAAAAGTAAACCAGAAGAACACTAGACTAATGTTGCTCCAGGTTTGAAATCAGGGACAGGAAACTCTTAGGATTTGTAGCTCTGAGGCCTGTGTGTGAGGTACTGTGTCTTTCAGCAATTCTGACTGGGTTATGACGATAGTCTTTTGCTGTATCTTATTGCTAGACCTTACTCCTACCCTAAAGTAAAGAAAGCGTGGTGGTTTGAATAGAAATGGCTCCCACAGACTCATGTGTTTCCATGCTTGACCCACAGGTGTGACACTATTAGGAGGTGTGTCCTTGTTGGAGGAAGTGTGTCACTGTGGGGGTGGGCTTTGAGGTCATATATGCTCAAGCTATGCCCACTGTGGTAGAGCCTCCTGCTGCCTGTGAATAAAGATGCAAAACTCTCAACTCCTTCTCCTGCGCCATGTCTATCTGCACACTGCCATACTTCCTACCATGTAGATAATGGATTAAACCTCTAAAACTATAAGCCTGCCCCAGTTAAGTGTTTTTCTTGCCATGGTCATGGTGTCTCTTCACAGCAGTTAGGCCCTAAGAGAGGAAGAGAATGCATGAGCTGTGGAAGCTAGAAGGAACTCTAGATGTTAGCATTGTCATGTCACACACAGGCAAATCAAAACCCTGAAAGTTAACCAGCTCACACAAGATCCCTTGGCAAGGACTGATAGGGGCTGCTGACTGTCTCCCCTTGTTTATTCCATAAATCCCATGGCACCGACCCTTTGTAACTATCAAAAGTGGGAGAGCCATGCACTGGTGTGAAGATTTTTGCTGCCATACTGGGAAAAGATTTAGCAGTTAGGAAGCACCAGGAGTTTCATAACTTTACGTCTAGGTGTTAAAAGGCCAAGTTCCAAATGAAAGGAACCCTGTTTTTGGTTTTGAGATGTAGTCTCAACTCTACAGCCTTGGCTGTCCTTGAATTCAAAGGGATTTGACTGCCTCTGCCACCCTGGTGCAGGGATTAAAGGCATGTATCACTTCCCCTTTTATTCATTGTTGTGCTAATTTTTTGTTTTCATTTTGAAGTCTAAAGTTCATTTCTGTTCAGGCCTATGTGCTGGCTCCAACAATCCCACGAAGATTTTATATTTAGTGGCGCACTAAGGCACGTAAACTGTGACGATGCAGGTGTATCCCAAAGTGTGTGTCCGGTAGTTGTAAAAGTGGGTGGGCAATGGATATCTTATCTAATTCCATTTCAGACTTGTTGCTATAGTATTTTGAATAACAAGTAAAATGTACTGATTACTAAGGGTGACATGAGGCCTTCCACAGTCTGTTCTGTAAGCATAACATTGGGTCTGAGATTGAATCTTACCTCTGCAGCTTCAACAATTATATAGCCCAGCTGCAAGCACTTCAGACGCTCTGAGGCCCTAGCAATTTATGTCACACATTTGTTTTGAAGATCGAGTGACATAAAGTATACATATAATTTTATAATTAACAACAGCATCAGAAATCATAGGTAAAATTGTGGGTAAACATTGCTTGAGAAACTGTAGGTAAAAGGCTGGAGAAATGGCTCAGCTGTTAAAGGCTTGGCTCATAACCAAAATATAATAGAAGTCATAGATAAAAATATTGAGTGAATATGAGAAGCCATTGAAGGCCTCTTTTAGAAAAGTGCTATCCTGCTCTGATTCTGATATAGTCATCCAATCAGGGTGGCTTTCGACAAGCATTGAGTCTGATGACTCAATGGGCACTGGCTGCCATCAAGTGCTCTGCTAGCCGCCTCAGCTCCTGGGTGACAAGGAATGAGAACTGCCAAGAAGGGAAAGAAGCCATGGGCATATGTGCTATGCTGCACAAACAGAGCCGGAAAGCCGATGCACAAGCCCTTCTGGTAATTGTCACACCTCCGGCAGCTCCCGTTAAGCAATGTCATAAAATTCCCAACACAAAATCGGTACTGAAAATGAATGCATGTCATGTAACACTTGAGGGGGGCTGGCTACAGAATAAAACTGTCACAAAAGAACAAAAACCAGTGTTGCAACGCTGAGGTGGCCGAGCCTCATTCATCTGTGTGTAATTACAGGAGCCTGTGGCAAGTGATGAATGTTTCTTGGTACTTGTTTTATGCTTCCCGGCCTTACAGATAGAAGGGCTCTAAACAATGGCTGTGTCTCACAGCTGCTCCTCTAACTATCTTCACATGGCAGCTGTGAGGCTTGGAGCTGGGACGAGGTCCCTCCAAGTGCCTTTTCTGCTTCTGTAGTACTAACTCAGCCTTAGCTATATCAAAACCCTCTGCACCTCTAGACTCAGTCAGGGTGTGGTTGGTGGCTGTGGGCTGTGATGGCTCTGGAATCCCAACTGTGTCACCACCACCTCTGAAACCTTGGAAAGAGAAATGACCTTTCTGGGCCCTCTTTCTCACATACTATTTTATTTTTTTTTATTATTATTTTACAGTTTACTCACTTTGTATCCTGGATATAGCCCCCTCCCTCATCTCCTCCTGGTCCTATCCTCCCTCCCTTTTCCTCTCTCCCCTAATCCACTGAAAGTGGAGTATTCTTCTGACCCTAGCCTGTCAGGTCCCATCAGGACTTCCTGGATCCTCTTCCTCTGTGGCCTGGCAAGGCCAACCCACCAGGGGGAAGTGATCAAGGAGGAGGCAACTGACTTCATGTTAGAGTCTTCTCTCCGTACTAGGGAACTGACATGGAGACCGAGCTGTCTATGAACTACATCTGAACAAGGGGGTCTATGTACTTTCTGTGCGTGGTCTTTTTGTGTGTGTGTGTGTGTGTGTGTGCGTGGTCTTTAGCTGACGCATCAGTGTCTGCTATCCCCCACGGGCCCTGCATTTTTGGCTTTGTTGGTCCCCTTGTGGGAATCCTTTGGGTCCTTTTATATCCCCCTTCTTCCATAAGACTCCTTGTGCTCTGTCCAAAGTTTGGCTGTCTCACATACTATTTTTAAAAAGTATGTTCACCTCATAGCTTTGTTGTAGAACCTACATGAGTCAATACAAGGGAATATTAAGAACAGCTCCAGGGACATAGGAAGCATTCAGAAATTGTAGCCTGGTGTTACCCCACACATGTCTTTTCTTGTGATTTCTTGTCTTTATCAACATTCCTTTCCCTTTTACTTCCTTTTGGTTCAAGTAGAGTTAACTATTTCTTTCCATGCATTTCCACACCAATGACCCATTAATTTTTCTTTTTCCAACTAGCTACCAGATTTTTTTTCCACCAAAGTTTTTTTTCCCCAACCAGAGGTTCTCAAACAATATTTGTTGAATGAATGAATGAATAAATGAATGAATATCTTTCCAGGATGGATCCCCTTTGACCTCCTAGACCCCAAAAATTGAGCAAACTAATTACCCAACCAACAGTAGAGCTGTCTATTATCTACCATATATAAATTAATAGACTCTTTAGCAATGCTCATGAAATGTAGACAAATGCTCACTGTGGATCCAATGTCATGATGGGAAGATGAATTCATTCCCCTCCGTCAACTACCACATGAAAGGATCATCTGTGTTCTGACTCAGTTTGCTTACTGAGCTAAGTCAGGGATGGAGCTAAGTCAGCACTGTGCCCTTGCTGTATATGTTTGCAATTTATTCATCAATAAAGTGATAATACCAAGGCTTAACTATGAAGTCTTTCCTTCAAAAGCTTGAGTTTTTAATACAGCTGGTTTCAGAGCAGAGTATTTGGAGAAGTGATTGGATCATGAGAGCTCAACTGATCTTTTGATGGAGTGCTAGCATTATTTGGTCCTGGGGTCTAGGAGGTCAAAGGGGATCCATCCTGGAAAGATATACCATTCTTGTTTCTCTGCTTCCACCAGGTGAACAGTCTCTCCCATGTGCTGCTCTCACTTCAGGCCCACAGCAATGAAGTACACAGACTGAAAGACTAAATAATTAAAAATTTGTGGGTATTGGTTTACAAGCCCAAACAAAGGCCAGCCAAGTGGAAACATGTCCAGCCACCTGCAGGGGAAGAACTAGCCTTACAGCATTCTTTTCCTGCCCACTAGAGATACAGTTGCTAGGAAACAGGCCCAGATGGCCAGGCCAGAACCGTTTACAGTCTTGATGCCTAAAGTAAACCAATCATTTCAAAAGTCAGTTTTCCTTACCTAAGCACATAATGACAAGGCATGTAATCCACAGCTTGCAGTTTTGCCCTTTAAAAACCCTGTTCCCCTAGACTGCCCCACCACACTCTTCCTCTTCAACCAGGGAGGTTGCTGCAACCCAGGCTTGAGCTTGTAATAAAAAGATCCTCATGTGTTTTGCAGCAGAGTTGATTCCTGGTGGTCTTTGGGGGGGTCTCACAAACTGGGCATAACAAGTCTGGTCTGAAACCCCGAAACAATGAGCTTTCTTCTCTTATATTGGTTTTTGTTTGTTTGGGGTTTTTATTTTCACTTTTTATTTTTGGCATTTTCTCACAGTGATAAAACATTTGACTGACACAGTTGGAAAATACAAATAATAAAGAGACTAGTGTACATTTTGGAGAGTATGTATTGCCATTTAGCTGTCTTATTTGTTCGGCACAATTTCAAACCTGTGCTTCCTCTTTCTACATTGACGTATGGATCATTTTTGAACAAAAAAGGTCCCATTCATAGAGGTCTGGGTGAATGAACTCAGCGGGTCACATACTGCTGCAGCGGAATATGCACTGAATTGGCCCTAGGCTCAAATATATTGACCCAAAACAATCCTGGATGACAACACAGCTGGAGGAAACGCCCTTTAATCATCAATACCAGCAATAGGTCAGATTTTATGAGAAAGTCATAGCACTTTTGCCTGACTTTTTACTTGTTAACTAGTTATATTTGTTATCACATTTCTTTTCTTTGTATATGCATCTCTTCCTCCTCTTTTTTCACCCTGAAGGGGTCATCCATCATTTAAAAAGACACGCTATGTATAGATTCCAGTTTCACTTCTATAGCTGGCTAAGGCATGTTTACTTCATATATATTTTACTTGGTGCAAATATCTTCTTTTGGGGCCACTAATAGGGAATCATTTCTTCTTAGAGCCTAGTAATAAGACAAATTTCTCCCCAGATGGGAACAAATACAGAGACCCACAGCTAGACAATATACAAAGTGAGAGACCTTGGAACACTCATCCCTGAGGAAGGGGTCTCCATTAAACCCCTCCCACCATGCTTAGAGAATCCCCACCACCTGAAGAGGAGGCAGAACATCAGGGAAACAAGGCCCTCTATATTAACAGAACTGATGCACATGTGAACTTAATGAGACTGAAGGAACATGCTCAGGGCCTGCAGGTGTCCACACCAGATGGGATTCTAGAGCTGAAAGAAGTAGCCACATGCCCCTAATCCTAGGCCAGAAGCTATCTCCAATTGACATGACTTTGAAATGACCATTTAGTTTTCTTCAAGGGAGTCTTCAAGGGGAAACAAACTACTTCTAAGTTCAGGCTGCATGCCCAGCAGCAGATGGCCACCAGAAAACCAAATTAATGGCAGCTTTGCAGGTTCCTTGTCTCATAATGTCATGTCAGGGCTTTAGCAATTTATTTATTATTTTTTTCTCTCTCTTTTTACCCTACAGATCCTTTGTGTATATATTTCTGGTTTCTAGTTCAGTGCTTTTACGGGATTCCTGAGTGTGTGAATGAGTGTTTCTCTGTTGTATTTTATAATTTTTTTTTCCAGATTTTTTTCCTCCTGCTTACTTGCTTTGTCCTATTCCAATGTGTTAGTTTTTTTGTATTATCTTATTATATCTTTTTTCAGTATTATTTCTTAGAAGCCTGTTTGTTTACTAATGAGAGACATAAAGGGGATGAATCTGAGGTGGGAGGAGTAGAGGGAGGGAAATTTGTAATCAGGATAAATTATGTGAGAAAAAAAATCTATTTTTAATAAAAGAAAAAAATATTTTGTTAATCCAGGAGACATAAACCTCTTTGCCTTTTCTTCACAAATCACTACTGCTCTTAAAGAATTTTATTTGATTGGAGAGATACAATCTTATGTTTACTAGCTCATTTCAGTGACTTGAAAACTTTTATTGTGAGAGTAAGACTAAGGTTTACTTCTAGTTCCTTTATAAGAATTACAATAGCACCTTTCATGCTAGCTGTATATTTTAATTTTTAAGTATTATTTATAACAATTATGTATTCTAATCTATACAATTCACTAAAGATTTTCTAATTTTATTAAGTGTGCTATTATCACTTACACTAAATAATTGTGTAGTTTTATCACTGAGATCCAAATAGATTCTTTTGATATTAAGGAATTATGAGTTCATTAAATAACTGATCATTCGAATTAATATTTATTCAGTTAATTAATGTTGTTACAGTAGAGTCCACAATGATGGTGAGGAAATTTTTAAATAAAATGTACTCAATTCTGTGGACGCAGGACTAGCCACAGGATTATCATCATGGATTGCTGCAGCCATGAATCATTTGAAGGAATGGGCGGGCATGGGAGCATTAGCAGGCCTTCTGGTGTTGGTCTCCTTGGTTTGCCTGTGGTAAAAATGCAAGATTAGAGTCTCACAACAGAGTAATGCAGCCATGACCATTCAGGCCTTTACAGCCATTGAAGCAGGACAGTCTCCCCAAGCATGGTTGGCTACCATAAAAAGCTAAAATGTTACGCTCAGCAAGCATGGTTGGCTACCATAAAAAGCTAAAATGTTACGCTCAGGATGCGAGGCTAAGCACTGCACTCAGGGTCAGCTGCTTTGGACCCAGAGAAGAGCATGTCTGATTGCATGCGGGTTGATGCCCCAGGTCCCGCCTCTGAGAAAAAGGTATCGGTCGGGTCTGATGCTCTTTGGGTGGATGACACCTAAATGACATCAGTACAAAGTCCCAATTTATTTCTAATATCAGAGATCAGACCTCTACTCTTGCCTGATGCATCTAAAACAAAAAGGGGGAACTGTAGAGAGCTGCGGAATGCTATGCCTTAAAGATGGAGCTGGTTTCCATCTTCCACCTTCCCGATGGTGAGTGCTCTCTGTCACGAACAATTCCACATTTGGCTAAGGCTGAGGATCTGGCTTGCTTCCATGTATGTGGACCTATCTGCATTGCCCACGTGGCACGCTGGGGTTGGCTACCCAGAGACTATTTAAGCTGTGGGCTGGCTTTCCCCAGGGTCAAATGATTGTTCAAGGTTCCTGAATAAACTGCATTGAAAAAATAAAATAAAATAAAATAAATTAAAAAAAAGTAAAAAAACAAAACAAAAAAAACACTACTCATTTCTCCTTGACTGGTGATGAAAGAGTTACTTGTTGATTTGCTAAACTTTTTTTTTTTCTCTAGCTAAAGAAGCAAGATTTGCATAAATTTAGGAGGATGGTTCTGAAGGAGGAGCCCAAAATCAAGTCGGAGAAGAAGGGCAATTCTCCATTCATCACGGACATAGCCGCAAGCACGTGGATATTAAAAGGTGCTGGTGGAAGTGGAGCTCTGTTCTGAGTTTTTTGTTGTTGTTGTTTTTTGTTTGTTTTGTTTTGTTTTGAGATCTTCCAAAGTACAACTTTTCAAAGAGAATGGTTCAGTCATTTGAGAAGTGTGTGGGGGTGGGAGGGCTGAAAGCGTGCTACCACCCCCCTTGCATGGGCCATGGCAGGACCCAGGAAGGAGAGGACAAGACTTGCTGTTGGGGAAAAGACAGCACTTTTGACTTCAAAAGAACTTGAACTTGCTATCATAGGTTTATTTTTAAAAGCAATTGCAAAACCCGATAAGAATCAGGTAATTTCTTACCTCTTTTTTTTTTCTCCCCAGACCTGCCCTCTCCTTGCTGGTCCCGATCTGGCACAGCACACATGTGTGTTCTTGAACAAGAGATAACTTTGTGACCCATCCCAGTTTCCCTGAAGAGACTGAAGCACTCTCAGGCGACTGAGGAATTCTTCACAGAAGTTCATGAACTCAACCAGGCAGGAAGCAAGGCCCTCAAATTCAGTGAGGGGTTGTGGCAGCATCTCTCTCTGAGTTTTCTAAAGTTGGTGAAGACAGGGTTTCATTTCATGTGGTCTGAAACACCATCAACTAAGGAGTGGTTTCATCCCGTTTCGTACAGCATGATTGAAATTGCCCATGAAGAGCCCAAAGATGGAATCCTGGCAGTTAGTAAGTCTTAGACAGTTTAAAGGCACACAACTAAGGGGAATCTTAGTGTTCTTCTGGAATTATGTTTAAGGTACTCTTTTAAACCTGAGATGCAAACATCAAATATGTGACTCTTACACAGCAAGCACGGGTATACCAGCTTCCGGACAACAGGAAGTCTAGATGGTAGTCAGCTCTGTGGCTCCTGAAGAAGTAAGAAGGAGGTAAGCTGCTCCTGATCCCTCTCCAGTGTTTTAGTCTCTGCCTAGCACCCCCTTCTCCAGTTATGAACATGCGGTATGTGGCTGCAGCTCTCAGCACCTAGCCTTCACCTATGGGCACTGAAGACTTACTTGTTTGAAACATTTTCCCCAAGTTATTTGTACTGGTTAATCCAGGGCATAGAGCTCGCAGTTTCCTGGAGAGAACATTAGAAAAGTGATAGTTAATTCTTTTACATGTAAAAGGAAAAATACCCTCCAAATATGTTCAGTTTTCACTAACAGGAAGATGTGGTCACTGAAATCTGTCAATCTTCCTTCCTTCCTCCCTCCCTGGAACTGGAATTGTAAATGGTTGTGAGCCACTATGTGTATGCTGGGACTGAACCTGGATTCTCTGGAAAAGCAACAAGTGCTCATAACCACTGAGCCATCTCTCCAGCCTCTGAAGAACACAGGTCTTGAAGTAGTTCTAAACAGTATAATTTTTGGCATGTTCTTAACATTGAAATGTAAAGGTGAAATGGGAACTTCATTTTTAATGCATCTAGTAGAATTTAAGTAATTTGTTGTCTTTTCTATTTGTGACTATCTGTTTTTAAATATAATAATATGTTGCACAATGTTTGCTTGAAAGTCTTCTAATAATCATTTTATTGTAAACAAAATGTATGTAGAATAGTATGCATAAAATTTAAGATAATTCTGGTTACTGCAAAGTATTCAGTGTTTAAAATATTTCAGATTAAACTAAGAAAATTAATAGTAGTATCTAATTGACCAGCAGCATAAATTATTAGAATTTTGAATATATGTTTATTGAGCATAAAATCTTTAGTGAATCTGTATCTCTTAATAAGATGAATTGGCTTTGAAAAAAACTGGTCATAAATCCACAAACAACTATTGTTTACTGCCTTAATAAACAGGATGCAGTGTTAAGATCACATGGCTTTGTTTTGTTCATACTGTATTAAGAAAAGTTATTCACATAAATTAATACGTGAAAATGGAAAGAATTTATTGCAAAAACATTACATAATCTTAGTTCACTTCGTGTTGTGAATACCATAAATACTTAACATGTAACTGCAGAAAACCATAAAATACCTAACTTATAATGAGCAGAAACATCGGCTCATGGTCCTGGTGGGTAAGAAGTCCTCACATATGTGGCTGGAAAGGCAAGAGGGCTTCCTTGTACCATTTATGCAGAAGGGCAAAGACAATGGAAAGTGACACATCAGAATTGTATTTGTCCTTGTGTGAATCTATCCTATACCAACTAACTCTTTACAATAATGAAGTTAATTCACTTATGAGGCTAGAGTTCTCATGGCCAGATCATAGGGAAGGTGCTTCCTTCCTGATACTGTATACAATTGAATACTGATTGTAATTGATAGAATCGGAGTTAGCTCTCAATGTGATGTGGAGAAAGACACGGCAATTCCTTCCACGTTTTTTGAATCATATAATGGCATAGTTATCTACCATGAAATAATAGTTTTCTCAGAATATTGCTTTGCTAATTGGATTAAGCCCTCAATTTGGGTGCAAAAAATAATGGGAGATTGCATAACTAGCAAAATAACTCATTAGATGCCACTACAGTTACTCACTTTCTAAAATTAGATGAAGCATTTCAATTTGGTCTTCGGTTTGTGGCCCTGTAGTCTTTATGCCTTGGAGGACAGGAGACCAACATAAACCCCACTGGTATTGCAGGCGCCAGACCATGGCTCTTCTCTCTCAGGTTGTTTTTATAGAAATACACAGACAAGAACATTGGCAGAGGCTGAGGGTTATTGTCAGGGGAGCAGCTTGTTATTTCTGTAGTTCTCAGAATCGTCTTTCAGAGGGACCCTAACAACTGAACATACTCAAATCGTAAAGCATGCGAAAGTGAGCTTTTGGATGTAAAGAGCTCCTTTGTTGGGACTAGGAAAGTCGGGGAAGAACACCGTTTGATAGCCTCCAAAGACATATTGAGATTATTCAATGCTCCACCAAAGAGCAAAACAGGAATGAGGGAACCCATCAGAGGAAAGCATTTCAACAACTGTTGTTGCGTCAAAATATAGAAAGTGGCCATTCATCACATAGCATCATTCCGACTCCCTCAACTACCAGCAAAGATCAGTCTCAGAAAACCATTTTTTTTTTATCATGCAGCAGAAGAGAGTTAAGGCATCTGTAGGCTCCCTGTCAATTTAAAGTAGATGTGTTCTCAGATTTTCATATTCAACAGCAGGAGTAAAACAACATTTCGATGAAACAGCAATGTGGCCTACTCCTAAATTCATCCCCAGCTACCTTATATACCGGAACGTTACTGGAACCCTGCATCTAGCCCAAGGCGGCTTTGCATGGATTAACCACACTCCCCATCTAATCTCCTTTGTGGCTCTGGGTTAGCAGTTTACAACTGTGGGTTTGGGAACACTGTTTGCGGTGAAAGCACAGAACCCAGCCAGGCAGAGCACTTGAAGATCAAAGCTAAAAACTTGGCTGTGCTCTGTCAAGTTTCTGGGCAACCTAGCTAACCACATATGCTTCTCATATACCAATTAATCTCAACCCAGGGAGACAGAATGCCATTTACGCTACACTTTATTCTAAGACTCACAGTAGCCAAACACTTAGTAATGCGGGCATGTATCTGAATGACAATCAATTCTGGAAAACCGTAGTTTGGGGTCATCTTGAAAAATTGCCAGTCTCTGGGCTGACAATTGCCCATTGTGGGTTATCATTTGTCTACATCTGCTCCAGCCATGAAAATGCATGCATGCATTTGCTCTGTGCTTTAAAACATGCAATATGCTTTTCCATGTAATACTGTCTCCTGACCGCATCAAAAATGCCACTCCATCAGCCCCAGTCCCTGTATATTTTACCAATGTATTGTCCCCATTTTCCAAATGATAAATGGAGAATTCAGTCAGTTTCTTTCAGTTTCAAAGTTGAGGCAGTATATAAAAATAAACTTTAAAATAGGTTGGCTCATTATTTAATTTCTAATGTTTTTTTATTTTAATTGATATGAAAGTTTTAAATTTGTTTATTTTTATTTTATGTGCATTGGTGTTTTGCCTGCATGTATATCTCTGTAGATCCTGGAGTTAAAGACAGTTGTGATCTGCCATGTGGGTGCTGGAAATTGAACTCAGGTTCTTTGGAAGAGTAGTCAGTGCTTTTAAGCACTGAGCTTTCTCTCTAGCCCCATTTATTTTGATTTATGCATAAATATTAGTTTCACACAATAACATGTGCTTATTTAAAAATCAAGTTAAAAAAAGGAAAGAAAGCAGGAGCATTATGGGGAGACTTGGGAAGAACTGGAGTGGGTGAGAGGAAATATAGTCAAAATTGATTGTACTCATGTAAAATTCTCAAAGGATAAATGAAAATAAACTATTAAATCAGATATAATAACATATATAAAAGCCCTCTTTTTTCTCCATTGCTATACTTCCATTCCTCAGAAATAGTATTTGGCTATCATTAAATAATAGTAGTTTATACAGATCTCATAAACAAATGTAAAAATATTTGTTGAATACACGTTATCTATCTTAACATGTACTTTAGATTTAAATAGTATTTTAAAATTATTATAAACAGAGATTATAAACCTCTGTTTTTCAGAGCTTGCTAAGAAAAAAGTGGGCTCTACATAAAAACTCCAATCCCTGTTCTTTGCAGCCACTTAAAAAAACCTTTGGCTATTTGTCTCAGCATTTTACATTATTGGTTATTGGTGGTATGATTGCATTTCTGTCTTATTGTCTGGGTTTAAGCATTACTTATGGACTCGCAATCCATATGTGTGATGGTATACATATATGCATACATATATTTTGTCATTCATATTCATAGCATGTTTTCACATGGCATACATGCTTTATGTTAGTCATTTATTTGGGTGGCATGTGGAGTATCAAACTATGATTGCGTTTTATCTGTCCATTTGAGTATGCATTGTGTTTTGCATAGGAGTCTCTGACTTGGTACCTTTTCCACGTAGACACTGAATGAAAAATAAATATATACCTTAAGAAACGTAGGCAAGCCATCCGAAACTCCCTTGACACTATGTTTTCCATACACTTCAACAATCACAGCAGCAGAATGCCTTAAGGAATCTGAATCCCGTCAAACTTGTGAAATACATTTGTATTCTGTGAAGCCCTTTGTGAAAGCTCTTGTTGAGCTTGAAAGATTAGAAATTGAAGTTACAGTGACCCTAACAGAAAGAATTCTCACCCATCTATCTCTAACAGGTATCCACGAGTAGCTGAGATCTGTTTATCTTGCTTTGTCCCCACCCTTTCTCATGCCCTCTCTGATCTGTAACCAGCAAACCAGTGCTCAGAATAATATGTATTTGCAGCGTATGTTTTTAATCTTTTCAGCCCCTTTCATTTCTCTTCTGGAATAACTCGCTCCTATTGTTGCTGTGGCTTGCTTTGAAACCGCCTCTAAATCAACAGTGTTACTGATCAGCAGAAATGGAGAAGCCTGGGGAGAGAATGGAAATCCACTCACTGTATAACAGAGGTAAACCCAGAAACCCGATTCTCCTCAAGTGGGATTTGGCTTCTGTGCACGACATGTGAAGAAATGTTGCAACAACTTTTACTCAGTGAAGTGTTTTTTTTTTTTTTTTTTTTTAACCATGAACCACAAGTGAATTCTGATAATGGATGAAATGAGGTTCGGATATGATCTGCCACTAGCTATCTGTTTGAATTTCTTTTAAGAGCCTCATGTTATCTTTTACATAAAAATAAGTGTATGAAAATGAAAACAGATTCCATCTGTATCTAATGGCGGCCTAGCCTTCCTTTTCTGAAACACTTGTCTACCTCTGATATAGTTTTCTACGAACATAAACATGTTGTTCAATTGAAATGTATCTTTCCTATTATTTTAGTTACTTACACAGCACAGAATAGCACAGAATAGTGTCAAATGGTTGAGGATGTGAAGACTGATGACCCAATCTGTAGCTCTCCAAGCACATACCTAAGTTCTACCCCGTGACTGTGTACAGCTTCTGTATTGTGATAAGAGGTATGGGTTTCTACAGGACAGGTAGAGCATGAAAAGGCATTTGCGCAACACTTGGGGTGTCTGTTTAAAAGACTTCATAAGGGAAAGGTATTTCAATAACCCTATGGTTGGAAAGGTTCACGTTTTCGTTGGCAGAGTGGGAAGCTTCTTCACAGTAATGAAATTCTAGGCCCTTAGTGATCTGCTTTCATTATTATTGCACCCATAATGGTTTATACTAGTTTGGGCTCACTTGTTATATGTGGAGCAAATGAATCACTATTAAATAATGTCAGGAATAATTTGTCAATTACCATCTCTTCTGAAGCACTAAGGTACGTTGATTCCTTAATATCAAATGCCTTGGGCGTATGTCACTTTTCTTGGTCTGCTCTTCAGCCTCTGAATGTCAATGACGTTTTCTACCTCAATGATACCCACTCTGGTCGGGGTCTCTTCCTGTACCCATAACTGGTTTCTATCACCTTCTCATGCTTCATGGATTGCTCTCCTCCTCCTCAAATGCAAGTGTCCTCTGTTGTTTTCTCACAGCATGTGCCTTTCCTGTACTAGATGCCTTCCCGGATCGTCTCATCCAAGATTAGTGTCACTTGTAGATTACAAGCAACTCCTGAGGAAATCTGAAAAGAAAGTGTATACAGGACAGGACTTTATTTTTCTTTCCAGTGAGAGCTCAGAGTTTGGCCTCTCTGAGCTGTTGTGATGAATGATGGTGGCTGAAGTCTGTCTGGCCAGTCGTCAGTGATTGTCATTCCTTCCCGGGACTTGTCTGCAAGTACCCAGGCATCAGGGACACGGGAAAAGGGCTATGAGATAGCTGACCAGCCATTGTCCTTCTGCTCAGCTAAGAATCTCTACTTAATAATATACCTTCTGCTAATATACTTATCTGTATCTTCAAAAGAGACTTAGAAACACTGCTTGGTCTTTTAAAACTAGTTCTTACAATAAGTGTTCGAATATTAATATTCTGATGTTGCCAAACTGTTGCTTTTATCCCTAGGTGTCTCCTGGTTTTAAACTCATTCATACAGATATCTGCTGGACAAGGTGTTCCAAAGTCAAAATGAGGTCCTAAACTCACCAGGTACATCCCTAAGCATCTCTATTTTGTTCTCTCTTTCTTTCTCACAACCTCATTGCAGTTCTTTGAGCCTTGTGCATTTATTTTATGTCTACAGTATGCCAAACCTCAAGTTAGACATGGCTTTAAAATATACTGCATGAGACCCACGGACTACCTAAAGGAAGCTACAGGCAGAAGAGAGGTGTTTCTGAGGACCTTTTGGGAAGGACCCTGCACTAAACCTCTGAGCATCCTGAATGTTGTTTTTTTTTTTTTTTTTTTTTTTTTTTACCTTAGAGCTGCCCTCGGCTGAGGACAGAGCCAAGGTCCCCTCAGCCACTTTCAGCAGCTGGTGGCTTTAGTAGCTCCCTTGACTTAATGTGGACAAAAGAGAAAGGATTGACCTAGTCCAGGATCACTTGAGACTTAGGAAGTTGTAGTTTGATACCTTCTCTGTTAAGCTATTGTAGCTTGTTTATTATTATTATTATTATTATTATTATTATTATTATTATTTGCAGTGTTGGAGGTTAACCTTGGAATCTTTCTCATCCCAGGCATATATGAACATTACCACTGAGCATTTCATCAGGCTTCTCCACTCAGCCATTTTTTTCTTTACTCATCCATGGTGAGGCCCCTGAAAAGGAGTGGCAATGAGTATCCTAAAGGCAAAATTCCACACCAGCCTTTTTCACCAGAAATCCTGTTATGCAAGAGGGTCCTGGATGTGGCATGAGAGTAGTGGGTTGATTATCATTCCAAAATGTGACAATCAACAGTGTCTCCTGATGTTGCCGGAAATATCGTGGTGGGTCAGGGTAGGGGAAGAGGTAGCATCTATTTGGCTCAAATGTATGGCAATGTTTTTATCAGAAAATAATCACTGCTGTAATCCTGATATCTTTATTGAGAAATTGTGGTGCCTCAAAAACTGTTGGTTGTCTGCAGAAAACCAATGGATTCTTATAAATTTTCTTCTAGAAGATTCTTTTAAATACATTTAAAGAGAGAAAAAAAGAAAAGAAGGAGGTAAGAAGAGGCTCAAAGGGCTTGTTCTGGCTGGATGAACGGCTTCATGGTCCTTTGCTTAGTAAGTGGAAGAGTGACTGACCTGGCCTACTGCAATGGTCTAACTGCCATTCCTGGCAGGGCGGGATAGAGACATATACCTGGCCATTTTTTGTCTTTCTAAACAAATATTGACTATGAAGAATACACATTAGAAGGTAATGTCTGTCTCAATTCACTGTTGTGGCTGCCAGCCACAGACTACACATGGAGAGGAGCAAAACTACAGAACAACAAGGGAGGAAGCCCAAGTCACAAGCCTACTGATGTCTAAAGTGCACCAGACAGTGCAAAGAGAAACAACATGATACTACTCAGGGTAGAGCTGAGCCTTTATCATAAATCAGCAAGTAAAGGTCAGACAGAGCTCATCTATGGCTTCTGGATTATACATAACTTCACAATGTTTTGATTTCAAGTTAAAAAAGAACCCCCCCATGACAATTCATTATGTCACTATGTTATGTCATGTTTAATATGACTAGGACAGACTCTCTGTATTCTCTGGGACAAGAATAAGTTACAATAAATAATCTCTGAAGAAAAATTAGCTAGCTGTGTATATGTATGCACAACTTGCCACAATTGTTAGGATTAAAAATACAGATTGATGGCTCAAATTCGAGGTCCATTAGATATTGATCCTTAGTCCAGCTTCCCGAAAATATTCTAAAATTCTTTTTGATTGCTACATCCTACACTCTCCTTCTCATCCATTTAGAAATGACAGAACACTGAATGTTTTTCAGGAAAACAATGTCAGGGTTCAGACTGACCACAAAAACAATCAGCAATATTAACTCCATTTTCCTGAATTAACTTGGAGAATTAGGGACCAGGAGAAGCAGGGCAGACAGACTAGGAAGGCCAGATGTTAGCAGAGATGCATATTTTTCCTTCTCTAGAGTAGGAGTCCTGAGCACCTGATAGAAGAGATCAGAGCAGTTACTGGGCAGAGCAATTCACTCTTAGATATCCTTACAAGAGAAGCATAATTATGTACTGTGGCTGACTTGCCTGAGTAAATTAACCAAATAACCACAAGCTCTGCCTTTTTCTTTCTGAATATGGAAGACAATAATCTAAAAAAAAAAAAAAAAAAAAAAAAAAAAAAAAAAAAAAAAAGTAAAAGCTGTCATGCTAATTAAAGCATGGTTTAAAAAGAGCTTAGAGACTAACAAACCCAGAAATGAATGCTATGGAAGATGAGGGTAGAGATGCTTCCATACACTACCACTACAGAAATGGGCCCAGTATTCCCAGAGAAGAAGATGTTTATTTAGTTTGATTTAAATAAAGATTGGGTACTGAGCAGATGGAGCCCATTTGAGACAGTTTGGCAGGGTTGCCTGTTTCACTGAGGAAACGGAGACAGTGAGAGGAGGCAGCCGAGGAAGGAGGCTTGAAAAAGGGAACCACGTCCAGACCAAGCAGACATTTTCCCACAAATCCTTGACTCTTAACCTAATGTCATCTGACATTAGAACCTGGAACTAGGTTGCAAGACATCAGGAGCAATAATGTACTTTCCCTTGTCCTAGTAACACAGTAGGAAAGTAGACACTAAAGATATCCCAGGAGAATGTCAGATGAATGCCATAGCCTTAATCTGGATTAGGAAGACCCCTACACCAAACTGGCTTCCTTTCACTAGAACTCAGTCTGTGGATAATGAAGCTTACACTTCTCTCTTCTTTCCAAATAATTTTCAATTATTCTAGGCAGAAATAAAAACAAATGTATATTCCTTGGTTTATACACTTACATAAGACTTGTGCATGAAAATTTGATCTGATTCTCCATTGTCCCATGCAGTAGCTCCTAACAGGTGACAACTGAGCGCTTGAGATGTGTTTGGACATTTTTGTTGCTGTAATCGAGCAAAGCTTAATTTAAAAAATTCTAGGGTAAGGGGCGGGGAGGGAAAAAAACGTTAGCAAGCTTAAGTACAGCGTGGTGTGAAGTAAGTGTAGAGGATAGTTTTTCTCAACTATAGGAACATGACAGATAGGGAGTCTGTAAACAGACAGGGAATAAACCCGAAGAACTTCCAGCTCTGAGACTTGACAGATGGTTTTGATCAGTGTCTTAGTCCATTTGCATTACAGCAACAAAATATCATACACAGGATGGCTAATCAGGGACACAACTCTGTTTCCAGGGTGCTAAAGTTCCTGTCCCTTTATGAAACAATGGTGTCTGCGCATGACACATTTTGAATACCCTTACTTGGCCAAACTAAAAATTGATGACACATCTCTTCATTAGATACTTTTCTCTTTGCTGTGACAAATGCCAGACGAAAGCAATTTAAGGAAGGAAAAATTGATTTGGGCCCAGAGTTAGAGACTACAGCCTATGACGGCAGTGGGGACCTGAGGCAGCTGCTCACATAATGTCCACAGTCTAGAAGCAGAGAAGGCTGGATGCCAGACTGCACCATTTCCTTGCTAAGTGCTATACAGTCTGGGACCAAGTAGCCCACATTAAGAGTGGGTCTTCCTTCCTCAATTAACACAATCTAGAATTGCATCACTGACACGTCCAGAGGTGCATCTGGTAGATGACTGTAGATTTTGTGAATCTGACCATCAATATTAATCATCACAATCTCATACCTATTTAAATTAGCACTGGATAATAAGACAAAGAATCTGTGGACCACTAATTTAGTTTACTTTTTAGCTTACAAAGGACATTGAACACTGGTAATGCGAAATGACTTTTCCAACTTATATAAGTTTCCAACTTATTCCCTTGGAAACAATTAAAGCTCATCCAGTTTTGCCTATATCTCTGTCTATACTGCACCAATTATTTCCCCCAAAGTTTAATAAGCCAACCTAGAGCATATAGAACTCACACAGGCATGAGCCAGTGTTTTCAAACTTAATTTGCCATTGCTACTTAGAAGAGCACGAGTGTTAAAGAGGTTTAAAACTACTTTTTCAAAGGATGGAAGAACTCTACAAGTTGGGAATCTTTGGGTCTTATTTTATGAACAACTTGTAGAAATTTCAATACTACATGCTTTGTGGAGGTTAAATCTCTTTCCTGAATGTTGTCAAAAAATGCCCATGTTATATTAGATTTTGTGTTAAGGATAGGTCAATTACACAGCATTGGCCCCTCTGTTAAGGATGTCAATTTGAGCTACATTGGAGTCTACAACGTTTTATTATGATCACTATTTTTTAAAAAATGGCAATCTTTTCATAGCTTCTAAATTGGTTGCGTAAGTGTGAGCTAGCTTGGTTGAGTTTACCAAAATACCAATTGACCATGAATGATGGGCTTTGACTAAATTTGATCGTTTACCAAAATCAACTATTCGGCAGAACTGAATGTTTTAAAAACTCAGTGTTTGTTTCTCATCTATTTTTTGCTTGTTATTGCCTCTCTGCTTAGGTCCTAATAGAATTCCATTACTGAAACATGCTTCTAGACCTTCTCATTGATTTCACTATATGCATTTGAAGGTAGCTTCACTAACTTTTCTTTTTGTCCAGGAATAGTCTCCTTCCTCTTTCCTGGAATTTATTTCTATTACGTAGAAGCAAAGATATGGGGAATAACATCTCATGCACTGTTCTGAACAGCTGTGTGTGTGTGTTTGTGTTTGTGTGTGTGTGTGTGTGTGTGTGTGTTGGTTGTGATTTCTGTGCTGGTCAGTGAGTTTTTCTCATAGTAAGCTCTACTAAGGAGTATGTACTGTAACATGGATGTTCTAAAAATTTTTTTACACATCTAATAGTAAGATCATTTTTTTACATTGGGTCTGGGTCTACAGCAAAAATAAGAATAAGATTCAGAAAATTTGTACACGCCTTTTCTCGTATGCACGTAGCCTCTTCATTATCGATATCTGCTACTGAAGTGGCACATTTGCTATCTGATGAATCTATACTGACATTTTATTATTACGCAGAGTCCAAAGTTTACCTGAGTGTTTCTCCCTGTTGTACATATTATAGGCATGCACAGATGTGCAATGATGGATATCCACTCTTGACAGCATCCTCGGTACTCTGCCTACTCATCCTTCACACAGAACCCAGGACCGCTGATCTCTTTTATTGTATCCCCAAATTTGTATTATCCAGTTGAAATCAGACAGTACGTAGCCTTTTCTGTTTAGCTTTTTTTTTAACTCAGTAATGTATATTCAGATGTCCTCTGTGCCTTTTCATTGCTTAATATCTCATTTTTATTTGCTGATAATATTCAAGATGTACTACAGCATCCTTCTAAGGAAGTAATCAAGATGGCTTTTGTTATGTAGATGACAGAGCACAATTTTTAGTGTAATGAGTAAGGAACATGGTTGCTGGCTTCTATGTGCCTAGAGTTATGTTTAGTATTAAAAGATTATCTTCCAAGTGGTTGTACCATTTCTTCATCATTTTTTTTTCCTACTTAGAATTACTGGCTCATGGGTGTGATAAAAAGGGGAACTCTATCCTAGTTTAGGGGTACTTTTTTAAGAAAGGGAAATGTGAAATATTAAATTCAGCTGTGTTTCATATTAAGAAGAGTGAAATAGATTTTAAGATACAAAATGAGGACTTCAGTTCCCAGTGTGGCTAATGTGAACAGGGTTAAGAAGTTGGATTCTCAGAGCTGATGATTAGCTCTGCACTAAAACCTCCAAGGAGACCAATGGCGGTCCAAGCCATTCAGAGGAAGAGCAGAAAGGGAAGAAAATGAGCTGTGGGGATGAAGTACCATTGAGTACCAGTGCTATTTAGGGTAGATCTTGCTTTCGAGCTTTTGAGTAAATACAATCTATTTTTCCTGCCCCTTGAAATTCAAAAATTCATAGGCCAAACTCTCCCAGGACTGACTACCCCTCCTGGTGAATGTCAATCTCAAGCTTTCTGTGACTTGAGACAGAGAAATGTAATCTCCCAGAGCACTTGCTGCAAACACAATGAAATCAGGGGGACGCCTTGATCTCCTTTCTAATTAATGCCTTCAGAGAGATCTTAAGAGTCCAATGTAAACGTGAATACAGAAATATCTCCCAGATTTCAGACACTCCTTAGAGATCACAAGATCATAATATAATGAATAGGTTACTCTGTACCATTCATAGAGTCTTATGCCCTGTAAAATGTGCTATATTTTGCCCTGTGCTGTTTCAATTTTCATAATCTCTCCAGAATCCCAGTGTGGACAAAATGTAAATGGTTTATAGAATGTAAGCAAACATGTTCAATGTCAGAGTATCAGCTGAATATAGAAAATTCTCTCCAGATATAGCTTGTGGAAATGTGGTACCTTGCTTTATGATTCTAAGTGATCCATTTAGAGTGCTGCACAGCCATTTTAGTCAGTGGGGTGCCAAAATTGAAATTACAAACAAATTAGTAGAAAATATTTGAAAGCAGGGCAGAAAAAGAAAGGGGAGGAAAGAAGGGGGAAAAGGAGAAAGAAAGAAGAAAAGAAACAGAATGGAAGAATTAAAAGGAGAGAAAAGAACAAAAAGAGGGAAGATGGGGAAGAGATAAGGGAAAAGAGGACAGAGAGAAAACAGCCAGAAGATGGGAAACATTCCCAACAAATATTGAGGACTGTTCAGTAAAACCATCTGTGGTAATTATTTTTGTGTGTCAATGTGGCTAAAGAAAGGAATGCCTAAATAGCCAACAAAGTTATTTCTGTAGATTTCTGTGCGTGAGCTCTAGAAGAAATTAGCATTCCAACCAGTACAAAAAGGATCTACCTTTGTGCTCACTAGGTTTTTTTGTTTGTTTGTTTGTTTGTTTTGTTTTGCTTTTATCAACTGAACATAAGCTAAGATCACCTGGGTACATCACCTCAACTGAGGAATTGCCTCCATGAGATTGGCCTGTGGCCATGTCTGTGGTCATGTCTAGGTGTGTTTTCTTGATTAATAGTTGATGTGGGAGAGCACAGCTCAATGGAGGCAGTGCAACCTCTGCCCAGTTAATACTGGCTTGTGTAAGAAGCAGACTAGAGACCAAGAAAACTGAAAACTCTGAGCCCAGAGGGTCCTGCAGAGACTGAAGCACTAACCAAGGACCATGCTTGGAGAGGACCCAGACTCCCTGCTTAGATGTAGCCCATAGGCGCCTCAGTCTCTATGTAAGTTTCTGAGTAAGGGGAGCAGGATCTGCCCCTGTCATGAACTCGGTTGTCTGCTGTTTGATCACTTGCTCCTGGTGATGCGGTCTTGTCAGGCTACAGAGGAAGAGGATCCAGGCAGTCTTGATGACAATTGATAAACTATGGGCAGATGGCAGAGGAACTCTCCCTTTCAGTGGACTAGGGGAAAGAGATGGGGGGAAGGGGGAGGGACGGCAGGTCTGGGAGGAGCTGAGGGAAGGGACTTTAGTTGATATAAATAATGAATAAATTGTGGGGAGAAAAAAAAAAGAAGCAGACTGAACAAGCCATGGAGAGTAAGCCATTACACAACATTCCCCCATGGTCTCTGCTTCAGTTCCTACCTCCAGACACCTACCTTGAGTTCCTGCCTTGACTTTCTATGGTGACAGGCCTTAATCTGTAAGCCAAATAAATGTTTTCCTCCCCAGGTTGTGGATATATGTAGAACAAAAAGGCACAAAACGGTCAAGTTCATTCTTCTGTTTCTATCATTCTTTCGTTGAACCGAGATGCCTGTCCTGTCCTTTCCTTGGACATTAAAGGTCCTGGTTTGTGAGTCATTAGTTCCTTATATTTACCGAGAAGCCCTCTTGGTCTTTCAGGCAGGTCTTTATACTCAGAAATATATCACTAGCTCTCCTAGGATCCAGTTCACAGGTGACAGACCATGTGAGTTTTCAGCCTCCAGAATCTGATAAATCAATTCCTGTAACAAATATCCTTTTATACACATCTCTGTCTTTTCTATTGGCTCTGTTTTCCCAGAAAACCTTGACTAATATACTATGCCACCATTTTCCCTATTTATACATTTGCACATAGCTATGTGTTCAGCAAAGATTTACTGCCTATTAGTCCTGCACATGTCTAAGGATAAAAAGATTTATCAGTTCAATCACAAGACGCATCCTTGAGCATGGCTCCAGGATAATCTCTTTATAATGTCAGTACTGAATTATGTTAGAGTGGGTGAAAGAAAAGTACAATTAGAATTATCAGTCAAAATAAAAGTTATGGTGTAAAAACAACAACAATTAAACAGCACTTTGAACTATTTAAAGCCTAGGATTTTTCTTTACTAATTTCTACATCTACCCTGAAATACATTTGGGTTTCTCTTGCAAATTTCTGATAGTCTTTCTACATTTTCTATCAATTACTATTTTGACAGACAGTAATCAAGAAGCTCATTTGACCTTCATTTAGCCAATTTCAGCTTTTTAATTAATCCTTCTCACTTGTTACATACAATATATTTCAATTTAAAGAGAAAACACCAAGATACAGTAAATGCTCCGTTGTCCAATTTAATCTTAACCGGAAACTGCAAACTACAGCTTAGGTTCATGTTTTGCTTTTCTTGAGGAATGATAATCAGCCATTCTTCCACATGAGTTGGGGAAAAATGAATTTTCCAATTTAAAGAAACAAAATAGGATACAAAAGCACAACAGGGCACCGATATAGAAAGGCCAGAAATGAGAGGAGTGAAAATGAAGCACACAAATGAGCATGGAGCAAAGAACTTAAATTAAACATGACTAAGATGATGTTCCTGATATAAGCCCAACTTACCTGAGCATATCCAGAGTCTGATGCCACAGAAATGGCCCATGGCCTAAGCACTTTTTACACATGGCTTCCATTGACCTCCAACATCCGCTCTACAAGGTGACATATATTTGCCTGCATAGAGATGGACTCTACTGCCATGTTTTTCTCTGCAGCTTTCTTGTGACAATTCTTTCTGCCCTGACAGAAGCAGCTTTACTTTTTGGAACTGCAGTAAAATTCCTCTCTCCATTCTCTAGGCAGTGGGGAAGCAGCTCATTACCTTAAGACCATATTGGTATGTCACTCTAGAAACTTGGTGAGCTTGAGTCTCTTGTATCACTTCATCAGGTGATTTGCTCTGGTACTGGACAGAGTTGAGGACGGCTTTGACACAGTACTATTGACGCCATGCACCTTGACCCCTGCATCAAGGAACCTTGGATTAGACTTGCTGATATTCTCCTTTGTCAATCCAGCATTTCACGTAGGTTGAGTTACTAGGGAAAAGAGACTGAGGAATGAACATCATTACTGTTCATAAGATGCTTTCCTACTGGTGACTCACAGCTACCAGTGCCCATCACTGCTGGATGCTCAATGCAGGAAAAGACCAATATCCCTTCCTTAGGCTCTCCCATCATCAGCAACAACCTTGGGCTTACAGAGAGCTCCTGGACTTAAAAAGGATTAGTAGATATTCAGCAGCTTGGATGAAAACGATAATGTTAAATCTTAGTTACTGCTCAGTTGCGACTTAGTGGCTTGTTTACAGTTTTCCAAGGTTAGCCCAAAATCATCATCATGACAGAAAGCAGAGAGGCATTATGATGGGGCAGTAGCTGAAAGCCTTATATCTTGATTTGCAGGTGAAAGAGAGTGACTGGGCCTGGTGTGGGCTTTTGAAACCTCCTCCTCCAACAAGGCCACAGCAGCTCCTTCATGGCCACATCTCCTCCAACAAGACCATACCTCCTCCAACAAGGTCATATCTCCGAATTCTTTCTAAACACTTCCACTAGCTTGGGATCAAGCATTTAAACCTATGAGTCTCTGTGGGCCATTCTTATTCAAACTGCCATAAGTACCAAAGTGATTTTCTGGCTTTATCTCGTATATGCCGATAGCTCCAAGTGAGACTGGAAACACAGGTAGTCCACAGTGTACCGTTTCAGTTCAAATGCCTTTCCCAAGAACTCAGCCACCTTTCTACCTAACCACTAGATAATGTTTGGCGGTTCTCCATACCTCAGATCATTAAAACTTCATTGATGAGATATTTACATGATAAAATGACTAAATACCCAATAATCCACCATTCAAGATTCATATTTTATAATGTTTGCCAAAAGCACTGAGAGAAGGAAACAGTGAACCTAGCAACGTAAAGATTTTTTATTATTAAATTTTTATTTTTTTATATTAATTAGAGTTTTGTTAACTCACTAGTATCCCAGCTGTAGCCCCCTCTCCCATTCCTTCCCTATCCCACTCTCCCTCCCCCATCTCCACCCATGCCCCTTTCCAAGTCCACTGATAGAGGAGGTCCTCCTCCCCTTCCATCTGACCTTAGCTTATCAGGTCTCATCTGGAGTGGCTGCATTGTCTTCCTCTGTGGCCTGGCAAGGCTGCTCCTCTCTCAGGGGGAGGTGATCAAAAAGTCAGCCACTGAGTTCATGTCAGAGAAATGAACTTTTCTCCTTACTAGGGTACCCACTTGGATACTGAGCTGCCATGGGCCACATCTGAGCAGGGGTTCTAGGTTATATCCATGAATGGTCCTTGGTTGGAGTATCAGCTTTAGAAAAGATCCCTGTGCCCAGATATTTTGGTTCTGTTGCTCTCCTTGTGGAGATCCAGTCCTCTCCAGGTCTTACTATCTCCCCCTTCCCTGCACTCTGTCCAAAGTTTGCTTATGAGTCTGTATCTGCTTTGATAATGTGCTGAGTAGAGTCTTTCAAAGGTCTTCTGTGGTAGGCTCCTGTCCTATTAGTTGTTTTCTCCTTCTTCCAATGTCCATCCTGTTTGTCTTTCTGAGTGAGGATTGATCATCTTACCCAGATAAAGATTTAAAGTTGTGTCAGTTCTGACATTTGATTCATGATGCCTGCTCAAAATTCTTATTTTGTTCTGATTTGTAGTTTTTCTCAATTTGGAGTGGGGGTGATCATTATGATAATGACTCAAAGAATTTGAGTAGAAAATTAGATCATAGATTTGAAATCCTTTGTATATCCTATGCCATAAAACAAAATGGTTTGCGTTTCTCTTAAAACCTGAAAAAGTAAGTCCTTAAATATTTTTTTCTAAGTGAAACTAAAATGCGAAACACAATCTAATTGGCACTGTGTTCCTTGATCCTTATGGCATTCTAAGGAGGTGCTTTCTTTCCTTATAGTTAACAATGTTGAGGCTTTGTTATATGAAATGATTATGGGTAGAAAAAGTGGTTAGAAGTGGTTCAGTCTTTCTCTCTGAGTATCAGGATGCTTATTTTGCCTTCTTTGTTGGAGGCCTATATCTTTCAAGGTAACTATAAATGTTGAAATAGAACAGAGTTCAGGGAGTTGCTTTAGCTCCTGTTTTTGCTCAGTATTTTTCCTACTCAATCACTAAAAGTGCTAAACACTTCCAAAATTCAAGCAACTTTGTAGTGAATTGGCTGAATATTTTATGTAGTCTAGACAGGCTATTTTCGAAACAAATTGAAACATCAGGACATCTGAACCAAGAAAGGTACTTGAATTCACTCATTGATAGCACACTATCTAAACTATCCTGTTGCCAAAGAAATTCTGTGCAATAGAAAACCAAAGCAAGAATGTTATTTATTCTTATATCCATTTCTCACTCCCATCATATAAAATAAGTTTAGTGATTCTAGCTTATCATGTTTATTCCTATCTAGCATAGTATATATTGCCCTCAAAGACCAAAACCTTCTTTGAAATGAGAACTGTAAACTGTCCATTGATATAATGTGTTGAGAAGTACACAGATGATTTATTTACAGAATAAATATAATCAAAGGAAGGAGTATAAGAAAACTTGAAAATGCTCAAGAGAAATTGGAGAAGACCCTAGAAAATGGATAGACTTCCCATACTCATAGGTTGGAAAAATCAGTGTCTTACTAAGAGCTGTCTGCAGATCGGTGCAATTTTTTTTTAATCAAAACCCCAATTGTAGTCTTCACAGAAATAGAGAAAGACATAAAATTTATTTGGAAGCATGAAAAATAGCCAATGTATCCTGAGTAATATAATGTAATTATGAAGATGAAGATGATGGTGTTTATGAAACTATCACCATACCTGATCTCAGGTTACACTACAAATCTTTAGTCCTAAAATCAGTATGGACTGGACTGAAAAATACATGAACATAATGAAATAGAACATATGTAGATGTAAGCCTGTGCCACTGATTTTTGGCAAAGGTGACATGATCGTTGGATAAAAGACAGCCTTTTGAACAAATTGTTCTGAGAAAACCAAATATTTACACGTATATGCATGAAACCAGATACTTGCCCCTCATTCAGCATGAAAGTCTAACCCAGATGGATCAAAGACCTTAATATAAGACCTGAAATTCTGAAATTGATAGAGGTATTAGCAATGACTTTCTGAATAGGACTCCTGTAGCTCAAATGAGGAACTGAGAACTAATGAAATTCAAAAGCTTCTTCAAATGATAGAAAACGGTTAACCTAAATAAGACCAAACATATAGAGAGGGAGAGATTTTTTTCCAGCTATATATTGGAGAGGAAATTAATATACAGAATATACAAAGAACTAAAAAAAAAAAAAAAGAATCAAGAAACAGTCAAACAGACCTAAAAAATGAGACAGAATTCTCAGAATAAGAAATATAAATGGGTGATGCGTATTTTAAATGTGTTCAGTATCCTTAACTTTAGAGAAATGAAAATTATAACCGCTTTGAGATTCCATCTCACCCCAGTCAAGAATTACTTGGGATAGAAAGATTTATTATCAGGAAAACAAATAACAACAAAGACTAATGAGACTGTGGAAGAAAAAGAACCTTTAATATGCTGCTGGTTGGGGTGTAAACTGGGAAACCACAACAAAAATAAAAACAGTCCCAATTTGACCATATGACTATATGGCTCACCTTATCCCCAAAGGACTCTTCATTCTACCCCAGGTACCTGCTTATCTGTCTTTATTGCTGCTCTGTTCATGGTATCAAGGAAATAGAATTAGCCCAAATACCCAGAAACAGATGAATGAATAATGAAAATATGGTACATACACAATGAAATTTTACTTAGCTATATAGCAAAATAAAATAAGTTTTGCAGAAAAATGGATGAAACTGGAAAATATTTTATTAAGTGAGGAAACAAAGACTCAGAAAACCACATTTTTTTTTTCTTTCTCATTTGTGGATCCTGGCTTCTAAGCTTTATATGTGTGTATTCACCTGGGAGAAGGGGACCACGAGAAGAAAAAGGTGGGGAAGTTAATAGAATGCAGATGATATGAAAGTTGAAAAGGAATTATTTGGGGTAGAAAGATTTAAGCGGGTAGGAGGGGGCAGGAGTGGGGGGGAGGAGTCAACTAAAACTGAGTATGTGATAAGGTACAAGGGAAAACCTTGTACTCTGTAAGCTAATTAAAAATGTGTTCAGTGGGTCTTCTTGATCTTTAAATGGTTAGTAGTAAACAGCCAATGGAAACAATAATGTAGTTACATACAGACTCTAGTGTGTATTTACACACTCTGCTAAGTGGGGAACATGTATGTAAACTCACATGGAATACACAGATGGACTAATATCATCCAGTGTTATCTCGGAATGTTGCATTTTGCAGGATTTAGAAAAAAATTTTTTTTTCCTAATATGACTGCATGATAAACCTCCCTAACATTTTGTAACAAATGTTTAAAACTTTTAAAATCAAGGGAAAGTATTTTAGTTTGAAAATGCAGAGGCAAGGCCAACCATGAAGGCTTTATCTCTCGTTTGCAGTAAGGCATAGTTATGACTTGTGAAGAAGGGGGACAGAAAGGATAAAGACAGAGATTTGTCCAAAACTGGCTGTTAACCCTCTAAGGAAGTCACTGGAGAAAAAAAAAAAAAATGATCGACGCCTTACAATGAAAAGATGTAAAAGTGCGACAAACAATGGAGAAAAGCAATAAATTAACACTTCTGTGCTGTAGGCGAGATTTTTTGTGCCCTGACATTTGTGAATGCCCCGTGTAAATGTCAAGCTTATGGGTAGGCTGTCGTGCATGGCTTCTGTCAGTAGTGTTTCTCCAGCCTGGGTTGTGCTTCTTGTGCAAATGCAGAGCCAGGCAAAGAGAGGGCTGTGGGCTCCCAAACTCACAGGCCAGGAATTCTTCAGCTCAGAGCCATGGGCAGAACCTCCTGCTCGTTGGCACAAGTGCAGGAACTGTTTAGAGGCCTGTGCATGTGCCAGCATTTACAGGGAGTTTTAAAAAGGCATCCGTATAGAAGAAAATACCATTTTTTAAACCCGGTTTTGTTGGGCCTTAATTAAAGAGGCCTTTCCCCCCTTTTCCTACCACTTGGGCTGTGGGATTGCAGCCGCTCCTGGCTTGGAGATGTATTTCATTGGTCCACAGGCTAATTAGGAAGGACTCACACTGTTCCTCAGCCTCCTGAAAGGCCAGAACAAAGGCTGCTGCTGGTAGATTGCGCCTGTGCCTCAATTGCAGAGGCTCGGGGGTAAAAGAGAAAGAAAAGCTTTGGAATAGAAAAGCCTTTTGATGCTGTGAAAGAAATTAAGAAGTAAAACAGAGGCCCAGGCACTGCCGCACACAGCCCTCCACACAGACTCATTGTGTTTAGAAACAGGGTCAACAAAGCCGGGTCTGATACCCGACACCTCCAAGCAAAGCAGCAGTCCACTTCTCGGCAGCCTCTCTGGCTGGCTTGTGAGAGAGCGCTTTCCCAATCAGACCGTCTGGAGCTGCGATAAACACAGATAAATGGGAACAGCATCACGCTTTCATCTGCGCGATCGACGCATGATTTCCTTGTTGACTGTTTGCAAATACAGCGCAAACAATTGTGTTTTCTCCAGTTGGGCCGAACAGAAATAATACCGGGAAGGCTTTTTGAAAAAATGCTTTACTGGCATCACGTCATTCTACCAGAGCATCGCCAAATCTCTCCCGTATTTTAAGATGACTGACTTTTAATAGAGCAAAGTGAAAATCTGTGTGTGTGTGTGTGTGTGTGTGTGTGTGTGTGTGTGTGTGTGTGTGTGTGCAAGTTGGAGGTTAGAGGAGGATGCCAGGTCCTGCTCCACCCAGCCACTTTATTCCCATGACAAAGTCTCCAGGAGAGCTAGTCTGGCAGCCTGGGTGATCATCCTGTCTCTACAGCCTACAGCACCGAGGCTGTAGGCTCCAACATGGCAACGCCAGCCTTTATGTGGGTGTTCTGGGGATTGGGGATGCCCGTGCCTCAATTAGTCTTACCTGACACTTCATATCCCCAGACCCTAGGCTTTTTTTTTTTTCCTTCATAGAAAAAAAGAATGTGTGAAGTGCCAATGACTTTTCCGTCATCCAGTTCAGTAATTGGGATAAGCTTAGCCATTACCCATTTGTTTTCCTCATGGCTAGATAGAGGCTTTTAATGATGCCCCCATCACTGACTCAGCTTTGAAGACTGGACATCGTTTCTCAGAATTCTACTTCCATAATGCGGCAAGCACTCCTTGCCACCGAGTCCGCGTATGTCAGCTGCCCGCTGCTGAGCACATCCCACCCAGCATCTCCTTCACCTCTAAGCATCTGTACCATAAGCGTTGTTATCACCAGCAACTTGAACTAAGGTTCTGAGAGGCTAATCCTAAGAAGAGGACACGGCTGTTAAGGAAGGCAGGTTTGCAAGCTGGGCTTTCTGAGTTTCCAGCACTAGGACAGACTTTAGGTTTCAATGTGTAAATATTGGTGCAGAATTGCATAATGGAACACGCTTTAGACACCACACTATCCACATGCCTCAGTTGGCAGGTGGGAAACAGATCTATAGAAGCTAGATGTTTGGTCTTATGTTCACATACCTTCTTGGCGAATTGCAGTCTCCTTTTAAAGGAGATTTTAGTAGGAAGGTCTGAGGTAATGGCATGCCTCTGATCACAACCCTGACCGCTTACCTTCACTGTCAACTTGGTTTGATTCACAGTCACCTAGGAGGTTAGTAAAATGTGTGTGTTTATGTGTTCGAGTGCGCATGCGTGTGCCCATAGGCATATGTGTGTTTCCGGAGAGGATTAATGGAACTACGAGTAGGAGACTCATGTTGGTTAGTTGCACCCTCCCAGAGGCAGAGCAGGCTAAGGAAAAGATGAAAGCAAGCTCAGTGCCTGCATTGTTCTCCCCCCTCCCCCGTCCCCCCCTCGCCTCTCCTGCTCCTTCTTCCTGGTCAGCCATGATGTGAACTCCATGTACGCCCACTGCTCTGAGAAATTGCAGGAGTATTTTGGTCCAATCAACCCTGGATTGAGCCCTCTCAAGCACTGAGATAAAATAAGTCTGTAGATCTCTGAGTTGTCTCTCTCAGGTGTTTTAATGCTCTGGGTTGCATTAGTAGCTAATACACACGCTATTTGCGACTTTTATAAGTGGGGGCCACCTTAGGCGTAGCTGGCGGGGCCCAAGGCAGCCTCTGATTCAGCACACTGTCGTAGAGCCTAAACTTCTCTCCAGCTTCTCCAGCAACTTCACAGCCAATGCTTGTCCTGCCTGCCTGGGAGGCAGACACTGCAAGGCACAATCCCGAGTACCCCATGCCCCTAGCGTAAATGAAATAAATGAAAAAGAAATCAGAGGAACTGAAAAAGAGGAGAATGAGCAGAAGTAAGCAGAATATTTATAATACATTCTATTCAAATGTGCTCCGGTGGCGCCTTATTGAATATTGCCTCCTCATCTACTTGATGGGCGCTGTCACAATTTTGGTGAAGTCTTTAACAAGCTGGTTCTTTACAGCAATGTGATTTCCAGAGCAAGAATTTCTTGCAGAAAGTCTTATTTCTAAGACTTCTGGTCTCACTGCCCCTTTTAAAGGACAGCTGTGAAGGCAGGACGTTTCCCCATGTGGACTGAGTTCCCTTCACAGTTCCTCGCACACCATTTCCAGACAGAGACTTGGATAACACAGTTGTTCAATTTATCCTTCAAAGCATGTGCAGATGACTCAGCATCAAAATGCGAGTTCCCAAAATGATGAGGATCCACTACATACGTTTCTTTTCTCGGGAAGATCGAAACATTAGGCAAAGTGCACTTTTCATGTCCTCCTCTACAAAATAATATTCACCTGTCTAGGTTACAGTCTGCAGCTGGAAAATAACCGGACTCTAAGTTTGTTGGTGGATGAGTAAGGGAACCACTGTGGAGGAAGAAGCAGATGATGCCTGCTCTGTACCAGTAGCCAGACGACCAGGTCATACTGATATCTGCTGATTGCCAGCTGAATGTGAAAGTCGCTCAAGGTTGTCATCAAGCTGAACAGGTGGCCTCATTGCTGTCAGTGCCAATGATTTTTTTTTTTTTAATCACTTGCTATTTTGGGAATCTGTTGGTGGCAAAGGGCAGTTTTAGAAATAGAAAGACATTAGATTTTTTATTTTTTTTTCAAAATTAGGTGATCTTCCAAGGGATTCCAGAAAGTATTTGAATGGACAAAATAATTATGACACAGGAAAAAAGTAATTATGACACCACTGCCAATGAAGTTCATGTCTTTTTAAATATTCCTCAGAGAGAGTCTTCCTTCTTGCTGTGGGAGCACAGGCTTTTCTAAGCAAGGCTACTATTGTGTGGCACACTTGGACTGATTCCAGGGACTTCAAGGGGGAACCGCAGGGCAGGGCAGATCCCACGGTCACTATGACACTCAGATGGATGCAGTCACAGGACCAGAGCAAGTCACTCTGTAGCAATGACAAGTATGACATGGCACATGGACTTGGAATGGTAGAGACAACTGTAATTGAAGGCTCTCGTTTTCGGCTGGAGAGTTTAAGAGTTCAGTATGGGAATTTCACAGCATGGTAGCGTACAGAAGGAACACTGTAGAGAAGTAACAGCTCTGAGCAAAGACAAGCAATGGAGAACCCTAGCCAGGACCGAAGGGACCCTCCCCAGCTCACAGCGAGAGAGACTGCCACCTGACTGCCCGGCAGAAATTATGATCTCTGAAAAATAATTCTCAAGATGTACTTTTGAAAGATGGTTCTGACATCACAACTGCCATTTCCTCAGAACAATGCAACTAATAAAGTGCAGATGATTAATCCTTTATGGGTTTTAGTCAATTCTTAGCAAATTTGCGGGGCTCATATCAAAATCTCACATTCCATTTAGCCCAATTAGTCTTTTAATTACTTTTGTATAATCTGGAAATAAAGAGTGTATTCAAGTCCCATTCAGAAGAGATGTAAGAGTCAGGAAAAACTCCACTGATATTAATAGTAACTCTTCATGTTTGCTTTAGGCGATTTAGATGAGATCATTTGTATTTATATGGTTAATGATCACTCCATTCATTAAGATTGTTCTAGTGTCTAAATAATTACAACACATCTCAGCAGAGCTGTGTAAAAGGTAAATCTATTGTTTCCTCCCTACCGTTCCCTCACCCTTTGTCCACTGCCCTGCTCAGTGTGCTCTAGGCTGTTACTGGCTGCTAGCATTGTGTGGAGCAGGAGCGCTCGGTGTTCTGTGCACACTAACTCTTGTGAGTGTTAATTGGTGCTCAAGTAACAAAGAGCCTCCTGGTGAAGAAAGCTTGGGAAACATGGAAAACTAAATTCTCTCTGCAAAGTCACCATATCATTAGCATATTAAAGGCACTGAAAGCTCTTGCGGTAAGAAAGAGCCTCTCTAACCCTGTTTGCAAGTTAAACAAACCTATTTGAACCAGGCACAGAATCCTACCCCAGAATACAATGTCCTTCACCCCAAACTAGGGAACAGAAGCATTAGCAGAAGTCCAACTTATAACTACTTTGAATACTTTTATTTCAGGAGAGCACCTTTTAAAGGCTTTAAAGTGCACTGGAGGGAGGGATACTGTGATAAGTTTTGTTTAATGCCTGCTCATGACAATGAACTTGCAAAGAAATGCAAAGCAATGTGTCATTCCACGAGGCTGCAGCCATTGCTCAAAGTTAATTTTATAGAACTGTAACCACTATCCTGTTTCTCAAACTAGAGCACATCCACAACATATATACGCTTGAATACCCTGTGCTAACACATGTATGTATGCATGCTAACTGCACACGGCAAAAGGATTTCCTCATCCCATTTATTTGGTGTATTTCCAAACAGTTGTTTTTAAATAATGTAGGTTGTTAGAAGTAAACTATGTGATGTCAGATCCACACCAATTCACTGAGTTCGCCAAATAATCCTGATTCAAAACTTTGTTATCCTTTCTGTAAAGTGAGGCCATTTTGATGACCTAAGAATTGTTACTGCGAGTCCATGAGGAAACATGAGCAAGGAAGCTAGCACATCACACACAGTGTGTGAGTTCCAAGTGATGTTCCCACCAAACACAGCATCTCCCTTCACAGTTTTGGAGCTAACGAAGGTCCTGATGGTAAACCACTGTTGCATGAATAAACTGTAATAAAATCAGTGTTCTTGTCTACCAACCCATCGAGGCCTCTTCTCAAGCGCAGCCTGCACTGAGTTCACGAGGCCAGTCTTAAAAGTATTAGATGGTTAGGCTATTTGTTAAAGAAAGAATCAGGTCTCCCAAAGTCACTTTTCTTTGTTCTTCACAATCCTCTTTCTCTAGTTACTAACGATGGTCAGTCAACACAACTTCAACTTGAAGTTAATTCCCAGCGATAATATTCTCATCTAAAATAACATGCACATCAAAATATCACCTTAATACACATAAATTAGTGGTTCATTGCACTGCAATATTAGTTAATTTTGAAATTGCATTATAGATTTCTAAATTAAAGAGACTGTCCGCCTGTCACTCACATCACATACAATGAATAGCAACATCAGGCATCACCATTTCCGGCTTTGCCAGGCTGAAGGTCATTATCAATTGCTGTTTAATCAGCCAAGTCATGCATATAGACAAAGGTTAACTGTGCATGGACCAATCTGACTTCCTTTGTCATCTCAAGACAATTTGCAGCTTAATAAAGCTGCTCTGATTGCACTTAACAACACCTGCTTTAAAATCCAGCCTCATTAATAGCACACTAATGAGTTAGGGATCTTCTGGCAAGGGCATGATCAAAGACAAATGCTTTGCTTTCTAACTCAACGACCTAAATAACGGGAAACCACTTTCCTTTAGAGAAAATCTGTTGGAAAAAGTTGTGAACGCTGTTGGGATGGTCACACACTTTTGCTTTAAGGAGAGGAAAATGTTTTGTTTTGTTTTGTTTGTTTGCTTTTGCTCTTTTAAATTCAATGAGCAATAAATGATGGAATGATGAGTGATGTAAAACTGTAATCCTAGTACTTGGGAGGATAAGGTGGGAGGATTGGTGAGAGTGTAAAGCTAGCCTGGGCTACATAGATCTTTTTCACCAGCAACAGTAACAATATTAACAACAACTTTTAAATGATACAGGACGATACCAAGCCTTTAACCTTTGAACTTACACTTCTAAACAAGCTACCCACTGAGTTCAAAAGCAAAAAGACATAAAATTCATTAAATGAAAAGATAACTTTAAGGAATGTCTATGGAGTTAGTATATTATATAATGACAGTGTCTACTTTTTATTTTTGGTTCTTTGAGACAGGGTTTCTCTTTATAGTTGTGGCTATCCTGGAACTCTTTCTCTAGATCAGGCTGGCTTTAAACTCAGGAATCTACCTACCACTGCCTCAGAACTGCTGGGATTAAAGGCATGTGCCACCACACTAGGCTTAAGGCATTGTCTTCTAAAAATGCCCCTTAGCTGGACTGGAGAGAGGGCTCAGTGGTTAGGATTCCTCTGGTTGCTCTTCCAGAGGACCCAGGTACATCAGCAGAACCCACATGGCAGCTCACAAAAGTCTGTAACTCAAGTTCCAGACTGACACAGTCCTCTGGCCTTCACTGTCACTGTACATACATGATACACAGAACACACAAGCAAAATGTCCATACATACACAATTTAAAAATATACCTGAAAGTTTATGTGAGATATATATATGTATAAATATATTTATGTATCTCCTATTCATATATATGAATCAGTTTTTGTTTGTGGCTAGTAAAACTGATTTCTTCCCTTTGCATGCAGTGGTGTTTGGTGTCAGCATCCTGTGGAGTATCAGGAAGTCACTTGCGGCTCTGGAAACAGTCAGTATTCTAAGTGAGTACAGACCTCTCTCTACTCAAGCCCTTATACTTTTCCTTTTGCAGTTCTATTAGCTTCTTATTTGTATCAAGCTTGCCAGTCACTGCTGCCTCTTGGCCTGTAAGAAAGGTAAGAAAACCTGCTCTTCCTCCACTTCTGCTGTGCAGGCACCCAGGACGCCTGACAAGGACAAAGACTTGCCAGGCAGCAATATCTGAGGTTGTTCATTGGGCCAGTCTGAAGCCTTCTTGGACTGGGAAGGGCTGGAAGTTCAGAGAGGGTAAGAAGGGCTGAGAGATAAGCTGAACAGAGCACACAGAGAGCAGACATTCAGAGATGAGGCTCGTTCATCCCTCCTCCTCTCAGTACCACCCTTCCTCTCTTTTCCTTCCCCTCCCTCTCCCTTAAGGGGAGGTCCCCTTTCCAATTACCCCAGCTCATCAAGTCACATCAAGATTGAGCATGTCCTCTTCCCCTGTGGCCTAGGGGAAGTGATTAAAAAGCCAGCAAGAGAGTCCGTGTCAGATGCAGATCCTGCTTCCCCTACTCGGAAACCCATTTGAAGCCTAAGCTGCTCATTGGCTACATCTTTGAAGGACCCCTAGGCCCAGTCTATGCATGATCCTTCGTTGACGCTTCACCCTCAGCAGGGCCTCTGGGTCCTGGTTAGTTGGCTTTGTTGGTCTTCTTGTGGGGCTCCTATCACCTCCAGATCCTTTTCTCTTTCCTCCCACTTTTGCACAAGATTCCTATGCATTGGCCAATGTTTGGCTGTGAGTCTCAGCATCTGTTTTGAGGTATTGCTGGGTAGAGCCTCTCAGAGGACAACTCTGATAGGCTCCCGTCTGCAAGTTTAGCCTGGTATCGTTCATAGTGTCAGGGGTTGTCACTCTCCCATAGGGTGGGTCTTTGGTTGGGCCAGGCATTGGTTAGACATTCCCTCAATCTCTATTCTGTCTTCTCTATCTTTATCCCTGCACATCTTGCAAGCAGGATAAATTTTGGGTTGAAGATTTTGTAGGTGGGTTGGTGTTCCCCTAGGAGACTTATCTAGAGAGAGGGTGTCCTCTTCAGTCTCTATGGCCTCTGTTGCTAGGAGTCTCTGCTTGAGTATCCCTCATGTGCTCCCAGAATCCTGCTCTTACTTAGTTCTTACCTATTTTTAGCCCTTTACTCTGAGGTAATGAGGTAATATATTGCTAAGGTGTGTTTCTTGTATGCAGCAAAATGATGGGTCCTGTTTTCTCAACCATTCTGTAACTTGTGTCTTTTTATTGGGGAGTTGATGTCTTGATCTCACAAGAACTGCATTCCTTTACCCATAAAGGGGGACCAAAGACAGTACAAAAGCTCTAGGACTATGGTGAGACATGCAAAGATGCATATAACATATAAAAATACATATACAAGACATGCAAAAAGCATAGCAGAAACTTCCATTTAAAGTATCAAGTGCCATTGGTATTCAAGAAACAACATGGCCATATGTCTTACATACAAATGTCCATGATATTTTTAAATAGAAAAAAAAAAAAAGTCCCCATGCTTAATTGTGTGGTAAATTGGATTGTGTTTTTACAGAAAACTGTCTTTGAAATTTTAGAAACTGAAAGCCAGTTTTAAAACTCTACCATTAGCAATGTACATAAAATTTTAATTGAATGAATTGTATGTAAAATGAACATAATACTAAAAATGTATGGTCTTTTTTTCTGATTACTTTATCAATGACCACACTACTTGGGTTCTTACAGTTACTGTCATGTACCCTCCTCACATGGTAGAAGTACTGTGTAAGGGTGTGCACACATTTCTTTCTTTCCTATTGTTCAAGAAGTGACATTGGCCAAGGTACAAATATTTCCATAGAGGTAGCTAGTAAACACTACAGACCTGATTTGCATCATTTGTTTTCTCTTTCTGCCTTCCTCCTTCCTTTCTGAGCTTCTGGTTGTTAAACATTTACCAATACAAAAAGCAAAATACAAAAAGAAAGCAGAATTCATGTAAGTTATGAATCACTAAGTGGGGAATTTCCCTGAAGGTTCCCTCCCAGTCTCTGGTAGCTAAGGTCTGCTGTAATAACCTCACTTGTATAGAAAGGACACAAAGTCTGAGTCTGATAGGGAGAAGGCCCTGAATTGGATATTCCTCAGGCAAGATCTTGAGGAATGACATGCTCCTTAGCTTCAATTTAGGAAAATAAACTTACTCTTATGGAAAAACATAGGAAATATTTGTCTGTCATACTTTTAACTTTGAGAATTGAAGAAAATTTAAAATGAAAGAAACCAATCCTCAAGAGATTATAGCCACACATCTATGATAAGTTCAGCCTTGAGATGGACTTGAATTGTTTGACTTAGTGCCAAACTGCCCAGGTTTTAAACACTCCCTCCCCATCTTCAGTTGCTGGGAAGAGGCCTGTAACAAATTTTTAGGCTTCCCACCTAAAAATATCCCTTGAATAACAGTTCAAAGAATAAAAATCCAGAAAACACAAACCTATTAAAAAAAAGAGAGAGGGAGAGAGAGATGGATATGACCAGGCACTTCATAATACCTAAAAAGAACACATGAGAAGATATTGAATAGTGTTAATAATAAGGAAATGTACAGAAAAACATCATTGATACACTATTCCTATCCACCAATGATACCAAAGTGCTAGGACCGGTGGCATCAAGTGCTTGGGGGAGTGCGTGTGGCCCAGCTGTGCAATGGAAATGCGAGGACTCTATCTTCTAAACAGAGCAGACTCATCACTAGTGTGTCCAGGAAACAGACTCTGGAATGGAGTTAGGGCAGAAAACCCTTCCTGGTGATGAATTATAGGAAGAGGAAGGAGGAATCAGGATATTTGCACTGTACCATTCCACTGGTGCACATGCCTTAGTACACAGATCATTAGCCACCTCTCTATGTATGAGATTGCTTTCATGACTGTTTTTATAAACTTCTCAATACATTATTATTATTAATGTTGCCTTATATATGTAATATTTATTTTGGCACTCTTTTCTTGATTTTTCCTTCCTTTTTGCATAAGCTGTATTAGTTTAATTTTCTGTTGCTATGGTAAATTCCACAGCCAAAGCAACTGGGGTAAGAGAAGGATTATCTTAGCTTACAGGATATGTGTGTGTGTGTGTGTATAGTCATGTATAATGATGCATAGATATAGATATATCATTAACAGAAGCTAAGGCAGGAACTCAAAGCAGGAGCTTGAAGGAGAAACCTCCAGCAGAATACTGCTTCCTGGATTACTCCCTCTGGCTCCTGCCCAACTAGTCTTCTTTTCCAGCCCAGACCTACTTGCCTAGGGGATGGTTCTGCCAGTAGTGGGTTAGAGCTTCCCACATTAGTTAGCAATCAAGAAAATATACCCCACAGACAATAATATGATCCCATGGGGCGATAGGATCTAGGAAATCTCTCAGTTCAAGTTTCCTCTTTCCAGATGTGTCAAATTGATGACCAATATTAGCCAGCACACAATCGACTGTCCAAGACCATTTTCCTCCAATCATCTGAAGAACATGTATGCTTTGCCTCTGTGCATGCATACTGCTAATGTAGACCATGTGTTTTTGTCTGGAAAGTTTTCAATTTCTGAAGAATATTTTCAGTGATGATAGAATTCTAATTCTACAGTTAGTTGTTCTGATTGCTTTGACGAGGCCATTTCATTGTCTCTAGCTGAGCCGCCAGCCACTTCTCTGGGCATCCCATTCCAGAGGTCCCATCCTGCATTCTCATTCTTTAAAAAAACCTGTTTTTAAATGACTGTCTCTATTCAGTCCTCAGACTGTTTTTTTCTTTTCCTGCACAGTGACTGATAGACACAGTGTACATATTTTAAAGTAGGTATCTTCTGTTTCCATTTCTGAGTCTACTGCCTGCAGATGTCCTTGCTTTATTGACAAATTGAGTTGTTTCTTGTATGCCTGTTTTGCTTGTATTACATTTTATATAGAGTTATGCTTATATACTTAGTTACATATGATTCTTTAATATGCTTATTAAATGTTGATGTATTGTGATGAATATCTTGCATGAATTACCTAGTAACTTCCCCATGGGAAATTCCCAACCCCTCCCTCCCTTTCCATATTAAGATTAAGCTTCAGAATGCCAGGACTAAAAAATGGATAATCTAATACATAAGTAACAAACTCAGGTTTTTATCACTCTGATCAAAGAGCTCATAAGGACTATGCAGAGTGCTTAAACATAAAATGGAAAGGTCGCTTTTACTCAGTACATAAAATGTAGCACCTTGCTTCCACACTGCCAGCCTGCGCGCATTGTGAGTGTGTAAATTACACAGAGATCTACATATTCTTAAAGAAGGTTTAACTGGATGCTTGGAGAAAGTGGCTCTTTCTAGGATGGATGACTTATAGGCTGAGCATAAATACCCAAGAAAATTGTAAATATAATGCATTTTAATGATCATAGTTGAGTAATAACTTGATACCATAGGATGCTCTTTTGGTATTTTGGTAAGGGCTTGGCTTTCAAAAAGTGAATTGTTTTAACACTTTAAAATATTCACTGGTAAAGTGCCAGATTGATTTCCAAAGTGGTTGTATAAGTTTACATTCGCACCAGCAATGGGGGAGGGTTCCCCTTTCTCCACATCCTTTCCAGTATGTGTTGTCGCTTGAGTTTTTGATCTTAGCCATGGGTGTAAGGTGAAATCTCAGGGTCGTTTTGATTTGCATTTCCCTGATGACTAAGGATGTTGAGCATTTCTTTAAGTGTTTCTCTGTCATTCGGTATTTCTCTACTGAGAATTCTCTGTTTAGCATTGTAACCCATATTTTAATTGGATTGCTTGATTTGTTGCTGTTTAACTTCTCCCCCTGAGGGGGGAGCAGCCTTACCAGGCCACAGAGGAAGACTAAGAAAGACAGTCCTGATGAGACCTGATAGGCTAGGGTCAGATATGGAAGGAGAGGAGGTCCTCCCCTATCAGTGGACTGAGAAAGGGGCATGAGAGGAGATGAGGGAAGGAAGGAGGGCGGCATTGGGGGAGGAAGGGGGGTGGGGCTATAGCTGGGATACAAAGTGAAAAAATTGTAATAAATTTAAAAAATTAATTAATAAAAATACTTAAAAATATCCACTGGTGATATGGTTCTTTGTCTCTATTTGACAAAGCTAGGCTTTTCTGTTTCATGCCAAAAACTTTCCTTTGTCTACCACTATTATATATCTACCATAAATCAGAGACAGTGTTTAAAAAAGGGTAAAAATTCAGGTGCAGGAAGACTGGACTCAGTGCTCATAATTAGGAGGCCTTCACTACATAATACTCTCTTAACAAGGTAAAAGAAAACAGGGGAAATTTTAGCTTACAGCCATCTGACTTTGTTTTTAAAAAGGCCAGTGACTCAGACCAGGAACACTACTGAGATACCAGACAGGGCTGTACCAAAATTCAATGTCGCATTTTATTGTCAGGTGTAAGGAAGAAGGAAATCAAGAATTCCCAGCTGTCCTAGATAGCGCTTTTAGAAAGTCCCACTCCCGTCCCCTCTCCTTTGTTAAATGTGACCTCTTGAGCCTTCTCTCACTTGGAAGAAGTTTACCTTCATATTCAGAATTAGTATGTAACTGCAGGCTTTTCCACTCGCACCCCAGTTCCTGAAATAATGACTCTGACGCTTTATTATTTATGAGTAAATGCCTATGCCATGAGCTTTGGCTTATTACCCAACTAGCTTATAACTTATTTTATGCATTTATTCTATTCTGTGTGCCACATGGCACATTACCTCACCTCAGTTTTATGCAACCATCTTCCTCAGAGCTCTGGGTGAATCTCCCTCTGACTCTCTCCCAGAGTTCATTTCTCCCTGCCAGAACTCCCACCTCCCATTTTCTGCCTCAGCTGTTAGGCCATCAACTTCTTATGGACAGGTGATGCTTCCATACAGTACACAAGAGATTACATTACTAATCTCCACATTAGTTAAATTTATTTTTAAGCACTGAGTTGATCTGTTCTGTTTTGTTATCTTGGAGGTCAACTAGAGCAAAAACTTTTCAGTAAAGACCAAAGCTCACACTGCATCAGAGATCTTTGCAATTTTAGAAGGCAGGCTGTGGGTGAAACATTATCCCAAAATTTAATGCTACAAGAAAAGTATTTGTAGGGCCAGTTGGGATTGGCTCAAACAGCATTTAGTTCTAATGTGTGAGTCAGCTTTCCATTGCTGTGACAATGTACCCATGACAAGCAATTAGAGGAAAGGCTGATGAGACAGCTCACAGTTTCAGAGCTTTCAACCCAAAGTCTTTTCCCTTGTGTTTTGGATGTTCTGTCATGAGGCAGAACATCATGACAATAAGTTTATGAAGCAGAAATGGATCATCTGATGGCAGCCATGTAGGAGAGAGATGAGGGCAGGGTCCAAATTTCCTTAAAAAGGGATGTATCCAATGATCTTACTTCCTTCTGCTAGGCCTGTCTCCTAAAGGTAGTGACACTTTCTGGTTGCACCACAGACTGGGACATGCCTTTGGAGACATTTCATATATAATCCATTGTAATCAATAACTAAATCATTTTTGAAATAATGGTCCCCAAATCATCATCTTGGATGATTCCAAAATACATATCCATAAAAAAAAAAACAATGTATAGTTTTAGGTCAACTTCAAGTGAGCTAAAGAGAGCTGAAGGGAGAGCCTCAATTAAGAAAATACCCCATAAGATCAGGCTGTAGGCAAGCCTGTAGGGCATTTTCTTAATTAGTGATTGCTGTAGGAGGGCCTGGCCCATTGTGCATGGGGCTTCTCTGCCCTAGTAGTCCCGGGTTCTATGAAAAAGCAGGCTGAGGAAGCCAGAGGAAGCCAGCCAGTTAGCAGAACTCCTCCATAGCCTCTGCATCAGCTCCTGCATCCAGGCTCTTGCCCCATTTGAGTTTTTTTCCTTGACTTGCTCTAATGATGCACAGTGATGTAGACATGTAAGCCAAATAAATTCTTTCCTCCCTCCTGATTTGGTCATGGTGCTTCTTCACAGCAACAGTATCCATAACTAAGACAGGCACTGAGGGTGCAAACAGAAGAATATGCATTAAGTCAGGCCCATGGTTTACTCAAGAGTGAACAAATCAGAATCTCTGCAAGATTTGATATTCTCAGGATGAAAGGGAGATAGTGTGTGATTTTTCTCCTCTTGTTGAGTAGTTTTCAAGAGTAAAGGAAGCAGCGCCTTCCCAGTGACAATTTACTTCCATTATGCTTTCATTATTTTTTAATTAATTAATTTTTAAATTTTATTTATTTTACATTCCCATCGTAGCCCCCTCTCTCCTCCCGCCCCACCCTTCCCTCCCTTTTCCCCCAAAGCCCCTCCTCAATTCCTCAGAAAAGGTGAGCCCCCTCCCCACCAACATACTGAAGCTCATCAAATTACATCAGGACTTAGCCCATCCTCCTCCCCTAGGCCTGGTGAGGCAGTCCCACCAGAAGGAAGCGATACAAAAGCAGGAAATAGAGTCCGTGTCAGAGACAGCCTTGCTAGGGAAACCCAGGTGAAAACGGAGCTGCCTGTCGGCTCCACCTGTGTAGGGGGCCTAGGTCCAGGCCATGCATGGTCCTTGGTTCACACATCAGTCTCTGAAAGCCCCTCTGGGCCCTGGTTATTGGTCTTCTTGTAGAGCTCCTGTTCCTTCCATCCTTCACCCCACTTTCCACAAGACTTCCTTTTCTTCGCCCAATGTTTGTCTATGAGTCTTAGCATCTGCTTCAATCCCCTGCTGGGTGGATCCTCTCAGAGGACAGCTATGCTAGGCTCCTGTCTGTGAGTCTAGCAAAGTATAGTTAAAAGTGCCAGGAGTTTGTTTTCTCCCATGGAGTGTGTCTCAGGTTGGGCCAGGGATTGGGAGGACATTCCCTCAAGCTGTGCTCTATCTTTATCCCTGCATATCTTGTAGGCAGGGGAAATTTTGGGTTGAAGTTTTTGTGGGTGGATTGGTTTTCCCCTCCCTCTACCAGGAGTCCTGTGTAGTCAGAGGGTGTCCTCTTGCTACTAGGAGTCTCAGCTACTAGGAATCACACCCATGTCCTCTCAGAAGCCTACCCAGTCTTAGGTCTCCAACTTGTCACAGAAACGTCTCTACCCACAGCTTCTCTTCTCCCTGCCTATCCTCTGTCCTCTAGCCCCCTCTCTTCCCAGGTCTGATCACCACCCTCATTTCTCTCTGTGCTCCTTCTCCTACCGTGTTCCCTCTCTTCAACCACTTCCGCTGTCTATTCTATTTCCCTTTCTTAGTGAGATTTAAGCTTCCTCCCTTGGATCCTACTTGTTACATATTTTCTTTGGAGCTGTGACTTGTACTATGTCCATCCCATACCATATGACTAAATGCCACTTATCAACTTATCTTAACGTACGATCAGAGGTGGAGGGGTGCTGTGGGTGACTCATCCCGTTGCACAAGATTTCGTTTGTAATCTTTCAACCATATCATAAGCTGAAAGCGAAACACACTCGTTACTGAAGATTAAATTATGTAAACTTAAAACTAAATAAATTAGGGTAAAATATGTGTGGCACACAATCAAAACACATGGCTTGCTAAAATTACTTCACTGTATTTTATTATGCCTGTACTGTTTAGATTGTTTAAATCTGCTGGGTGTCTGTTAGAAACCCTGTATTGACTAATGGTGTGCTGTTTCACATCTCTCCCCCAACTCGGGGTTGAGCGATTTGTGTTGCAGGCTTGCAAAGGGCCGTAGTGCGCATTCGTAGCATTCAAACTGGCAAAGTCTACAAAATATGGTTCTTTTGTTTTTGATTTTTCGGATAGCCAGGTTTGTAAACATTTACAATACCCCGAAGACTTTTTCAGCCACTTGATTATCAGAGATTGAGAAAAGAGCTGGTACCAAGCACACCACTGTGGTATCCACAATGCCTGGTGCAGAGTTCCAGCTGGTGCACATTAAAACTAGTGGAAATTTTTGGAAAGAAAAGAACTCACAGGATACCTGGAAAGCCCATTCCTAAGAAATTGACTCTCTCCCTCCCCCCCCAGTAATATTTAAGGTCATTTGTGAAAACTGCTTTTTGAATCTAATATACATCAAATTAAAAGCTTTTTGGCCTGAGTATTGCTGTGAAACCGTTATGTACAGAGCAAAAACATAAATATGTGGGCTGGGAACGGGACTCACTGAGTAAGGGGATTGCCTTGCAGGCATGTGGACCAGTATTTCAATCTCTAGAGTCCATGTAAAAGCTGAGCAGGCGGGGGGCCACCTGCACTCATGAGGCAGACAGCGGATCTCTGGGTCAGCTACAGAGCCAAGACCACTTGGATTGATCACCTACAGGGTTAGAAGGAGACCCTACTGGAATGGAGAAAGCATAGAGTTGGAAAGGAGACACCTGGCATCAACCATGGACACCCACTGGCAAGAGCACAGACATACACAGTCATGTCCCCACATACATAGAGATGCACACGCGTGCACACACACACATACACACACACACACATGTAAGGAAACTATTAAGGTGAAAGTATACAATTCTTCTACGAAAACTATTCTTTTAAATTTGTTCTCTTTAGTTGTTCTCAGAAGCTGTCTTATTTTCAGGTGTTCATTTGGAGGGAAATACAGGTATAGATTTACTTTCCACTGAATAATCTAAAAAAACTCTGTAACACGAAGAGACATATATTCAAGATACATACCTAATTTTGATTATTTTGTTATAAAACTGATAGTTAACAAGTTGGCTTTTATAGATATAATTTTATAATTGTTTTATAATTATTTTATAAAATTATTTTATAATTTTTTAACTTAATTCTCAAAAGTTGACTAATTTAGGATTTTGGGGGAATTATTTGAAACACACAGGATTACAGGACATATCAAAATATTATTCATGACAAATTATCATACATTAGTCTTAAAATCCCTAATTAAAAAAAAATTCATTTTGATTGTCTCAGTCAGTTGCTATAAAGATATGCCATGACCACAACTCTTATAAAAGAAATTACTTAGCTGGAGCTGGATTACATTCAGAATTAGTCCATCATTGTCACGGTGGGAAGGAGGGAGGCATGGGGGCGGCCATGGTTCTTTGAGAGGTGGCTGAGAGTTCTACATGAACATCAGCAGGCGGAGACAGAGACATTATGCCTGGCTTGAGTATTTGAAACCCCAAAGCCCAACCCCAGTGGCGTATTTTCTCCAATAAGGCCACACCTACTCCAAAAAGGCCAAATCTCCTAATCCCTGTTAAGTAGCACTATGCTCTAAAAACCAAACTCTCGACTGTATGAGTTTATAGGGGTCATTCTTATCCAGGCTACCACAATCATTAAGGTAATATAAGAACTACTTTGATGTATCTTGGCTCAGATTTTTCTTAAGGGCAGTAACATTTGAGTAGTTTTAAGGCTATGTGGGTACAGCTAAGTAGTTAAGAACAATGGTGGGCCAAACTACCGCTGTCCAAGGTACTTTTCAAGACTCAAATACGGCACACAATTCTAAAGATATCTAATATTACACACAATTCTAAAGATATCTAATATTACATACAATTCTAAAGATATCTAATATTACATACAATTCTAAAGATATCTAATATTACATACAATTCTAAAGATATCTAATATTACACACAATTCTAAAGATATCTAATATTACACAAAATTCTAAAGATATTTAACAGTTTCCTAGTAAGTAACATGGAAACCATTGTTCTCAATCTCTGGTTCTACTCTTTATTCTTATTATACAATATATAGATTAATATATAATATGTATAATTTATTATTACTATATATTTATATAATATAATATACAGTATATAATTTATACTATATATTTTATAAGTGTTGTGCTATATATTATATAATAGGTCATATAATAAAGTACATATATATCACACTAAATATCATATATTACATATTACCTAATAGCATACATATACTATACTATATACTTTATATTATATACTACATGTTATAAATATATAATGTAGGCAGACATGTTGCCTATTATAAATATATAATATACTACATATTATATAATATATAGTATATAGTATAATATATGTATTATGGGCTGGAGAGATGGCTCAGAGGTTAAGAGCTATGGGTGCTCTTCCAGAGGTCCCGAGTTCAATTCCCAGCAACCACATGGTGGCTCACAACCATCTTTAATGAGATCTCATGCCCTCTCATGATGTGCAGGCTTACATGCAGGTGGAACACTCTATATAAAATAAATGAGTAAATCTTTAAAATATATGTCTTATCTATTACATAAAATATGGTACATAAAACATATTATATAATATATAATGTAGTGTATATAATCCTTTTATTTCTATATATCTTGTTTCATAAGTGGTTGATATATATACATATATAATCATAATTATAGAGACTTGTCTGAGTTTGTCTGTTAAATGGACATACTTATAGAACCAACCTTACATGGTTTGCTATCAGAAGTACTTACTGATAAATAAATATAAAATACATAAACAGTGCATTAACTGGATATTTTAAATATTTTTATTTATTATCATTTATTTATGTATTAGCTCTTACTTTATTGGGTGTAAAACTGAGCCTCCAAGAGAAAGCCTAAATAAGCAGACCATGGCCACATAGGTTTTTAATTAAAAAAATTAAAAATCAGATACATGAAAAATGCTGACATCATATAATTAAAGCTTTCAACACACTGAAGTCACATTATCCTAAGAAAAAAATCCAAAAGCTAGATTTTTCTTAAGAATTTTTAAATAATTTTTATTCATTAAAATATATTCTCAAATGAACTAAATGTGTTATTTTAATACTAAATTATGATTAACAAATAAATTATATCAAGATTCAATTAAATGTAGGCTTTTCAAAGTCAATTTAGAAATATAGCTCTTCATTTTTCCCATGGAAATTGAATAATTTAATTTTAAGTTTGATAATAACTTTAGAATTAACTGATTAATGTGCATAGAGAAGTTCTATAATGCAACTTCATGTTTAGTATAACTGGAATCTATTTTAAAATATATTCAAAAATTAATCAGTACCTCTTTTTTATACCCACTGCCAATTATATTTAATGCAAGACAAAACTGAATAGCATTCCTGAAATTATAGAACCCTTTCTCTGTGCTTTTAGGGAAGAAATCCATTATATATTGAGAGTTTTACCTGTAGCAGTAAGAGACAATTAAACTTAAAAATGATCTAAAGTAGAAAGCAGGAAAGATGCTCAAGAAACTCAGTCGGCCATTGGCTCAGATCACCGAGCAAAGGCAATTCCGGAAGATGGAGGCAGCACTTGCAGGAGGCTTGTGTGAGAGGTGTCATCTTGCTCTTGGAGAAGTGACCGGAGGCGAGAACTGAGGCACAGCATTATGCTCCTGAAAGGCTCACAGGTTGCCCTCATGGGCGATGTTGTAGGCCACTAGTCCCCAGCTTATGGTAGTTGTGAGCCATCCCAGGAATGATTGGTAATGTCTGACTTCAAATTCAGCTGCCTCGTGCTTTTTAAATGAGGGTTTATTAAAGCCCTGAACGGGCTCCTTCATCCGTTTACTTATGGCCTATGTCAACATTCACACTACAGTGGTAGAGTTGAGCACTAACAGCAGAGACCAACCATATGGCCTTCAAAGTCAATAGAACTTATCGCTCATTAGTCAAAGGAAAATAAGCACTTACTCAGAACGCAGGATCAAGTAAAGCTATTAGAGTAATTAGCTGCACAGTTTAAAGTAACCATCAACATCAGACGCAGGTTAGTTAGTAAAACAGAAACTGAAGGTTCTATCAGAGATAATTTAATATATGCATTTATTTGAGTGGGTCTTGGAGAAAGATTAAATAAAAAGAGACCTCTGGAGAATAGAAGTCAAACCAGAGAAAGAGCCCACTACTTAACAGAAACAATGGAAGTCAAAAGGCAATGGAATGACAACCTCACAATCAGAGAGGCAAGCAAGCAACTGTCTGCTGGGAATTCTATTACCAGCAAATTTCCTTTATAAAAGAAACATTCCATTCTGAAGATTTTTCCCCCTACAAATGTAACATTAAATAAAAATGTTTGCTTCTAAAAAAGCAGTTAAGAACACTTACCAATATTTGTGAAGGTAAATGAATTAATAGTCATAGAAAAGATTGATTTCCTCTTTGTGGTCTCTTTTAATTAAAACAATTATAAAAAAAACTTGATGTATTCAAGGAGATATTATAAGCTAATAACAGCAAGGGAAACCAAAAGAGTTCAGTTTGAGAGGACTGGTTAAAAACCACACAGAACCAATGAATTTGAACACATACAAACATATAAAGAATCCTAAGCTAAAGTGGGATTAATTAAAAGTCCAGCTTGAGTAAGTCAAATTAAATAAGTTTTTTAAATAACAAAAATTTCATAATCCACCCAGCACTTTCTTCGTGCCTGGGATGTGCTTATGTCTACAAGCACAGACCTTTTGCACACTGGCAACTAATGAACTTATCATGCAGCTTCTGTTTTGAAATACTTACTACATTAGGTTAGCCACATGGTGAGGTGATTGATTCCTGGCAATCAGCCATTCATAAGATGAAAACTGAATGAACAAATTACCACTATCCAGGCATCACAGCTATCACCAACTTGAGCAGGGGTTTTTGTAAAAGTCAAAGAAGACTCAGGGTTATGGAGTTACAAAGCAGAAATCAACCAGCAGAAAATAAATAAAATAAAAAATAAGAAGCAGAGTGAGTTATTTCCTTGGGGTAGAGTTTAATTATCTCTCTGCTGGCCTGAGTGTTCACTGGCATATTCTTTGCCGGGTGGTGTTTGTGGATATTAAGCAATGGCCCCATTTAAAGGATTCTTTGCACCTCTGTGAAATCGCTGGCCGTCCTTCCACTTGAGACTAAACTTCTGTTTTGTATAGAAATCCACACACATGTATCTTTTTTTTTTTTTCAATTTTGCCTCTTTGATGTGTCTGAGAATGTCATGCTGTTAGTCATGTGAGTTTGCCAAATCCCTAATGCTTCAGCCTTATATTTCAACCAAATGGCCATTTAATTTGGGCATTTCATAAAAGGACTAGGAACTTTTGGGCACTGGGTCAATTGACTAGAAAGTTGATTATGAATTCTACCACGTGGATTTTTGTGAAACTGCTGATCACTGGCCTCTTTGGAAAAAATAAAAAGTGGATCTTATTTAATTTTAAAAAAATCTCTATTTTCATGTGCACACATGCACATACATATGAACAAAAAAAGGTAGAAAGAAGTCATTTAATTATACATTCAGCCTCATCAAAATACAAGGCATGCAGGACAGTGATAATTCTCAGCACTATGAGCAAGATTCCTTGTTAAAAGGAGTCCATTATAAAAAACCCTGAGATAGTTTTCTTCAGCCAAGCAGATCATGAAGACAAGAATTCAGCCAATCCTGTCTTGCTTATGGAGCACTTTGAAATTTCCTTAATTACACACTTAAAATTTCAGAGTTGACATAGGCCATTAAAAATGTTTTCTTTATATCGTTTGGATGAATTCCAGTACACTAGCAATGACTTTAGGTTGCAGGTAAGTTGACAGGCAAATGATTGCTTGGAGAAACATTTCTAAGCACTAGAGTTTTATTAGACACCTTCAAAGCCTACAACCTGTTACTTTTCCTCATCCTGAGGAACTAAGTCTAAGGGACGCCTTAATGTGTAACAGTCGAACAAGAGTGAACTCAGTGCCTATATACTGAGATGTCCCCAAAAAAGTCAAAGGGTGTCATTTTATTATCTTGATTCTAGAAACTTTTTAATGCACAAATACACTCAACTATGTATTTATAGTTGCTATAAGCAGAGACAGCCAAGAAACTCCATTGGGTCCATTCTTTGCTTCTTACAAAATAGCTCCATTGAGAAGACATTGCCAACTTTTTTTTCCACTTGAGGCAGGGTTCCTGTTCCAGGCAGAAGGTAAATGGAGTCTATTGAATAAGGAGGTCGTGTCAAATTCTGTTGCTATCCCTAGTCAAATTCTGTTGGAATTTGAGTTTGCAGTGTATAAGGTTTCTGATTCATGTACCATGGTCAGCAAAAAGTACATTGCTCTGAAAGCAATCATATCATGGATTAAGCCTTTTTCTAAGTAAATGGAATTTAACCTTTGGGGAATAATGTAGTTCTTGTTAAATATTCCACTGAATGAGCTCAATTTTCCTCTTTGGCTCAGGAATGTTATCTCTGAATGCAGAGAGGAGAGAATTTTCTCCCTTTATTCACTGTAGCACCTTACCCTGTACCTTAGCAGTCCGGTGTAAAGCAAAAGCTTGCTGAGAGCGTACCTCTGACTGTTGCTGAAGGTCAAATGGGAGCCTGGAAAGCTGCCTGAGTTTCTTCCCTGGAAAGCAATGGGAACTTAGTGCTGAAACGACAGTGTGCCCTGGGCCTTTCAGGCTGCTTTGGGGGAGTTGTACTCCTCTTCCACGGGGCAGCACTATGGAGTTTCTGGAGTTTCAAAGTTAAGGTGACCGTTGTCTTATATAATCTGTTCTTTCTTACAATGACAATTGGTCCTACCCCTCCCCCTGGAAGTCCTAGATGTTGCTAAGATCTTTAGTAGGCCTCTGTCCCCCATCTGGTACACTATACTACAGTTTAGAGTAAATTGCTGTCGGAGTCCACCCTCTTAGATAATAACAAACAAACAATAATTGTGAGATGATATTGAGGAAAAGCCTAAACCCTCTTTCCTTGGATTCATATATATATATCTCACACTTTTTGGTGTATGTGTTTATTGGTTGTTCCTTATTTTTACATACACACAAGGAAATTGCCTGGCTTTTTGTCTTCGTCTAAGGGGAGTTTTATGTGAGCCAGTGTGAGGTTGGGTGGAAGTAGAAAAGAAAGACTTGAGCTGGTTAGTTTTTATGTCAGCCTGAAGCATGATGGAGTCATTTAGGAACAAAACAAAACAAAACAGAAACAATAACAACAACAAAAACTTCAAGAGAGAAAATGCTCCCCCCAGCCTGACCTGTTAGCAAGCCTGTGGGGCATTTTCTTAATTAGTGATTGATGTGGAAAGGCCTTGCCGTTTGTGGGTGGTGCCACACCTGGACAGGTGCTTCTGACATATATAAGAAAGCAGGCTGAGGCAGCCATGAGGAAAAAGCCTACGTACGACATCCCTCTGTGCACTGCGGAGTTACTCATCTCCAACTTCTTGCTCTGCTTGCATTCCTACCCTGACTTCCATGATGGAGTATTACCTAGAAGTGTAAGTTGAAATAAACCTTTTCCTCCCCTAGTTGATATTGTGGTCATGGTGTTTTATCATAGCAATAAAAACCCCGGCTGAGGCAGAAGCCATGGTGGAAATTTTGTGTGAATAAATGTATGCCCTAGCTGCTGGTTTAGGCGCTAGACATGGGCTGGTATTAAAAGAGGCTTTAGTGCCAAAGATTAGAAAAGTGTGCTCATAAAAGGACTTTGCCAGGCTGTGTGTTGGCTTCGGGAGAATAGTTAAAGCTTGGAGACAAGTCTTGGGCATAAGGAGGACCTCCAGAAGTGAACAGCTGGAAGCTTTCTGTATGACTCCAATTTGTGCTCCATGTGAAGGCACCTTCTGAAAGGTTCCCTTTTCTACGCGACACCTTTGGCATTTGGGTGAAGCTGGGAGTGCTTGTTGCACGCCCAAGGGATGGATTCTTCTTTTTAGTCCTGTTGACTTCCTCACAGGCAGACAAACAGACAAACCAAACCAGTAAGAAACAAATCTTTCATTAAAATGAAAAGAATCTCTCTTTCTCTCCTATTCTTTCTCTCTCTCTCTCAAATCCTCTTGGCCCTTCCTGAACCTATACATATCACGATTTCTGAAGGCAAATGTTATGTGCACCAAGAATTAATTTTTTCGTCAGAGCATGTTTATACTGGGTTCTTCTGTTTCCACTTAAAGAGTTAAGACAGCTACCTCTCCCTCCCTAAGTATCAGTTCACCTTGCATTGCGCCTTTAATATCCAGGGGCCTCAGAACATCCACGGCAGGTACGGTCCGTGAGGGCAATGCAGTATTCCCCTGAAAGTCACTGCCAGCACAAGCGGGTGCTAGGATTGTTGATGAGGTGCAGAAACACGTGTGCAGCTGTTTAATTCAGCTGCAACACTGCTACCTTGGGGACTTCCATCCATGCTGAGGGATGTATGCAGGAAGGAAATGGTAAGCTGTTCCAGCAGGAGTAAGAAGAATTAATTAATCTGCCCTTGAACTTGCTTGTCTCAAAAGCTCTGAGCAAGGGGTATGAGGTTAGAGCAGCATCATTACTAAGAGCCTACCATGTATCAGCAGCTGTAAATGCTCATTTCAACTCTTCTCACAGCAAATCCTCATATTCCTAGAGATTTACGTGATTTCTCCAAGCTGACACAACCTGTGACTAGCAGAGAGGGTTCAACACAAGGGCTCCTTTTCCTCTGTGTTCCCTCTTTTTCACCCGGCCAAGCTATCTTCTTTTCTTAAAACCCCATTAGAATGAAAGTGGCTTTTGACAAAGGCCTTACAAGATTAAAAAATACACTTAGTCAATGCTGTTTTCTGATGAAGAAAAATCAATAAATAAGATAACAGAGAATCAAAATATAAATTTAGTTCTTTGAATTTCATTATGAAAGCTCTGTGGGAAGTATAAGGTATAGATTTCTAGGAATTAATATAACTTGTGAACATGGGAATGTTTATTTGCCATAGGTATGAAATGTCCTGCTCTTCTGTCAATACAGTAAACTCTCTCTCTATCTATCTATCTATCTATCTATCTATACACATGATGTATGGTGTATTTATATGTATGCACACACATGAATGTATGTACTCTTTATATGTTCACATAATCATGCACTCACATACACTCACATAGAAATTCACACATGTACTCTGTCACACAATACACACCCATGCATACCCCCATATATACTTACATACACTCAAATACACCCACATATGCTCTTAGACACTCACAGACATTTATACACTCACCTATGCGCTCACACTCATATATGCACAGAGCTGGAATGAGAATACATAGGGGTCATACATGTCTCAGGTCCACTTACTTCTTTTCTGCAGCAGAGGAAATAGTTGGCCTCTGGATTTAAAGCCTCTCTTCTGCACAGAAGCCAGGAGCACATCCTTTTGTTGTTTGAGGACTCATATATTGTACGGAATGTCAGAGGAAGCTTAATTCACTGCAGATGTTATTATGGAGTGAAAAGAAATAATGGGCTCTTCTGCTATTTATTCAGGTATCCTTGCCTTTCTTGAAGATAAAAATGGATGGGAGAGACATCAGGCTGATGAATGGGGATGAGAACACATCACCAGATGGGAACTGCATCCACTTACCCATGAGTCTTAAATAAGATGACTCAAGGAGGCCATGACCTTGATGTAGTGGGCACACATAGCTTCCATCCAGAACATTTGCCTCTAGTCTAGGACTACTAAAAATTCTTAAGAACCGCTGAAACGAAACTTTTCATAAAGATTATTTTTAAAAGGATTTCTGAGAAAACATACAGCAAGAGTTTCAGGCTGGGATAGGTAGAGTCGACTGTCAAAGCCTAGTTCAAAGAGAATCCAGCTCATGTTTAAAGAAGGGTATGAAGCAGAGGCAAATTCATGACAGATTTAAGGAAAAGGAAGGTAATCCCAGGGAACCTTCTTATGCACTAGACCCTTATAAGGGTGTTTGGTGGCTGTGTATTGAAGCATTTTGCAGGGTTTATTTGAGCAGCAGCAATTCATGAATTGGGCAGACAGCACAGGCCACAGGTCTTCAGCACTCCGCAGGCAGGACAGGAAGAGGGCAGCATGCAGGGTGAAAATTGATGTGTCTAATCCTTAGTTCAGGATCATTAGGCAGTTTCTGATTGGCAAAGCGTCAGCTGAGGTTTGTTGTTTTTCTGTCTGGGACTTGTTCATTAAGTTGCAAGAGGCTTTGGAACCTAGGCTGCATAGGGGTCTTCCCGCTATTTATTTATTTATTATAAACGTGACTGTGTGTGACTGTTATCCTTGTAGATTAAGATCTTCTATTTGTTAAGAGAGGCCTCACAGCTATAGGCACTTCAAGCCTTGTATGGTTCCTCAACTTTATGACTCTGGATTTCATCACCAGTGCCTTGCTGCTGGGTGGCAGAGCCTAACAGGAAGCATGCAGGCCATGCAAGCTCTGCCCCATTGATGTGCTATCAAAGAGTTAATGAAAACGAGCTCGCTCACTTCTGCTCTTTCACCATTGAAGACCCAGCATTTGTCCTCCTTTCTTCTTTTGTTAGTTGTAGCAGAAGAACAGAAAGGCGCAGCAGACACGGCACCGGTGCCTCCATGTTGCAATTCAATTCTTTATGATTATCCAGTCAGTGGTATTATGGTATTGCAAGAGAAATTATCTAAGAAAAGGCCCCTCAAATCCTAGATTACACCTGGGATGAAGCACCTTGAGGCACAGCATTCTATTCTTTCAGGGTAGAGGAAGAATGAGTCTTACACAACCAGCTTGTGAAACCTTCATCTCAGTTTATCTGTAAAATGGGACAATTAATTATGAATTAACCATTAGGGCAAAGAATTCATATGTGACTTTTAAACTCTGATATCCTGTGATGTGGTGCTGCGGTATGAGTTATCTCATGGGCTTTGGGAGTCCAGTGGCATAAAGAACTTGAAAGCAAAATGCCAAACAACATGTGAAAGAAACAAAGACTTTTCCTGTCTGTCGACTTCAGTCTTTACTCATGACATGACTGGCCGATATTGTAGCATAAGTGTCTTAATAATGTTTTTAAAACACTGAGTAATCTTCAATCCTAATTTAATAACTGTAATAATAACAAGAATAATCGTTTCCTTCTATTTTTGTAGTGCTGGGGAGCAAATCACTGTAGACCACCCGGGCAGCACCCACAGTAATGCTGGCCAAGTGCTCTACACTGAGCTGCGTCCTCAGTCCCTGCGTAATGATTATTTTGACACTCAAATTTAAATTTGTAAAGTCTTCAAGAGGACAAAATGTGTGCACACTTTGCTAGTTCCCATAGCAACAGCTGAACATGGCAAATATCAGATATCATCTATTTATCTATCTATCTATCTATCTATCTATCTATCTATCAATCATCTATTGATCTATGCATTGTATATTTGCGAACACATGCAAGTGTGTGCACATCTGTGGGGCAGGGAAGAGGTGATGTGCAAGTATGTGCATGCATGTGTCAGAGAACAGCCTTTGATATCTTTTCTTAAGCATTGGCTACCTTGTCTTTGAATTTTTAGGTATGGTCTCACATTAGCCTGGAGCTCACCAAGTGGGCTCCAATGGCTTGCCAGAAGCCTTTGAAAATCTACTAGTCTCCATCTGCAGCACTGGTATTACAAGCACATGCAACCATGCATGTATTTCTACATGGCTTCTGGGGACAGAACTCAGGAACTCATGCTTCCCCAGCCTGACCTATTATATTTTAATTGTCTTGTCCTTAATATCCCTCTCCTGATGCAAGCAGATATGCTTTTATTGGCAGAGAAAAATCAGTAAAATGTGTTTTGAGAAATAAGCAGAAAGGACGTGATTTAAACAGTTATTTTAAGGCATAAAGCATAACTCAGCTTGTGAAGATTCAGATGAACCAGGGCATGACAATTCAGGCCAACGGCTCCGGTGCTTAAATTACTGGGACTATCTCTGCAGATCACCTCAGCTATTCTAAATGTCATTCTAGATGAAGCAGCCATGATGTCCGTGCATGTGGCAGCCATCCTGGGAGGGGAGGACAATAAGACTGACATTTTCAATAAGCACTGATAGCTTGCTTGTTTCTGGGCGCAAGAGGGAATTTGATGATTTGCTTTCATGATGAAATCACTGTAAAGTTTAGCAGAAGCAGGTGCCAAATAGCAACTCTGGTGTTCTTACACACTCCTGAATCAGAACATGAGTCTGGACCCAAAGTAGGGCTGAGTAAAGGAGTGGGATGGGGGTGGGGATAGAGGAGAGGAAAAAGGTAAGGAGTGTTAGGAAGAGGAGGAGGAGGGAGAGTAAGAGGGATAGAACTTAACACTCACTGGATTTTGGCAGCATTTGCAGGTCAAACATATTTTAAAAGACCAGTGAAGCCACTTGTGGCCATTCCTCTGTCCTCACAGACCTCCACTAAGTGGCCCATTGGCTCCTTGCCCCACTAAAAGATGGGTCATTTCCCTCTCCTCTTCAAACATCAGAACAGCCTGCATCTCCCCAGTCGCAGATTTCATATTGCCACCGTCCTTCCCCAGGCCGCTCACAATTCCCACATTCCCGTATCCACAGCAACCTAAAGGAAAGACAGGATGAAGTGTTTTACTGGACCCCTGAGCACCGTCTTTGGCTAAACCTTTCCCTAGACCATTGGAAACAAATGCTGGGCAGCTGCTCTGGGCTTGCACTCCCGGTGTGTTAATGTGCATCACATGACCCCAGTGTGGAAGCTCGGCAGTTGTAAACACGTGGGAATGACACAAACACAAGGATGCAGGAACCCACCCCAGAGCACACAAAGCAGGCTTGATGCACACGAAAACGCTCCACAAACTCCTCTACACCAGACCACTGGTAGATAAAAACAGCCCTTCAGCCCCTTGGAAAAGCTCAATTTGTTCCAGTCCTGGGTTCCCAGCTTCCATTTCCTTTTCCCCACTGGGAAGCAACTCAACAGGTCTTAAATTCCTTTTTTAAGCCTCCTTGGCTGGTAGGAGATCCCAGGTGTGGGACAGTTGGGTAGGGAGCGTGGTAGGCGGAGGAAGGTAGTTTCTTTTCCAGGCAGGGCCCTGAAGAACTGTTTGGCCTATGGCCTGGGAAAGGGAACACCCTGCACCATTGCCAGGACTCTTTCTTCCTTAAGGTAATCCTGTCCTTGTCCACCCCAGGGGCTAAATTCCCCAGGGGAAGGTTGTCCTGGCAACCCGGGCCAATGACTGAGCAAAAGCAGGAGAGGCAGCGGAGGGGCGCTCTGAGTGCTTTAAACAGTCAACTTTGTGATGCATTACTAGAACTACCGAGCCCTCTGATGTGGTTTACTTCAGTGGGGTAAATAAATAAGCGGATGAGTGAAACTGAGTTGTCGTGAGCTCAGCGCCAACAGCCAAGCCGCTCATGAGAAGGTGCCTTCATCTTTATGCCCTTTTCACTGTGCTGCCTAGTTCTTCTATTCCGGTGGCCCTCGACCTTCCTAAATGCTGCAAACCGACCCTTTAATACAGTTCCTCATGTTGTGGTGACCACCACCCATAAAATATTTTCATTGCTATTTCAATACTGTGACTTTGCTACTCTTACACAGCAAATATCTGTACATAGTAATGCCATATAGTAAATATTTGGTATGCAGGGTGTCTCATATGCGGCCCCCAAAGAAGCTGGCATCACAACCCACAAGTTGAGACTCTCCGCCCTAACACCATTATTTCCCATGTTGAGAGTATGTGTGGTCAACATCCATGTTACCTCTTCTAATATGAAGGCTTTACTGCTTCAGAAAACTTTCTCTTGTCTGGCCACAACTCTGGACCTCTGTGGTGGTCACTATTTTATTTTTGTACTAAAAGAAAGCTTTAAAGACTGGAGATCTACGTGTAAAACAGGTATTAAGCGTGTCTTGTCTGGACTTTCCCAGCAGCCCCTGGGATCAGATAACCTGGCCTGACAGAATGTCACTCATTAAGACGATCTCACAGCTGGCTCAGTCCTCAGGCCTCGCTCCATCTGCTACCTTGTCTCCAGAATAGCTTCTACTGTTAGAATTCAATGCTGGGCGCCCAGGCTGATTCCAGACGTTGGCCTTTGTGGCTAGTGCTGCAATAGTATAAAGATGTGTATCTCTGTGCTATGCTGACTAAGATTCTATCACACACACACACACACACAAACACACACACACACAAACACACACACACAAACACACGAGCTGGACAACTCGATCACAGTCATTCTATTTTTTTAAAGACTTGCCATAATAATTTTCACAGTGGTTAGACTAATTTATGTTAATGCAGTACTTAGAATTTTTGTAGATGAGTAAAACAATTAATGTATATAAATGACATGAGATTAGAGAGTAGGTGAAGGAAAATGATAAGCAGAAGGTTGAAAGGGGAGGGGGAAGAGAAGAGTATCACGGGATGAATATGATCAAAATATATGCTATATTCAAAATAAACTGTCATCATGAAAACCAACAGTGTGCACAGACAATATAAACCAAGAATTGTTTGTTAATTAGTACCTGTATCTTTACCAAGTAGTTATTGGCTAATGGTTCCCAACTTTTTAGCTTTAAAACTCTTTCTCTGTGTAAGAAACAAACACATTCCCAATAAGTGAAGGATGATGATTGGGGCAAAACTTTCAGGGATTTTATAAAGGGCTGCAGATCTCCATCATTATCGTCATAAAAACAGACTCACACTTAGCAAGTCAGTTTTTGGAGAGGCCACATCTGGATCTGGAACACACTGTGGGACAGATGTGGGTGCAGCAGCCAAACTGAGACAGGAAGTGTGTCAAAGTGAAAGCTGAGCAAGCTATCTGAGCCGAGAAGCCCAGGAGGCCAAGGGAGCTATGAGAGAGGTGCAGTTGCAGGAAGGAGCAATTCCAGGGTGGATTTGGTATAGAAAGATAAGCATTTTTCATCAATATGATTTTAGTTGTGTTAGAACAGCCTGGAAGAGTCATCTTGGTTTGTCACAGCACAGGGGAAATGGCAAAGTAGAGTCTGTTCTCTGAGGCAATAGTGCCATGTCAACTGTCTCCTGGAAGAGTTCTGCTTCATCCCGGAGCCACTGAGGAGGTGTGACTCTGGCACATAAGAGAGCTCTAATGAAAAAATGAATCCTGTGGGCCAGTGTGTCTCTGCTGAGTCACATGATGTCATGAGCTTCCAAGTTCAGTATCCCTAAGGACCACACTGAAAACTTTTCCAGTGTTTTCCCAGAGATTTGTGGAAAATGGTCAGAATTAGCACTTGTGTACCAATTTCTCCAGTGTCTTTTAAACCGTGAAAGTGATCTCACTTCTACACTAAAAGAAGACAAAAATGGTTGTGCAGGTGGCTTGGTTTCTATCTCAATTCTCTTCTCAGAAATGGTGGTGGACTCCTAAGAGCTACATTAGAGGGATATGTTTCCAGCAAACACAGGTCTTTGAGCACAGAGGGGAAGTGTTCCAGATCCACTTTTCCATAGAAATTTCCAACATTTCATTGAAATAATAAGTACTACAATTCTGGATAATGCTCAAGTACACAGCATTTCAGTGAAGTAGTTAAGAAACAATGATATGAGCCAAGTCACTAAATAGTCAATGTGAAATATCTTCCCTGAAAACCCCAGAGACACAGGCATACTGTAGATTGTCCTTTCCCCTGATCTCAAAGGACTGAGTGGCCTATTTTTTGGTTCATGTTTTGAGGTGCTTTTATAGAAAGAGGAATCACGTGATTTAGTTTTCTATGAAAGAGCTTGAGGAGACAGCTACCCAAAAGGCAGACTGTCAAGAGGGTGAGGAAGGCAAAAGAAGGCTTTGTTCAGAAGTTGTCAAGACAAAAGCTATGCCATTGATTTTGATGAAAATTCACCGTCTGAAGAACTCCGGACATTTCACTTGACAAAAGCTCTAACTTGCTGATTCCTCTGACTGGAATGTGGTTATGGTGGCTTGCATTAAAAGGGTTCCCATACGCTCATATAGTTGAATGCTTGTTCACCAGGGAGAAGAACTATTTGAAAGAATTACGAGGATTAGGAGGCGTGGCAGTGTTGGGGTAGGTAGAGCCTTGTTGGAGGAAGCGTGTCACAGGCTTTGTGGTTTCAAAAGCCCATTCCAGGCCCAGTTCCCTCCCTCGCTTTTTATCAGCCTGGGGGTCAGGATGTAGCTCTCAGCCATTCCTCAGTACCATGAAGTTCCATGCTCCAACCTTGATGCAAATAAGACCCCAATTAAATGCATCTTTTATAGGAGTTGGCTCAGTCACTGTGTATCTATCTTTACAGCATTAGAACTGTCACTAAGACCCTGCTCCTCATGATAATCCCTTGACTTCGGCTCAGGGCATGGGTTCTAAAAGTATGTGAGCCAAATGTGAAGTACTGGTTGCATCTGTGATATTCTGACTTAGATTCCTTCAGGTTTGTATCTATGAGTAATAGAACTGGGTTTATTTATTTAGGATTTTAGGAATTGACATGCTGAATTCATATCCCTATTTTTTGAGTTTGAATTTTTTGTCGATGTGTAAAATTATTGTGTAGAGATGCCTGGAAGGGATGGTGAGCAAGCTATTTATTCATCTAAGTAGCCAGTTCTTTATCTAAAAAATGCAGATAATAATAATACTCATTCAGGAGACTGCTGAGAGAACTTGGTCAGGCCAGGCTGCTGTCACAAAGTAGTATAGACAGAGTGATGTAGAGACAACAGAAACTTATTTCTCTTGCTTTTAGAGGTTGGAATTCTGGGGTTAGAGCTCAGCACAGTTGTGTTCTGCTGAAGGACCTCTTCTCAGTGGCAAACTGCTGTATTCTTGCTCTGTCCTGATTTTCTAGGAAGAAAAAACAAGTTCTCCAAGGCATCTTCTATAAAGACAGCTATCCTATTTATGAGCATGCAATCCAGGTTAACTGCCTCCCAAATGTTGTACATCCTAATGTGTTCCCACGAGGGCTGGAATTTTAACGTGTTGCTATGGTAAGATATAATCCTTTACGCTCAGAGATAAGGCAATAGCGTGTAGAACTTACTAATTGTTATGTAAATGAATACTGGAATAGCCAAGACTAAGTCAGAAGGTACGCCTAAGAGGGCATTTCCAGAGGCTCATTTGGAATTACATCCTAGGGTGAGTTATTTTAACAGTTTCCTTCCTCTAACCACTTTTACAAGACCCCAAAAATAGTGTGGAAAGTCTCAGATCTGGATACTAAATAGAGTGGATGCATCTAGACTTTCTGAAATCATATCTGTGAATACTTTATACTTTTTTTTTCACCCAAAAGAGAATTTCCAACGGTATGCAGACAACCTGTACTCTAACTGGTAGCATTATTGAGAAAATTTGCCAAGGAGCACATAGTACAGACGTAGTGGGGTGTATAAAGAAAAGGTAGAAAAGGGGATCATAAAAATTAGAACAATTAAAAAAATAGAACAAACTATTTTAAATTTAAATGGTTCCCTATATGACTACAAAATATATAGACATTAGCAGTACATATATATCAAAATTCACACTATGGATTGCCAGTTGCCATTTGTCTACCAGGAAGTAGCTATTCCCTAAAAGAAGGGAACCTAGGTGTACCCTTTATCATGAAACAAATAAGGATGCCATGTCAGGGTCCCCCATGTGTGTTTCCTTGAAATCCTTAATAGCACTAACAACATACTTTATAAGAAGATTTTTAAGTGTGACAGAATTTGACTTAAATGTGATGAACAGCTTTTTTCTCTTCTGACTTCCTTTCCATCATGCTTGCTTTATGCTTGGAGGCATGGAAGGCGGTAGATGAATTTTAATATAGCAGCATGGCTACTCTGGCAAGGGATTACATCCAAAGACCTTCTAGGTTTCTGTAATCTGGATGGAATGTGGACAAGCTCTTAGTATACAACTTCAATTGCAAACAATGGAGGTAAGATTATTTTCTAGAAGGAAGCAGCCATGTTTGAAAGTGACATCTAATTGAGGGGCAAAGTGATGAATCAGAGAAAGGGTTGATAGAATGAGTCAGAAGTACACCCAACTCACAAGAACAGGACAGGAAAGAGAGGCTACTTAAGAGCAGTCGTGGAAAGAGAAGTTTTTTTTGTTTTTGCTTTTATACAGTTTTTCTTTTCTTTCTTTCTTTCTTTCTTTCTTTCTTTCTTTCTTTCTTTCTTTCTTTCTTTCTTAATACTGGGACAATTTTACAGAGACAGGTTGCAGAGAGAACAAGCTAGACACAGATGGAGACAGAATGAGCCAGAGAGTAAGAAGGAACCAGAAGATTAAAACATATTGCCAAAGTCAATTGTCAAGCAGAACAATTCAGTCAGAATCCAAGAGAAGTCAGTTTGAATCAGTCAGCTTGAAGATGAATTGATGAATTTGGGCCAGAACAACTGAGTTGAACTGGCCAGAAACAGTTCAAGAAGAGCTAAAAAGGCTTAGGAATGGCTTCAATGTTATCCCTTCATCGGGAAAGAAAAACATTAACAGCAGGCATATACCATATAATGATATATATATATATATACATATATATATATATATTTACTTATATGTATACTTATATATGTTATATACTTATATACCAATATATAGTTTTATAACTCTTGTTTTCTTTTCTAGCTGGTTGTTTCACTGACTAAATAAAGTTAAAATGGCTGAAGTTATATAATGCCATTTTTGAGGATTACATAGTGAAAACATTGACTTAAATCTTGTTATTTTCTCTTACTATCATTAACTCATTTTTCTAGGAATCCAGTTGCCATGTCATAAGAAAAACCTTCATAAGTACACTTAGGAGCTCATCTTCTAGAGCTTTCTGGTTAGGAGAAACCTGGAGGCAGGTGGTGTCCCTATGAACCTTTGTATAAGAACACAGAATTGAGCAACAACTTAGCTGCAAAAACTTTGTCTATTGCTGTGATAAAACACAATGACCAAAATCAAGTTGGGGAGAAAGGGGTTTATTTCATCTTATGTTTTGTAGTCCATCATCTAAATACAACAGGTCAGAAACTCAATACAAAGAATACAGAGGCAGGATCTGATGTAGCCATGGAAGAATACCACTTACTGGCTTGTTCCACATGGCCTGCTTTTTTTTTTTTTTTTTTTTTTTTTTTTTTTTTTAGCATTTAGGACCAGCCCAGGGTAGTGCCACCTACAATGGGCTGGACCCTCCCACATTAGTCACTAATTAAGAAAATGCACTACAGACTTGCCCACAGGCCATTTTGGTGGGGACATTTTCTCAGTTGACATTCACCATTCCAAAATTACTGACTTGTGTCAAGTTGACATAAAAGTATCCAACATAGACGTTTTGAGACACAGGTGTCTATGGTGGTTTGGATGAGAATGGTCCTTGCTCCCCGTTTAGGGGAACGGTTTGAAAAGGATTAATAGTTGTGGCCTTGGGAGAATAGGTAGGACCTTGTTAAAGGAAGTGAGTCACTGGGGATGGGCTTTGTGGTTTCAAAAACCTATACCAGGCCCAGACTCTCTCTCTTTCTATCTTTCTCTGCTTGCTACCTGTGGATCAGATAACTCTCCAGCTAATGATTCAGTGTCATGCCTGCCATACTCTCCGCAATGATGGTCATAGACTAAAAGTCTAAAACTGTAAGCAAATCCCCAATAAAATTCTTTCTTTTACAAGTTACCTTGGTCATGGTGCAATAGAACAGTAACGAAGACAGCATCTAAGAAAAGCTCATTTCCCTCACCCATGGAAATCATGGAAGTAAAATTCTAAATGTTTTCTTTTCAAGCTGCCGAATATTGAATATTAGATACTAGTATAAGGCATGGGAGTGGTAATGACCATGTTAAGAAACTTTATAATTTAAGTAGTTGTTTTAGTCTATTTGAGGTAATAACATAATGCCCAAGTCTGGGTAATGTACAAAGACAAAAGGTTTGTTTAGCTGACCGTCCTCGACTCAGGGACTTTTTCACAGCATGCAGCTGCCTCTGACAAGGGTCATGCTGCCTCCTAACATGGGAGATGCTCTTTCATCAGGTGCCTGTGTACCTGAGGGTTGTACCTGTGTATATGAAGAAGGGGACAGGGGTATGAAGACAAAGGAGCTGACCAAAGCAGTTCAACTCTCATTGTGTCTTCAGATATGAGGATGTTCTGAGTACAGAGAGGATCTGCCTCTTAGCTGAGGGTGGAATGAGGTCAGGAAAATTGTGCTTCAGGAGGTCTAGAAAGTCATGTTCAGCTTTAGGAAAGAGGGTCAGAGATTCCACTCTGTTTCTGTTGTTTTCTCAGCTACACGGTATCACCTTCTGGGACAGTGTTTCCTGAAACAGAGTCACCTAAATCACCTTATTGTTTTGGAGAAATAAAGATTTTTGTTGTTGTTGTTTTAACATTATTTCTGTTAGCAAGTAATTGGCTTATTGGTAGATTTTGTTGTTGTTGCTTTGTTTTGTTTTGTCTTCTCTTAACTGTTATGGCTTGGATCAGATTTGGACTATCTCCTAAAGACTCATGTGTCAAAGGCTTGGTCTCTAGATGATGACACTATTAGGAGGTAAGGCTGAATTGGAAGGCAGAGGTCACTGGGCTTGCCCAGGAAGGTAGATTTTTTTTTTCATCTCATTTTTCTCTGCCCTCCGTGTGCCCATACAATAATATTCTGCCTCATCCACAGGCCTGCCAAAGCAGTGGAATCATTTGACTGTGAACTAAAACATTTGGAGCCCAAATAAGTCTGTCCTTTAACTTGGTTTTCTCAGATATTTGTCCAGTTCCAGAAAGCTGACTAATAAATGATTTCATAAATATTTTAAAATTTAATACCTAATATGACACAACAAATGAATATACACCAACAGAAAAGGTCTTTAGGTGTCCTCGATAATCAGGCAACATGGAGAAGTGTTGTTGAAAGATCCTGTTGTTTGACATGATAATCCAGCATAGCAGGACACTCCTCCCAAGCTTGGTGCAGAATGGAGGACTCCCTTTATCATCAGGGGCTTCTTTCTCCCTGCCTGAATTCATCTGGAGAATGTCTCTACACATGACCCCACCCCAGAGGGAGATCACATAGCCAATGGCCAAACTTCCTTTCTCCTGATAAGAACCTGCCCTAGAGTATCTGGAATTCCTGGAATGTAAAACATCCTTGGCACCTCCAGGCCCAGACAATAGTGTACACCTACTCTTGGAATTTTCACCCACAGCCAAAGAACTATATAACCCTGTCCACCCCAAATAACGTTGAGCAGTCTCGCTGAAGCTACTCCTGGAAAGGTATTCTCTTGTAGTCACTGAGACACCAGAACAGCTGCCTCTATTCGTGGTTTCTGCTTTCTTGGTCATCTGAGACCTATGGCCAATGAGCTCTTAGAAAGGAGTCCCACAAAGTATCCTGAGTTGAGAAGTTTGAGAGCAGATAATATAAATACAAAATAAAGACAGTGGCCTCCTGGGCAAAAGACACTCTTCAGAGAAGACTTCTAGACAATGCTTTAGTGGCATGCTGAAAAATCACTCTGGGCAGTGGCATCATTTCCAAGGTCTACTTCAATACGCTTAACAAGAACAAAGCTGGAATTACAAGGTAATGTTGTCCATCCTCTTAGACACTAAGTTATTTTATATATATATACATATGAAACATGCAAAAGTCAATGAATGGAAGTACTGCACTTAAGTATAAAATAGAGCAAACGACAAGTTCTGACTGAAAAAGAAGTGTCATTCTCAACCCATCAACTCACAGATTCACATTTACCATGAATGCTAGATCGTTTGGGACTGTTTAGTAGTTTAAATTCCTGGACTTTTTTTCTTTTCTTAATTAATGAAGCAGTAATCAAACCTGCAATGATGATTAGCCCATAGCCACAACAAATGAGTTCTTGGAAAAGTTACTGTAGATGAGAGTTCAGAGCTAAGCATTTCTCCACACAGAGGTGCTAAAGTCAGTAGCAGAAAGGAATGACAAAGCTCTGGAGTAGCTTCTTGTGAGTGTCCTTCACTACTGTTGCCGGCTAATGATGGATGGCTGTGGAGGCTCAGCCTTCTTGACCTTTAATGCTAACCCTGGACCCTCAAAACAATCTATTGCACTGTACATGTGTGCTATGATTTGACCAGGAAATGCCCGTCCCTCTAGGCTCCTACATTGAATAGTTGGTTCTCTGTTTTTTGATTGCTAACCTGTAACCTCCAAGAGGAATAATCGTGAACTACAATATTCACTTTTTTTTTTGTCCTTTTTCTTACAAATCGTAAATTCTATCCATTTCCAAAGTGACTTAGGTCAACAATTTTTTTTTGATCCCCCTTCAATGGTTTGTCAAAATCTGCATTCCATTCTCAGAGCAGAGAAAAAGTGATATTTTGTTTGTTTGCATAGCTTCATGTTGTGATATCTGTGGGTCTTGACAAATAATGTTTTTTTTTGTTTTGTTTTTTGTTTTTTGTTTTTTTGTCCAGAGCTTTTCAGGCGCCAGTTTAGCTCATGTGACCAAGAAGTAGGTCCATTTTGTGTGACTTGTTCAGTGTTCTGAACACTGTGGAGCCAGTGTTTCTCATCCTGTGGGTCGAGATCACTTTCACAGAGGTCACATATTAGATGTTCTGCATATCATGTGTTTACATTATGATTCATACCAGTAATGAAATTACAGTTATGAAGTAGCAACAAAAATAACTTTATGGTTGGAGGTCACACTACTCCAAGAGGAGCTGTATTACACCATCACGGCATTAGAGAGGATGAGAACCATGTTACTAAGCATGGCTTGTGTATGTGTTTCAGAAGTGTTGGTGACTTGAGCTTTAGGAGATTTCTCACTGCTCTTGTTCACTGCAATTTGCAATAAGGTACAAACTGTGTGGTTTGGGACTCGGTGTTTTCCAAATCTGCAGCTCTGTGCTGTGGTGTCTGCATTAATTCTTGGCCATAAGCATTTCAAATATTTCCTTTGCTTTTTTTTTTTTTCTTCCTTCTCCACCTGGTGTTTCAATTATGCATAGCTCATACCTTTAAAAACCTTCCACAGTTCTGTCATGGTCAGATGTTTTAAATCTTTATTGTTTTCATATTTTAGTTTGGGAATCTATAGTCAAGTAACTTACTTTTCATTGGTTGTACCCATCGCGCTGAAGAGTTGATAAAGGGCATTTCTACTTCTGCTGGTGAGTTCTGGTACTTTCCTTTTGTATTTCCCTTAATTTCCAATTCTACTTATTGCCCATCTATTCTCCTATGTTTTCTACTTTTTGCATTGCAACTCTTTGCACACTAGTCACAATTATTTCAAATTCCCAAATTGTTCTAACCTCTATTATTGGTAAGTGTGATAAAGTAGGAGTAGATTAAGGTTTGGGGTTTTGTTTGTTTGCCTGCTTTGCATTTTGTCTGGTGGTTTAAATAGTCCTCAGATGTAAAGGGTCTTTTTAATCTAGCCAGACATTAGATTGTGTTTGGTGTTTTTGTAGCTATAGATGGTCAGGGCTTCAAAATCCTTGGGTGCTGACTTTGGTCTTTTCTGAATGCCCTTGAGAGATGCCTGTCTTGTACTTGTTTCAGCTGCCCCACACTGTAATTGTTCTGAAGCTTTGCTGGTGTCAGAGCAGGTCATGGGAAAGGGGAATGTTCTACAAGCTACCAATTAAGAGCCAGACTTATAGTTAGCCTTTTTCTCTGGGCTCTGCATGTCACAGATACTTTTCAGCACTATACCACTGCAGACAAGCCTCCACTTTCTGACTTTTAGGCTCAGCATTCTTAATTCATTTCCTTGAAGTAATGACCTCATTGACCACACACACACACACAATTTTTGGTGAGGAACTGAGTCTAGATGAAGATGCAGTTGGAAAATAAAGGGTGTGGGGAGAGTGGGAACAATAGGATAAGAGCTTGGATAAATCCATTGCTTTCCCTAGGAGTAAACTTTTACTGTGGAGAAGGCCATGGATGCATTTCTTTTTAAAATAATTGATCACTCAATCAAGTCATTAATTAATCAATTATTTCACTTTACCTCCTTATCTTTGCTACCTACTTCCTTCTCCCTCCTACTCTCCCTCCCCTACTCCTCAGAAAAGAGGAGCCACCCCCACCAACCCACCCCAGCACATCAAGTCGCATCAAGACTGAACAAATCCTTTTTCCCTGTGGTTTGTCCAGCCAGCTCCACCAAGAAAAAATGCTGGAAAAGCCCACAAGAGAGTCCATGTCAGAGACAGCCCCTGTTCCCCTTACTAGTGAAGTCACATGAAGACTGAGCCTTCCATCGGCTACATCTGTGTAGGGAGTCTAGGTCTAGTCCATGCATGGTCCTTGGTTGGTGCTTCAGTCTCCGGAAGCCTCCATGTGCCCTGTTAGTTGGCTCTGAAGCTCTTCTTGTAAAGCTCCTGTCCCCTCCAGGTCTTTCTATCCTTTCCCCTACTAATCCACAAGGCTCCCTGCACTCTGCCCAATGTTTGGCTGTTGAGTCCCAGCATTAGTTTCAATCCAATGCTGGGGAAAGCCTTTCAGAGGACAGCTATACTAGGCTCGCATCTGCGAGCATGCCAGAATATTGGTAAATAGTGTCAGGGGCTGGCTCTCTCCCATGGGGTGGGTCTCAGGTTTGGCCAGGCATTGGTTGGACATTTTCTCAATTTCTGCTTTTTTCCCCCCTGCACACCCTGCCAGGGTAAATTTTAGATTGATGTTTTTATGGGTGGATTGGTGTTCCCCTCCCTCCACTAGGAGTCCTGTCTAGTTAGAGGGTGGCCTCTTCAGTCTTCATGACTCCTGCTATGAGGAGGCTCAGTTAGAGTCAACTCCATATCCTTCCAGGAGCCTAGTATGAATTTTTTTTTTAATGATTACTTTTCATTTCTCCTGAGAACCCTGTGAAGATCTTAGCTATTTATCAAGAAAGCTTGATGTGATTCCTAGAGACTAAGACCTTAAAAGTAACTTTCCCCCTTTACTACAGCTCCCAGGAGATCCTCAGTCTCACCAGGGAGTCCTCATTCTGTCTCCAAAAATGCCAGAAGAGGACCACATCTTTCTCACTGATGAACTCCTGCTCCTGGCCAGGACAGCTGCCAGTTGGTCTCTACCTGGTTGTTTCTATTGCTCTCAGCTTGTGGATTACCCTTCATCCCCAGAGTTCTGATGGCTTCATTAAAACAACAACAAACAATCAATATAAAACAAAAAACCACTGGTTCTCAATTTGTACAGCTTTTCTTGTCACAAGAAGGGCTAAGACAGAATCTCTGTTAGGCAGACAGCTAGGGAGAGGCACCATGAATGGGTAATAAAATAGATGATGAACTTCCAAGATGGCCATTTCTTTATCCTCCTGACCTGAGACAAAGATTCATGGCTTAAAACAAAGTTCTGATTGACTTTTTCTCATATCAGTAGTATACCTGGCCTGTGGGATGGCCCAACAAGTTGAAGGTCAGGCCAGGACATGTTAGCCTATCAGGCTCCCTGTCTTTGTTCAAACTGATCAGCCCAAAATTGGAGGAAGAAGAAACTTAAAGCCTTTCAAATACCCTTAAAGCCTCCAGCCCTAATGGATAGAGCAGGCTTTGGCTTGCTTTTCCAGTCTTCCATTCTATGCTGCAAAGGGTCTTTCTCTGTAAATACCTTGCTTTCTCTCTCTCTCTCTCTCTCTCTCTCTCTCTCTCTCTCTCTCTCTTTGTGTGTATGTGTGTTTTCACCACTAATAAAAGCCTTTCTGTACCAGCTCTCTGCTGTGACGGAGACTTCCCCTACTACTATCTGTTCCTGTCCTTTAGTTCCTTAACTGGTAGAGAAAAGGAACCCAATTAAGATCCCTAGATGGTAACAGAAATAGAGAAATCATTTCTATTTATTTACTTATTTTACATCCCAAGGAGAAGTTTTCCCTTCTCTTCTCCTCCCAGCACCCCACCAACACCAACCCCTTATCCACTCCTCCTCCATTTCTCTTTAGAAAAGGGCAGGCCTCCCATGGATATTAAACAGCCATGGCTATCAAGTTGCAGTAAGACTAGGCTCATCCTCTCCTATGAAGGCTAGACGAAACAACCCAGTAGGAGGAAAGGGTCCCAAAGACAGGCACCACAATCAGAAACAGCCCCTGATCCCACTGTTAGGAGTCCCGTATGAAGACCAAGCTACACAACTGTAATATGTGTACAGAAGGCCTAGGTCTGGCTCCCTGGTTAGTGGTTCAGTCTCTGTGAGCCCCTATGAGCCCAGGTTAGTTGATTCTTTGGGGTTTCTTGCAGTGTGCTTGATTCTTCTAGTTCCTATAAGAGGGAGCACATCTGTATCCTTTGTTTTCAGAGTTGAAACTACAAGGTTCTAGTAATGATTTTCAAAATTTCCTTCACATCCAGCTTCATATAAAGCAAATTAAACTTGGATATTTGGTCTCCTTCTGTTCCACCATGAGATGTAAACCAAAATGTGGATACTGGTGAAACATAGGATGGTTCAAAGAAGGCTCGTGATGCACTTGCCAATGTTTCCTCTCTCAGCCACATGGCTTTCCAGTTCCATACTCTTCTGGATAGCAGATTCACTCAGCTGACCATTCAGTCATTGCCCCCAGGCATACCCTTAGGTTATAGCCTATGTTCCATAAGCTGTAGAGATATGTTAGATGAAGTTAGAGAGGCAGGCTGTCTGTCAGAAGAATGGCATGAAGTAAAAGCTACTGTGCAGCTTTTTGAGGAATCTTTTTTTTTCTCCTGCGGAGATAAAAATAAATAAAATGGTTCTTGGGTTCAGAAGTGAGTAGAGACTGTGTAGATGATGAAGAGGTGGAGTGTCCTGGCGTTGACCCCTCACCCGGGGCTGCCTGCTTCACTCTACCTGGAGACAGTCTTATGATTTGTAGTTGCACCATTTGGGTTTCTTTTACCCTTTCCTCTGTGTCTGCCCTTGAAGACATTTGGAAAGCTACACCTTCACCGCTATGCTGAATATACCAGAGAAAAGAGTAAGCAATGGCAGCCACTGCCGCTGATGTTCTCAGCCTCCCAGGCTACAACTGCAGGAACAATCATAAAATAAATGTTATTTTAAACACATAAAACGTTGCCACAAGAGAGACAACATTTCTTGTTCTGATTTAATTTCTTTAGCCCAATAAGATGGGGACATTTTAATGGTCTTTCCTTCTTCCTTCCTTCCTTTCTGTTTTTCTTTCTTTCCTTCCTTCTTTCTTTCTCCCGTCTTTTTAATTCACTACCATCAGAACCATTCAGATAACGGGGAAGTTAGAGCTTTGTTGCAGGCTGAATGTATATAATTGTCTCATTTGTACTGTGAAACTCTCACAATGCTGAGTTAATGAGTATTATTTGTGAGATAATCAAGAGAAAGGGTAATTCTCTCAAGAGATTTCTGTGTGACTCTGCTGCAAGTGTGTGAGTGTGGAGAATGAGCCCACTTTGCTCTGCAGTCGCCTACCAACTTGCTTCAGAAATGTAAAATTCCTGGCATTTTCAAAGGATCACATAGCAGACCCAGTCTGCTTTGGAGTCACTCTCCTCGAATTACCACAAATCTCTCCCCCAGTGCACACTGCTGTGTCCTCTACATTTCCTTATTCCTTTTTAACGAAAGGGGATAGCAAGGAAATGTGGACTTTCTCTCGCAGCTTTTGTGTGCGTGTTTGTTAGACAGAGAAAGAAATTAGATATTAGACATGCCCGCCTCAGATACTTTAATGAAATTATCGCAGCATGTGCTAGGCACACAGGGATATGGCTCATGTTGAATTAGAGGCAATACAAATTAGAGTTTTACATAAAACTGAAATGTTTTATATCTGTTGGTAATTCATGCACTGTTGAGTGATCTGATCTTCTCTATGTTTATTTTTCCTTTGCCCCAAGGGCCATCATCAGATAGTCTCCAGAATGTGGGAGGGGCATGAATGAAGGCTCCTGCATACATGCATGCTTCAGCGTGATTTTCAGTGTATGTGTGTGTGTGTGTGTGTGTTCCTGTTGGTGCATTTCAGAATACAAAACAACAACAACAAACAAATAACAACAAACTCGTTATTCCTTTTTTTGCTGGAAAGACTGGTAAATGTTACCTAAACAAAAGAATATAAAATTTTGTCTTTAGCTAATTCTGCCAGGCAGTGTTATTCATGGTGTCCTTTGTATTTGTCCTCTAGAAGCCATTCAAATTGGACTTCTTTGGATTATACGAATTCGGGAAGTGATGGACTACAAACATTTGTCAAGGAAAAAAAAAAAGAGGCAAGTATTTTATATGATGTTAATGCCCTGCTTTTATAGTCTGTAAGACATGGAAAGACTCAATCTTTTATTTGTAAGAGTAATGATATATTTTTTCAGAAGTTCACATTGAGTTCAGATTGAGTCAGGGAGTTTTCGGGACAGCAGTGACGTACTTGATGAATTACTACCATGGGCCCAACAAAAGCTTTTAGCTAGGGACTGGGGTATCTTCCCAGACCATTAATAGTGGATTGAGGAAAAGATGGAGTCACATACGAAGACACTGGGTCAACTGAACAATGTCACATTTGAGGTTCTATGTGTAAAAGCATGGCATTGATCCAAATTGAAACCAGCCTAATGCAATGTGTTGATCCTGAGCAGAAGCGCTGATACCTGTGAAAACAAAACAACTCGAAGTTGATGGAACTATTTAACCAGGTACCGCGACATGGGTAGGGCAAGTAGAACCCATCTGAGAACTGCTTAATAGATTTCCGTAAAAACGATCCTTTACGGTTCGCATTATTATGGTTCCGTTTTTATATACGTTAGCAGTAAGAAAGAATCTAAATTAAGCTCATGCACGCAAGTTGCTGGACGTATGTTCAGCCCTGCCGATGGCATAGAGGGTAGAGAGGATATAATTGAGAGTGGCACAAGCACAAAATGACAAAAAGTGTCTAGACACCATGATACCATAGTTATTCTGTATCGGCTCGGGTTTTTTTTTGAGGTACTGTGGTACCTCACGACTGAGCCTGTGCCTCTAAAGGTATATGGAAAAAAACCCTGCAGAGTCCTACAGACCCTCGGAGTGGTAAAAACAGTGGCGTGAGTTAATGCTGTGAGGCCCTTAATTTCTACACAACGTTGAACACGGATAAGGCAAACCGTGTTTTGGCTTTTTCTATTTTTAAGCACCAGGAATCAAACCCAGGGCCCTGAATCTCCTGAATTCTAGACAATCGTTCTACCATTGAGCTATGCCCACAGCCATTTCTAGTCACATACTCTAATCTCTGTCCCAACTTCAGTACTGAACCAATAGGATGAGCAAACCTACTTGTGCGCATGCGCTCACATTAGATAATGTCTTGCTGCTAACAAATGTAAAGTGGAACCACAGTAGGGATGACTTTAAGGAATGAGTTGAAGACAAGAAACAAAATATTTGGGGAGATAAGTAATTTATGGAAAACCACCCATTTTAATGTGAGGAAGTGTGATTTGGACAATTTCCTCCATCTATGATATTTCATAACTATGTTACCTGTAACCGTGCCAAGACAAACAGAAAGGCTTTTTACAGAGACCCTCAGTACCACTTTTTTATTTCCTGACTCTATAAGAATGAAGCAGTAAAAGAATCAAGCGGTTAATAGTTTCCATGTACCGTTCACAGCACTCCCTTCTTTGTTCTCCCCCTTTTCAGTGGGAGGTGACCCTGGTTTCTCCCTCTCTTCCAGTTCTTTCCCAAAGCCCTGCATTAGCTTGGTTAAGACATGTGGGCACAATCCATGCAGCTGTGGTTGAATTTCTAGGCTAAATGTTTTCTTTTTAACTCAATAATTAAAAGCAAATTCCCATGGGTTGGACATATTTGGGAAATGCCTACAAACGTAAGTAGTTGCCAAAATCAAAACCTTAAAATCACATTTTTAAATCAGGGTCCAAAATGCTCATACATTCTTTCTAGGAAAACTCTAGTAAACACTGCTTATAATTTGATTAAATATATGACTCTTGTAAAGGGATCTAAGTGTTACTCGTATTTTAAGGGAGAGGATCCTGAAAGGTAATCTTACAAATAAAAATTAATGGTATCTGTCTTCCTTGCCATGCTGGGCTACCTTGGTGTAATTAAAGGATTGGTAAACTGGTGAGAAGTTGTTATGGCCTTAGGAATGAGGCTCTACTGCCTCTACTCCCATGAGAGCAATTGGCTTAAAACAGTAGTAAGAGTTGCTGAGGCCAAATTTTCCCCTCCCCTTTACCTGCTCTTGTATGGCTATTGAGTAGCGAGGTAGGATACAAATACACATTTTCATACCTAGACCCAAGGAAATATGGGCTCTTCACATAACTGCTTGCTTGTTTAATCTGTGGGACATGACCTGGAAGGACCTCAGCCTTGCATGGACTATACTAATATGTTACCATTCGTTTTCCGTGCAGAAAATTTCAGATTTGTTCCTTGTTACCCAGTTATTGTGAGGCCAGTCACGACACTGAAAGTCACTCTGAGGCTTATGTTGGTGCCAGAGGGCATATGAGGAGCAAAATGTTTTTGGTAAAGTTTCCACAACAAAACTACGTAAAAGTTTATTATAGCAACTGACTAAATAATATGCTGCACAGGCCCAGACTTTAAGCGCTAATTGTAAGAGCCTTTAGACACATCTTTTTCTTCACTAACAATTAACACTTACTCCAGTACGTACTTTCTGGGATTCAACATGATCCTGGGTATGACTGCTTTTTTTCAACTGGCAGCTGTCATGCCATTTAAAAATCTAACAAGTTTTCTAAGTAGCACTTTCAGTACCAGCTGGCTTTGTAGTCAGGACTTGATTTGAAGAGTGGATGTAAGTAACTTAACTAGCAAATCTGAGCAAAGTCTGTCTGCTCTTTGTGAATGGACATCCCGAGGCTTTGGCCTCTATATGTTATTTGCAGCACTTCTGTTTGAAGTGTGCAATGGGATGCAGTATTTGAATGGCACCTGTCTTTCTGTGGTGGAACATGAGAGTGAGTAATGCGCCGGTGTCTCTTACATCTAACAGCTTTGCATTCTGAGCACATTAACGTTTATCCAAGTGTCGCCCAGGCTTGAGAGTTGGTCCTTGGGGTCCTTCTCTGCTGGGATTAAATAACCAGTTGAAGATTTCAACAATGAGAAAAATAAAAATAAAAAGTGGAATCTATTTTGCCAAAAAGGAGGAACAAGGGGAGGAGGAAAGCAGTATTAATGAAGGACAGACTTGCCTTTAAGAAGACACGTCTTTGAAGATCTATTTATATACTCCTCCTGCTTTTCTGTCACTGCTTTCCAGATTGTTCTGTTGACTGAGTTCACATTTGTTGCACCTGTACGTTTTGACTGTAAATTGTTCTAAGTTCTTTTTAATAGAGAAGCACTTGATTCGTATTTTAACCTTCAAGTATGTTGGGTCAGAGCAAGAACACGTTCTTTCAGAATTTAAAAAATTAAAAGGTTAAGTGTGTGTGTGTGTGTGTGTGGTGTGTATGTGTGTGTATGGGGATGAGTGTAAGTGTAAGGTCCAGGGTACGAGGAGGACAAAGATGTTGAGTTTCGTTGAATCTGTGGTTACAGGCAGGTATGAGCCACCTGATGTGGATGTTGGGAATGGGCTGAAGCCCTCTACAAGAGCAGTATTCACTGTTAATTACTGAACTCTCTCTCATGTCCTCTTTTAGGGTTTTAGAATAATCCTACCTACACAAATAAGGAAAATGATGTTTCTGACAATGTTGAGTTTTCGTGGTTCTGGCTGTGGAGTCAGAACTGATGAAGCCTACTTTTATATACTACTATATAAACCTGGGCCAGAAATCATCTCCATGCGAGCTGACTACTGGACAGAGTATGGGAGTAAGGATTAAAAGTGTTATGATAAAATACTTAAGACCCTAGCTGGTGAATAATAAGGGCTTAGTAAACACCATCCATTATTATTGTCACTTCAAGGTATGTAATATAATGATGCTTTCTCCTTGAGGGGCACGTGAACTGAGCTGGCTGTGTCTATGGGACTCAGTATATGCATGAATAAAAGAAAATGATAAAAAAATGTGTAGCAGAAACTCAAAGTACTAGAAAGTAGAATTGACAGCAAATCTTTGGTATCCAAGTAAAATGAGCCATTTAAGAAATAGCCTAATGATTAAAGCTAATATATCTTTAGGTTTGATTAAGAAGTCATAGCATTTTAGAAAACGGTGAGGATGCCTTGCAGGGAGCAAACAGAAGCAGGAGAAAGGCAGCGGAGAACTCTGTGCGGCGTAGCTATATGTTCTAGTTGCATTCTGTTGTTGTGACAGAACAGTCTTCCCGAAAGCAACTCAGGGGAAAACAAATTCACTTCAGCTTACGTGTTGCTGCCCAACATTAATGAAGTCCAAGCAGGAACTCAAGCAGGAACTGAAAGCCGAAACAACTGAAGGCTACTTGCCATCTCAAAGAGGCCCATGCTTCACTAACTTTCTTATATAGACCAGGACCACATAGCAGGGAGTGATGCCACTATGGTGGACTGCAAACGAATACATGAATAAGCAATCAAAGCCACCTTCCACGGGCATTCCCTACAGGCCAGTGTGATCTTGAAAATTCCTGAGCTGAGGCTCACGGGACTCTAGGCTGTGTCGGTTGTCAGATAAAAGTAACTATGTCGGTATAGTTTATTCCCACATTTGGTCACAGGAATAGACGTTTAAAAGATATGACAGAAGGAAAACCTATTTTCCCTTGAAATAATTCAACAATGATGCCATTGGCTATGTCTAGTTTCTGCTTAATGCCAGTGGCTGTGAAATCTTTAAAAAGGACCATTGAAATATTGATAACCTAAAAGGCTCTAGAGCATGCAACTAGTCTGTCGATTAGCAAAGACAGCATAGCTACCCCCTTCTTTCTATTTCTTGCTACTGATGATTACTCTCTCCTTCATCAACTGGTCTCCTAGAAATGTCCTGGTCCTCCTGTTCTTCTTTAGCATTCTATCCTATACCTTCACTGAGGTGGTACTTCCCTCCTCAAATCTAGAAATGCAGCTACAAAGCACGTGGACCCTCCTTATGAAGCAATGGCGTTTTACCTTCATCAAAGCTAATAATCACATCCATAGCCTTTATCTGAATTGCCTGTTTCCGTAAATGGCAACAAGTCTGGTTGCCTTAGGAACTCAATGTGACCTTTGCTTCTTTATTTTTTTTCTTCCCTTTCATCATTCAGCACACTGCCAAAAACTATAGAAATTTCATCCTCAATATTTTCTCCTCTTTTCTATTCAAATGTCATCATTATCATTTTAATATAAGTCTTTGTAGATTCACTTGCAATTGCTTTACCTTCTGAGCAAGCTACAAATGAGTTGGCTGATGAGATAATCGACTCAATTTTAGTAGGTCTCAATTTCCTTGTTTCCCATCATTTTATCAAATCCATATTTTTGTAGCAGCTGTTAGAATCATTACAAGACTTTGCAAGACATGTTCACATAGCCCCTTTGTTCAAAAATCTTTAAAAGCAACGTCTCTGTTAGATGCAGTCAGTATTTCACCCTATTACAATGTGATATTTCCCCCTTCTCCAGGTTAACACTGTTCTAGGTGCTTACACGGATGAAATGACAACAATTTCCCTTCCTTCTCCTCTCAAGAAAGCGTAGCAAAGCACAAACCAGAAGTGGGAGAATGGCAACTGAAGAAATATCTATTTGAGAAAGTCCCTGGTGATTGAGTCAGAATGCGCCCTACTAGCCTTTGTCATGCATAGCCCTGTGTTACAGAAGACAGAGTTCAAAGGCTACTCATACTTGCAGCAGAGACTACATTTTCTTTTAAATCTTGGTCTGTGAAAAGAGAAACACAGCTTTCTTTACTCTGCTCCTGCAGAGGCTGTGTTTGAGGCAAGCACAGCTGGGACAGGAGTCCACTCAGTTCCTATTTGTAGGAAACAACAAACAAACAACAACAACAAGAACAGCTGACTGGGAACAAGATCCTGATTTCCTGAGCTTCCCCACAGGGGTAGGTAGAGTCAGTACCTGGAGGGGTGGCCATCTAGTCCCCAGAGCTTACTCAAAGAGTTGGCACGGAACTCCCAGAAAGCTGGGTTTTCTGTCTGGCTCTAAGCAACTGATGCAGAGTTGCAACACAGAGGAAAATGCTGGTCATAAAGGCAAAGAACTCCAAAGCTCTGCCCATGGAGAGGATGGAAAGAATTTCTTTGGCATAGGATCGAACTGTACCCTTAGGTCTATTGTTTAATGTAAAATTCATGGAGCTTGTTACATGCACATTGAAGGAAACTGGTAGAGCTGGCAACAATAAAATGGTAGACCAGTCTGAAGTTCAACAAAAGGACACAGGGAAAGAATGCAGAAGAGGAAGATCCTGAGACTATAGGCAATCTCAAAGAGGTTAGAAAGACTGTAAGTAAGTACTAGGTTAGCCCATTTAGTGGTAAGAACAGGGCATGGACCACACTTAAAATGGTTCCCAACTCTACTCAAACCACACAGTGTGTAATGAACACACAGAAAGTTTCTATGGGATTTATTAAACAGATCGAACAACATGCTATTTTGACCTGGGGCAATTTTCAAAAGCCAGGCTTGAAAATGTATTTATATAGTCTGATAAAAGTACCTATAAAAATCCACACAGTAACTGCTTAGGAAAAGAAAAGCCAGAATTCATTCCCCAAAGATCAGGAAAACAACAACAACAACAACAACAAAAGAACACAACAAAATAAAACACAGAAGACACAATAATATTCATAATTGGCAGTTCTAGGTATGGGGCAAGTAGGAAATAAATGCATTCATCCATATGAACGTATACAAGCATTTATACTAGATAAATTATAGCCCATTCCTAACAACACCAGCAAGCACAGAATACTAATTCTCAAGTTCCACCCTAGCTAGTCAACTTGGCTCCACCCTACCCTCAAGCTGTAGTAAGAAGGCAAAGCAGAACCTAAGGACTTTTATCACCAAATTGTGATAGCAACGTGATCTGTTTTTCTATGGTGTAAGGAGTGCTGAGAGGGGAACAGTAGTGAAGCCAGATGGATGGAATTGATGAAGAACCTTCCTATCAGTGCAAGGAGGGTCTCCCTGTGTGCTGATACACTCTTTAAAGACAACACCAGACTTTGAGCCAGCCTGCTTCTTTTTCTATGCTGGAATACAAAAAGCCAGCTATGCACAAGGTTTGAATATTATTCAAAGTCTCTCAATAGAATGTCCTAAATATGATTCTCTATTTAGAACTTGTATATCACATCAGAAACTAAAAAAAAAAAAAAATCAAAACAAAACCCCCCAAGTTAATGAAAACAGTAAGCCAACAGAATTACCTGGCAAAGGTGTCAGACCTTCTGTTCTGCTAAGGCAATGAGCAATAGCAATACAATAAAGATACACAATGAAAAAGGTAGAAAGGTTTCAAAAGAGAAATAGAAGATGGAATGTTCAGATATAATTTTATGATTTACCAATACAACGTCTTAAAAAAAAAAAACAACCAAATACAACTTCTTAAGCAAACATCCAAGCAAGAAGTGTGTGTGTGTGTGTGTGTGTGTGTGTGTATGTATGTTGTGGAGTTGCGGGTGGGAAGGGAGGACAGTGCATTCCCTTCATACACTGGGAGGTAAAACAGTAAAACTGCCTATTCAGAACAATGCAAAGACATTAGAATGAAAATCAAATAAACAAATTGTAAAAAAATCTCAGGAATCTATAAACACATAATGAAATGTATAGCAATTAGTGCTGAGTCTCCGAAGAACAGAAAGAAAAGATTGGATCTGAAAAAAGGACTGGAATAAGTGAAAACCAAAAGCTTCTCTAATTTTATAAACTTCAAACCCACAAAAAAAGAAAATGAATGTTTGTAAGCAAGATAAACTCAATTTCCCATTAACACATTCAGTGAAGCTGATAAAACTGAGAACACCAAAACCACTCAAGACAGTAAAAGCAAACAATTTGATAAAAGCAGCACATTTTTCTTTCAGAAAATCATAGATGTTAGGAGTAAGCAGTAGATATTTTATCAAATGTTAAAAGAGACTAACTGTAAACTCAAACTCTTATGCAGCAAAAAACGTTCCCCCAAATTAAGAATATTTTCAGAAGGAAAAAAAACTAAGAAAATCTGTAATGAGACATATTATTTTTTAAATGACTAAAGAAAATATATGACTAGAAAGAAGGCTAGTAGAACACTTAGAATATATTAAAGAAAAAGAAAAATACTACATAATACAATTTATTTTCATTTTCTTTCTTCTAGCTTTCTGCCCCAATAAAGAGAAAAAAAAAGTAAAGCAGAAAGGACAATAAGAAAGTAATAAGACAGAGCCAGTGATATTAAATACCTGAAAAGCTGACAGACTTCTAGAGTGACAGATAGTTAACAGAAAGAAACTTACATTTTTTAATGTCAGAAATGTGGCAGGAGATTTCACTGAAGTCTCTACAGATAAAGAATGTGCAAATGCCACGAACACATCTATACATATAAAGTTACCAAATCTAATAAAATAATTTCTGAAATCAAGCAAAAAATGGCACATATCACTTACATGAAAGAGATAAACTAAATGGAAATATATCCTTAAAGAAACTGAGTTCATAATTTAAACAGTTCCCCAAAGAAATTTTTCTAAATTTCATTAGAAGATATCTAGCAATATCCAGTTTTAAAGAAAAACTGATATTAATTCTGCACAGGTTTTTTAAAAAATAAAATATAACCAGTGATTATTTCACAATCTCTTTATCAAGCTTATGTTTATTATCCTTTTACCAAAAATTAAAGAAAGCCGATGCAAAAATAAATATGATTTCAAATCCCTCATACAACAGATACAACCCCCCTAACACATTGGAGATAAAAGTTCAACAATGCACTACATAGATATGAAAGTTATATAATGGCGACATGCTGCTTATTGAAGGGATGAGAAGCTGGTTCAGTATTTGAAAATCAGTCAATGTAACTTACCATATATATAGAGCAAAGAATTACAAGATCATATCAATTAACACAAGAAGATAATTTAACAAAACCCAGCATGCATTCAAAATAATCACTCTACTTAGCTGGGAATAAGGAATATAGAATTTTCTTAACTTACTAACAGATATCTGATAAAATTCTATTAACAACACTATGCTGAATGGAAAATGATCAAAATCTGTGCTCTAAAACTAGAAACAAGTCAGGCACAGTCACTTGTGTTTTTACTACTCAGTACAGCACTTGAAATTCCAGCAAGTCCAAGACAAGAAAAATATGAAAGGCTTATAGGTGAGACACAGAGGGAAGGAACTATTCTATTTGCAAACACACAGAGTGATAATTCTGCATGGAAAGTGTGTGTGTGTGTGTGTGTGTGTGTGTGTGTGTGTGCATATGCACATGTACACAGCTACCTTAGTGATACACAAAGGCATGCATCTCATATATCTCCTAGAACTAGTAGGTTATCAACTTCTCAATATACAGAATAAGCATACAAAACTCAGTTGTATTTTTATAAGCCAGCAAAACATGTGTGGACATTGGAATTAAAAATATATTGCCAAGAGCAGCTACTTAAAAAAAATTAGTGGTATATTTGGGTACAAGTATAACAAAACACAGATAGAATCTATGTAAGAAATGAAGGAAGATTTAAAGAAATGCATCATGTTTGTGGCCTGGGACCCTCCATGGAATGCTAACAAGGGTACAGAATAACTATATTACTGTTTCTAGAAATGAAAAGTATAGCGTCATCGTGAGGAATCATAGCTTCTTTAAAAACCAAACTTGGGACTAAGTGTGGTCCAGCAACTCCCTCTTGGGTATAACTATAAAGAAGTGAAGATATGTGCTCACATAAAAACTCATACACTAATATTGATAGCAACTTCATTCACAATAGCCCAGTGCGGCTGTGGTGTAGCATAGCCGCACAGCACTTGCATGAGATGTGCAAGCTCAGCACATGAAAAATCTATTTAAATTAAAATGGAAACTTCATTAATATGGGCACCCCCAATCAAGGACCTGATAGCTATGAATAAAATTGTCATTTTTCACCAGTTGAGAATTCTAATAATGTTCAGAAAGACTGAGGAGGTTAAAAAGAGGATCCTCAGCTGAGAGGAAAATGAATTAAGTACCTATGGGAAGATGCAGATGAAGAAAACACACACACACACACACACACACACTATATTTATTTATTTATTTATTTATTTATTTATATATATATTTACTTTCTCTCTGTGTGTGTGTGTACATATGTGTGTGTGCATGCAAATGAATTCTTTCTGACAAAAATCTTAGGGGAAGAAAAATGAAAAACTTGAAAATGAATCTGCAATTAGCACTACAGGAATGAGGCAATGATTTTCTTAGCTATTGGGAATTTTAAGTGCTGACTGCTCATAGTTTTTGGATTCTTTTGGGTTAAAAGAGATATGTCACAAATGGCATACCTGGGAGAGCCCATGTTCATTCAGACAACAGTGCAAGCATATCTCAAAATAAAGTCTTCACCTCAAAACTTCTGTCAAGGGCAGAACACAGCTCAGGTCAGGTTCCTTCTAGAACTGAAGAGGGACATGAAACTGTGGAGCTGGATTGCCTCTCATCTTCAAAAATATCCCACCACCGTGAGCTGCTGTGTGGTGTGGCTGTTACTGTGAGCTTAAATACTACATGGACTGAAGGAAACTGGCTCAATATATAGGGCATTTGTAAAGATCACAGAATCAAGTTGGCAATCAATTGGAGAAAGATGATGACAAGTGAAGAATAATTAGTGAAAAAGTTAAGAGAAAGAGGGTAAACCAAAGGGCCTCTCTAGTATTGCATAGATGCTTTCATTTCCTATATATAGTGAGGATTGTAAAAGTTGAACTTACAGCACAGCATTTAATTAGACAGGTACAAGAACTCTAGAAAATACTGTGACTTCCAATCCAGCAATTCTGCTAAGGTGACCAAAAACCTTGGTTAGGAGAGAACAGAATTTTGTTACTTAGGAAAATCTGGGTTGATGCTCTCTAGACCCTTGGAATCTTCGTCATCTGAGATCTCAAAGCCTTGGGAAATTACTTCATCCTTCCCACTTGCTAGGGAGGTACCAACTCTAAAACTCAGTTACAGCTCTATGCATCACTGTATTCTGTGGCCAAGCATAGGAGCAGATGTTATAAGACTAGGCTTTCTAGAAGCAATGGCAGGAAAGAAACACAACCCTGGTCAGGTGGTGACACTTTAGCATCAGAAGAAAATCAGTCACCATTTATATGCATGGACAAAATAGAAGTCCTGGGTCCCAACTCACAGTGTGGTCATGATTAACTCAACTTTGAAGCCCAAAGACACGATAGGTGGGTGACCAGCAAAGATGTTTCTACAACCAAATAAATCCAAGATGGACAGTCAGAAGGCTGAGACCCATTTCTCCATATAGAAGTCACAGGCCCCTTGCTCGCTTCGCAGGACCTACCCGGTTAGAACATCCAGCTGCCGTTGTCTGAGGAGAGGCCAAGCATGAAGAAGGACCGTGCCCCCAAAGCTTAAGTCATAAGGATGTTCCAATTCCCCAAAGCCTATTTACTCTACTAGGTAAACGATACTTCAGTGATAACTGATCTAACTTGTCACTTCAACTGAGGGACGTAAGGGACCATCAATCTTCTGTTAGAGAGATTTGAAGTGGCCAGATGATTAGAGGAATCATGTCACAAGAAAGATTTTTGAAAAAGGATTTCCCAGATCTGTGAACCTAACTCATAGATAACTCCACTCCCCTGAAGTGTACATTGCAAGCAACATGTCAGAATACGTTCTGTGGTTTTAAGAGGTATTAAAGAGAAGAAGGCAGGAGGCTGCTCTGACACCAGCTCTGCTATGAAATCTACCGAGTGACATAGAACAGATTAGTGCCACCCATAGACTTCTATAAAATACAGGTACTAGGCACCACCATGCCACTAAATCAAACTCCATGCTCTCCCCTACAGTGAACACTTGGATTTCTCAACTTGGATCCAGGGCTTAAAAAAAAAAAAAAAAAGGTAATATCCCCATTGTGGGCCAATGTGGCAGATACGTATGTACCTTTGTTAAAATGATCTTACGGGCATTGGAAGTGGTAGTGGGTGTAATGAGTGCATTGTTTTCATCCACATTGTCAAGGAAGATCAGAAGCAGTTTACAAACACCTAGACAGACTATTGCAACCTCTTATTGACCGCAATTGTAATCAACCTAGATAAGTATGAGGTGGCAAAATTCTGGTTGTCTTGGGGGAGATAGCTGTATTGTAAAAGGAAGATTTTAGGAGCTTTGCAGTATGGGAAATGTTAGAATAATCCTTAAAAAGGAAAACAACAACAACAAATACAATGCTTCCCACAGCATGTAACACAAAGGAAAAAAATGTGCAATGCAGTGTTACAATGACCCACGGTAGGGAAATGCAGCTGTGATCCATTTAAGAGCTCATGGAAAGCTTCAAGAGTTCAATGGGACCCAGGCAGAAAGTATTCTACCTCCATAATACAACATTCTTGTCATTTGCTACCTCCAGCACAGCAGGCATCTGAAAAATGGCAGCTCTGTTTGCACTTCATATTTGGGGACCCTAAGATTCTGCAGCGAGTCTATCCTGCCTGCAGCCTAGGACTTTCCACCCTTTTGAGGTCTGTTCCTGGTGTTTGATTACAACCTGATTGCCCTTGTTATGACCATCAGAGGGCCACACTGACAGAGCTATATAATGTGAGCTGGCTTCTGCTTACTTGAGTAAGCTGTTACAGCACCTCATCGTAAGTTAGAAGAGGTACATGTGGGATTATGTACTGACCAGTCTCCAGTTATAAACTCTGGGAGCAGGTTGCCAAAAGCCGAAGGAGGCTCGCCGTCACACTGGTCCCTGTTGTGAGCAGTGTCCTACAAAGTGAAACATTCAGTTTGAATGAAGGCTCCTTAAGATGCAGGAAAGAAAAATATGCTCTAAGATTCACAGAGCTCCAGATTACATGAGCTGTAAGGACTACTAGGAAAAGAAGAAAAGTCTCTGACCTATGTGGCTGCCTGCAAGCCATTCACAGCATTCCAGGGAAGCACCTTTTCTGAATTTTTACCTAGGCTGTGTTGACATTATCCTTGAAGTAATTAACTTTGGGTCATTCATGCCTCTTTAAGTAAGTCCTCATTCATATCGTGTAAGTAACCCCAATAAACTCACTGGTTCTCTAAAGAAGACTCAGATAAGATCATGCTTTTGGTCTGTTGCTGGTAGCCCATCTGGGGTGACCATAGACATTTGATTAGGTATTCCAGAAAAAGTCACACAATAGGGCCTTATCCTCAGACCATACACAGACCAAGTAGGGATTTTCAGTTGAATATTTTCCCCCAAAAAGAAGGAATTAAGGTTGGCTTAAAGAGAGTTCCATTTAGTAAGTGAAAACTATATGTGAACTGTTTCTGACCCAGGCTGTCTGTCTCAGTTCATGTCCTGTTCTATCTTATTGCTATGAAGAGAAGCCCTGCCCGTGGCAACTGATAAAAGGAGGCATTTAATTGGGGTTTGCTCCTAGTTTAAGAGGTTTAGTCCATGATCATCATGGCAGGGATCATGGAAGCAGACAGGCAGGCACAGTGCTGGGGCTAAGAGCTTACATCCTGATCTGCAGGCAGCAGAAAGAGAACAAGAGCCAGAATGAGCCTGGTGTGTGCTTTTGAAACCACAAAGCTGACTCTCAGTGACACACTTCCTCCAATAAGGCCACACCTCCTAATCCTTCCAAAAACAGTTCAACCAACTATGAAATAAGCATTCAACTCCATGAACCTATTTTAGTCATTCTCATTCAAACCATCATGTTCCCATCTTAGCCTATGGAGACCATTCTCATTGCTCTTCCACACTGCTTTACCCAGAGATAGGGTTTAAAGGGAACAGTAGGGGAACCTGCAGATTATAGTTTTCAGTAGTAAATCTTGTCCATTACTTTATAGAAAAAATAAGTGCACAAGGTAAGAAAATATATGACTCTTTGGTCCTGGTCCTGAAAGGAAAAAAAAAAAAAAAGTTATGTTTAAAGATAAAAATGTCTTCAGTAGAGTCAAGCAGATGCACTTAAGGAAACTGATGTGAATGTTGAGCATCATTGTCCCAAATATGGACATGTGCTGATGACCACCTGCCAAAGAAGAGGTAGAATATTAGTAGACAGAATGAGGTAGCGACTTACTCTACAGACTCTCTTTGAATACTAAGGTTATGAGTAGAAGAGCGAGTGTAATAATAAATAAAGGAGACCACTAAGTGCCTCCACCACACACTACCCCTCACCAAGCCTCATCTGCTTCCTGCAGCAACAAAGACCAATGGCTGAACCTCCATTATGGACCCATCCATCAAGAAGAGCAATCAGCTAATTTGTGGTAAGTTGATTACATTGAACTCCTTTCACCCAACCCCAAGGCAGCAATCAATCCTTATAGAGATTAACACATATTTGTCTCTTAGCTAGCACTCTGCTCTAGTATTTAGAGATTCATTAGCCTGCTCTTATAGGTTTATACACTGTGTTATCTCAAAAAGAATCCACTTTACAGTGAAAGAGACACAGAAAGGGCAAAAGACCATGGAATTCACTGGTTCTATCACACACTGTACCATCCCGGATGCCAGCTTGACATATTGAAAAACAAGGCAGATGAACCTGGTCTGTCAACATGAAAAGGTGATTGTGAAGGATGTAATGTCCTTCAGAATGGAGCACACACCTGCAATGTTTAATATTGACTGTGAACTTGACAGGTGACACCTAGGGCAGGTCTGTGAAGGGTTTTCCTAGGTTGGGTGAATTGCTGCAGGGATATCCATACTAATTATGGCTGGTACCTCCCACAGGGCTGGAGCTGGGGCAGGGGCAGGGCAGGGGACAAAAGGGAAAGGTGGTGGTAAGCCATTGCCACTTGTTCTGTTTCTTGTCACACCTTCTTCTCTGAACCCTCTGAAACTATGAGTCAACCACCACCTTTCCTTCTTCAAGTTGACCTCTTAGGTGTTCTGACTACAGTGAATGCAATGGCAGCCAATACCAATCCATTTCATTGAAAAATTAAAATGTGTACATTTCTTTTAGGAAGCAGAATGAAATGGCAAATTTTAAATTTTTATTACTTACAGTATCAGTTATTCTATTGCAGCATACCTACTAATGATTATTTACTTACTTAATAAATAATAAGGCAGGACTTATTTCAGCCACTAACCTAACATTTTACCAAAAGAACATTGTGGATTTTTCTTTAAGTGGATCACTTTTCCTATGTTACAAAGAAAACTGTAATGCAAAGAAATTAAGAATCCACGGCCACAAGAGAGTTGGAATTTTAAATATAGGCAGTCTCCTAAGACAGTTCCCAAAACTGCACTATTTTTCCTTGTTATCTGATTATAGGATAAATATGAATGAGTTATGTGAGGGGTTAGGTGGCTGATGCCAAATTCACACTGTTCTCCCTCTTAAGCACCCATTATTTCAACTAGTTCTGTCAATGTATTCAGCAAGAGGTGTGCTTCCTAGCATATGGACGGTGTATATCTCTGGTGGGAAGAGAAGATAAGACACTGGGGTGGGAGAAAAAGTGATCAAGAGAGTTGAGGGAGTCTTCTCCTAAGCATGGCTTCAGCCCATACCCACCTGTAATGCTCATTGTCTCTTCATTCTCATGATAATGGTTAGGAAAAGGTTACTAATTCTTTTGTGTGATAAGAAAGATGGTCATCTCTTCCAGGAACACAAACAACTCCCTGACTTCAAAGCCACTGTGTTGTTCTGTGTTGGTTTACCAACATTGCCAAACATCATTGTCAACCATAATTACCTTTGAGGCGACTGACTTGTGACTGCTCCTAGCTCAGCCTGACTTCTTTGCAGTCATGTTTTCATGTGGGCTTCCCCCTTCCTCTAGGGCTTTGGCACATTCCCCAAATAGTCCCTGTTTAACCCTCCCATATGGCTGCTTGCACTCAGCGCCACATAGTTGGCAACCTTAGAGCAAGACCCTTGTTCGCTTTTTGCTTTAGTTTAGTAGATCTGGGGCTCTGATAAGCACACTTTCTCCAGGTGAAGGAATAATCAAGAGGCCCTGGGGAAGCAGGACTCTTCCATTGGCCTCTGTGGCCCTCCTGTGTGATGAGGGCTAGAAGGCTTGGAGCTGATAATGAAGAGTGTTCTTTGTGTCTCCTCATTATTTATGCTACATCTGCCTCTCAGCATTTGTGTCAGTGAGTCACTGTAATTACAGCCGTTGGATAATTTCTCTGCTTTACAACACATACCCGACTGTGTGAGTGCTACAGCGGAGAAAGACAACATTGCTTTCCTTATGGCACCATCCGGCAGAAAGGTTCAGCTTGTTTTAGCTTCTGTTGCTAGCCAAGTCAAATGAAAAAAGCTCTGTTTCTAGTCACCCTTGCCCAAAGGAGGCCTTGAGGAGTTTGGCTGGCTCTGGACACACAAAGGATTGAAATCAATTCCTTTTTCTATACAAAAGCCAGAATCTTGGCTCGGGATCATGTGTAAAGATGACTTGCAAAACAACCAGCTATGCAGTCCCTGGAAGGAGTGGAAGGGACCCACTGGGCAAGTCACGCTGTAATGTCTCATTCCTAGTGAGTCACTGCTAGCAAGCAAACGTCTGCTTTGACTACAAAAGAAAAGCAAAGGTATACATATATGAAAATTTAACAACAAGCTCGTTATTTTGTATGCTAACAGAAAATAATAATATGAAATAACAGGAAAAGAAATTCCTGAAAAGGCAAAAATTCAGCAACAACAAAATCTAAAAGGTGACAAGGTTCCCTGGGGTCAGAGTCCCACGTGGTCTGAGGTCTTTGTCTTTCCCTGGGCTCTGCCTTGCCATTAGGAGGTTCTGGAAAAAGTAGAATTGAAGCAGCTATTCCCCCTGCACAAAAGACAACATGGGTCCTGTGAGCCTACTCCATCACAGAAGGAAAAAACGACCTTGCTTTGTGGTTTTCCTCTCTGATTTATGCTAGGACTGTTTGGAGACTTGAAGTACCATTTATCATTCCATTTGCAACTCACAAGGTGAGAGGGGAGACATTGTAAATGAGCTCTCATTTAAACTGTGTTTTCTGTTTTGTCGAGGAAAACACAAATTCCCATTTGTGCCCTTAGCACTATCCTAAAGCAAAAGCTGCACAAAATACCCCCAGAGTGACCACAAAGACACAAGGAAGAAGGCGAGTGTTCAGGTACCTTCGAAGATACAAGGAGAGACTGTTTGGTTTCTGATAGGGAATCAATGCTTACTCCCCACTCCTAGGCTGATCAGGCTGCCTGTTCATATCAGTTAATATTAGAAGGACCATTCCCGTACAACCTGCACTTTCATTCTTCTTTGGTTCCACAAAACTGAGTTCAGACTCTTGGAGGTGGTTATAAAAAGAAAGAAAGAAATTCAGCATGGTATAGGAGAATTCCTAGACAAGCCCCTACACTTCTGTTGCTGTGGAAATTTTCTGTAAGTTTTCTTCCAACTTTTTATTTTCAAACTTTTCACCTTCAAAGCAGAACACGTTGTGAAAAGGAAAATACATGGCAGAATCCTGCTACTACAAGCTGCAGAGGGATAGAGATGCGCTGTGGGGAAACCGCAGCTCAGATGGGATGGTTCCAAGTTATTCTGAGGAAATGCTTCCCAGAAGTGACTCATCCCTGGGCCTTTCCAGCTCTATGAAATACAGTTCCAAAACCACTCAAATACTGTCTGCCTCATAAACAGATAAGTGACTGACCGTAAGGATGCTACATGCTGGAGATAGAGTGAAATGTCAGTATAGAGGAGGAGGGAGAAGCTGAGCCACGCTGGTGGAAGGGAGTTCTCAGTAGAGCCACAGTGAGGCATTGTGTGTAGGGAAAAGGGGTTGGCAGCCGCCTCTGAACACGAGTGTTAGCAGCGGGTTTGCATTACTGTCACAGGGGCCTTCAGTGTCTCCAACTCTTACTCTGCAGAATAAGAGCTTATGTTGAAGTTCTGGACACCAGTGATTTCTACCCTACACATGGCCACGCCTTCGGGATTCTGTTACACCCAGTTCGAGAACCCCCAAAAGATCTACAGGAATCGACTCCGTTGCAAAACACATGAGGGTCTTTTTATTGTAAATTACAAGCTGCAGCTTGGGCCCACAACACCCACTGCTGAAGCGGTGGGAGCTGAGCGCTGTGCCCACGTTAGTTGGGTGATTTAAAGATTCTGGACCCTCCCAGAATGCCCAAGGCAGGGGCGATTCCTGCCTGGCAAGCATCTATTGGTCAAAATGCTACATTTTTAATTGATTGGCTATAGGAAGGTCCCCAGACCATAATGACCTGGTGTCCCTCCCTAGGGGGATGGGCCAGTTTCCTAGCAACTGTTATCTCTAGTGGGTGGGGAAAGAATGCAGTAAGGCGGTTCTTCCCCTCAGGGCATTACTAGACTTCTTTACATGCCTACTTCAGGTCTTAAGAATAGCTGCTAATTTATCTTTTGGTCTCTCAATTCCAGGTAGTCTTTTTGGCTGTGTTGTGCTGAGAGAAACTGAAAAGTCTAGGTGAGTAACAAGCACACCAAATGATGTCCAGCAGAGGGACACAGTGATGGGCCTTGCTCTCACTTCTTTGGGGCTTGCCTCAGTCACAGAGAAACAAAGCAAAAGAAAAAAAAAATACAGCTTTTACGCTTAACTCGGTCAAGTTTATGATTGAGATAAAGACGATGCCTTTGGAAAGGGATCTTAAAAACCCTGGGCAACTCTCAGCATAGGCTTGAGTTCTAAAACCAAAACTCAGAGTGGATGAATGCAAGATACACTGAACAATTAACTGCCAGAAAGTGGATTTTTTTTTCCCCCTGTAAGAGCAGCTCAGCATTTTTTATGTGGGATGGGGACAGATGAAAGCTTGTTTGTGTTCATCTTGTTTGAGGGAAGGAGTATTCTTCACCACTGAAAAACAAAAAAACGGCTCTAACTGAGATGTTGTGGACAAAAATGGCTCAGAGCAATTTTGCATAATGGCGTTTCACAGTAAGTAAAAATTAGTGGCAAGCTGCTGACCTGGCCTATTGTCTTTCTCAATGCTCCAATTTTGCTTCTGGAAAAGAGGGCTGGCTATTCAAGAATGCAAGTGTGACTTGAGAATCAAACCTTTTCATCTCTCATGGGATATTGTCCTTTATCAGGGTGTTTTTAGTGGATAAATATGTAAATTATTATGCAAATCAGAATGGAGTAATTCAAATTGACAGTTGCCCTATTTAAAAAATATATCAAAATATGCAAGCCTTGAAAAATGTCTTCTGACAGCAAAAGGGGGTTCTTGTTAAAAATCAACATCATTTGGTATGATTTTCACATGTACTTAGAGCAAAACAATTCTTCTTGTTTTTCTATTTTAAAACTGTTTTTCTTCTACCAGTTTATTCCATAGGGATAGATTTAACAGAAAACTTAAATTTTAGAGGTATGGGTAGTGGCAACATAGATTATTTCCTTTGCCTTTCTAAGAACTCCAAAGATGCTGCAAGCTCCCACGATAAAGGTCACTGCCAATATTTGTGTCCAGACTTGAATGTCAACTCCCACAGCCTCGCTGAGAATCATCCCACTGGCATGACCCCATTGCTCGCTTTCTTATTTCTACATGTATCCTTCACTCCACACATGGTGATCAGTTAGGCATTCACAGGTCACAACTTCTCCTTCAAAAAGACTTCTTGTAGATTTGAGAAGGCGTTACATCAGCCTTTGCTGTTGAGCCATTACTAAGCCATCAGTATCCTTGTTTCCATAACTTGTGTCTTTCTGACCTTCCTAACCTGTGAAAAGTTTCTCTTTATTGGACATTCCCCTTCCCCAAGCTCTGCTTCCCTTCCTCTGAGCCTTTGTTTGGACAAAGGGATTTCTTTTTCATTTGTTGTCACCGCTTGCTCTTATTTGAAGAGATCTCTTCTATCATCTGAAACAAACAAACAAACAAAAAATGGCCTTGACTCCAAACTTTTATTATTACATCTCTCAAGTTCCTTGTTCCACAAGACTCCCGGAAAGGTGTTCTGGATATATTTGGTATTTCTACTTTCACCTTCCTGTCTTTACTAAGTCATCTTCAAGTCAAACTTACTTTTCTATTCATAAAAGGATACAGTTAATCTTACCAGGGCTTTTTGGTTTTGATAAACCATCTAAAAATGGAGCTCTTGACTCAAGACTCAAAGTGCGTTTTTGCCTCAGCCTCCTGCTGGGATTAGAGGTTTTGGCCTTCTTTCTACCCGTTTTTGTTTGCTTGTTTTTACATTTTTTAAAATATTTATTTATTTATAATTTATACAACATCATGCCTGCATGCCAGAAGAAGGCACCAGACCTCATTATAGATGGTTGTGAGCCACCATATGGTTGCTGGGAATTGAACTCAGGACCTTTGGAGGAATAGTCAATGCTCTTAACTGCTGAGCCATCTCTCCAGCTCTGTTTTTTACATTTTTTAAAATTTACTTTTTAGAATCTATTCACTAAACATCCCGACTGAGCCCCAGACCCTGTGCTCAGATACTGTTTGCTGGGTGCAGCTATCTTAGAGAACCAGGAAGCCCAGAGGTTTGGCGAGTGTTCCTAGAGAGACAGGTTGAGCTTTGCAGCCCTATCTGGGGCTGTTTCCCTGGTTCCCAGGCATCAGGAGGCCTGAGGATGGAGCTGTATGCCCCAGTTCCCAGAAGGGACTCACTGGCCAGTGAGTGCAGCTTGCGGGCTTGCGGCTAGCCTCAGGCACTGGCGGGAACCCTAGAACTTTCCCGGGGAAAAGTCTCAATATGTAGTCCAGGTTGGCCTTGAAATTTTGATTGATCTGCTTCTGCCTTCCAGAACCCTTCTGCTGGGGCTATAGGCATGTCATATCATATCTGGCCAGAAAGTAAATCTCAATTCTCTTCAGCTCCCATACCCAACATTAACTCTGTAATCCTCTTTTTGTTGTTTGTTTTGAGATAGGGTCTCTTTTTGTTTCCCAAGGGTCTTAAATGTGTGACTGTGATTGTCTTGCCTCACACTCCTGAATAGTAAACCTACAGATGCATGCCACCATGCTTGGTCTTAGGACACTGTCTTCCTTAACCTTATTAGGTAAGTGGTAATTCTTATTCATCTAGCGACTAGGATCAAAATCTGATCTTTTATGCACGGCTCCCATGTCATAATTTGTCACTGCAACTTCTTCCACTTACAGTGTTTACTAGAATTTCAACTTCACCGCCAACTTTAGAACCAGAGACATTATTTCCAGATTCACCATCTGAACAGCCTTCTTCACTGTGTTCTTTTCCTTCACTGTAGTCAAAGTTATATGAAATTTTGATTTATCTAGATCCTACATAATTTAGCACTTACCTGCTCCTCAGACCTAGTCTCATACTCTCTCCTATGTCTGGTAGTCTTCAGTCTTGCTCACCCACACTTGCTCCCCCAGCACCTGACAGTTGCTTCTCCACATTCGCTGTCTCCTACTTAAAAGCAACTTTACTAGGACAGTGCAACCAACAAGAGCAATGGAATGTCCCCTGCCCTGTTAGTCTTTTTTCTGCTTGTGTTACTTTAACTTATTGTAGTATGTAATGTTTCCACAGCGTAAGTGCCCTTTAAATTTAAAAAAAAAAAAAAAAGTCCCCATCATTTATCTCCTCATACCTGAATACAGGCTTTATGGAAACAGAGCCCATTGTTTTGTTCGGACATCTAGCATAGAATGTCTCATAGTATGTGACCAACAATTGCTTGATAAAGTAATTGAATTATCATTCCTAGATTGATTGAATTTTCATCCATAGAAACCCATATTAAAATGCTCCAACATATGTGAGACATATAGATGATTTTTCTACCTATGCTTTAAATGAAGGAATTAAGAAGACAGAAAGTACAAAATAAATCTTAATACATATAGATGCTCTTAGACTTGATAAAACAACAACAAAACAAAACTGAGCTTCATGCAACAATGTGCATTGGTTGCATCTATGTCACACCAGTTTGGCTCATGCAGCAGACATTGACTAATGCATAACTATCGGCTAGATACAGCAATGCTGTCCCCAGCACCATGGCTTTACCACTCTCTTCCTTCTCACTCTTCTCAAAACACATTCTCCAAAGTGGTTCTGACTGGCACTCTGCAGCTTCTAGGGAGAAATCCAGTGGCCATAGCTATGACAACAATGCATCTTAGAGCTGTAGGATTTGCCTTTATCGTGCGAAGTAAATAATGGGACGGTAATGTGAAAGGATTCTATAAGGAACACCTACCACAGACAGCCAGGGGAAAACAGTGGCAGCTAGCAGAGTTCTGTGTCAACTAAATTTTTCCAAACTCATACCATGCAAACATGAAAAGGTTTTCCATTTTTATGAGCCTGAAGGTATATTTTTCTTCTCATATATTTTATTAACATTTTAAGATATATTTTGATCATGTTTTCCCTCTCCCAACTCCTTCTATTCAATGTTCTTCCTCTCTCTTTAAAAGAAAACGAAAAAGAAAAAACCCCATGAAGCAAAAATTAGAACAAACAAACAAACAAAAAGAGTAGGACAAAATTGCCAAACAAGACCTGTACTGGTTCAAGTCAGATGGGGTCCTAGCACCGGGAGGGTGAAGGGGACACAGACCCCCACCTGTAGCCAAGAAGCGATTCGCAATTGAAAGCTCTGATAAAGGAAAAAAATCAGCCTTCTCCCATGGAGTATCAAACTGCCATATCAAACACCCTCTATGGTAGGTCCCAAGCCTGGGAGCAGTTAGCTAACACAAAACAAACTCCATGGGTTTTGTTGTTATTTCTTTTTTCTGGGGAAAGGGGGTCTTCTTATATTTTTAACTGGAAACTTCTCCCATGGTCCAAGATGTTTGCAGCTTCTAGCAGAACCATAGAGGTTTAGAATGTAAAGGATAAGATTATACCCTTTCTTGACCCAGATTTCAGGGATAAATTGGAGACATGTATTTTCCCTTAACAGGGAGACACTGCACTGCTGTAGGTTTTTCTTTAGGTCTTTATTTATTTTTTTCTTCCACCAGTTCTTCTAAATTATCCCGCAGTTTTCTTAAAAATCATTTGTTAATTGCAACAGGATACAAACAGGGACCTTCAGAGGAAGCCTGGGTAAGGACTCCTCTGCGGATTCTGGAGAGTAGAGCCACATGCTTCCCTTATGTGAGGAAACCAATGAGTCCTGTATACTCAAAGCAGAGCTAGGGCCCAGCATGCCTGCTGGTCACAGCTGTCATGTCATCAAAAGATCATGAAATGGTCACTTGTTTCCATCTTTTTCCTGTACAGGAGTAAAAATGCAGAGTCGGGGTTATTTATTAGCCTGACATAGAGTGTTCCTGGGCACACCAACACCTTCACCATCATCATCACCATCACCATCACTGTTTAATAAGTCTATCAACCCGTCGACCATGTTAGTATTAAAACCTTTGCTTGAAGTGACTAGATAGATACCAAGCACAGCTTCAGTGGGCTGGGTGTTCTTCAGGACATGAGGTAGCCAAGAAACCAGCATGTTCCCATAAAGGTCTTCAGTTTGAAGGACTGGAAGGGGGTAGAGAAGAGCTACATAATTAAATAACAATAACACATCCATAGAAGAGTTTAGAGTTTTGAAAGCTTGTCTACCTCTGAAAACCTTAAGAACACTATACAAGCTGCTCTGCAAGTAAGGGCTAACCATTTTCTAATGGTCAGAGAAGTAAAGACTGACCTGAGTGAGGAATCAAGGGAAGATGAAACAGTTAAGGAATAAGGGTCTTAAGCCGGCTGGGCAGGCGCTGCTGCCCATGATCATCCAAAGCTGGGAGAAAGGTGTGGAGTTTTCAAGGCAAATTCAAAGTTAATCATAGGTCCAGTGGTGCTCAGCAGGGTTCTCAGTAATGAAACGACTAAACGACCTACAAAGGAGAAGCATGGAGTCCAGGTTTGCTGTGGTACTGAAGATTAAGGTAGAATGTAACAGTTCAAATGACTGGGTGTTAGTTCTATTACTTCCGGTACTTTGGAAAGTTATTCTTGGAAGTGCAAGAATAACTTTTTTTTTTTTTGGTTTGTTTGTTTTGTTTTTGTTTTTAGAAATGATGTTGTCTAATATTTAGTGTCTTAAAATTAAAGGTATCTTATGAACAAAAAACTCTGGGCTGTTTGTGGCTCAGTAGGTAACTTAAGTAATACAGTTGCTGTGCAAACATGAGGACCTGAGTTTGTATCCCTAGAACCCATGTCTTTTCAGCACTATGGCAAGATGGGAGACTAAGACAGGAGAATCCATGGAAGCTCATGGGCCCCTGGTGAACAAAGCAACAGACAACAAAAAGACCCATTCTCAAACAAGGTAGGTAAAGATAAGCCCCTGAAGTTGCCCTCTGACCTCTTTATGTGCAGTGGAATGTGTTCTCTCTCTCTCTCTCCCTCCCTCTCTCTAGTCTTTTTTTTTTTGAAGAAAGATTGAATTTAGAATGTTTATTTCATTCAAATAAAAGAAATCAGTCTAATTTCTGGCCTTGTGCTGCACTGAAGGAGCAGGCCTGTCTTGCCTTATTGATGCACTGTTTCACTGCTCCTGGACACCGCCGCCATCTACTCTTGGGTTGAATGGTGGCAGCTGTGTGAGGAGGCCCTCTGGAAAACAGCCATGCTTTCCCTGGTTACCTAACCAAACCATCTGAAACAAGGATAATCCCAAGGGGCCAGGGCTTCTGGGCTGTGTCCTGCTTTGATTCCCCACTTCCCTGGCAGCCAGGCATTTTTCTTGTGCAGCTCATAATTTTCACATTGACTCCAGCAACCAACTCTTTCCTTCAGGTATTATATTTGAAAAGAACTAATGTTTTATATCCCACTCCAATCTCATTCTCAAAAGGAATGCAACATATCTAAAATTAGGCCACTGACTATTTTTATAGTAAGAGAAAAACAGTCTCAACTGACTACCAAGCAAGAGGCTTTTCTGGTGAAAATGAGGTCTGAGGCATTGTTAAACCCTTAGGAGAGCTTAAACTTACATCTGAAACTTCTTAGCTAGTCCCTATCTGTTTAAGTTTAGAGTGGAATGTGTTGAATTTGGGTTGGTATGAGAAGAATTCTAAGCCTTGGCATTCCTAAGGAAAGGCAAGGATAAATTGATGATAGCACATTCTGAGTGAGGTGAAGGACATACCTCTGTGTCATAAATAAGCCCTCTGTGTATTTCCTTCTATCAAAAGACAAACTTACAGCACATCTAATTTCAAAAAAGAAATGGCTTTTATTTGTGATTCTAGCCTTGGGCAACAACTCATCTCACAAGACAGAACAGGTTTCCAGTGCATGACATCTGGGAGCCACTAGTGGCAGAAAAGGACAGAGAAAACCAAACACTAGGCAGACTAGTGGTCTCAAAGTGACTTTCCTTATAAGGCCCAGGGGATTTCCATTTCCACCAACTCAACCAAAAGATTTCTGTGGCTCTCTTGATTTAGGAAAGCTGGCCCGATTTAAATTTCAGTTTGATTATGTGGCACTTGATATAAGCGGCTCCAGTTCTGGTTTAGTCTGGTCTGCTGTGGCCCAATGAGGGACAGAGATGTTAGGCCAAGCATAAACTCCATTTAGCATTTTTTATTTTTTGTTTTGTGTCCTTGTGTGTAGTAATTCAAATGATATATCCCTGGAATAGGATATGCCAGGCATCTTGTATACTGTACAACAGATAATTCACACATTCGTTAACATGGTATTAGCATTTAGAAATGATGCCACGGGCACACAACAGATCTCATGAAAGAGCTTTTATTGGGGGGAAGGGAAGCAGAAGAGAATTAGTGCCTGAGTGAGCCATGAGTGCAGAGAGAGAGAAAGAGAGAGAAAGAGAGAGAGAGAGGTGGTATGGAGGGAGGAGGGGAGCACCCTGACAGAGAAAGGGGAGGGAAACTGAAACAGAGAGGAGCAGGAGAGTGATAAAGTGGCTGATTGGTCCTTTTATATCTCCTGCATGTGCAGCTGAACCACATCTGCCAGGCATGTCTGTCACACACCTGTCAGGTGACATATGATGACATCATAGGTTACTAGGCAACCCAGAAGGCTGCCTATAAGTTAACACATGGTGCGTGTATCCATATGTGGATGTATTTATATATGTGTGTGTATGTGTGTGTGTGTGTTGTTTGTGTGTGTATATTTTACAACAAAGGTTGTAAGCATATCCTCCTTCTAAACAGCCAACATTGTGGCTGTGATGCCATGAATAGAGAGTGGGCTTTCCTTGAGCAAAACTAATAGACCTTGAAGAATGGATTTGAAAGTCTATGGAATCCACTTCGAGAAATGCTATTTTATGATGTACACCTTTGTTTGCCATAGTGAAATGTTTATGTTTCTATTTTCCTCTCTAGACTCAGATTGTTGAGCAACAGACATCTGGCCTTTTTGTCTTTTCTTTCTTTTTTGTGTGATGTGCATGTGTGTTTATATACCTGTTTGTGAGTTCACATCTCTGTGTGGCTATGCATGCATGTGGAAGTTTGCCTTTTTCTTTTCTTTCTTTTTTTTTTTTTCTTTTGGCTTTTCGGGACAGGATTTCTCTGTGTAGCCTTGGCTGTCTGGGACTGGCCTTGTGCTCACAGAGATTTGCCTGACTGTGCTACGATTACAGGGCTGCACCACCATGCCTGGCGCCTTTGGGTATGTGTAACTAGCCAGCTTGCCCTGGGTCCACTGCCTCTGCTTCCTGAAAGCTGGGGGTTCTGGGGACTGGAACTCCAGCCCTCACATTTTTTTTGGTGAGTACTTTATCCACTGAACTATCTCCCCAGATTGCCATTATCTTCTTTATAGCTGTAATGCAGCATACTGCTGCTAACTTGATAAAGCAATCTGGTGAGCCTCATTGGGCCACAGCAGACCACACCAAACCACAACTGGAACTGCTTTTATCAAGTGCCACATAATCAAACTGAAATTTAAATCGGGCCAGCTTTCCTAAATCAAGAGAGCCACAGAAATCTTTTGGTTGAGTTGATGGAAATGGAAATCCCCTGGGCCTTATAAGGAAAGTCACTTTGAGACCACTAGTCTGCCTAGTGTTTGGTTTTCTCTGTCCTTTTCTGCCACTAGTGGCTCCCAGATGTCATGCACTGGAAACCTGTTCTGTCTTGTGAGCAAAGTAATCAAGAGCATTTGGGCTTACTGCTGACCAACCTCTGGAAGGAAAACAAATCAAGGACCTGCTGTAGGCACATAATAGCCACTCAATCAAGAACAGAGGAGACTCTGTGAAGAATAAAGAGAGAATGCATCAAACATGGTGTTCCAACCAGTAAGTGCTTCGTCACCTCCCACGAATGAGGCACCTGTGCCCTGAGAGAGGAACCCATAAATCACTCACAGACCACACCAAGGAATGGTCTGGAAATACCACAGTGACCTGTAAGCTACTGTAGAGTCCCTCAGGGTAGATCTTACATGTTAGTGTAGTACCTGAAGCAGAAGGTCCTGCTTTAGATGTGGGATAAACACAGTGATCTAACTTATCCTACAACTGGCCCAACACCAATGACAAATTGTTGAGAATTCTTTGCTGAGAAGGGACAGATGCCAGGAATTTACAATTCTGTCTTCAGGTAGAGAATATTCTGCTAGAGTGGCACACTCCAGGAGGAAGAGCCTATCTTTTCTTTCACATGGATCACTAACAAAAGAGAATTTCAGAAAGGAAACTCTACCACATGAAATTGTCTACTGTTTACATCTAGTGACCTAGAGATAAGATCCACCTAATCCCAGATCCCTTAGAATCCTACATAAATAGCGACTTGGTATCAAATATTGAATTTTAAGTATGATTATTCACTTAGCAACCACCTGGGACTACATCTCTTACAAACCACCTTTGGGTCATGACCTTAAGACAGTTCCTAAAAAAGGAGAAAACCAGTGAGATTTGAAAACAGAAAAAATGCAGCAGTCCCACGTCACTGTCTCTTGCAGTGCTAACTTCCACCCTCTCAGATTTGGACTCTTAAGTCAGGGGAGCCAGGAAGCTGAGCTTATCTGTACAGAGAAAATGGTGACACCCCAAACCTCATATTTAAACCCTCTGCTGTATCAAAAACAACAACAGGCATTTCTTTCCACCAAGAATGTCTTCATTATGCATTTAACAAAGGCCCTGGGTGGATCTCAGCGAGCTCTCTGGAAAAGAAAAGTCATTGTGTAATTATTTTTCCTCTGTTTTTCATGAAACACCTTGCAGTTCGTTTGCCTCATCCTTGACCTAAACATAAAACAAGGTTATCTTTCCACATCTCTTCTGGCTTTTGAGCATGGGGGGAAAGGCATGTCTGAGATGTGGAAGGCCAGGCTCCAAACTCAAGACCAGAGAGCTGAACATTCTCAGGGGCTTGCTCTAGGCTGCGTCTTCCTGAAGAAGGGGCATGTGAGTGGATGTGGCAAGTTGGTCTTCCGTCAACCTGGAGGAAACCCCTTCTGTCACTTTTGAAAAATTCCTTGCCCAAGGTCCTAGGATCAATCATATAAACCTGCCTTCTATTATGGCAATTTATGTTTATATAAGATTTTTTTTTTAATTTAAAAATTTTTTTAAAGTATTTCAGATGCACCTTACTTTTTACAACCAAAGCAGGGTCAAAGGATTGGGCGATTTTGTCTTCAGCTCTCCCTGATTCAAGCTTGAGGAATATTATGTGGAGACCCATAAAAGAAAAAAAAAATCTTGCTTGCCTAGAGGAAAAGGCTAACCCACTCACTGGACCTTTGGATCTTTCCACAGCTAATATCCATCGCTCTGCAGCTCCACCACATCTTTATGGAGCAGCAAGGCACAGCAGTTGGCCCGCGTGTTTTTCTACTGGAAAATTTAAAACCAGAGCCCAGACTATAATGGAAATAAAGACCTAAGCACACTTTAAGGAAGGCCATTTGACACTTTAAGAATTTCATCTCGCAAGCTGCTTGCAGACACATTACATACAGAGATGAACACGCTAATGCTTACATAACTGATTAGAATTGGTGCTAATTGGCTTGAGATTTGGATGAGCAAGTCCTGTCAGGTAGCCGAGCTGGTCTGAGATTCTGTGTATGAAAGCATTACACAGAAATATGATTTATCACTATGTAATGATGTTTATTCTTTGAAAATTAGGTTAAAATTGAAGACATCATTTCCCTCATCCTCAATTAAAACAAATAGCTAACATTTAACTCGACTTTAGCACTCATGGGCCTTGGGGATAAATTTTCTCCACTTATACCACTGCCGACATTTTTTCAGGGACAAATGGCCTGGAGGATCAGACTATCTTAGAAAAGGTTAAAAGAGATTGTAGCCTATGCAGGAAGGCTAATTTTCATGCATCAAGGTTCTTTGAGCTGAATTTGTGTAATGAGTGCACTGGAAATTGAAAGACGAGATTAAAGTGCTGTTTGTCGTGTACAGAGATTTCAGAAATGCTTATCAGCCCTTCGCAGCTGAACACAGCCCAGATTCAAACCCGATCTGACAGAAAGAGAGGCTGGAAATGTGGGGCTCTACACTCATGCTAATTACAAAGTGTGCATCAGACAGGAGGCCTTGGATGAGAGCAGCTGCAAAGGTCTTTATCTATATGAAGAGACTGTCCACCTACATAATAAGAATAATTACCAGTGAGAGAATTCTTTAAAAGAAATCACATTTAATGACACATCATACAATTTCTTCTGGTTTCAAAAGTCTATTTCACCATTTCCCAATAAGGTGTGACTTTATCTCCTTCCTGGAGACAGGTGATATATCAGAATAAGAAAAAAAAAAGATCTATTCACATATATTTCTATTAATATAAGGCCTGTTTGCTTTCAAAGGGGAAAGAGTGGACATCCTGTGAAGCCCACATCTCCATTTCTAATGACCTAACAAGGGAAAAAGTGAAAACTTTTCCAGCAGCCGGGAATTACTCCAGAGAGGTTACACCCAAGGCCACTTTAATTGAAAACTGTCAGCATTACCAGAACTGGGCTCTACTGCATCTCTCCCTACCTGATCTGTCAGCCTCAGCACCGTGGCCCGATGCAACCCAGTTAAAGGGAACACTGCAATCCAGATCTTTTTCCCTCTTTGTGAGAGCAACACACCTTCCTCTGGCCTTTGCAAAGTATATTGAATGTGAGGAAGGCATCCATAAAGAATACTTTCATTTCCTCTACCTCTCCATTCCTTTCTCCATCTCTTCCCTTTTTCACCCTCTTCACATTTTCCTGTTGATATAAAGTGGGCTGATCCAACACATACCTACTCTAAAACATTTTAAAATATAAAGAGTAAACACTTTCTGCTTATTTGCTTTTTTAGTTTCTGAAAACCTGGCACATAATAAGGTATTGATATCTAATACATTTATTGTAATATTTTAAAAAAGAGTGCCCAGGAAATTCAGCCTTCTAGGTAGGAGAAAAAGTAAGAAATGAAGATCCTTATAGACTTTGGAAATGCACTATTGAATGACATGTTATTTTCTGCTCATTACTCCAAGTCTAATCTAATCAAATCCTTCAAGATTTCAGACAGAAATTGCATGTAGTCTACTTAATCGCTGCTATCAAGCTTTAATAATATGAAATGTAATATATGTGTGTGTGTGTGTGTGTGTGTGTGTGTGTGTGTGTCCCTTGTAGGAGTGTGGACATCGTTTCCAGTAGCTGTACCACAAATGTTCAGAGCCATTCAGGTCAGGAAGTGGGATGTGTTGGTGCTAAGAAGCTCCATCTGGCCTGTAGGCCACACACTGCCCTACTTCCTTTCCTCCTCTTGAGAGTTCCACTCTCGGGATTTAATAATCATTTCTTTGCATTTATAAGCATCTTCTGTACAGCTCAGCTCACTCTTTCATCTTACAATCTAGCCTAACCCCTACTTTTATTTTCTTTGTAATTAATGGAATAAAAAATGTCAGTTCTTAGAACTATCTCCTCCAAACCTCTCAAGCACTATCTTTTTGGGAACCAGTTTGGGCTGCTGTATCAAAACTCCATATGGGAAGGCTTTCAATAACACCTTATGGGTGTGGAGGCTGAGAAGTCAAGATTAAGCTGTCAATGTCTGATGTGGGTTTTCCTCGGCTACATTCCCATGTCAAAGAGCAAATGACGTTATTCCATTTCTCCACTCCTCTAGGGGCATGAATGGCAGCACAGAGAGCCATCCTCACACTCTAAACAAGTCCTAGTAATTTCCTAAAGACCCCAACTCCTAAGGTTATCACAGTAAGGTTTGATACTCCGATGGATGAATTTTATTTGGATATGAGTATCCAATCTCCAATTCACACAGTCTCTTTAGATTTTCTCTTATGTAATTTGAGAGATTCCTCATCATACTCTCAGTCATATTCAGCTACATTCTTTGCCATTTGTGATATTACTCCAGAGAGAAAAAAAAATCACAAGAGCCCCTAAAACCTTGGTAGTAGCAGTGATTAGCATTTTCAAACAGGCCACTTCTCTGTTTTAGCCAGCTTTATCAATACATTCAAATAGTTTAAATAACAATTAAAAAATACAGAAAAGGTAGAATCAAAACAAGCGTGCCTCTTTTCCATCTACTAACGTTTGTTTTGATTCCTTTGCCTCATTGTCGTTCTATGCCATGATATGAAAGACCCCTGGAGATACCAAACAATATCTTTAGTAGGAAAAGTGTTATGAGAAAAGCCAGCTTGCCAGGAGAGTGTTTCTGGGACTCTCTGGAAAGAGATTAAAGAATTCTTTTTGAAAGTTTATTGTCTGAAAACTTCATACATGTATATAAAGTGTTTTGAGGAAACCCACCCTCAGTCCCTCTCCTCTAGCTCATCCCATTTTCCCGAAACCACTTTTTCCTTCCAACTTGCACGATTATTTAAGCTCACTGTGTCCACTTAGTGTTGGGTCCACTTAGTATATATGGAAAAGCAGTATCTGCATTGATAGTCTGCAGGGCAGAGCCTTTCAGAGGTCCTCTGTGTCAGGCTCCTGACTTGTTCTCTCTTTTCTCCTTCTGATGTCTATCCTCTTTGCCTTTCTGGATAGGAATTGAGCATTTTAGCAAGAGTCCTCTCTCTTGATTAGTTTCTTTAGGTGTACAGATTTTAGTAGGTTTATCCTATATTATACGTCTATATGAGTGAGTATATACCCTGTGTGTCTTTCTGCTTCTGGGATAGCTCACTCAGGATGATCTTTTCCAGATCCCACCATTTACCTGCAAATTTCATGATTTCCTTGTTTTTTTATTGCTGAGTAATATTCCATTGTGTAGATGTACCACAATTTGTGCCTCCATTCCTCCACTGAGGGGCATCTGGGCTGTTTCCAGCTTCTGGCTATTACAAATAAGGCTACTACAAACATGGTTGAGCAAATGTCCTTATTGTGTACTTGAGACTCTTTTGGGTATATGCCTAGGAGTGGTATAGACTATCAATGCAGATGCTTAGAGCAGAGTTAGGGCAGAGTTCAGGGAATCTTATGAAAGAAGTGAGAAACAGTAAGACCTGGAGAGGACAGGAACTCCACAAGGAGAGCAACAGAACCAAAAAATCTGAGCACAGGGGTCTTTCCTGAGACTGATACTCCAACAAAGGACTACACATGAAGATAACCTAAAACCCCTGCACAGATGTATCCCATGGCAGTTCAGTATCCAAGTGGGTTCCATAATAATGGGAACAGGGGCTGTCTCTGACATGAACTGATTGGCCTGCTCTTTAATTACCTCCCCCTGGGGAGGAAGCAGGATTACCAGGCCACAGAAGAAGACAATGCAACCACTCCTGATGAGACCTAATTGACTAGGATCAGAAGGAAGGAAAAGAAGACCTCCCCTATCAGTGGACTTGGGGAGGGGCATGCATGCAGAGGGTGGAGGAAGGGAGTGATTGGGATGGGAGGAGGGAGGGAACCACAGGGGGAATACAAAGTGAACAAAGTGTAATTAATAAAGAATTAAAAAATATACATATTTACATATGAATAAACACATTTATACCAAATTTTCTAACATAAAAAAAATAAAGAAAAGTAGTGAAACCACCCAATGAAACACAGGCAGTTTTAACAACCGGCAAATCCCTGAAGAGACCAGATACTATCTTTTTCCTAGCAGCCTTCATTTGCCAGTAGCTCCTCATCTGGGGTGGAACTTAGTGAGCCCCTTGATGATCCACACTGGTTTGATCTAGTACATGGGATCATACATACAGTAACAGCTGCCATGAACTCATACGGACAAATTTCTGACATGACCATGTTTCAAATCTCCATCCCTGGCTCGTAAAACCTATCTCCTCTTTGGAAATGATCCTCTGGCCTTAGGAGGAGGTGTGACATTGCTGTAGTTCAGCTTAGGGTCAAGTATTTTGTAGTCTCTTATTCTCAGCATACTGTTTCTGGTGAGTCTATACTGTCCTCTACTGTAAAAAGAAGCACTCTGTATGGGTTGATATGCTAACCTAGCACTAGGAAAGCTACCCAGCAGGGTTAAAATTTCCAGGTTAGTACCAACTTGATTTCTTCTGTCTCACGACTCAAGTATGTGATGTCATCAGCAACAGGGTCATACCATCAAGTTCAGAAGGGTAGCCAAAAGCAACAACAATAAACTGTCAAGTTTCAAGGCTCTACAAGACTCTGCTGACCAACACATTGAAAAAAGTTAACTCATTTCTGGAACAGGGCTTTTGTTTTATGGCCTGTAGTATCTGAAAGAGGCACTCCCTCCCCAGTAAGGTACCTCCATCTAAACTATTTTTATGCAGTGTATGTATATGATAGATATGTGTGTATGTACGTACTTTAGGAAGCTTTTCTAACAACAGGTGTCCATAAACATGGGTGAGCTCTTTACCTACAGAAGAACTTATAGAATACTTCAGAGGACAGCTCATCATTATGTATAAAATATGCTCTAGTTTCCCTCAAGATAACGTTCTCCCAGTGAAAGACAACAAGATAATTGACAATTGAGGTTGAGGAGCTGAGGTGGACCCTCACTACCCTTGCATGCATTTCACCTTCCTGTCATCTGTATACATGGGTGGCAAAGACCATAATGCCATTTTTGTGCATTATGAGAGAAAAGCAATATAACTACCCACCAGTAGAAGTCCAGATAACACAGGGCATATATGGTGGCGCTGTGGACAAAAGGGCAGCCTTCTCTTACCCGCCTGCCAGAGGAGACCGATGGCCCTCTTCCCTAGAGGAAGTGGATGTTGTCTGTGACATTGTTCTCAAATGCACCCAGAGTCCCTTCTAGTAACAGGTGGAGTGCCCGCTCCAATTATAGGCCATTATCCATTGATTAGAACCACAGATTTCATGTCCCTTGCCTGCCTGCCGGCCCCTTGACTGGCTCCTACAGAAGCCAACTATCACCAATTAACACTGTGCCATGTTGAGGTCAGGCCACGGTCCTGCTCTTGCCATGTTGTTATTTGTCTCAGCCTGGTTAAGTAATTGAGAAGGAAGCTGTAAGTATATGAGTATTTTCTGATGGCGATAGTGTAATATTAATAATTTGCCCTAAGTGACCTGGATGCACTCAGCTAAATGGCTTTTATATTAGCCATGTTTCCAGTCTATAAGCAGATTTGCTTAGATGATCCTAAGGTTTTTCCCAAACTACAGTATCTAGTTATGTCTTTGTATTGGATTTTGTGCGTGCGTGTGTGTGTGTGTGTGTGTGTGTGTGTGTGTGGTGTGTGTATAAAAACAGTGCTTCAAACATACTAAGTAAGTACTCTACCCATGAGTTATATCCTCAGGTCAAGATTTTATTTTTCATGAGTTAGATATCGGATATGTACAGAGAAGGATGAAAACAAAAGAAAATACCTGAATAATGCAGGTTAATTTTTAGAAGAATGGAAATTTGGAGACCAATCAAATCACATTGACAAAAAAAAAAAAAAGTAAACACACTAAAGAACATAAAACCTCTTATTTAGCTCAACTTAAATTTATTTATGTGAAGATTATTAAATTGTCTTGAAAATGTCAGCATTAAAAACAAAGGCAAGTTTAAGAATACCTGTGAAATAAAGCTCTAAAGCTCTGTGGCAGGAATAATGCTAAATAAGCCATAAAGTACTGGTTATACCTTTCAAAGACTTGGAATCACAGTAACAGAAACAAGTGAACTGTGATCTTAGACGAAGTTCTCAGGGCACCCTCACTCCCACCCTGGTGTCCTTGGCTTCACCTGGAGGTTTGACTGAATTACACATTCCCAGGCTACCCAGACTTAATGAACAAAGGCTGCAGCCCTATGAGTTTCTAAGCAGGTGAGTTAAGATACAGGTACTCTTCCCTCTTCTCACAGTGACTAGAATTTCCTCATATTGTTCCAAAGGTGCTTTCTAGGTGTCAAATACTACCTACAACCACCTTCTCAAATACTCTGGGGGCAAATGAAAGGCTTGAAATTGAATCACTGAAATTGGGGACTGACAAAAGAAACGTGAGAAGTGTCATAAAGGCATCCATGACAGGGCTTGGCGAGCTTGCACGCTGGGTAACAGCACTCATTGCCAAGACTGAGAACGGGATTTCAATCCCTGGGAGCTGTGTGGCTGAAGGAGAAAAACAACTTTCACTAGTTGCCTTCTGACCTCCACTAGCGCTACATGATTTGTGTGACCCCAGCCAGCAATCCCCAAAATAAATAAAAATTTAAAATGTAAAAAAATGTTCTCCAGGACAGTAACATAGATCATATTAGCATGTTACATCTGATAGTTAGGAAATGACCTGTTGGCATATGAACTCTTTCCTGTTTGATTTTACTGGCAGCTAACCACTTTTTTACCACTAGTTTTTGGGTTTTTTTTTTTTTTTTGGCTTTTCTTTAAGACAGAACCTCACGTATCCCAAGCTGAACTTGAACTTCTTATGTAGCCAAAGATTACTTTAAATTTTTGATCCCCTTGCCTCCATCTTCAAGGTGCTGGCATTTAGAAGTATAAACCATCATTGCAGTTTCTGTGGTGGCAAGGATGGAACACAGGAACTCCTGTAGTCTGGACAATTATTCTGTTGCATGAATTACACAACCAGCCACAAACCATTGCCTTATAGTCCACATTTAAAACAGTGGTTTTGAGAATGTCTCATGACTTTTAAATCTCATGTATGCAAATGAAGCAAGAGAAAAAACTTACACAGTATACTCACTGCCTGTTGTGGTTTGAATGAGACTGGCCCCTGCAGGCTCAATGTTTGGATGCTTGGTCATCAGTTAGTGGAACAGTTTGGGAAGGATTATCATGTGATGCTTTGCTGAACTAGGCGTGGCCTTGTTTGGGGTAGGTGTGGCCTTGGAGAAGGTGTGTCACTAGTAGTGGGCTTTGTGGTTTCAAAAACACCCATGATAGGCCCAGTCTCTCTCTCTCTCTCTCTCTCTCTCTCTCTCTCTCTCTCTCTCTCTCTCTCTGTCTATCTCCCTGCAGATCAGTATATAAAATTCTCAGGTACTCTTCCAGCCTGTCTGCTTCCCTCCATGAAATCATGGACTAACCCTCTAGAAATGTAAGCAAGGCCCCAATTTAATGTTTGTTTTTAAAATAATTGTTGCCTTGGTCATAATGTCTTTTCACAGCAATAGGACAGTAACTAAGTGACTGGCTTACTTCAAATTCTCTTCTGTGCTCAGATGCTACGTACTTCATGGTGTTTGCTGAACAAATAAAGTCAGACCTGAAGATTACTTAGTAATTTCTCTTAGTAGTTTGAAATTTTATATTATTGACTGCATGAAATTAAAACCAAGGAATAGTTTGTAATAGTTTTACCACATAATTACACTTGCAAGCAAAGAACTTGGTGACCTCTAACCTTCAGTCCTGGCTAGGGTCAACATTCCAATGTTCTTTTCCTTTCTATTCTACTTTTAGACTATAGTGGTCAGTAGATTTAATGTAGAGAAGCTCATTTCATAAATAACTACAAAGTACTTGTATCAAAAAGAGTTTAAAAATTTCTGACAATACAAAATGTTTATCCCAATTGCATATATATATATATATATTTTTTTTTTTTTTTTTTTGCCTAGCACAATATATAATAGTACTATTATCTAAGTCCTCTCATATACGGTACTGTGTATACACAAAATTTATTTTAGAAGATAAGCAGACTTCGTTATGCAAAATCAGCAATGGACTTTGATATCATCAATACATTTTTAGGTTTAAGAAAAATTCTTCCCAAACATTTAGCATTCTTTAATTGCCACACTGGATCAATAGATATTACTTCCAAACCAGCTGTTAGAAGCTCCACTTTTCACTCCCACAGTTGGACACATTTGTAAAAGCGCACACACACACAGCATTTGCAAGAGAACTCAACTAGTAGTCCCAACATTTCTCTAGCCTAGTATTTCACAGTAGCTTACCACTCAATAAATGACAGTCATTGTCTTTATCAGCGTATGCAGAGTTTGAAATAAGGCAATAAACCACTCAAACTGAAAGGCAGCTCAAACACAAAGTATAAATAATTCCAGAATATTCCTAGGAATGTTCTTTGATCTAGATAGGGATGACTCCACCACTGACCCGTGCTTCTGTGGTTCCCATATACCAGAAACACATTTGCAACTGAGCGTGATCTAGTTAGGTGGAGGGACCGTTGCTGCTTCTTTATAGTTTAAGCAAAGTAGCACATTTAAGACCATGGTACTGAAGGTTTCCAGCAGTGAGGAATACTCTCCCTATATGGAAAGGGCTCTGGCTATTTATAAAAACAGTTGCTAGATACCATTTGCACAGTGCAAATCAACAGGGGCCAGGGGTGGAAGGGGCCAAAGTTCAAAGGTTAGTGAGAGCACTGGACAACCTTCTGATGTGACAGAAAATGCCCTTTGTACCTCAGTCTTCCATCAACCTTTATGAAAAAAAAAAAAAAAAAAAAAAAAAAAAGGCCTTTGGTGACAAGGAGCCCCAAAAGCAGGCAATGGAGCAAAGAAAATCTTATCTTGGATTTTCGAAGGAACTTCCATAACATCGTTAAAATTAATACACTTTCTTCGTGGGGCTAATTTAATGCATCATTGCTTCTAATTGTGTGCTTAACATACACCTCTTTGAACATTTAGCCTGGAATGTAAATAAATGTTAGCATTCACATAGTCACACATCTAATTAATTTCTATGAGAAAATTCATTGCAATATCATGCCACATGGACTTATCTTTATTAGCTGTTATGAAATCCTTTAAAAGAAAATGTTTCCTGAAATATTGCATTTTAGACAGTGGTTATACAGCAGCAGTGTAAAAATGAATTGATAAATGGCTGTATTAAAACAATTTCTAAAACATTTCACATTCATTTGTATTTAAGCATCACTTGTTTTGATTATAGAAAAAGAAGAAACACATTACATAGTTCATAGAAACCTTCTAGAAAAACAACAGTTTTTTTTATTAATTTCAGTATCACAAATATTTTTCAATAGTTGTCTCTATTGAAATTGTATCTTTTTTGTTTGTTTGTTTGTTTTCCTTTTTTTTTTTTTTTAAATCTCACTGCCTATTAGCTAAAAAAAAAATTAGGAGTTTAAAGGAACCTGAACCTAGCTTACAATACTAAGAAGGCATGCAGTACAGGATTTCCTTAGACCTAAGCTATGACACTGAAGCAGTCTGCTTCTTTGGGGTTCTGCATTTGATGGGGTTCAGTTGTATTATGGACATAAATACAAGGCAATGACAACAGTGAGGCTGAATGTCTTGCCTTAGCTGGGAGGAAAGAGGATGTCCCAAACTTAGCTGTCTCCTGAATGTCTCCTGAAGTGCTTTCTTTAATTGTTCAGTCCCACATTCAATTTGGATATTTTTTGTTTGTTTATTTGTTTTTTACTGAATGTAATTTAGGCTGTACGTCTTAAATTGTTTATTGTTACTTTAATAAGTCATGGGTAAACTTTTCCTAGCGAAGTTTATATTTTATACTGCCCTAGCAAAATATCAAAACATTCCTTACATATCGTCTAAGTTCCATACCTTTATTTTTTTAATTTTATCATAAAAATTTTACTATGTATTATATTTTTGCTAAGTTCAATGGAAGGCCAAACACTGAGAAGTAAGAAAGGACTAACCACCTCTTTTTCTAGCAAGTTCTATGTGTGAAGAAACACAACACGTCTTTTTCTAGAGACTGCCAGACAATATATAGTCCATATATAAACACTGACAGTGTGTGACAGTCCTGTTCACTCCCTAGAAACTGGGACCATTTTCACTGCTTAGCAGTTTCACATCTGGCACCTCCCTATCTCAATATTGAACAAATTACAGACCTCACAAGTGAAAAAAAAAAAAACAACAAAAAACCACTAAACAGTCCAGGAAGGTTTATCATACCACACATGCTTGGCCTGTGATTGTTTCTTCAATTCTTGTGTTTATATGTCCACTCCTCAAACCTGAATGGTCTGACAAGTCTTTCTTGAGGAATTAAGACTTGAGTAGAAATACGCAGGTAGAGGTACAATTAGGGGGATGAAGAAAACATGATATAGGAGGGAATTTTTCCAACAGAGGGAGGGCTTGTGCCTGCAGGGACCACATACAGAGGGAGGCAACATAAGTCCTGCCCGGAGTTGCCCACTGGATGAAAGATGGTCTGGGGTGAGAGGCCCCAGGTCAGTGTCTACCATGAAGTCAGTCGTGTGGAGTCGTAGTGCTATTGAGTATCTACACATCTTTCCAGAGTGAGTGCCAGAAGTTCTGGAAGGGTTTTAAGCTGAGGAAAGTGATTTTAGAACCATGATTTCTTGGGTCGCTATCTCAATATGTCTGACCACTATAATAAAAGAGTACAGGCTAGGGAGTGCACAGACCACACTGATTTCTCATTACGGAGGCAGAAGTCTGGCATGGAAGTTTTGGTTTCTTTGTAAACTCAGTTATGTTATATAAATGTGTTTTTGTTTTAATCTCAAGTGTGGGATTTTAGTTTGGGCTTTAGTTTGTCCACAGCTGATGGTTGTCTCATTTGGTCTCTGTCACTGATAATGGCCTAGCTCATGAGGCACAGAGAGGCACATGCATGGTCTAGGGCTCTGAGGATATAAGTATGAGAGCCCATAAAGAGAGGGTGTGCCATGGAGTATGGCAAATTGGAAACGGCAGTTTGGAGAGACCAGAGACTGATGATGTGGTGGCTTGAAGATAGACAGAGAGAAATGTTTCAGCATAGTGGCTTGGAGGAGATGGTTTGCTGCTTCTGATGTTGATGGAGATTCATATAACCCTAAAAAAAAAAATTGACCTTAAGTAGCCAGGAGAAGTAAAAGGGTCAGTGCCCCTCTCTCCTTTAACCTTCTCTACTCCATAGTGTTGGGGGTGGGGTTAGAAGGGAGTGGTTATTAAAAAGACAAATAAAATAGAGTTTAAAAAGAATGCAACAGAAGTCCAGTATCAAGTGCCAGTCTTGAGGAGGTCTTATGTCCTGCTCCATAGGTGGCATTTTCTAGCTGTGTTCTTTCATGGTGGACAAGGCAAGGTAGCTCCACTCCCAAGATTTAATCAGCTCTAAATGGTTCTTCATAATGGCACCACATTTGGGATGAGATTTCAGCACACGGATGTCAAGGGCCGTCTACATTCAGAACACAGCAGTCACAAAGAGAGATAAACAAAATGGTAAAACCCTAGAGTGTCCTTTACTGGTTTTTTTTCCTTTCAATATAATATTTCAAGTGAAATGACAAATGCAGTCCCCAAGCAGTATCTGACTCCAAGTAGGCTCCCTTTCATCTTACAGTCATGGCTGTGGATGACTGCAAGGGAATAAACACCTGAACACAGCAGGGGAGCTACACACATGAACTCTGTAGTTGCAAGAACACATGCAAAACCTGTGCTGACCTAAGCTTGATCAAACCCAAGCGTGGAGGGAAGAGTTGAACACACAGTCCTACCCCAAGCTGTGATGCTCTTGGCAATTGTTAGCTGCTGGAGAGGGAGAAGAGGAAGAAGCTGTTTCCGCTAAAAGTGCAGCCCCTGGTAAGCAGACAACGCTCCAGGGAAGTCCATATAGCCAAGGATATTGGGGTAACACAAATTGATGTTGAGGACTGGAAAAAAAAAAGGAAATGCAAAGTTGGGTGGGTAGGGAAGAGGGAGTGAGTTGGGATGTCGACTGTGAACAACAAACATTGTAGGAAATTCTAAAAGAACTAATTTAAAAAATAAGAAGGAGGTATTGTGTCTATTACATATTTTTAATTTGGTCTCCTTAGAAATGCCTTGTAATGGGTTAAGCTAGCAACTCTTATGAATATTTAACAGTTTTTCAGTGACAAGAATCACATTCATATTAAGCAAAGATCTATTGTAGTAACGGAGTAGGAAAGAGGCGCTTTGCATTGCTTGATTCAATGTCAGAACAAGACTGCCTTCCACACATGCAGAGTTAACTCGTAAGTTTTTATTTCCCAAACATTTATTTTTTAATACTTTCAATCACATATTTCCTATTGTCAGTAGAGTAGAACTCTCAGTGTACACAGTAGATATTTTCACAATTGTGTAACATGAAATATACCTTTTATAAACCTTGGCTATGAAAATTCCACTTAGTACGTACCTTAATGGTTTAAAAAAAATAACCCAATATATATATATATATATATATATATATATATATATATATATATTTTTTTTTTTTTACTAGATAATAATAGTAGGAGTGGCTTTTCAAAGATATTCGTTGCTCTTCCTAATCACTTTTGCAAGGCTGTGTCATTGGAAGGCAAAATGTATTCAAGGTTCACCAGGCTTCGGAACAATAAAAGAAATTAAAAACAAACAAACAATCAATCAATCAAAAACCCAAACTTGTGTTTTCAGGAGAGCTATGATCTCACCACCTGGAGTTTCCCCAGACGGCATGGTGGTCTTCTTACAGTATATGTTGCCTCACTGTTGATAGACGCATCACCTGGACAGTCATTCTCAAGGTTGACGGCTGAAGCCCCATACACCGCTAGTTTTACAGAACAGGGTATAAGAAGATTGCTTAATATTTGGAGCAAGAGATTTCACCATTCTTTGGAGCCATGCAAAGGTGTTTTTGTGTTCCATTGTGAGGGAATGGGAACATGGATGCTTCCCATGACCACCTGTGAGCACCAGGAGCATGAAGCTAAGACGAAATCACCACATCACGTGCAGAAGGGGGCACAAAAAACTTTGGCGTTCTGGTGAGTTTACTGGTCAGTGGATCAGTTGTCATTAGTTAATCTGTGTCTGGCTTTTCTTCGGTGCTTTAACTCACGCAAGAGATGGGACTTGTAACCTGAAGCATCTTAACACAGTGTATTTCTTCAGGGCCTCCCTGAGGCAAGGGACTTACCTCCTTGATGACCTAGTTGAATGTTTGGGAGACAGTGACTGACTCATAGGTTTTTTGTTGAATGAATAAAGTTATTGATCACATTTATATTATACAAAGCTATTTCATTTACCATAGTGATCAAAGGGCTAAAACGATGCAATGAACATACTTTAAACTAGTTTCCTGCAAAAGGCCGTGTCTGTTGCAACCCGCACCCCCCACACTGGGCCACGATGAAGGGCAGACCAAAGCAATGACTCATCTAACATGTAAAGGAAATTCTTTTGTATTTTACATTTTCAATGTGAAAATGTCAGCATAAAAGAATCACTAAGGTTCCTAAACCTTAAGCTCAAACAAACAAACAAACAAACAACAAAAAAAAAAAAAACCCAAGAAGTCTGTACTGTGCTGCCATTTCCCTTGCTCACTCTAGTTTGTCTCTCTTGACTTAGCATGGTTTTCACTGCTCACAAGTTGTAAGAGGGAAATGATCGGACACTTCAGGCTTGATAGGACCATCAGAAGCCAATTCTGTAACAACACACTGTCCTATCGCTTGCTTGTCTGGTTTCAGGGTTCATGGTTTTCCTTTCATCATGTCTGTAAAGCTTCCACATAATGGTGGTCCTTTCACCAACTGGCCTTGTGTACTTCCAAGATGTGTGCAGACAGAGGCAAAGGATTGGCAGCTTCCCAACTTGAGCACAGGAGCTCACAGGCAGTGAGTTGCTAGGGCAGTAACTTCCTATTTTCTGGTATGCTTTTTTTTGTCCGTCTGTGCTCCTGAGATGATATGTTTCTCCCATTTGCTTGGATGGAGCCACAGTTCTTCCGCAATTTAAAATGGCAGCCCCAGGGGCTGGTGAGATGGCTCAGTGGTTAAGAGCACTGACTGCTCTTCCAGATGACCCAGGTTCAATTCCCAGTACCCATGTGGCAGTTCACAGCTGTCTGTAACATCCTAATACTGATATATATGTGGGCAAGACACAAATGTGCATAAAAATAAAAATAAATAAATTCTTTTTTAAAAAAAAGTCAGCCCCACTTCCGGCCACAAAGGCTAATCTTATGAGCCCAGGAGTTAAAACAACTAAGCAAGGAAATTATTCCTTAAATGTTATTGTCGTAATAAGCAGTTGGGTTTTTATTTTGTTTGTTTTGTATTAGCTATACTAATGAGTAAATAAAGCAGGCTGTCACTTCCTGATAGTGGTGGTACCTGACAGTTTATGGGGATGGCTGGTATCATAAGCTGTAAATGGCCCGCCATTAGGGTCACCTTAAAGCATCTTCTTCAAGTTCTAGTTCAGCAATTTAAACTCAAGTGCATTAGGGTATGAATGTCTGCAAGTTTACACGGGCAGTCTGGGTACAGAATACGTAAGAGGGTGTGTTCACTTTGTAGAACTTCTGACATCTGCAGTCTTGGAGAAGAGCTAGCACAGGAAGTTGGCTGTGACATTCCCTTGCCCCTACTAAATAGCAGTGGGATATCCTTTGGGACCACTATGTCTCAGTAAAAACCAAATGAAAGGACTCAGAATAATGGCAGAATCAAGGTGTGTGTGTGTCTGTTTGGGCTGTGATAAAATGAAAAGGCAGCTTAAACTTCTAAGAGCTATTGCTTTGGTTGCCAAACACCTGAAAGCCAGGCTCTGTCAGTTGCAGACACAGATGTCCCAGAGTAAGTAAAGAGTAAGCGAGAACTCTTGCCAGTTCATAGTCTGGTCTGCAACTCGCTCCTGGCTGCTATGTATCCCTGATACCCTCTTTAAGTTGTTTACTTAACATGGATGTGTTGGTAATTACACCCTGGGCTAATATAAGGAGACATGTCACCCTGCCCTTTCTTTATTCTACGTTACCCATGTGCACCCAGTCCACTGTTAATCTGTGCATCACATCTCAACCACTGAAGATGGAGGGAACAAAGCCTCCCAAATATCCAACAAACCCATTGGCTTTTACTAAACAACAGGACGGTAGGCTTGTTAGCCATAAGCCAATTAAGGCAATTAGTGCTATTTAATACAAAATGTTCTCCAATACACACACTGGCAGGAATATTGAAAAATACAAGCATGGAGAATGCTGATTTATTTTCCCATCGCCTGAGCCAGCTGCCGAGTGCCAAGCAGTACTGTATGTGCTCCCGGCATAACTTTATTAATAATCTTGGCAAACAAAGAATCCTTCAACAAATAGCAGTAGCTTTTTGATTATATTGTGTCACAGATAATAATTGCCTCAAATTGAATGTGCTGGAATCTCATGCATAATGAAAAAAAAGTGCTATCACATAACAGCTTGATTATAAAAGCATGGGGTATGTTGGAAAGCTACCAAGAATCCCCCAAATTGGACATTTTAATTGTTTTACTTCAGTTTCTGATCCAGACCAAATTCATTAAAAATATTTTTACATTCTCAAATCTCCATAAAACAGAATTTTCCAAGCCTACTGTCAATAATTCATTTAAACTTAATGAATGTGAAAAATGTTTTCCTAAGGTATATAAAAATATGACATTATTGTTGTTATTGGAATGATGTTTAATTCAGTAAAATTCCAGTACACAGAAAAATTTAAATTGGCAGTGGTAAGTCTGGAAGGGGGATTCGACATCTACTTTACATTAGCAATGGGGCTTCCTTGTGTGTGCTACATAGTTTTAGGTATATATCCCACAGCTGCTTCAATTTAAAAATGATTGAGCTTTGTAATGAAGTCGTGGAAGTCCTGTGATTATTTACCTTAACACAGTAGTTCTATTTAAGTTTATTCAAGAACCAGTATGATTAAGACACTGAAATGAATAGCTTTAAAATGTGTGGAAAGTAGATGAAGTTCTGAGTGAATGTATTTCGTTTGACATGAGCACAGCCATCTTAAGGACCCCGGTGCCTAAGACCCATGGGAATAGCGAAGCCTTTCCCAGCCAGGCAGGGGGCGGGGGCGATGGTAAAGGCTCTCCCGGTCAGCCTGTGGCTGTTGACAGTGTGTGCAGAAAGGATGAACCACAGCCCCCTCCTCCTGGTTGCTTACAGCCTGTGACTGCTCCCATGGAGACCCCACTACTGAGATTAGGTAAACCTGCCTCCTTCTTCAACTATGTGCAGCAAACCTGTGTCCTCAAGATTCAGAGGTACAAAATAGACACACTGAGTTCTGGTCCCCTATTGGTACATCTTAGGTTGTGTGCCTCCATCAGAGCTCACGGTCCATCTGATCCCAGCTTTTCTGTATGTGTATCTGTGTGTCCGTCCTCTCTTCATTCCCTTGTGGCCCCCAGTCAGGGCAATCCATAAAACTGTGAAGATCAAGGTACAAATTATTTCCAATTTAATCTTCACAAGTTTGTCATATGGACAGTCTCGCCAGGGCTTGAGCATGGGAAGTATAGGAAAAAAAATTATTGTGTGAATAGAGAAATCGCCCACTCGGCATCAGAACAGCTTCAACCTCAGTGATGGCTTGTCAGCAACTTTTTCCTTAGTGCTCTTGTTCATGAGTCTTTTTCAGAAGTAACGTCTAAGGACTCTGAATTCTAATGATCCCAAAATAGGACTGAACAATAGCCACGGTAGGAATTCCTACAGGTTCATATCTCCAGGGGGTTCAGGCAGTGTGGCGTCTTTTTAATGTGTCCCCAACAGCTACAGGTAAAAGTGAATTGTCCTCAGGGCTCATCATAGAGATCTGCTCTGCTGCCTCTTGTAACATTGTCTCTCTGAGGTTCCCACTCCACAAAGAACTTGACAGCAAAGGAAGAAATGCCATCTGGGACTGTTTTCAATTCAGCCAAGGACTGAACACTTTTCCTCGATTTTTCTAATAAACAATTCATCTAACAAACATCTCTAATTTTGAATTTCTTTATGTATGTGATGAATCCACACACATCCCTGATTCTTAAAGGGATTAAACTGTCCCTGCGGTACTAGGTCTACAGTCTCTCTGCATGCGGTTTCCTCAAGTACCATCCACGTCATCAGCCCATCCTAATTAGAATAAAAGTAAAGTAATAATTATTTCATCTATGGAGTCATTGTGCAAATGCAATCTTTTTTATTAGTACAAATAAAACAGGTCCGTCTATAGCATGTGAGTACAGTTTTAGAGTCACATCGATGCAATGGAAACTCAGGATGCTTACGCAGTGAGGTCAGGATTTTTGATCTTATCCACCTTATCTCAAAAGCATTCTTGGATCCACCCTATCTCAAAGCCTTCTTGGATGACGAAGATGACTCACAACTCACTGTTGAATGGCTCTGTCTTCACCACTGATAACCACGTCAAGCCTGATGCTTCTTTGTTTTATCAGCCAGGCTTCCCTCCCCTGTTTAGTTAAATTATAAACTCCTCCATTGCCGTACACCCTCATCCCTTGCCTTTCTGTTCTGCACTGACACAAAAGAGTCCCTAAAGGGTACACCTTAGAGATGATTCTCATCATTTGAAGCTGCCTGTTCTCCATCACACATCTAGCTTCCTGTAGTAGCTTGGGCACCCCACAGAAGTAAGAGGACAAACTAGAGTTGGGTCATAGGGACCTCAACTCACTGGGTCAGCATGGCAACTGTGCTTACCTGACTATGTCTCTGTTTCCTGATATGTTAAATGGAAAGAGAACTTCAGCTAATTGAGAGAACTTCAGGAGATGTCATTTGTAAGCCATTTTTAAGACACTCAATAATGGCTTGCTCCTCTCCACTTTATGTTTTGAATATTTTATGACACCTGGCTTATTTCATTAACCCAGACATTCTTATATGTCAATGCAGGGGTCATTTCTCCTTCCTCATCCTTCTTACCCCTCCCATCTAGCAGATGAGCTGCTCTGCCATTCTCCTATTCTGGGAAGACAGCTTTCTCATCAGTGAAGGATTTTGGCATGGTTTTTATGAACACAGCCTCTCAAATGAGAATGTAGAACCCCTGGGCATCTTGTCAGAGCTTGCAGATTCTAAATCCTAAATCCACAGGCCTGGGAAAGGGCCTGAGCAACCTTCTCTGTTTCTATCAAGCAGGAAATGCTGCTGTTATCATTTGCCAAACCACACTCAGAAGAGCAGAGATCTAGATAATTGAATCAAAGCAGCCAAAACCAGTCACACAACGTACAAGCAAAAGGACAAACAAAGGGAAGAACAAAGCAAAACCTCAGACCCCAGCACGGCTGGCAACACCAAAAAATTGGGAATAGAGGATGTGTGTGGTGACTTGTGCGTTTGGAGTGTTCAACATTTTCTTTGCTTCGATATCGAGTTCAGTTTCTCGTTCTTCGTCTTATCTCTTCTTTACCACTCAGAAGAGGTCCCCCCTTTGTTCCCATCACAGTGTGCTCTTTCTTCCAGAGGATCTTAGGAAGTGTTTAGTGATAACTGGGAAAGCAAACAAAATGGGACAAACTACAATTGTAAAGGTTTTTTGATGTCCAGTTCCTATCTGCGGTGTCCACTGTGTGTATGCATGTCCATCGTGGGAACAGTGCTATGGTGGCTCTGAGGTTCGCAGAGTCCTTAGCCCAGCTCTGCAGATCCCGACCCTGGATGGGTAATTTCACAGAAAATAAGGTTTGTAGCAGATTGTATCTCAGGATGGCTATGGGAATAACCCAACTAGCTCAAGTGAAGGCTGAGAGATAGGAGTCACCATATGAGTAATAAGTGTCATATAATCATATTTGAATAAGTCTGGATGCTATCAGATAGTTTGACTTGAAAGCTTGATCATAAACCATGTGATTTTTGTATTTTGCAAGTCAACATTTAGGGCCCCTCTAATTACTCTAATGCATGTTTTATGTGAATAAACAACATATGGACTATTGGTGTGAATGTGTGTTCAAAATTATAAACACTTAATATTTTAGTCATATGTGCTTTTTTTTCCCCTTGGGACAGTAAATTTCTCTATGATGTGAACTGAAGTGTATGTTAATCTAAGGCAAATTTTCTCCCGGGAACTGTTGGGAGAAAATTTCAGTGTGTATATTTTTTTTTCTTTCTGTTTTTTGAGACAGGATTTCTCTGTGTAGCCTTGGCTGTGCTGAAACTCACTCTGTAGATCAGGTTGGCCTCAAACTCACAGAGATCTGCCTACCTCTGGTCTGCCTCATGAGCGCTGGGATTAAAGGCATGCACTACCACTGCCCAGCCAGTGTGCAAATGTTTAAGCAGTGTTCTAAAGCCAGACATTTTAAGAGACGCAGACGGCAGCATAGTGCATAGGAGAACCACTTACTTAATGCATTCATGGGTATTAGAATGCATTAGACTGCATGGCGTTTGGTAAGTAACTTTCCTTCCTTTATTTTCATTTCCAAGGTTATGATGATCCCAGAGCCTTCCTTGTGAGTTTTTCATGAGATTTCAACAAGAGAGTATAAACTAAAATCTTTGGATTTCGCCAGTGCAACATCCCCTTCCCACGCAGTGACATGATGACGACGACTACACAACACAATTAGGAACAGGAGCCCAGGGGATGAGGCACTGCTAACAGAGGTGAAGGGTTCCCAGCATCAGAAGAAAGTCGTCTCTTTAACTCTCAGTCATTGCAGGCAGGCTGTGGAATTGCACGTCTCAGCCAGCCCAGTAGAGTTCACAGCCAGCCTCCAGAAGGAGCTTCTTTATTTACCCCACATTTGATTAAAGGCAGAGTCTGTGCTCCTCTCAGATAAATATGACTATCATTTTTTTTTCAGTCTTTAGGTCTTACAAGTCTCAATGTCCCTGAAAATGGAATTACATTTCCAAAAATGTATTTATCTCGTGACAAACCACTAAGTGTCTTCTTCATATCTGTCCTCAGGGCAAGCATTGGTACCAGGGACTCCACACACGCCTGTGGGGGCTAACATTTGGGCAAGATATTTAACTTCTCTGAGCCTTACTTTCTTCATGTGTGAAAAACAACAACAACAAAACAAGCAAACAAAAACAAGGAGTCATAAACATACCCCTGGGGGAGAGGAATCCAGAACAGCTCCCGGCTTTGGAGAAGCAGATTTTTATTTTCATCTTATTTCAGGATTATTATTATCATAATTGGTTTTCGTTTCAGAGTAAACTACCCAGTTCATCTTCCACAGCAGCAGCCCAGTTCCTCCTGCCATTCCCCTTTAATTCTTCTGCTGAAAGCTTCTTTTGTGGGAGTGTGCTATCTGACTGAATGTTCACTGTTTCACAGTGTTTACTTTCACACTTATGCCTAACCACGGCTCAGGAAAGGAAAGATGGGTTTATGCTTACTACAGGAACAGTCAGAGTAATGCACGGTACTGAGGACCTAAACAGAGCAGTAAGCTCTGTTTTCTGTAGAGGGAGTGCTTCCAGAACTAGTGGCTATGGTGTCTCTCTCGGCAGTTGTATCTTGCCTCAGACGGACGTCGCTTATGCATATTTGGTGAGCAAGAAGAGAGATGAGCGGGGTCACTTTCAGTTGGTGTTTTAGAAAGAATCATGTCTTGCATGAAATAATATTCTCATTTCACAAGGAGCACGCCCTGAAGAGACAATTGTCTTAACGGGAAGACTCCAATATAAAGCATATGCAGCGCCACTAACAGAAATTAGAGGTGGAAGACGCGCTGGGTCAGGAGGATGTTCTTGTAACTAGGTGCCATGGAGACGGAAACCATAGAAACAGGTGATTTTTTACTTTTTGAGACTTTGAATGTATGAGGTTGTTTTAGCTTTGTTTGCACATATAGATCTGTATGGGAAATAGGAGATCATTTTCAAGGAAATCCAAAAAAATTGAAGTATAGGTCTTTTTTTTTTTTCTCTAAGGAAAATATTACTTTCTTATCCAACCCAAAGGCAATTTCTCAGGAAGCTGAAAACTATCTTCTGGCAGATGTTAAAATCAGTGGTTTCTGTTGATTAGTCTTTAGGGACTAGAATGATGAAAAAGGCTCAGAATCAGTCAATCACAGGGGTCCATGTAACCCACATCTCTCTGAAGACCTTATCTAAAGCAGAAAGTGCCCCTAAAACATTTTTTTAACAAACCTCCTATTTTCCTCCTATATAAATGCAAGAGTAGATTATCGAACATAGAAAATCTAAGCTGAAAAGGAAGAGCGCTTCCTGCACAATCATGAGGACCGAAGCCCAGACCGGCACCCAAACAGGTGGACATCCTACAAATGCCTGTAACTCCAGCCCTGAGGGATCTGATGGCCTTTTCTAGCCTCTGTGTAGCCATGACTATGCACAACCATACACACACACACACACACACACACACACACACACACACACACACACACAGAAATCTTTTTAAGAAAGCAATTTCTGAGTAAAGAAAGGGAGGGAGGGGCATTTATGATGTTTATTGTAATGTTAACATTTAATTCTGTTGTTTGGGAAATGATACCACACAGGCTGTCTCCTGTGTGGAATGACCAGAGAGTTTAATTATCTGCTGTAGCAGACGCCCATGTGCACTCCAAACAGCATGCCTGTGCTGCTTCGGCTTTCCCATCAGGTCAACTGGCTCTTACATTCTCCTCCAGGGCCCAGTCACAACAGAGATGTCCTGAGGTTCCTTCAGGTTGCACTTTTTTTTTTTTAAATCAAATCAAACATGGGGTCCACATACTCCCTCAGAGTTGTGACAGATGTTTGAGGGTATCTGCTGATTCAGTCATTTGGGGCCGGATGGGATTATAGTAACCCCCACAACTGTGCTCATAGTCATTCTCCTGTACCATGCGTGACTCTCTTCACAATGAAATCACCGCCTCCGCCTCAAAGATGGCTTCCCCACACAATCGGTTCACCACAGCAGAATTCTGCTGAGAGGCAGTGGAGGTCAGCTTATATTGCCTTAGGCTTGAGGTATTTGCCTAAGTGTGAACATATAACCTGAATGTTCTTTGCCTCATAAAATCTGGGGTGCTAATGATGTAATAGTAAGATTAATGTAGTAATGATAATGGGTTCTACCCTCATTCCTAGAATGCTTGTGCTTTTGCAATGTGTTTCTGTATGGGAAGATGTCAGCAGCTAGCCCTTTACACGTGACCTTCACCGTGCCATGATTTATCCTCATTGCAGGAAAGGAGTGCCCTGAGATTGGAGTCACAGCTTGAAGCAAGGGTCAACGATCCCTTTGCAATATCTGCTTTGTTTGCATTGAAAGAGAGTGTAGAAGTCCTTTGTTTGGAGAGCCTGTTTATTTGATATATGTCCTCTAATCTATTTACAGAAGACTTGTTCCTCTGCTTAAGGTCTAGTGGGTTTCCCCAGAGTACGGTTTAATGGGACGAGACCATGGACAGCCTGTGAGATTTCACCCTCGACCTTCAATCTTTGACCCAGAAAGGTTATGAAAAGTATAAACATATGGCCTCCTTGCTGAGACACTCACCTGTGTAACCCTATGGAGCACCAGATACAGACTGAGTCAAATTTGTCTTCTTCCCATCCCATCAGTAAACAGGAAATTCTAGGTCTGAGATACAGGGCTACTTGAACAAAAAATTCAACTGTTTGGAGACCCTAAAGCAGTATTAAAAATATAGGGAACGTTTAATTTTTTGGGATATCGTCTTAGCCAGGAAACAAAAGTGATAAAATCATTAGATCTACTCCGTCTCTCAGTTTTACGAAGGTTTCCTCTCTACTAAAAGAAAGAAATGGAGAATTCCCAAATGAAGGAAGTGTTTCTAATAGAGCAAGAACTCACGTGTCCGTCTTATTCATTCTGGCATGTGTCAAAGCTTTTCTCCAGTGCTTTGTCAATTAATTCTCTCTAAGACAATAATAACCTTTCCATCCACCAGCAGTTTGAGCAGACATCAGAGTGAGATGTTTGTTCCCACTACTGTCTTTGAAGCCCACCAAAATGAGCAAAAGAAGACAAAAAGAAAAAGATAATGCCCTCACTGAAGCCAGGATTGTGTCTACAATCACATATCACACAATCCAAACAGTAACTGCCAAACCCGACAGAAGACTGCCAAGGGCAGACACGTGCTCTGTAGGGTCTGGCAGTATGTGAGGCAGCCCAGACTCCTGACTGTCTCCTCCACAATCACTCCCTTCACCACTCCCTCCCTGGACACAACCCCATCCCTGGTTTTATCCTGTGCCAGCACACCCTAGGTTTTGTGTTACTATGGGGTGGCCATGAACGTCAAGGTTAATTATGATTAGTCATGGTCCATTATCATCATGTGACCCCTTTGAGGCTGAGAAGTGACATGCTTCTAGAAAACGGACACTTCTGGAAAACTTTCGTTCCACTTAAAAAGGGACATAGACAATGGTGAACCCCGTTAGTGCCTCTGAATGTTATCTGCATGTGGCTCTTAGAAATGCAGCAGCTGCCTCAGAAAACAGTGGGACTAGCCAGCCTGGGAGGAGAGTGGGCATGCTGAGTTTGGCAGTCAGAAAAAAAAAATACAGAGGATCTGAGTCCTTTGCAATTCTCTGTCTAACCAATAGTTGGTCTGAAGGTGTCCTCGTCCTGATCTTCAATTATGAAGGAAAACAAGATATATCTGGGAGTGTTAGGCTCTCTCTCTTGCATCTGAAATCATCCAAAAACAGCAAGGGCCTCAACCAGTGGAGTGCCCCTCTGACAGACCCACCACTTTCTTTCAGTGATAAGGTCTGCGGATGAAGATTACTTGTGGAATCAGCTCCTACCCTTGATCCATTAAACTGAATGAGAAAGATGTTTTAAGGAACAGCTGGGTTCAAACAATCTGTTTGCATGAGCAATAACAACGAACAAACTTCAATGTTATAGTCATTACAGTTTTACCTCAAATCAATTAAAACTTTAGGAATCTATAAACAATATAATTAATACATGCTTGAAGGTAGAAAGATATGTAATGAGGTCAGATTTCTTGTCTTTCCTATTGATTAAGCATTTAAACCAAGTAATAGATATTTAAGCGTGTTACTTTAATTATATTATGGTATCTAGAAAAAAAACAAACAAACATGACCAACATGAGGAAATAAAGGGAAGAAGAGCAGAGAATATATTTGTTCCCACTATGTGAAGGGAACAGGACTTTTGAATCCTGTAAGAATGAAAAATTCTAAGTATTATGATTATTTTTAAAACATGAAAATAGCATTATAGGGACTCAGCATAGACCATGTATCCCAAAGTCATCATTTGGGAAACACACCAGAAGGAAACAAGAGGTGGATCTTGTATAAAAATCAGACCAAGCAGTAATAAAACGTCACATAAAAACTGTGAATAAAGATGTTTATTAGGTCAGTAGTTGAAAAAGATAGCCTCAGCTACTGAAAGAATGAGGCTCTAGGATTGGAAGGACAAAGGAGTCAAATGTCTGAGTGATGGGGGAACAATACTCCACCTACCTCATTTCAAATTGTACCTGGCTTTCTGTTTCCCAAGACCCTATTGCTTAGGTTTAGAGCATAGAGCCACCTTTCACTGAAATATGTTCTTCAGTTTATGATGCCAACCTTTCTCTTGATTGAGATTTTACTGCAAGCTGATTTAGAAAGATATGAAATGAGATACAGTTTGTGTTATTTATGAGTCTGACCAAATCCAGAATCACTTGAGTTGATGGGCCTCGGAGCATTGCCTGCAGTGGATTCTCTTGATTTTAATAAGGTGGAACCCCCACCCCCTCTGGCTCCACTTTCTGAATGGAAGATCCTGGATTGCACGAATGAAAAGAGACTGAGCAGGATGTGAACAGCTGCTTCAAGCTCCTTCTGCCTTGATTTCCTTGTCCTATAGCTTGAAGGATGGTCTAAAATTAGCGCTTTCTTCGTGTTGTTCTCTGTCAGGCACTGGGAAAAATAATAAAGACATTCCTGCTAGACTACTGTGATTTTTCTAGTCTTTCTCTTGGTGACTACAAATATTCCTGCTCATTTATTTACTTGCCCAAAGAAAAGTCTGTGCACATGCTGACCCATTAGCTTATGGCATTCAAGAATGTAAAGAGTTCCTTTTAAAAATGGTTGCCATTGGATGTTCTGAGGCTATTGTGATGGGACCCCTGAGGTTAATCCAACACCCACGTGCTCGAAATGAGCCAAAGGCTGATACTGGAAAGCTAAAACTATTTTGATGAGCACACACATTCCAGGATGGATGATTGACAATTAGATGGCCAAGTAACAAATACGTGCCGTATCCGCTGTTAACACGGAAATGGAAGACAGCATTCAGTCCGACATAAGAGCTCCAGCGTTCCGATGGACTCCGTTCTGAGAGTTTGTTGAAGTCATAGGCACCTTTATGGCTGAAAGCAGGCTATGAGAAAAGTTTAAAAGCTCAGTACATATGTTTTCAAGTTGAATTGTGGATGAGCCTGGAGGCTTCAGTAGGAAAGGTAACCCTGTATGTCTATGAAGGGGAAACCGGAACACCGAAACGGGTGCTATTTCTTAGCTATAACAGGGATGATGTCAAAATATAAGAGGCAGAGTCTGAATAAAGTCCAGAGCAGATTCCAGGCCATCTATGCAATTATCCCGGCTTCTTGGTCTACCTTATTTAGCTTGAAGTGTAGGGTTTTAAGTACAGTTACTTGTCAGAGAACCCCAAATCAATCTGCACACACACCTACTTGAGGGGATGTCATCACACACACTGGATGCTGATTGTTGGGGGACAATGTCAGAGAAGCCCCTGAGAAGGGCTGCAAATGGAAGGAATGTAGGGGGAAAAAAAAGACAAACCGAGTCAGTCCCCAGGAATGCTTGGATTTCTCGAGAACATCCAGAGTGGCTGTGATTTATTCCTTTGCAAAGAAAATCAGCACCTGAGAATGCTGCCATGCTCAACGTGTAAATCCTCTTCATCTATTTGCGCCAATAACTGCGCAGACCCACCACAGGGGACATAAAACCCGTGGAATTTTTATTCCCCGGATGTGGAACACAAGCCCTGAGTAAGCAAGACCCAAGTCTTTCACAACCAGCTATAGTTTTATTGATTTTCACGTGTTACCTGAGTCTTGTTAAGAGAGGTGAAGTCTGCCAAAGCAAACAGAAAGGTGCATGTGCTGCCATCTGAGAGATCTGTTATGGAAGTTACGCCTATTGAAGGAATTTGCAATGTGAGGGTGCCAGGAGGCCAAAGGGAAGGAACAGAGTGATATATACTCTTTATTTTCTTTCTAATTTTTACATTTTTCTGTACTGAAATTCACTCCTTTGGGAGGGGAGGTTATACAACAAGATAAAATATATCTTTATCAATGCAAAAGAGTGATTTGAGTTCTGCAGGGTAAGACTCAACATGGCCAGCCCCTAGCTAGGGTCCCCACAGTCTTAGAAATTATACTGAAATAGTTAAGTTTCTTATAGTGTAGCTTTCCTTTGAAGACATGTTTTTAAAAATCAACATTTTTTCAGAGTTGTATAAATCAGTTTAAATTTTTGTAAAACGGAATCTCTCAGTTTATCACCCTTCATTATTTCACAATAGGTCGAGGTCTGCATTTCAAGAATCCTATGTAATGTGGGATCCCTCTTCTTCATCATCTTAATTCCGTCTACTCCTTTTACTCATGAACTCTCTAGTCAGTATGAATTATGCTTTCATTCAAAATATCTAAAATATATTAAGGCTTTGATCATGACTCATCTTACAGTTTTCTTTCAGAGTTTAAACATATCCAGTACTTAAACTGCCCTCTACTTTTAATGATTCAGACGTTTCGTGTTTTTGAATATTTTATCTCTGGATCCTAATAATCAATTTTTTTTTTCTAGAAGACATTTAAATGGTCTGAATGGGCATGGGATGCCCCCACAGTTCTGAGTTGAATGACAGGATCATGGAGGAGAACAGCATGGCAGGAATGGGAGAGAACACAGAGAATACAAAGACACCCGCCGCCCTGAGAGCTTTTGTTTTTCATTCTGTGGAGGGTAATGAACTAACCAGAATGTTTTATTTGTTATTTTATTTTCAGTCGTATGTCTTTTCTAGAAGAAACGAGGAATCATTTCTAGACTAAAACTTAATTTAATCTAGTTTTTATCATTGAAAGTGATACAGACATAATAGAATCTATCCAAATTTTTTTATGGAATAAGAGCCAAACACAGTTAACAGCATTGTCTGGCAAAACAAAACAAAACAAAACAAAACAAAACAAAAACCCAGTTGATTTATTTACGTTTTTTAAGGGTTTCCTGACAATAATTTTGTTTATATTTATTCCTTTTGAAATTTAATTCAGCAATAACAGATCTTCCCATAAACCATGGCTTAAACTCAATGGGGTGTTTTCCTTAAGTGTTGGAACTTTGTGGGTGGTTAAAATTCCACAACTGGCATGGCACATGAAGAATAAAATTACAATTCTGGGCTTTTCTCCCTTTCTAAGGAGCAGGGTGCATGCCTCTGCAGAATAGAACGGAGGAGTTGAAGCAAGCATACCTGCCGCAGCAAAGCCAAGGTCAACCCTGCTGTAAAACTTCCCGCAGGTCTTACCCAAGACTCTGCTCACATCCTATTGGCTACACTATAATCACATGTCCAGCCCCACCACATCCTGCCCTATCAGTGCTCTAAACAAGCCCAAGTTTCGGTAGGTAGAGACAGAGGGCAATGAGCGAGCAGCATCTGCCCCAATGTTTAAGGTAGAGAAAGTAGCCATATCTGTGTGCATATGCACAAATCCAAACACACTCGTGTTATTTTTTTATTTGTGTATTTCACTGGATGGTGCCATTGCTACCCATTACCCACTCCCGCAATAGTCAAAGCATTTGTTATAATTAAATGTGTTGTTAATAAAAATAAGAAACACATAGTTTCTAAGTTTATGATTTTTTTTTAAATGTCAATCACCTAAACAAGAATTTCACTTTAACGTATTAAATGAGGGATAGTGAGGTGGCTCAGCCAGGAGAGCCAGTTGCTACCAATCCTTAGAGACTGAGTTTAAACCCCAGAGCTTTCACGTTGGAAGAGAAAAACTGATTCCCATAGGTAGTCCTCTGACTTCCACATAAAAGATATGGTCCACATGCTCACATACACACAGAAAATAAACATGAAAGATAAAATAAAAATTGCATTAAATGTTTCAGTACAGACATCAATCAACTGGAATGGGGCACTTACTGAGCATGCGCTTCTTTCATGGTTGTGACCTTTTGTAAAGTTGCAAAAGTGTACAGTTGATGTAATAATTAAACCAAAAATAAAATAGAATAGTTGCATTCATTGAGCCCTTGGATGTGCCAGCAGCTTTACATATACTTTAGCTAACTTGTACTCACAGTCATTTGAAGGAGTTATAATTTTTAGCCCCGATGTCTAGATGATGAGGGGATGAAGCAAGGAGTTAGGTCATTTATCTGGAGACCTGCCTTTAAAAGCAAAGCTAGAATTTAAACTCAGGCTGTTGGCACACAGAGCCCACGGTTAGACTCCACACCACAGTGCTGTGGACTGCACGGTCACAGTACTCATTTGCCAACTATTTAAGCATCTATGAGTGGGAGCTAAAGTAAGTTATTTTGAAAGTTCCAAGGGAAAGTTTATTTTATCTAAGCTGTCAAAAAAATATCCCTTACGATAAAGAGAAAAGTCCACAGAGATAAAATGAAATTTAGGCAGGACTAATGCTGTATTCTGGCATCATGGTTTGGACATGATGACAAGCAAATGGAGAAAGCCAGCTACAATATGTTATCTGCCTAAAGAATACGTGTGCAAACTCAACCACTGCACAAACCAATAAATAAGCCCATGCATGCTTCATGTGCAGTGATAGGGAAAAATATTAAGAAATTTTCTCTGTTTTGGAAATAGAAACTATAATTTGTTGAGATGCTAGTGTGTTTCACATACTTGCTAGGAATGCAAAGATCAAAAGCCACCATTTTTATCCTTCATACTCACAGAGTAATGGGAGAGGAGCCTGCTGATGCTTAGGAACTGCTGTCTGATACTATGAGGCTACAGGCACAATACACTGGGAATCAGTGAGACTTTGTGACGGGATAATGGCTTGCATAAGAAGTACAGTGCATCATGAGTGATGCCCTGTGGTCTGAATGGGCATGGGATGCCCCGGAAGTTCTGAGTTGAATGACAGGATCATGGAGGAGAACAGCATGGCAGGAATGGGAGAGAACACAGAGAATACAAAGACAGACCTGGCCGCCCCGAGAGCTTATGTTTTTCATTCTGTGGAGGGTAATGAACTAACAAGAATGTTTTATTTGTTATTTTATTTTCAGTCGTATGTCTTTGTGTCTGGTCCTCTTTAAGAGCAGTACCTGCTCATAATCACCGAGCCATCGCCCCAGCTCCAAGAATGCTTTAATCCAGAAAAGAATCATTTGGATTTAGTTGTCAGTTTCACTAGGCAGATCACTTCACTGCCTGGAACCTAGGGTTTTCTACTTGTGAGATTGGTAGGGAGAAGTTTGGAGTATGTTATTTGTAAGGTATGTCCTGGTTGGGAGAGTTAGAAAATAACCTAAGCTGAGCATTTTTTTTTTTTCTTCTAAAACTGTCCTTACAGGTTGAGGCCAGGCTGATCTATTCTTATGGAATCTTTCATTCAGCTACTAAGCATGTGTGAACCAAGGGTGACCTGCAGAAAAGGGGAGGGGACTGGAGGAGAGAGGGGAAAACAGGATTAATAAGAATGTGTGTTGTAGAGGCAGAAGGCAGGGAAAAAAAGAGAATGGAATGCTGGTGTTCAATGATGAGAAAGAAGTCATGTGGAATACAAACGTAAACAAAAAAAAATTTCTCATTTTGATGAAACCATGGAATTGTCACCAAGTGTTGTTATCACAGCTTTCCTGGGGGCGGGGCATGGCTAGAGATGTTTTGGAGATATTTCTGCACAGCTTTTCATCCAGAATAATTTTTCTTCTTGTTCCAATAGCATCAGAAATCAACAGATCGCTGGCTTTGGTCTGCTGAATGTGTGCAAAGTTCTTCGGTGGTTTCTTTTTCTGCTGCTGTTACTACTTGACAAGCCACAGGTCTGCTGAGAGCATTCATCTTCAAGTATATGTTCATCCTCCAGGGCAAATCTTCAGTGACTCTGAAAATCATTTATGCACCAGCCAAGGCTTGTTTACCTTACAAATGCATGCTCAGAACCATTAAAGATCTGCTCTGCCCTCTTACCCGTGTGCGCATCTCAACCCGCTTCAGCCCACCTCCCTCCCAACTTGACTTAGTTTTAAAAATGATGGCAGTTTTTCATAATGTCGGGAACAAACACTCCGTGAGCTGAACCGACATTCTCTATAAACAAGTCAAATCACTGTAAATAAGTGTGAATTGTTTGGATCGCAGTTTACACCTTTTGTCACAACCACTTTTTTGTGTGATTTTCTTAGTGAGTTTCCCGGAGTGCAGTAGCACCCATTAGTTTCTAAAATCCTACCTTGGTCTATACAATTCTAATGAAATGACTAAATTATTCTGAAGGAAGATGCTGCTTTTACTGAAATTGGCAAAATAAATTCTTTAATCTTTATATATTTCTATGCCTAACATAGGCATGATAGATTTAATGGAAACATAAGTCTACACATACTCAAACCATTGAGATGTTATACATATTCCCATTTTCTAGAACTCACATTTGTATCTGTAGGACTAAGTGTGCAAACCAGAGTACTTGTTACTGAAATGTGTGCGTGGATATACTTTTGTCACAGGTAGTCAAAAAACCGTGATGTAAGATGTATAAAATGTTGTTTGTGCCTTGTGCAAATTGTGTCTCACTGCGTCTATGTTTTACCACACACACTGGCTTTCGGCTTTCATCTAACAACAGCTGTGTGGTCAGGAACTCAGTGTAGGGATTCACAGCCACCCTTACTCTGCCTTGATCCACAGCCTCCCATTTCAGGTATTTGGCTGGTGCGGAGCCCAGTCTTTCTGTTTGTACTTTGTCCCTAGTAAGAGCTGGTATTTGTTTTCCTGATTCAGAAGAAGACAGGTTGGGGGCAGGGAGTTGAGGGTGTGTCTGTGAAAAGGTATTTCGCCATATTTTAAAACTAAAATCAGGACATGTTTGACATGTTATATTAAGCAGCAGTTTAGTATAGTTTTAGTTTATCTAGGATAAGGAAGGAAGGAAAACCTCCAACTAAATGCAAAGGGACTTAGAGTTTACTCTACGGGTGAGCACGTCGTTTTTATTAGCACCTGATTTAGTGACCACACTGTTTACTCAGGTAGAATGGGTCCCACTGTGATTTCTCACACCAAGAAATCCTGGTGGCTGGGGACAACGTCTTTGATATCTTTTGACTGGATACATGTATCAGTTAAAATTTTACACACTAATATTATTTCACACTAAAACTGAAATCTAAAAATAACTTCAGTGGGTTCTTTTTTTCTTTTGAGGAAACAAGCTTTTCTCAAATGATATTAAATGTGTTAACTCCTACAATCTGTTGTAACCTGGAAGTATTAATAGGACACCTGACTAGACCAAATAATTATCCAAAATAGAAACTTAAATTGTTATATTAATAATGTGATGGGGCCTCTGAATTCCACAAACTCTAACCTTAAGAGTTTCCAACCAGAGTGTGCTGTAATAAAAATTCCTACACAAAGAATAAAACTGCAGCAACAGCAGAAAAACTGGGGGAAAAAAATGGAGATGGAAAGATGACTCAGCAATTAAGAGCTCTTGCTGGCCTTCCAGAGGATCTAGATTCAGTTTACAGCACACACAGTTATGTTTGTAGAAATTTAATTCTTGACCAAATTTTTCTTCTCTGAGGTCATTAGTGATTGGACTGTAAAGTCCACTATCATTTTGCCCTAGTAGCTCATGGCCTTTCTGTCACCTTAGACACTGCCAGGATTTCCCTATTTTGAAATTCCACAACTTTGGCTTCTGGTGTAATTAACCTCCTGGTCTCGTCTGTCTCCTTGTCATTTCTTCTCAGTCTTATTCATGGACCTTTTTGATCTTCTGATAACTCTAAGGAGTTATTATTATGTCTTTCATCTCACTTACTGCAATGAATTTAGCTGTACTGAATATTATTACATCTAGTAGATGTAACGACCAGTACCTAACCATGTTATAAGTGTTATAAGTCCCCAAACTACATAAGCAATCTTTTTCTGTTTGTTAATTTTTCTATCTTACGTTGTGACACTGATTTTCATGTAGACACAGATACAATAGCTTTGTCATTTCTTTGATCCTATTTCATTTCACATTTAAGCTTTATTCATCCCAGCTTATTATGCCTAAGTCTCTCGGGCCCCAAGACCATCAAGGAGCTGATTCCAAAGCAAACTCAGTAGGGTCTTTTTATTACAAGCTGGAGCTCAGGCCCACACCTTCACCTTCTACCTTGAGTGTAGAGCCCCTAGCTCAGGGGGTTGAGAGTGAATTATATTCCCCAGTCCCTCCCAGCTTGCACAAAGCAGGGGAATTCCAGCCAGGCAAGCTTCTATTGGTTAGAACACAAAAGGGGATGTTGCATTTTAAAATGATTGGCTGTGGGAAGGCACCAAAACCATAAATGGTACTGGCTTTCTTTGTTTTCTCTTATGGGGTGGGGCATCTGGTCTTGGATTTCAGTTGGAATGTGCTGTTTGGCTGTTGCTAGGAGAGAGGGGCAATCTGGGCCAGTTTCCTGGTAACAGTATCTCTAGTGGTTGGAAAGGAATGCAGCAAGGCCGGTTCCTTCCCGCAGCTGGCCGGACATGTCTAGACATGGCTGGCGTTTGTTCAGGCTTGTGCTTTAAACTTTAATCCAATAACACAGATACTTAATTTTTAATTCTATGGTCTCTCAAACTCTCTTAACCTTCACTCATAGCTCTTAGCTCTCAGGATCCTGTACTTAATCGGCCAGAGCTATTGCAAAAGCTATTGATACTCTTACTGTTGGATCTGCAAGATCAATCCTATCGTGCTCCCATCCTTAGATGTTTTCAAGATATTTGTTGTTCTCAAAGTTTGTGTCTTTCTGTGATCAATCAACATGTCTATGATTTTATACCTCGACAGCCTGCTTCAGTATTCTGCCCTTATTTATGTCCACACTGCATTTGTTTACAAAATGATTTCTTGGCTACACAACCTGTGTACTTTTAATTTTACCCTTTCTGATTGGCACATGAGTTCTAACTGGTTCGTAGATTCTAAATCTCATTTTTTCATGTGTCCTTCTTTCTGTGAAGTCTTTCCTGACTGCCATCACACCCCCCAATAAGGCTCCTGAAGCATCATTGAGCACACAGAATCCCTAGACTATTGGTCTCAGAATTGTAGCCATTTTGACAGTAGAGACTCACTTTCCTTAGCCTTCCCCTGCTTCTCCTACAAGCTGGCCATCAGAGCATTAAGTCTAAGCGGATACTGTTACATTGTGCAGGAAATTCAACTGGCCTTCCCTTAGGGTCCTGACAATGTCCTAAGACAGTACCTGTGTCCCATGACATCATCTGGGCCAGGTATGTAGTGACCTGTCCATCACTCCTCCTCTCTCTTACTCTTTTACTCTGGCCCTTGATCTCTTCCCCTCTCCTGCTCTCTCCCCTCTCTCTGTCAGGTTTCCCCCTCCCCCCTCCATGTCTCTTTTTCCTTCCCTCTCTCTCTTCATCTCTATCCAATAAACCACTTTCATATAAGATTGGTTGTGTGCATGGAATTTTTATATAAATACCAACAGATACTGTCAGATAGACAAAGAAAACTTCACCTGAACCTTGAGAATGTTGGGGCAACAGATTTTGGTTGAAATTATTTTAAGTGGCATGATATTTAAAATTACTAAAATAATTCAGTGATTTAATGCATAGTAAATACTGACACAATAGAATACTGTGCTGAGATCTGGGCTGTTTCCAAACCTAGTGAGCAGATAGAGTCCTCCTAGGTGGGCTGTTCCTCTTAAAAGGGAGACAAATGAACATGTGGTTTCAAAGCCAAGTTCACCAGATAATTACTGGAAGTGTCAGGGAGATACTTCTCTTTCTAATGCTCATAGTTTAGAATCTACTTCTGAAGACAGCTGAATGAATAACTATTTCTAAAGTGATGTTCCAGTGTCTGAAAGATGATACAGCTGAGAAATATGAGATAATACAATGTTTAAGTATAGACATAGTCAAAGGGATTTTCATCATTTATCAACAGGAGAATTTGGATTTGGGTTCGAATCACACACACCAGTTTGGAAGTCAAGACAAACAGGCAATGTTTGTTTGTAACGTGAGTTTGTAACATCAGCCATCTGACTTATAAAGAAAGCCACTTGACCTATTGCTCTTTCCCAATGATTTGCTATTCTTTCTAATGGATTAAATGGGGCACAGTGGCAGCTTCAGGCACCAGAAAGCACGGCTATAAAGGATTTGAGCAGTTAGGAAAGTTCTAGAGTAGGGAGTGCTCTCTGACCCACTGTAGGAAGACATATTGATTGCCAGTCAGGACAACACATTTCCCTCTGTCCTTTGTCAACTTTCTTGCAGTTGGAATGCTCATGCCTAGCATGTCTGGTCCATACCCACTTCATTGCTAAATCTAGACCTGGTGATTCTGATGGGTGGTACATGCAATTGAAACCAGCTTGTTCCAAACACACCTTATTCGTTTTACTGTGTTTATTGGCCTAATGGTTTATGGCCACTTTTAGCTTTCTTTACAGCAAACATCTGTAGCTAAAAAATGAATTTGCAGTTTTCTTATCCAAAGGTACCCTTGTGACTATTAAGTAAGAAATACAAGCTTGTGTTCTGTGCTGACTGTAGAGTCAATCACACCTAAAAAACTCCAAAATATAAAATTTATAACTTACATTTGAAGAAAAACATCTTATTAGCCTATTGGCTTTTATTTTATTATAAAACCTTTTCTTGGCAGTATTCTAACTTTTCCATAAAATTATTTCCAGTTCTTGGAATTATCTTTACATGAGTTTTTTTTTTTTTAATATAAACCTTAATGGATTCAAAATGTATACAAGTAATAGATAAAGTGTTTGAAAACCTGATACCTGTGTTTATAGAAACTTGGATATTGTCACAGTATGGTGCAAGCTAGCCAATATTTACTTTCAAAACAGAAGAGAATTAAGAATGGGTCAAAATAAATACTGTAATGTAGTTAATATTTAGAAAATGTGAGTTCATGAGACATTGAGTTCACTGGGGCAAGGTAAACTCAGGTAGTTAAAAAGTTATAAATATGTTACTATAGACTATAAAATACGGGTATGCGAAACAGTAATTAATTTGAATTGAGGCTTTGCTAAGTCCCCATCCACCTTTCCATAATAAATCAGACCTGTATTCATAATTATTCAGGAGAACTGGAAACTACTGCAAAATCGCTCTTGATCAATAGACTCATAGGCATTAAATCTGTAGCCACTACCTATCTGAAGCGGCTGTTCCGAACAGTGAGTCACTGTGTGGTGTTTCTGATCAGACAGTCTGCCTGTTAGTTCCAGCTCTGCCTTTTATTAACCAGGAAACACTGGACACGTTATTTAATTTTTAAAGCTACAATTTGCTAATCTCTAAAGCACGGAGCACTAACAACGCCTTCTAGGTTCCTGAGATGATGTCATACGCACGTGTATCCTGTGCAGACTCCCATGGAAGACAGTCATCCACCTTATTTGTATCCTGTGTTTTTGTACTTTTGACACAGCAACTGTTTCTATATCGTTAATCTTAAAACATTTTGAACTGTGTTTCTATTGCTGTATATAAATGAATTTCTATTGGTAGCAAAACTTTTGAAAAGGTCTTCTGTTTCCATGTATGTCTGTGTACTCCGTGCATGCCTCCTGCTCACAGAGGCCAGAAGGCAGCATCCAATCCCTGGAACTGCAGTCATAGTTTCCAGGTGCTATGTGGGTGCCCAAAATCCAACGGAGGTCCTTTGGAAGAGCCGGAAGTGCTCTTAACTGCTGAGTCATCTCTCTAGCCTCGGGGAGGCAGAAATTTTGATCTGGCCTTTTATTTAATCTGCCCTTTATCGCTAAACTGGTATATTTAGACTATTCAGATTTCAAGTGATCACGTTCATGTTATTATCATTTGACACGTTTAAAAATCAGGCTTCTTCCTACTTGTTTCCTATCTTTACATTTGTCCTTTTTAACTCTTTTCTTTCTTCCTTTTCCTTTCCTTTCTTTCTTTTTTGGTCTGCCTTTATTGGCTTTATAATTTTGTTTTTATCTGCTATGCTGAGTTAAAATTTCAACTCCTTTTTTAAAGTCTTTGGTGACTCTCCTAGGGTGTACAGTACAAATTCTAAATTGATTTGAATTCACTTCCAATGATATTATTCTGCTCCATAAGTATGTAACTGATTAGAATGTGCACAGTCTTACCTGATCTCTTTTCTAATGTTGACATGTATTTGGCTTTTATACAAACTGTTTGCACACTAGATTTTATCTCACTTTTATTCACTCTAGTTCCCTCCTTCCTTGCTTCCCTCCCTGTTTGCTTCACTCCCTCCTGGTCTTCCTTCCTTTTGTCTCTTTTTCTTTATTCTTGATGTTTACTTTTTATTTTTGAGACAGTCTTACCAGGTAGCCCAGGCTAGCCTCAGATTCATGCTATTCCTGCCTCAGCCTCCTTAGCTCTGGGATTATAGTATGTAACATCTTGCCCAAATGAATTCATTTTTGTAGATCTAAGTCTCTAATTGGTCTTCAATGTCATCTTCCTAAAGAACTTCCCTTAACCTATCACAGATAGTGGTTAGCAACGAATCGCTATTACTGATATATGAGTTAAATAGCTACACAGCAGGTGTGGAACAAGGCAGTATATTGTAGGAAAGGCAGGGGAGAGAGGCACAGGCATGTATGTATCCTGCTTATGGTTTGTGGCCATCTTGTACTTGTGATTTCTTGTGTCAGTCACTAATTTTGTAAAAAAAAAAAAAAAAAAAAAAATCAAAATTTCAATATTGTTTCTGTCCCATTGTCTCTTTGTGGGATTCCACTTGAACACATGCTACTATTGTTTGAAACGGTCCCATACTATTGTATGTTTTGTTTTTTATTCATTTTTTTTTCTGCTTCAGTTAATGTGATTTTCTGCTGCCCTTGCATTAAGTTCATGAATGCTTTCTTTGGTCACATTGACTCTAGTTATGAGTCTGGAAGCTTTATATCTATATAGTTATCTGCTCTTTTAGCATATCCATTTAATTATTACATGTTACTCCCTTTCTTTTAATTAATTAATTAATTCATTAAGGGTGTGGGGGTATGTGTGTCAAGACACACATGTGGAGGTCAGAGGACAACTAGCTGGAGTTGGTTCTCTCCTCTCACTATGTAGGCCTCAGACTTAGCTTAGGTCATCACACTGGGCAGCAAGTGTCTTTCCTCCATGACTCACCTTGTTAGTCCCACATCTGGCTCTTGAAGTAATCTGACTTTCCCAGCGATGCTGACCCATTAGAACAAATAAGCTACGTTTTATGCGCCATCTGATTTCATTCATCCAGGAGCAAGGTTGAATCCGGCCTTATGGGGCTGCAGCAGAGGCTGGTTCCATAATTTTGTCAATTTTTTTTTCTTTTTTCTTTTTTTTTTTTTTTTTTTTTTTTTTTTGCTTTGGAGAATCTCTCCTACAGCTCTTCCAGTGCTCTGCACTGCCACCTCTGCTAGAGTTGGGAGAGCCACCTGCGCTGACATTTTTGTTAGCCGCAGTCACCCCAGAGCAGTCTGAACAATGCTGTGCTGCTTTTCCAGTGAGAGGAGCTCCTGTCTGAAGCGAGTGACATCTCGTCTCCCAAAAGGAAGGCTTCTTTTCTCATTTCCTTGTTTCATTTTCGTCCATTTCTTGCTTCCAGGTAAAGAGGCTCTGAACCGTTGCCCTAAAGTGGCGGTTTTCTTGTTCTCCGGTGTTTGAGCCTTTCAGGTAGGGGAGGTGGCAGGCGAGTTTGCTCAGATCTTGGCTAGTAGCTGCTGTTCCCTCTCTGGACAGAGCTTCCCTGTGGGCACAGTGAGTGTGCATACTCAGCACTCAGAGCTGGGCACTTTCACCCACACTAGCCCACACTCTGCCTCTGTGGAAGGTTTTGGCTCTGGTTCTCTACCATTGCATATGGAATCTTGAAATGTCTTCCATTGGTAGGCAAGTGCTCGGGTTTCATTAATCCCTTCGGGCATCTATCTCATAATATATTTGGAATTGCTTTGGTCCTGACACTTGGCTAGCTTACTTTCTGCATTCATTCTGAGTTTTGACCATGCTGGCTTCTTGTAAACAGTATTCTTCCAAACATCAATCCATGTAAATTGAAAGCTGTTACCAGTGTTATGCCAATGTTATATGGGTGTATCCATTTGTACAACAGTATTGAAAAACGCACTTCAGGTCAAAAGGTGGAAATAGGTAGGTGTGGAATTTGAATATGACTCCCTAATTCATACTTTTATGTAATATGTATTTGTCCTTGATCATGTTTTCTCTCTATCAGCATTGATTTTTGTTTTCACCTGACCTTTCTGTGACTCATTTGTCAATTCTGTCTCATTCCAAAATGGAGTATTTCCCCCATGACACTATCTTTCTTTCCTAAAAGCTCTCTTGCTCTCCAGGATTGAGCTATCACATACATGTTTGTTGGTCATCTTTTACCATCATGATTATAAAGGGAAATGCTTTACACATCAGTTTTAGAGGTTTCAATAGAAGGTCAATTGGCCTCCTTGTTTTGTGCTTGTGGAAGCCTGCAGCAGGAGTGCCCAGTGAAGGAAAACCACAGGAAGGAAGAGATAAGAAGTGGGTGCCTCTGATGATCGGAAGCTCTTCCATTTTCCCCATATATTGAAGGTTCTTCCATCTCCTTATGAAGCAAAGATGGGGACCATGCTGTTGACAATGGTCCTTTGGGGGGAGATCTTAGTTGTAGGCTATTATGCATCACTATGATCACTTTTCTCTAACTTTAACACTTCAGAACATCACCTCCTGCCATCTCCCTTTAGCTGATAATTCACATCGTAGCCCACTGCATTAAAATAACCACAGCAAACATTCCACACACTAGTTCCATTCTCCACATCCCCTTTATATCTCAACAGTCACATTCCTTGTTGGTCCCTTCATCTTTCAGATCTCTAACCACTGAAGCTTTTCTATCCTGTGACACTTTGCACCTCAATTGTCTAGACCCAGCCTTCCCTCTGAACTTGCACAGCACTTGACTTGAGAAACTGCTTCTTCCATGTGTAATGTGTACTTCAAAGTACAAGCTGAAAATAGTGCCCAGTGGAGTCCACCATAAAACTCATTTTCTCTAACCCTGCGAACATGAATTTGTCATCTCATTGCTCAGACCTTAAAAATCATGCTTATTCTCATGCCCTACGGTCAGTCAATTCATTTACTTACAGCTTCAAAATATGTTTAGAATCCAAGCTACAGACACCTCTCATATTGAATTTTATAACACCTCCTTGAAGCAAATAGTGTCATGTGACCTGTTGCATGCTCCTTTTCATCAGTAAAAGAACATGGCTTTCAGTTGCCATACAACCTTCTATTAATATTGCCAGATGTCCCTGGATATAAAACTCCATGATGAAAATTTGACCAATAGGAGGCAAACATAAATTTTCTGTAAATTTAAGAGAAACACATTCATGGGGTTGGGACTGCATGGATGAAATGAAAGGAAGGAGAATATCTCTATATGGGAAATAACAAGAAACCTTTTTACAACCCAAGAGACAACTCTGTTCTTCATCCCCTCATTAGTTATAACATTCTTTGCATTTTATTTATGTATAATCTGAGTTAGGGCCAAATTTGAGCATAGATCCTTTTCTGTGAAGGGAGAAAAGAAAGAGAGAAAGAGGCATTTATTAAACACCAGGAGATACGTTGTGGCCTTCTAAGTTTAAGTTGTTTAGCAAGGGCTTTATCCATTTATGTGTAAAGATTAAAAACATTCTAATTGTGCTGTGCAGACATGCACATGTGAATTCATGTGCTCGTGGAGTCCAGAAAGGAGTATTGAATCTCCCGGAGCTGAAGTGAATGGTGACTGTGAGCTGCTTAATGAATTGAGAACTAACCCCAGCCATCTCCAAGAGTGGTATATACTTTCAACCACAGGATCATCTCTCCAGCATCCATTATCTAAAATTTAGGTGAGATATGACAGTCATGAGAAGGCTCAGGAGGTTCTCAAAATGGTGCTGAAATGGGATTAGGCTCAGCTTCGGTGACTCTTGAGACCCCTGGTTTATAAAGTCTAATGGGACACTGTCTATAATCTGGATTAGTTCTAATAGACCACATGGTCTTTTTCCATGGGAACTCATGTTCTACATATCCGTATGCCAGAACTCTACAGTGATGAGTCAAGGTACATCAGAACTAGTTAAGGACAGTGACATCCATTTTGTTTTCACAAATTACATGGACTGAGGGGTTACAAACAAAAGATTGTTGTCTTTCTTTTCTTTTCCTTCTTTCTTTCTCTCTCTCTTTCTCTCTTTCTTTCTTTCTTTCTTTCTTTCTTTCTTTCTTTCTTTCTTTCTTTCTTTCTTTCTTTCTTTCTTTCTTTCTTTCTTGTAGCTCTAGAAGCCAGAAAGTCCAAGATTAGGTGGTAGACTCTGCTAGGTTTTTTTCCCCTTAAAGGGCACTGATCCCATTCATGAGAGGTCCATCCTTGTCAATTAATCACCTTTTAAAGATCCCACTTTATACTGTCACACTGGTATATGAATTAGCCATATGCTATCTGAGTTCTGAGAAGGCACAACCATTCAGATCACACAATGTTCAAGAAAGGCTAATTAACCTCCCTCTAACAATTAGACAAGGACTTGATTGCCTGAAAAATTGGGATATTCATATATTTAAAGCATTTGAAATACATAACTATATTTAAGCATATCCTAGAAAGGACTCCTTCAGATACCCAGTGCTTATAGTAAGTGCTTGAACTGAACATGTTTTAGGTTACTAGTTCGTATTATAAGCCTGTGGACCAAATTCCATCCAAACGGTTGAACAATATTCCCAAGAGAAACAGAGAAGCCGCCTTTGATGGGAGAGTTCTTGGTCTGACTCTTCTGGTGGAAAAATATGAGCTGGGTGGGGCCATTGTATGTTTCTTCACGGGAGCACCATAGCAAGGTCCAGGCCCTTTGCCTTTGCTTCTAGTACATATACTGGGCATGTACATGGGGTCCATTTGTTTGTAGCTGCAGCCAAGCAGCAGTTTCTCCTCTGAATATAGTCTTCATTCACACACTGGAAGTGACCTCCAGCTTCCACGAAAGCAGGTTCGAGTATGTTTTTTTTTTTTTTTTATAATGAAACTTGATTTGTGTTAAAATGCCGTCAATCTGCATAGACTTGAAAAATCATAACAGAATCTTCTTCTTCTTTTTTTTTTTTTTTTTTTTTTTGTTTCTGTCTCCATATTTGGAATCTTTGAAAAGCTATAAATGTTAAGGCTAAAGGGGAAATTTCATTTGGCAGCGCTAGGGCACAGGGACCATACTGGGAAAATATTCATTAATGTTCAGTAATCTAAGAATCCTCAGTGTCTAATTATCAAAGTGAGTTTAATTACCACAGGCACCCATTCATTTAATTGGCTGGAAACATAAGAAGAAATTAAATGATACCAATTCCAATTTGGCCCCAAAGTCTCATTCCATATTTATTTATCATCTGTGTAAAAAAGGTGCTTGCTGCTAGCTTCCAAACTGAGCCGAAATAAGCTCCCCAAGCCACCACAGTAGCTCAACGTGCTCTGTTCCCAATCAAAGACCCAGTTAAAATGAGCAGGGCCTTGCATTTTTATCCGTCGCCTAAATGGTAAATATCCTCTTGCTGCTTGAAATGAGGAGGTAGTGGGGTTCATAGCAAACTGCTGTAGGACTAACTAGTGCCTCTCAGAGGTACCACGACAGGTAATGGAGAACGGCAAAGGTGGCTTGGAGGGTCGTGACCTTAGAGACGTGCATAGAAATCTGCTGTTTCCTTGCCTGGCATTGTCTGTGCCCCATTGGATGCTCTGTGGCTCCCCTGGAGAGAGAAACTAACTCATTGGCGGCCTTGCCACAGAGAGGACAGAGAGAGCTTGTCTTTTTTGCCCTCAGAGGTCCTATCGCTCTGCTTCGGAGTATAGTCTAATTGGACGGCCCTGTGCATGCTGGGAAAGGGAGTTTGGCTGGCTTCCACAACTTCTCAGCACATTGGCCGCACCTGGCTTTCATCAAGTTTCAGGGATTTTCTTTTTCTTTTTACCTTTTCTTTTCTTTTTTTGGGGGGGGGGGGCGTGGGTGGGGTAGGGTTTCTCTGTGTATTCCTGGCTGTGGGAGACTTGCCTTATGGACCAGGCTGGCCTCACAAACATCCACCTACCTCTGCCTCCAGGTGCTGGGATTAAAGGCATGTGCCACCACAGCTCGGCATGAGAGTTTCTAAGATAGGGATAGAAGAAGCTTCTTAGGTACTGTAGTAGGATGGCATCCCCATTTGAAAGAAACACACACAAGGCTGACTGAAAGGACCAGGGTCGACAGGACACACCAAGACCCATTTCTCAGCATAAAGAGATGTATTTACCTAGAGCCACAAAGGACAGAGACTGTGAGACAAAGACTAGGCAGAAGGTGAAAGGAACAGGGGAGTGAGTGGGGGCGGATATTTGCCCTAGATGGACAAAGTTATCCTCTGGATAGAGAGGAGAGAGACCTGGCCCATAGCCAAATGGCAGTTTATATAGGAAAAGGGGAAAAACCATGATAGGATGAATTGTTTAATTTTAATTGAGCATGTTCATTAGATACCCCAAAGGGGGCTTTTGATTGCTGGACTTCAATGCTTTGATAGCTGGACCTTGGTAGTCAGCCTCAGGGGGAGGAAGTGGCTAAATAAGGAACTAGCCCTTGGGGGCTAGCTTTAGGAATATAATATAATGGCTTTTAGAAAGAAGGAGAAGGGTAAAAGGCAAAGCCTGTGGGTACCATGTCTGCCATTCTTGGGCCTGCTAGAGCCCTTCACTGAAAATGACAGCCAGCAATTCACTGCCATCCATAGTGTACCTCAAAGGGAAAGGGGACTGAGAGATGGTTCCCTTTCCAGGAGACATTTTTCTTTTTAAACCATTTATTATTTTATCCGCAGATCTTTCCACCCCTTCTCATTTCTCCTTCATAGCAAAGTTACCCAATGCTATTAATATTTACAATAGCTCCTAAAGAAATGTTCAAGAAGTACCATTTGGCCGTGATTTATGACAGAGAAAGAATGAAAGAAATACTATTTTTTTATTATCATAAATGCTTTCCAGAGCTTTAACAAAATCCACAAGTTGTCAAAAGATAGCAGCTACTTAAATCAATAGAAAATCGGAGGGATATTTTTCCCTCAGCTTTTCATGAGCACAGTGTTACACCCTCAGTTTCTGAGACTTGACATTCGCTAAAGCAAACTACTGCATCCTTGTGAATTCTGATGTTCATTCAATCACCAGTCAGGCAAGCCTTCTGATTTACACAGCACTGCAAAGCCAAGGGTGACAGTAACATTCTTTCTCTGCCACTTTCCCAACACTGGCAGGGATTTTTCCTCTCAAAGTGGTCTGTTGGAAGGAGAATGAGGCTTCCCCAAGCAGCTGGGGTTTCTGACATGAATCTTTCTAAAGCATAATGGCATACCCCCCTTTAGGTCAACCACCGTATGCATGAATCCACCTTTAGGTGGGTGGATCATCATGCTTTAGAAAGGTTGTTATCTTCTATTTACCAAGTCAGATGGTATCTTTCTTTGAGGTTACGCAGATACTTGAATGTGTAAAGTTAGAAGACCTTCCCCACGATGAGTCAAAATGACCAAGTGATTTCACATGGAGCCGCACCTCCCTTCTCCTCATCTGCACACTGAAGTAGGAAAGCCGCATGTGGCTGTCCTCTGAGCCCCTGGTGCATGCCTTTTCTGCACTCTGCTCATGATGCTTATGCCAGCACATCAACTTCGGGATGCCACGGTACCCGGAATTTGAGCAAACAAGATTCTAGATGTTTCCGTGGAGATTTCATTTTAGATATGAAAGAAAGAAAATTACCTTCCCTAATGTAAAAACTGATTTTGCTCAAAGACAAGTAGTTCTGTAGTTCCTCCCTGGGTCTCCACTTTGCCAGCCTGCACACACTTCCAGATTCCTTGATCACAATGAGGCAATTCTTTACACACACACACACACACACACACATTTCCCTGCAGAGTCCTTACTGAGCCAACCAACAGCTTGCTAACCAGAATTACTCACAGAGGCTAGAGCATTAGTAGTGAAGCAAAAAAGAGGCTTGGAAAGATTTTTGTTGACTGGTCCTCTGAGTTTGGCAAATGTTGATACACATGGCCACTTCCCTTGAAACACTTGTTTCCTTCCGAGACTGGTCCCAGAGGCTGGCAGACCTGCCCTCCTTCCGCAGTATGCATCTCTGTATTGGGTGCTTGCACACGATTTCTTTTGATTTATTGACTCTGCCCTCCAGCCTCTGCTGCTCTGGCCTTCCACCTGTCCCTGCTAACTGCAGCTGACAGCACTAGGACAAGGTAGGTTGCACTGTCCATAATACTCAGAACACGAGACGCTGTTGCACCCCTTGTCCAGAGAAAAGCTGTGACCTTCACTAGCCAGATGCCCTCTCCTGCCCCACTCGTAGGCAATGGCCGTCTCTGTGTGTTCAGCTCCAGTGACTGTGGAAACATGACTCTGGTCTCTTTTGCTGGACTTCTCTGGATAAAGCATATCCAGCTCTCAAATGGGTTCTACTTAATTAAGTCCTGTCTCATCTGAAAGCTAAAAGCCAGTGTGTTAAGTGAAAAAAGAACTGTCCAAGGCAACCTCACAAGGCAAAAGAGATGTTTAGAACTTACAACCATTGTGGTTCCTTACTCTTCCTAACAATTCTCTCTGTGATCCCTCTCCTTGCCTCTTTTTACAGTTTATGGATTCAAAGAGTCTGGAAATTGTCGAGTTGTGCAACTTGTTCATCGATCTTTACTTTGAATTCTGGACTTCACTTTGCAGCCAGCCTCCTGACCTCTGCTTCCATGGTACAGATGCTTCAGTGAAAACAGATATGAAACATCACATGTGCAGTTTTGCTACCGACTGTTTTAAGGGTAAACAGGAACTATGTCATTTCCTTCTTGCATCAAATCCATAAGGTAGTTGCTTTACTAACCCCACTTGATATATGAGGAAACTGAGGCAGAGAGAATAAATCATGTGTCCTGGATCACTTGTGTACTATCTGAGCTGAGCTGAACTATAGGCCCAGGAGGTCTGATTCAGAATCTTAGTTCTAACCACTGTGTCATAATGCTGCTCACTGGCACTATACTAAAACCATTTGATTGACTTTTTTGCATTGAGTATGATCTAATGTGCACAGGGCACTCTGTGTGTGTGTGTGTGTGTGTGTGTGTCTGTGTGTCTGTGTGTCTGTGTGTGCGTGTGTGGTTTCTATGTGGTGTGTGTTCACTTGTGTGATATCTGTGTGTGTGTTTATGAACAGGGAGTATAGAAGTCAATTTCAGGGGCATTCTCCAGGATCAGTCTGCCTTACATTTGAGACAGGGTCACTTCCTGTGACATAAGATTGCCAAGTAGTCTGGGCTGGCCAGCCAGGTAGCCTCTGTCTCTGCTTTTCCAATCCTGGGATTACAGTGTGCATCATTACTGCTGCCTCCTCCTCCACCCCATCCCCCACCCATCCCAATGAAGGCTAGAGACTGAATTCAGGTCCTTGAGCTCCCATAGCGTGCACTGTTCATACTGAGCTATCATCTTCCCACCTCCCTTTAATTAACTTTTAAGAAAGAGATAAGATAGATATATACATGTTTTAGAACACTCAGCAATTAGGTGTTTTTATTTTTGTTTTTGAACTTGGATAAGCAGGTATCCATTGAACACTGACTAGGAAGTCGGGGCTTGGATGCATTTAGTTGACGATGAAAGAAAAGCAATCCCAAGCTATTAAACCAATGTGATAGTTTGCAAGAGGACATCATGGCTCTGCATCTCATCTATTCTAATCTGCTGTCATACTGAGGGAGTCTCTGAGGAAGGCGGCTTAGAGAAAGATGGCACAGAAGTTAGTGCTGTGGCAGGATTCCAGGAAGTAGGAAAGCCTCTTAACCTCAAAGTCATGTTCTGCACTGGCTTTAGATGATTGATGTCCACAGACAATGACGCCCTTGCTGTACATATTCTTGGCTTGAGACGGCATTGCACATTACAGTGTAATGCTTCTGGGAGACTTGACACTCTATCTTATGCCTCCTCTTACCCCTCTCTTTGTAACTGTCCATCAGCTAATAACAGAAGGCAGTGGGGAAAAGGAAAAAGAGCAGCATTTGTGGAGTCGAAGGAAAGACTGATTTCACCCAAATTGATCAGCATCCAAAGGCCAAAATTTTCCACTCAACAGTTTTACTGATGGAGTGGTCAACTATTTCTAAGCTAGGCTGGGTGTAGACCACTGATGAGCATGCTGTCTGAGGGACTCTGAGGGATATATATGGCGAGAGAAGTACTTCTCAGACATAGGTTGGGTGAGGAAGAAACCTAGGATGATACCTGGAGACTAAAATGTTGGAAAGTTGCAAGAAAAAAGTGATGTGTGTGCTTGTGTGTGTGTAGGCATAGATTTTTCAAACACCTACTTTATTTAATGTCCTTAAACACCTCTATTTCCCTTCCCACACCCCAACCTTAGGTAAGAGATTAATAGAGAAAGGGGCTGTAGACCTCTTTTATCTACTTCCTGCTGATTAGGGTCATTGGGGTCTTTGTGGATATACCAGTCTCAGTCTTCAGAATACCAGCAATCCAATCAAACAGTAAAGCAGCAAATCACAGCAGCAGCAGCAGCAAGCAAGCGAGCAAGCAAGCAAGCAAGCAAGCAAGCAAGCAAGCAACAGTAACAGCAACAGCAGAGAGACTAGTCAGCAAAAGCAAGGAGACTCTGCCCAAATGGCACAAGTCAGCCAAAGTAGCAAAGAAGCATGAAAAGTTCTCTGGAGAGTCTCTCTCTGCAAAAACCAGCAAAGCATTCTGAACTGTTGCAAAGCACAGACATGCAGAAAGCATTGTCTCACTGTCTGTGGTCTTCTACACAAGGATGTTTTCTAGCTCACAAAAACCATGTCCCTCCAACAGGGTAGTTCTCAGCTGACCAACATCACATGCCTTTTCAGAGGGGCTGTTTACCTGGGGCAGAAGGGGAGGGGGAGAAATAGTCTCACATCCCACACTTGGGACCCAAACCAAAAACATATTCACATGACACAACTGAGTTTCCAAAGAAACCAGAAACTTCCACTTCCTGTGTGTGTGTGTGTGTGTGTGTGTGTGTGTGTGTGTGTGTGTGTGTGTAAGGGTTAAGGGGAGGTTAGGTTAAGCAAAACATGCGGGTTAGTAGCAGAACTTAATGTCTTTATATAATGAGGTAACAGCCTGCATAAATTGGAGTCAGCATTGCTATGGTTGAGGTCCAGGGCAGACAGACAAATTCTTGAAGAGGAGATGCCTGGGGGAAGATACATTTCTGCTTAACAGAGAACAAACCTCGGCCAGGCCAGATCCCAAGAAGCAAGGGTAAGGAATGCTTCACAAATGACTCCACAGCAATGCATGATATTCTGTTTAAGTTTCCTCTTTTACTTGATGTAATGTCACTCTCTTCCTACGCCCACATCAAAATGCAAGTCTTAGGTGCAGCAGTATGGATTCATAGTAGTTTAGCGAATGGGGACAAACTTATGTCTACCTACAGAAATGAGGTCTGATGAAAGGGTGATGTTCAGAGGACCAGGTATGGCGTGGGGGGCAAGGAGAGAAGGTTGGAAATACAGAAGCATCCTTTTCAGGGACCCTTCAGGAACAATGAGGGCTGCTATGTGGTCAGTACACACATAGGATGGGGACCTGGGAGTTGCTTTTTGTTACTGAAGGAAAGAATGATCATAGACTGAGGAACAGGGAGACATTTGGGTGACCTCTTGTACCACTATTTTCAGCTTCACTTAACAGTGTGTAACATAAAAATGTAGATTATTTATTTTTCTTACATTTGGGCATTAAATTTCTTTTGAACTGCTGATCTTAAAGAGACGCACAGAGAGCTGGGGATGTAGCTTAGCTGGTAAGGTTTTGCTGCACAGACATGAGGTTTTGAGTTCTGATCCTTACACCCATGTAAAATTCTGGTTAATGATTACGGCATACACCTGCAATCTCAGTGCTCAAACGTGGAGATAAGAGACTTCCTGGGCCTTGCTGGCCACCCAGTCTAACTGAATCCATAAGGTCTAGTTTAGTGAGAGATCCTTTCTCAAAAAATAAGGCAGAAGTCAATTGAGGAAGACAAGTGACATCAACCTCTGGCTTCAACAACAATGCACACACACAAATATGAAAACAAAGAAAAACTTGACAGGAAAAAAAAAGCCTACAAAAATTGAAGTTAGACAGAGGTCTATGTGTGACACTGGGTTTAAACCCACAGGACAACATGTCCAATGGACATGGAAACTTGCAGTTTCTCATGTCTCTCTCTCTGATGTACTTTAATCACGACTGTTTTCACTTCACGTGCTTTGAGAACCATAGCACTTGGTCCCCCATTGTTTCAGTACGTCACACGTAGAAAAGAGTTAGGGACAAGAAACATGACTGAATCAGCCCTCTCACTTCTTTTGTGAGGTCCCTCTCTTAATTTTAATGCGTTATTTTCTTACATAACTCAAGTGTTTAACTAGGATTCTCGCTGATTAACTTTTCCTTCTAGTTACAACTAGCCCATCAAGGGCAGGGTCCCTGAGGAGGAAGCTGAGGGACCAAATACTGCTCACACATGTGCAAGCTGAGAAATTAGCTTAAGAATGAGTAATATGCTCTCAATTGAAACCTGGCAGGGGGGATTGTACTTTCATCCTTAAATTGGAATCAGATTTTCTCCACTGGGACTCTTCCAACTTTTGGCATAGTCTACGAACAGGGCGAGCCTGGTTCCTCGCGGTGTCATAACAAAACTGGCTTCGAGTTATAGCTCCATGGGGCTTAGCGGGGGAAGGCAGAGATGGAGCTAAAGCTAATGGGACAACCTGGGATCTTGCTTTTATCACAGAACAAATGAGCATCAACAGAGACTTAAATAAAGCCCGCGCAATCCATTCTTAATGCTCAGTTTTCACAATTAACACATCCCCAAAGCACCCATTATTATGCTTGGACACTTTGCGAGCACGTTTTCTTTCTCAAGAAGAAATTCTTTTTCATTGGGATTAAAGCTGTCTCCAACAAAGCATATTTTCAAATGGCTCTTGCTTGTTCCACTCTTTATCCCCAAGATGTGATTCTCTGTGAGTCTGACTTTCAATCATTTTATTACTAAAGAAATGAGACAGGAAGAGGAAAGAGTGGAATAATGAATCTATCAATGGGCAGAACATTTAACACATTTTTAAAAATTATTCATTGGGCTAGGAAAATGGTTCAGTTGGTATTGTGCTTGCTTTGCAAACGTAAGTACCTCAGCCCAGATCCCCAGGACCCACATAAAAGGCTGGGCTCAGAGAAGCACACCTAAGATCTCAGCACTGGGAAACATAGGTAGGAGATCCCTCAAGCTCATGGTGAAAAGAAAGTAGAGAAAGACAGCAGAGGTCAATCTCTGGCTCTGACCTTCCCATGCGCGTGCACACAGACACAGACACAGACACAGACACACACACACACACACACACACACGCACACACATACACACACACACACACACGCACGCACACACACACACACACACACACACGCACACATGCACACACACATACAACCCCCCACCAAATGTAAGCCAACATAGTTTAAAAGGTATAGTGTTTTAAGTAGACTTATACTCCTTGAAGGGAGGTGAAAAATTACATCTGTCATGTATCCTTAAGCACAGCTTCAATCTTGAAACACATTTAGTGTTTTATCATAATGCCACCCTTTGAGACCCAGTACAGACAAATTACTGCTAGTCTCTGCAGTGGGATGGAGGTCTGGGCAGATGTTAAACATTCCAGATGCTGCTAATGAGCAGGTAGGCTGGAGCTAGCCCACTGCCTTACCTAGCCTAGGTGTCATGCGCTATTTTAAGACACCATTATGTCATTTTAATTACCACAAAATTCCCATGAAAACAGCTACACTTCATTAACTTAACACAATCTTTCTACAATAAATTATCATTAACCTATTCCGTGGTTAATTGAAAAAGGCTTTTTTTGGAAACAAGCAAACCAAAAAAAAAAAAAAGAAAGAAAAAAAAAAAGCCAGTAGATTTCTTGTGCCTCTATTTCATTCCCCTTGGGAAAGGTCCCTGCTGATTAGAAACTGCAAGGTACCTCTCCACATATACTACACACACATTCCTTCGCTTGCCCCTTTAACATCTTAAAAAGAAAGAGACACAAAAGGAAAATGAAAGAGATTTCCTTGAATAGTGCATGTCTATTTAGAGAATCTTTTATCACGATCAAAATTATAAAAACATACCATGTAAAAGTATATTCATTAAAACAGTTATAACCTTCTCTAGGTATATTCAAGAATCAGCAGAAAAAAAGACATAGTGAGGAAATAGCCCTGCATTTTATTTCTTTATGAATTCCTCAGAGAATATGGTTTCCTTTCCTTAAAAATGGCACTGTGGGACCTAAGATGACCGTGAGCAGTAATTGGCAAAAGGGAAGAAAATTTGGTTAGTAGATGGTAACACAGCATGGCAGCATGAGGTACTTTTACTATTCCTTTTTCTAGCAAACCTGAGATTTCCTTTGCAAATGGATACACGATACAGGAAATATTGTGAGTATGACCACTAATTGGAATCTTTACTAAGTAGCTGTTAAGTACCAGGCTTCTCGCTGAGTACATTCTAGGGTCTCCTTGAACCACAGGCATCCAGTGAAGAACAGACGACTAGAATCTCCATTTTACAAACTGGGAAGTTGAGGCTCACGGCCCCCAATGCTCACATGATCTCCATTGAAGACTTCCTTCTGATCAGACAGTAATTGTAGTCTTTGTGCACTCTGATGCCCAGCCTGATTTGCTGTGTTTATTTCCTTGGGTTTTCTCCTATCATTGGTAGCTTCACTGGCTCATAGCTGTCCAGTGTCCAAAAGGAACAAAGTAAGCACCCTTGTGTTGTCAGCGAAGTGCACATGAGGTTTACTCTCCCAGGGGAAATTATCTCTCTGTGGCCTTTCCTTAGAGATGACAAGACTCCTAACAGCCAACTGAAACATGCCTCCTTCTAATACATTGGTTATGTGAAACATGTGCCCTGCTAACGTCGTCAAAAATAACCCTCACTTGGAGGGCTTTCTGATTCTTCAAAAAGGTAACAGAATGTTCTGAAGCATGAGCTTATATTTCCTTTGAGATGAGAAAATGATGATGTTGGAAACTATTATTATTATTATTATTATTATTATTATTATATTGTGATGGGAAATGAGCAACTGTGCTATGAAAATAGCTCTTAGGAAATGTGGTTGGCAACAAAGGAGATGAGCTTTTTGAAACATCCAGGTGGCCAGATCCCTCAGTAGGGAGTGGGTGACACTCAGGCCTGGCCTCGCGCTTACAAGGTTTTCCCCTGTCTACTCCTTTCCCATGTCACTATTAGGATATTTGTAGAACTCTCCTATTTGATTGCCACCATCAAGTCCTCAGTGTACCTAACTTATAAATTAAACTTTATCATGAACATGCATGTACAAGTAAAAGCTTAGCATCTGCTAGGGGTGTTGTCTCTCCTTAGATCTGGGGTGATTTCTGCTTTTTGCATGATTATTAACTCATTGTCTTATGTCTGTGATTCACGGTGTAAGAAACTCAACAGGATGCAGTAGGAAGAACCTACAGTGTCGAAGCTGCCTAAACCCTTCATGCTGGTTTCATTTTAGCTCCTATTTAATGTCAAAATTATATTATTAAGGCACTTAAAGGAAGCAAACTTTTATCTAGACTCAAAAATACGAGTACTGGGGATGGATTTAATCAATTTCCACAATTCATTGAGATCATAAAGCATAACTTGCTCGTTTGCAAAAGCTCTGAGGACGGGAGTAGGGATAACACAATGATATTTATTCAGTCTTTTCATATATCCTCTGTTGAAACCACACAGGGGCCTGGGGAATTCTTGGCAGAAGCAATATTGTAAATGGCCGATTTATTGGCAGGGAGGGCAGTGATATGAACCAGCCAGTTCCTGCACACTTTCTCCAGCATGAATCCAAACAGAGCTCTGATTATGTCTGTTTATCTGGAGTGATTTGCTAAGTGATTCATTTCTCTGAGTCTGTAAAGAGCCGAGCCTTGGCTGGGAGCGTGTTAAGTGTTTGGACGGGGAGATGGGATATCAACCTCGTGGAAGATAAACAGAGGGCTTTGCTGACTAGCACAAACGACCACAAGCAATATCGATGCGCTCTGTGGATTCTGCTTTAGGTAGAAGCCCGACAAAAAAGCAAATATTCTCAGAAGTGCTGTGATCAGCCAAAGCCGTGTCTACTGCCAGTTTCCACTGCCTCTCAGAGCCGTTGGCGCCCTCGTCAGAACAACCTGCCTCTCAGACTGCCTCCTCTCTTAGGTGTGTTGACATCAGTAAGGTTGTGGAAGAACTCCTCGCCAGGTCATTGAGTTCCCGGGAGGAAACATGCTTTTTAACACTCGCCGGAAATCATTTGTGACTTTAGACTTAACCCCTCTTCCATGAACAAGCTCACTTAGGAGACATAGAAGCAGCCATGTTCTCTTATGGGGCTTAGAGGAAGCTCAAACGAGGCCACATTGAAGGTTTTGGCAATGATGGACTGTAGCCTGTTAGCTGTCTCTTTTCTACACCTCCAGCAATCGCCAGCTAATCCCAGTCGCCACCACTGAGCCTCCCTGGGCCAGTGGGCTCCAGCAGAGCTGAACACCATTACCCCGCCTCCCCTACCCCCCATCCTGCCGACCCCCAAACCAACAGTTAGAATCTGTTGGAATTTTTCATCATATTGCTGCTCTTTTCCAGAGTCTTGGATTTTGGTGGAAAATGCCTTGAGTACGCACGAATTGAATAGACCGGCTGGAAAACAGAACAGGAAAGGGAATAGACCGAAGCAGTGGAAAGCCCATGTTCCCGGAAGGGGAATCGGAGTGCGTCACACTTCTAAGCCTTCTCACATTCTTTTCTGGCTTTCTTCTTTCCTTTTTCTTTTTTCCATTAGGAAAAGAATGTAATGAATGGAAGTTAAGTAGAAATATAAAAATTTATGAAATAACTACACAGCTTAAAAAAAAAATGTTACCAGGGCTGGGCAGATGGCTCCACGGGTAGAGGACTTGCCGAGCAACCCTGAGCATCAGAGTTTGGATCCCCAGCAGCCTTGGGTAAAACAGGCAAACAAAACAAAATAAAAAAAACCTGAGCGTGGTAGGATGCATCTGTGATCCCAGAGCTGTGGAGGTACACAGCAGTGGATCCTTGGCACTCGCTGGCCGGACAAGGTAGCTAACTCAGTGGGCTCCAGGTTCAGCGAGAGATCCTGCCTCAAAACACAAGGCAGAGAGCAACTGAGGATGATCGAACTCCACATTACACATGTGTGTTTGCACATGTGCACACCCGTACAGAAGCACACACACACTCACACACTACTTCCAACATGCTTATAGCCCCAAGCCCTACAAAAACTCAACAGTCATAATCCCTTACTCCCTCTTATTAAACACCCCCTTGATTCTTTACCATTACTATGTTCTTAATCTGCTTTTAGTTTTACTGTGTGAGCATTCATATCAAAATATAATGTTCTACTTTTGAGTACTCCTCTTAAGCTTTACACAATTCCGGTCATATTTCGCATGTACAGGGGTCTTTGGTTCAATATGATGTTGGAAAGGTCTTTCAGTTCATTTCACGTAGAGGATTCCTGGTGAAGAGTCATTGAAGAACAGCATTCAGTTTGTAGGGTGTAGGGCATTTCTCATATTCTCACCATCCGGGTTGTAGACATTTGAGTTGTTTCCCAGTATTGAGAACAGGGATGTCATAACATAGCATAACAGTGATGACCCTTGCCAATGGGTAGTAGCCCCTCGCATGTGCCGCACCCCCATCTTCCAGAGGGTGTGCGTAACTTCAGCCTTATAGGAAAACAGCCGGGCTGCTTTCCAAAAATGTTGTCCCATCTGCAATTCTTCAGCATTTGTTTCACTCCCTACATGGAAGTAGTCTCCTCAGCTTTTACGATAGGCGGGGTGTGTGCAGAGTTCTTGATTTTGATTCCTGTTCCTCATTTCTGACGTGGTTGTGGAATGTGCTCTGAATTAAAGATTGATGGTGACCTGGGAGGGTGTAGGATTGGTTTGAATATCTAGTTTTCTAATGTTGCTGTAACAGATGACCATAGGCTGGGTGGCTGAAAACAGCAGGAATGTTTTTCCTCACTGCTTTAGAGGCCTCGTGTAGAAGCACGTGACAGCAGGTCCACACTCATCTGGAGGCTCCAGAGAGAATCTTTTCTTGGCTCCTTTAAGTTGCTGGTGGCTCCTGCTCTCCACTGGTCTGAAGCTACACCATTCGATTCTCTGCCTCTTCATGCACGCTGCTTCTGTGACTCATCCCCTTTTAAAAACACCAGCCTGCATTTAGGATTCACAGTAGATACAAAGGGACTTCCTCTTGAAATTTTTTGTTTTGTTTTGTTTTGTTTTGTTTTGTTTTGTTTTGAGACAAGGTTTCTCCATGTAGCCCTGGTTGTCCTGGAACTCTCACTGAGGACCAAGCTAGCCTCAATCTCACAGACATCTGCCTGCCTCTGCCTCCCTAGTGCTGGGATTAGAGGTGTGGGCCACCACCGCCTGGTTCCTCTTGAGATTCTAAATGATTCATTCACTGCAACGCCCTAGCTCCAAATGAGGTCGCATTTGCTGGTCTGGAGACTGGTACTTTAGCACATTGTTTTGGGGTCACAGGTTTCAAACCACTAGAGCTTGCACTAAGGGAAGGAAAAAGGAAAAAAAAATATTTGTGGAATAATTACTACATATACTGCATAATTTGGGGACTGTGTAATATATTAACATCTCCTACAGGGAAAGAACAGTAAAAAGCTACCTACTCAGTATAATACACCTGCACAAAAAAAGTCTTTGCAGTCTGTTAAATTGCCTTTAAAACAGGTTAAGTTGTTGAAAGAAATAAGTTGGGGTTCTGATGACGTCACAGGGGTGCGTCTGATTCCCCTGTTTTGTAAGTGAGCTCTGTATTGGACACTGGATTAAGACAACAGTAGGAAGACTAAGAAACTATATAGAAAGGAACCATTTGTCCTGCACATTGAATCTGCGGGTCACATCCCAGTTATTAGTGCACTGAAAAGAGAGTGGGGTTTCTCCTTCAAGCAGAAAGGTCATTTTCTCTACTCAGTATTCTTCTTTGGCAGACTGTATGCATTCTCCTATGACTTGATTAGGCTGACCCGACCGTTAGTGGAAGGAACACTTCGTGGCTGTAGAAAGTGAACCCAGAGTTCCACTGGCCGAGGCTCCTCCCATCCTTCAACTGATAAGGTGCTCCAAGCACACCATCAGGGAGAGAGAGAGAGGAAGTCCATTCACAACCAGGGTGCTTTGAGGAAGCCTGGGCATCTCAAATGATGGTGTGTGTGTGCAGACAAAGGGACTGGATGACTTTCAGCTGTCCCTTTGCCAGGCAGGACTGCAAACCTACAGAGAGATCATGCTTTATATGATGATAAGCAACAATCTTACCACAATATAACTTACTGCAAGCCTACGCTGAAATCGTGCCTTATATGATGATAAGCAACAATTTTACCACAATATACTTCATAGACAATGTGTGACATCAGCCGAGTTAAGTGAACTTATCTGAGGTTCTCATCTGTCCCTGCATCTGTTCTGGGAAGGGAACCCAGAGCTTAGTACACGTTAGGCAAGTACCTTACCACTGAGCTACATTCAAATCCATCACTCACACTTTGAAAGTGATACATATCCACAAAACCGCCACCGTGATTAATCTATAGAATATCTCCTAATTCGTCTTGCCCTTATAAAATGCATCCTACTATCAAGTTTTGGCACTAGCCAACTCCTGGTCAGTTTCCTGCTATTTTAGTCATGTCTATTTTAAAACTGAGTACAACTGAAAAAAGTATAGAATGTGTTGTTTTATTCCCTCCAATCAACATAATAGTTTTGAAATTCATCCTTATTGTGTCTATCATAAAAACTATCAGGAAGATTTGTGCACAAATGTTTCATGTGGGGCCGTATGTTTTCATTTCTGTGGGCAGATATCTGAGTTTAATGTTTATGGTTTAAATGTAACATATATGTTACATTTCTTCAGAACAATTTTTCATTCTATTTTTCTAACAAAAAGTATGACGTCTCATGTCTCCAAGCCTTGATGGCGATAGTCATTTTAAGGTCGCCTGTTTCTGTGGGTGTACAGTGCTATCCCTCTGTGGTTTGAGTGTTTTGCTATGATGGTTTCCATGGTTAAACAACACTTTTTAATGTATTTATTACCTATAACTTTTTCTGGTTTGCTTTTAAATATTTTGCTCATTTTTTTAAGTAAACTATTTGTCACATTATTGGCTTGTGTTAGATCTTTATATAGTTTTAGTAAGGTCTTAAGTCAGATCTACATATTGCAAATCTTTTCACCCATTTTGTGGTTATATTTTCAATTCATAATTGTACTTTTCAAAGAGAAATGGCTATAATCTGATTAGAAAATGGATAAATTAGAGGGAGTCGATAAACTCTCTCTAATTCTTGACTGCTCTTGTGTGAGCTTTTCTTGCCGAATTCTCCCTGAAATGATGGACATAAACTCCTGAAAACATGAGCCAAAATAAATCTCTCTTCCTGTATTTCTCTCACGTATTTGTCAAAGAGACAAAAAACAGACCAATGCATTGTATTTTCTCTAAAATTCTTTGTCTTCTCCAGGGATACAAAGATTTGCATTCTTATTATTGTACCTTTTATAATTAACATTTTTCCAGGTCTATGATTTAAATCAATTTAGTCCTATGATTTTATGTGCTGTGATGTAAGAGATCACAAGTGTTTCACACAGACGTGGGTACCCTCCTCTCCTGGAAGTGTGTGATCTCCGGTTATTTTTTTGTCAACCATGTGTGTCCTTATTAATCTAAACATGAACTCATACTGTTGTCCTCCAATCTGTTACATATGGCCCTATTCTAGTTGTTGCCAGTTTTCATATGTCAACACTTCTAACAGCATATGGTAATTGTCTATGGTTTTAATTAGCCATTCAATTTGTTTAATGGACATAAAGCTATTTAGACTCTCTCTTCCATTTTATGTTGTTTTAGCTATTTTTACCTTTAAAGAACTTGTCTGTTTTGTTCACATTATCAAGTTGATTTTACTTCTGGTTTCCTATGCCCTTCTTGTGTTTCAGCCTATCGGCAGACACTGTTTTTCCTGTCTTTATCTGACAGATCTTTTTTTGTTCTTTTCTTTTTTCACTGATTTGTATACCTTGTTTGTTTGATGCCCTTAAAAATAAGTCAGAATGGGGCTGATGTTGCAGGGAGCCATGAGCAGCTTCTTGTTTATATGGATGATGTCTGTATCCCTATTCTTTCATCATGATGCTAGAAATAGTTGGATCCACTTAAAGATGTGGACTGCATCTTAATAACTATGAGAAACACTGTACTAAAATAGTAGTAAAAATTAGATATTTTCTGGTAGTGCTCAGACAGGTTTCCATGAAATGACGAGCTATAACCATATGAGGTGATAGATAAGTTAATTTATTTGACTGTGGCAATATCTCATATTGCATACTACTCATATTGATTGTATACTACATGACACAGAATACCAATAAACATGTCAAATATTAATTTTTATGTATCATTTATAATAAACAGCATTTGCTAACAAGTTAATGGATAATTAACCAATCAAACATGGCCACCAGGTTTTGCGGATTACTCTTGTGTTTTCTAAAGGTATTTAAAGGAACCTGGATCATCTTCAGCTATGAAGCAGCGTCAGCAGAGAGACGGCAGATTAGGAGATTCACTGCTACGCCAACACTGAGGGACTTATTCAGAGACTGTTGGTGCGTCACTGCTGCTCTTGTAGTGTTCCTTGTTGATGGGGACACGGGTCAGTGGTAAGGCACTTGTTCCACAGGCATTAAGGTCCTGGGTTTAATCCCAGGAGCACAACAACATGAGCAGTTCCTCATTTCCCTAACTTTTTTTTTCATTTGTTCTTTGACCATTTTATAGGTGTATATGATCTATTTATTTCACATTCACACCCTTCCATTCTTCTCACGTCCCCCTTCTACTCCCTCTGCAATCCTTCTTCTTAACTCTCCCCCCAACCCTGCCTATATTTTTGTCTATTTAAAAAACACCCCATTGAGTTTAACTGGGATTTTTTGCAGATGGGGTCATTTTCTGAACCGTATGTCATTCACCTTTTCATCTGGCAGGCTCTAATTATACAACTGGTAGAAAATTTACCTGTGATTTCCAACTTGTGAAAAGAAGGATGAAGATGATAATGCATATTTCACTGCAACAGTTCACAGCTATTACTATTTGTGAAAGTGCTCGGAGAATCAAGAGCAAGATTATAATGCCGCTGCTCAAATAATTCAGTTACTGTTTTACAAAGTGAAATTAATAATGTGTTAGGCTAGAACATGTCAACAGATACAATACAAAGTATTTCTTTTCTCCTTCCCACTGTACCTCTCAGATTCCCCCTCCATTTAAAGTGCCTGCTAGTTACTCACACATTTTTCAGGATGACATTGCATCTCTCCTTCCATCGTATTTTTGTGTCTTCATTTTATAGTAAAGAGTCGTATTTCATATAATATTTCTCCCCTATATCTGATATAGTTTTGTGTAACTTCATACAGATCAAATTTTTCATAAATCGGTTGCATCTAATTTAAATCTACTATAAAGAATGCTAGTGAAAAATCTATGTGTGACGACACAGGCATGCACATACACCACATACAAATATAACTTATTCACATAGACAGCACACACACACTTCATACGCATCACACATATAAGCAAACACAGCTCCACACATTCCACATACAAACTACAAATGACACCCACATACCACACACACATACACACCACACTCTGCACTCCACATCCACATACGTAAAGCGCACACACACATACACTCTCTCTCATGCAGTAGCATACACACATTTATGTGTTAAACTTATTTGATGTGACCTAGAGAAATTCTAAGCACTATTTTTAACTTGGTTATCTATATAGAATGTCAAATTTATTACATCAAAAGCATGCATGTTTTGCATTTTGAGGAATAGTGTTAAATTTTTCTATGGTAAAATTACAAAGCATTATTATCTTCTCTGGCATATGTGACAATCTAGATTGCGCAATTTCTAATACCGCAACATAACTGCGAATTTTCAGTGTCTTACCTTCTGGGGAGTGAAATGGTTCCTCGTCAGTGTTAGTTTACATTTTCAGAAATGAGTGAGATCAGACCTCCCAAGTATTATGTATAACTCAGAATTCACATCAATACCAGTGAGCCTGCTTTCCTTCATTTTCCCATTGAATATAGGCCACTTTTATGGAATTGATCTGAGTAAACCACTCATCAGAAATGGTTATAAACATGGCAGCCTATTTTGCTTGCATTTCGAAACAAATATTTTAAGCTTGCATATTATATATGATCCCAGAAAAGGGAACACGCACCCAGAAAGGCAACATATTACATTCTTCCTTAGGGGTTATACCTCACTATGCAGGTTAAGATTCTGATTGTAGTCAGGGAGTACCTTGTATTATTTTTATCAAGGAAGGCTGAAGAGAGAAATCTCTGCAGCGAAGCAGGAGGGAGCAGAATATGTGCCTAGCGGCCAATCTGTGAAGGTTGAAGATGTAAGGTCTAGTATACCCGAGGACCAGCTCCACAGGCGAGGAGGTGTTCTTTCTCATTCTGTTGGGCTGTACCTTTATCCTCTGAAACAAGGCCTGATGGGTGGAGGAACTCAGATAGTTTACTGAATTCACGATTGAACGATCCACTGCTATTTACACAGCCAGGCTTCCCTATACCCCATCTCCATTCATTCCTCAATCCAGTTCTCTATTCCTGAACCTGGAGGGTACTGAGTAACCTGGGTATTCAGTTAAATTCTGCCCAGCAGGATCACCTCATGGTTAACCATGGCATCTTACAGGTTTCATTAGAGGATGTTAACTTATTCAAAGGACTTAGAACAATTCTTGACATAACAAATCTTCAAGGCATGCTAACTGCTATTTTTTAAATTCTCTTCATGACGGGGAAAAAAAAAATCAACCAAGAATGCCTGCTTTTACCATTGCAATGGTAAAGCTAAAAAAAAAAAAAAAAGAAAAAAGAAAAAAGGTATATCTAAGCCAACAGATCTGCTAATCAAGGAACTAACAAATAACAAATGGTCTTCCCATACTGTATCATAATATATTTGCCACAAGCAGAGACTTAAAACAGAAATGGTTCTTCAGAATTTCTGTGGCTTAAGGCATAACAAGAAGAGATGAGTCTAGCTTATGATTTTTGTGACGTTGGGATCATACACTGGCTGATTTTGGTTGGCAGTATATGCCAGAAATCTATCTCCTTACAGCATCTTCATGGGACCTGGGCTTGCTTCCATTGTGCGATAACTAAGGACAGGACTGAAGGGAAAAGACAGAGACATGGTGAACCCTACACAAGCCATGCAGTGCCATTTTGGCTAGATTGTATTGGTGAGGGCATTTATGAATTTCTTCAAGTTCAAGAGAAGAGCACAGAGACCTACACCCACAGAGTCAGTAATGTCTCACTGTGAACCAATCATCTGGAATAGAATATAACACACACCTATGTGACCCCTGTAGTCAAAGCAGTGTAAAATGGGGTGCCATTCCAGCAGCCATGGACTGCAGACTCCCACACACACACACACACACACACACACCACACAAACACACGCACACGCTCTCGAGTGCACACACACTGTGGTTCAGGGCTTGTCAATTTAGATTTCTATTAACACGGGATTAGGGGGCCTTCTGGAATGTTTGTGTGTGGGGATGGGGAAGTGTTATATGCGACCGCTTGCAAGGCTGACTTTGAATTGCAGTCTGACACCTACTTGAAGGGTGTTAAACCCCTCCCCCCTCCAAGGCTAAGAGTCAAAATTGAAAGTGCAAATTGCAAATGCTTCTCTACCGCAGCGATCAGGCTATAAATACTGACACTCCTTCTGCTAAACACAATGGAAATGCTCCAGAATCAATGGAAGGTGTTAGCACTCGGGAAAACAGCATCTTAAATCCCTGTGCTAACAATTAAGCCAGACACTTTTGACGCTTTATCTGAGACGCTCCTGGCAGTACTTTGTTCTTCCGTGGCATGATTCAGAAAGTCCCAGCAGGTGACAAGCAGATTTGGGAGGATCATCAGATCAGCTTTCTCAGCAGTTTCCTTCACCATGAGTCAATATATTATATTTGAGCTTGTTTCACACTTTTGAGAAAAAGGCGATAGGTGAAACTGAGTAGGTTTCCAGCAAAAAAACGCTCCACAGCTCCAGGAAGCCAGGGAGTGGACCTACTCTGTAACAGTTGATTACTCCCTCACACTCAGCACGCTACCCAAGAATTCATGTCACAGTCCTGGGGTGGCACGAAGCCTTTTGATCATGCACCTCAGCACCTGTGATCTTTATTCCTTTGAAAGACAAACATTCCCCGACATCACATTATTATTAATGTAATTTTTTTTGACATGCTAGCTGTTAAATACATGACAAAAGGGAAGTTATTAAATGTCCTAATTTTAGGACTACTGTTTATCTAAAGCACAGTAAGTGCTGGTAGCCTGTCCAATACGATGCCCTGGCTGGACTGAGGCTCTTTCTAGAACAGTATTGGGGGAAAGGCTGATGAGAAAGTGATCATAAAGCAACAGCAGCAGCAGCAGCAGCAGCAGCTTTGTGCTGTCCTGGGATGGATGGACACTCCAGCCCTTCCGGGTTTGATCTTTCCGATAAAAAGCAGCTTTGATGTTTTCACAATAACCCGGGCCTGTGCAGTCCTCTTTGGTGGTGTTGTTGTTGTTGTTGCTGCTGCTGCTGCTGCTGCTGCTCACAGCTTCTGAGTCTCCCTCACCCCACTGTGAGTTCCTGAAGAAAGCAGATAACCACGCAGCAACACCGGCAGAGCTTGTGTGATGCGGACACACAGAACAGGGCTTGAGTCATGACTTATCTATTAGCTGTAACAGGCGGGTGGATTTTTAGCCCTTCCTTAGTCTCAGTTTAAATGTTGGTGAATTAGGTGTGGCAGTGGCTATCAGCCTCAAATAAGTAAAGGTTACAGCCGGGCTCTGCTCTTCTGTGCTGCTCCCATCAAAGCAGCACCGGCAGCTGCCCTTGTGTCAATCAATGAAGGATTAACTCACATGCTTGTTTCTGGGATTTAGGGAAGAGAAAAGCCAGACCACCATGTATGGGTGTGCCTTCTTGGCTTGCATGGCCTGCCGTACTGCCTCTGAGTCAGGGCCAAAGGTGAACTCTCAACAGAACACTTGTGAAAAAGCTCACAAAAAGCTTCTAGGGGCTTCTTGGAGGGTTCAATGAGGAGATAATAAATTGGAGTGTTCCTCCACCTTCTAGATAAGATGGGGGGACAGGCATCTGCAATGTTCAACCTCCTTTTTGCCATCACATGGCAGTGCTGATTTATTAGGTGAAGGAGAAGAAAGGCAAGAGACAGAGATTCCCTGTCTCGGCATTGTGTGGAAGTCAGAAAACATTTTGTTCTCAGCTCTTGATCCCTGCACCTTGTGCTGTCCTGGGATGGATGGATGCTCCAGACCTTCCAGGTCTGATCTTTCAGATAAAAAGCAGCTTTGATGTTTTCACAATAACCAGGGTCTATGCAGTCCTTTTTGGTGTTTTGCTCATACCCCTCTCTCTCTCCATACCCAAGCAACCCCCACATCCGCCCTTTTGAAATTCATGCTGATGGTCATCCACCCTCAACCTCCTTTGGATTTTAGGCTGTACAGGACCAGCTAGAGCTCAGTGGTTATTCCTACCCAATCATGACTGAGTAAAGAGAAGTGCAGAAAGGTCTCTGTGGCTTCTAAGTCCTTTAGCCTGCAGGCACAGAATGCCGCTGTTACATCAGACTGGGTGTCAGTGAACTAGGAAGCGGAGTAGACATTTACCCCAAACAACTCCTGGATCCCAGCTTTTTCTGCTGCAGCATCTCACTTGTCCTCTGTGATATCTTTGGGGTCTCTGTAGAGACAGAGATTGAGTACAGAATCTCCTTTTGGATGCTTCTGGAAGGAGCATACATATGGAATACTAGGGCCAGCTTCTACCTATCACCTCTGCTTAGTGAGACTGGGATGGCGATGTCCACACAACACAGGAGAAATCTGTCAAATAGAGCCATGGCGCCCTGGTTGACATAAGAAATCTCTGTCAGAGGCACATGTTCAGTACTTCATATCTGTATACATCAGGAGATGCGGCTTGCAGAAGACTGGGTCTTGGTAGTGATGATTAGAGAAAGACGATTCCTTCAACAGGAGTGGCCATGCGGCTGGGAACTCCAGCAGACCATCTATCTGCAGGATACAGGATATGGCACTGACTTCAACTGCGCTCTCAGTGGGTCCAGTGGCACAAGCTCCTGATAGAAGCTTCTCCTCCATTCCCTTTCAGTTTATGATGTGGATGGCAGCACTGTTCCTCCTCTACTATAGAATCTATAGGCATGCTGCTCAACCTAGAAGTTGGGAATTCTGCCAGCTGTGTAGGTTTTGGCTGTGAGGAACCTAGGCCTCCCTCTTCTTCCGGACTTCCAGGGCTGCAAATACAGTGAAAGTTCCTCTTTAAGCTACACAGAGCACCCAGAGCAAGGCTAGGTAAAAGCGTTCTGAGTATAAAATTAGCATTTGCAAGGATCCTGTGGATACTATGAAAAGAAAGATGATGCCCATGGGGCACATTTTTTTCCCCCAACACTGGCAAAGAGGACTTTTGTTTTATTTTTAAGTTGTTTAGAATTTTAATTGACTTTATCTGGAAGCTTATTCAAAATAGACTCAGTAGACATTATCTGTGTCTATTTTGACAAATTCATGTAACTCCCTAATGAAGCAAAGCCCATCATGCTATGAGCATTCTAACCCTGCTATTACTGACAGGCGAGGCACCTGTCACTTGTTCCACAGGTGTCCTGTCCTCCTTTGTATAACCGATCTCCACTGTTGGCATGTGGAGATCTTTATAAGACATGGAAAGAATAAGGTTATTTTCATATTTCGTTCTTTAGATGGGCACAGGGAATAAGCTTCATTAACTGAATAATAGGGAGTTGGCTGGAAAAAGATGGAGAAAACAATTCTGTAGTCAAATGATCCTTGGATGTTTCAAAGCGCGTTCTGCAATAATGTAGCTGACTGTGAAAGCCAAAGTGAAACAGCACATGGGAATGTGGCATCCTCCTTCCATCCTCTGATCAATGCTCTCTCTTTGGGCCACCCAATCTTCTCATATGTTAAGCATTATGATCCCATGTCTGGGTAAGATCCTGGAGCACCACCCTAAGCTTCCTTGCAAATGCTAATTTTATAGCCAGATTGCTAAGAGTGAAATTTTGAAATATTTACGTATTTTAAACTGTCTCAGCAGCCTTTGCTCTAGATGGGCTTTATTTCCTAGAAGTGTTTTATATTGCAACGATGTCTTGCCTCAACCACAGTTTATTGGGCACATTGTTATAATGTGTAACACAGACTTGGATGCCAGACCTACCCTGACATCCACCCTCTCAAGTAAGAGCTGTTGACTTTGGGCAAAACATATCCCATATATACAAGTACAATGGAAAGTATTTATCGTTTGACTCAGTAGATTCCATAATTGAAGAACGGTGTCATAAAGAAAATGTTAGCTTGTGATCAAATGCATAGCAGGTGTTCAGTAAATGAAGGATATCTATTCTAGATCATTTTTCGGTTTTAACTGTGTAACAGCACATAAAATGTGTTCCTATACCTTTCCCATGACCATCCTTTACTCATCCCACATATGGATGAGTTGTGTTGCCTGCCAAGTTCTAAGCTGTGCTTCAGGAGCCAGGGTGCTAGACCCCACTGGGAAGATGTTTTAATCAACCTGCCTTTTTTTTTTTTTTTTTTTTTTTTTTTTTCTGCAGCTTTGCCTTCCACAGCAGTGCTAGATTCAGGTAGATGGCATGCCTGATGAAAAAATTAATGCATGAGTGCATATACTCAAAACTATGAGTTGCAGTTAATCAATACACAGCAAATACCATAAAATTATGGGAAATAGTTTTATTGCACAAAACTAAAGCATAGCCCCAGTATAAATTTAACACTTTTAAGAATTTGCATGACCAAATCCTACATTAATCTGAGAGTTACCATGTTTCATAATTTCAAGTACTGTGTTGGTAAACTTTCTGGTTTTTATGACAATAGAAATAATTTAAAAGAAATAATAAAAATTACGTTATTCTGATGCTTTCACTAATGGCTGGTTGCTTGGCCCTGTTGATTTTGGGTCTGTATTAGGAATAAAGGTGCTTACTTTCTAGTGGAAAGAGGGATAGATAAACAGACAGAGAGAGAGTTTTTAAAAGGCATATCCACACGGTCTCAAATCCCTAAAGTTCACCTCTCTACAGGTTGAAGAACAAGCCCTCAATACATGGGCCTTTGGAAACCAAAGGCCAAAGTGCAGCCAGTAGTAAATGCATGTAATGTAAGAACAGAGACAGATTTCCTTCTGGCATTGAATATTTATCCACTTCTCATCTGACTAGTTCTTTGTAATGGTCTTCATTGAAAAATTGTTCAACATGTGATCTATTCTCAACACTGCCTGCAGTGGGTTAATGGTTTCAGAGAGGCTTTTTGCTTTCTGACTGGATGCAAGGATTCTTCCAGACCAACAGAGCAAAAACACAGTAAACAGTGTGATTTCTACTTGTATTTCTAAAATTTTTCTGCCTCATAGAAGTTCGTTTGGTGGGGATTTTTAGGTTGTATTTATGTATTATGTATATGAGTATATTGAGTACATCTATGTCTGAATCCCTTTTGCATGGAGTGCCTACTGAGGCCAGAAGAAGGTGTAACTCCTACAACTGGAGTTACAGAAGGTTGTGAGCTGCTGTGGAGGTGCTGGGAATAGAATCCAGGTCTTCTGGAAGAGCAGCCAGTGCTCATAGTCACTTAGGCTTCTCTAAAGTCCCAGAAGTGAGTTTACCATAACTGAAAGTTATTGTTTTATTATGAGCTAGCTTCAATATCCAAATTGGTAAAATTCCTTAGTCACACAGTATGACGTCATTTGCGTTTTAGGAACAGCAGAGGGAAGATGGCAGTGTGAGTCAGTTGTGGCTAGGTAGGCAATTGTTCTACGGGGAACTCAGTTATGTAAGCAGAACACAGCTGTAAGATGATGTAATATGTCATTGGTGCATCTCATTTCCTCCTTGTGTGGGAACCACCTAAGGGAATCTTTAATAGAATGGAAAATAGCATTTTTTTTTATTTATTAAAACTCTAAGAAACAGGGTTTGGTAATTAAGATGACTACTAGGGCACTTGCCTTGCTTTTTCTACACTCCAACTGTGACAGGCTGGAGAAGTCAGAGTGTCTTAACATGAAGTGAGACAAGCCTGGGAAGAGAGCATTTTCACTACCTGTTGCATATCGGGCAGCCAGGGCAACCTCCAGTCCTCATCCTTCCCCAGCTACCCTACCTAGGACTGCCTTGGATTCCACACTAGTAAGAAGGACCCAAGGACAGGTACACAGTTTTAGTGTATTTTATGGATGACAGATAGCCTGACATACGATTTGTCAAAGGAAAAAAGTTCATGTAAATAAGTATTTGTGTCTCTAGAGCTGGTTCCTGACTCCTAGAGAAAAAACATGGCCATGGGTTTTATTTGAGGTTCAGTGGCAGAGGAGAAACAGGGCTGTCTCAGAGCACATAGCCAGCCTCGATTTCAGCAAAGCATGAAAGTGTAGCAAGTAATGTCATGGGCAGACATTACAAATTGATTCTTGCTGCCTTTCAAAAGATAAAATAAGTTGTTTAGAGGAAAACTAGCTATTAAGCTAGTTGTTTTAATTGTTTCCAAATAAGAATTTCTAAAATTTGTTAGGGACCACTCATTAACAAACACTATTTTGCAAGAATAAACTCAGTCCTCAAGATAGTCTTACGTGAAAGGACCTATCAGGATTCCTAGTCTGTAACCCATGAAATAGAAGCAGAGAGAGCATCTCTGGCTCCCGTAGCTGTGTGCTTAGGAGGGGCCTGAGCCTGGCCCTGCTGCCCTGCTCACTCGCTCGCTCCATGCTACTCTGCAGCCCACTCTCTGTGTGATCACTGCGTGCTATCATCTTCACCTGCCTCTGGCTGACAAACTGAGTCTCCACTTGTCCCCTGTGCTTCCAGCACTCAAGTGACTATTTAGAAAGGAGATGTCAATGACCTCTTTTTCTGTAACATCCCTTTATCCCGCAAGCCTTCTTTCATATCTCCCATCGCTGAACAGCTATGTTATTCTTAGCCTCGTCCCTAAAGGAATCTGGCCCAGCTTTGGAGCATGGACACAATGTGTGTACACAGGAAATGACTGCAGCATGCACTGTACGGTGTCATATCCTACTGAATTTAGCCATATTTTCATGTTTTGCCTACAATCTTTCTGCATTTTCTATCAGCGGTTTTAGTTGGCTCCCCTGGGTACCATGCCTGGCACTAGTGCCTACTAAATCAAACTTGCCCTTGACAGATAATTTGTATAATTTATTGGGATATGGGAGTCTCAAAAAAAAATGTTTTCATATCTCTAGCGACTTGGTATAAACTGGATGGTGATGGGCCAGAAAATTATTCTTCCAGAGCTGCAGAAATGACGGAGCATATCTCACTGTGATGAACTCCGAGGCAGCTTAAATGTCGTGATTGACTCTCCACACAGTTTGCTCTCAGCCCATTCTGAAATAATTATAATAGCCTGCAGATTGGTTGTGTACTCTGTTCAGTGGGTGGCGGGTCTGTGTCTGAATGTATTTCTGCACAGGGAAGATTCCTAGGAGGGTTATAGCTCTTAAACAATTCTTCATTGCAAATATGATCTCCTAACATTGTGTGCACACACCAATAACAAAAATGTTTGTGTGTGTGTGAAAGAATGTATCTACATTCATTTTGTTATATCATCTGAAATGATCTTATTTTGAAATGCACAGTGACACAGAGTAATACATAATCAAGAATTAAATGACGATTTAATTTGAAGGAAAATGAGTTCCTATAATTAATAAAAAGACAGTTTCTTGTTTTCATTATCTGTAATATAATTGTAATTCACGGAGTTATAACATGAATCCATTTTAATGAGCTCTAGAAATGAGGCTTACAAGTAAAATCTTTCCAAGTCCATTTTAAAAAGTGAAAATTTGGAACACGGAGGTGCATGGATTACTATTGGTTGGCAACTACTATTATAATTGGCCACACCATTTAGATCTTAGAATACTTCAGTTGAATGCTCTTCATACTGACTTCTCCAGAAGTTTGGAAGACATCGTGCTGTCTTTTCTGTATTTCATCTACTGCTTCAAACTTCCAAGCCAAGGTGTTGGTATCATTATTGTGTGTGTAGTATTGCCGTGAATCTATGAAGAGTAGAGTAACACATTCTGGGTTAATTATGATCTTAAAAACAAAGAGCCTTGGGCTGGAGAGAGAGTTCTGAGAGAATGTACTACACTTGGGGAGGACCCAAGTTCTATTCCCAGTACTCTTGTCAGGTGGCTCACAACCATCTGTCCATCTAGCTCCAGAGAATCCAAATCTTGCCTCCAAGGGCATGTGACACACACACACACACACACACACACACACAGAGATGTACACTTAATTAAAAATAATAAATCTTTTAAAAGTTAAGTTCCTCCTGGATATTTTCTTCTCCTCTGCCAGAAAATCAGACTGTGTTACATAGAGTGAAAGCCTAATCGCCCTTCTGGTTACCATCAGGCCTTTGGAATTTCCACAGAAACTGGAGTCAGTCCGTGTAAAAACTTCTTAAGATTTTATAAACCGGTTCAACTTCCTACAATTTGTTTTTTCAGAGGGTATGTTTATTATTTCCTATCTGATTTCTCTCAGGAAGCAGCACTAAAACTCTAAAAATGAAAAGAGTCCCTAGCATTAATCCTCAGGTCTCCCCTGTAAGGCCCAGATGCACAAACACAGCTGTGCGTGTGACGTGGCCCCTCGGTGACTCGGGACTCTTGGTGTTCACACACCAGAACAGGCCGCTCGATTCCTCACTCTTCCCTTTTCATCGAGTTTTCCTCACTGAAAAAATGCTTACAGATTCCTAGGCTGCTGCCAAGACAGAAACTGTGCTTACACGTTTTATTTTGGTGTGGTCCACAAGAAAGAGGGAACTCGAAGGGTGGGCAGCTGCAGCAAACGGTTGAGCCATCTTCTACACAGGAATTTCCACACCACCAGCACCCAGACCTCTTTTAAGATGCCAGAAGCCTCTTTGAAACAGCTTGGGAGTCAATGAGTCCTCCTCTGGCTGCTTTTCCCGACTTCTCTTGGGCCTTTCACATTTTTCATCTGCTGCTTTCAGAACATCTGCCTTCCCCAGGACACTCTCAATAACCGTCACTAGACTTTTATCTTTGTCAATTTACCATCTCTTCAGAGTAAAATTTGGAACACCGTAACCCAACATTTGTCCTCTCCTTCATCTGCTGATGATGAAAGTAATACTAAGTATGACTTTCCATGATACTTAGGATAAGATGGAAACTCATAACAATCAGTTTCTTCACAGGAAGTCCCCGACACCTCAAGTCTCACCTTCCTCTACTTTCTACCTCACATCATCCCCAGTAGCTCAGTTATCTGTGGCTTGGCTGGTTGGGTTGCGGTTGTGGCTGTTGTTTCTTTGCATTCCTGTGAAATGCTCCCAGGACCCTCTGCTTGTGCTGGTCCTTTTCTATGAATACTTTTCCTCTTCTCCGTCTAAACTCCTACCCCACCCAAGTACATGCCTAGATGTTTACTTCAAAGACTATTTCCCTTTCCTAGGAGAAGCGGAAAGGAAACAGTGAGAGAACAGCTACTCAGGAGGGACCTAACCGGACAAATGTTTTTTGTTTCTTCATTAAAAATACACTCAGGAAGTAGTTCCTGGAAGATCCCTGCTGTCTGCAGCCAAGCAGCACCCTGTGGCCATCATATTCCAGAACGCCTCTGGCAAAAATTTTAGTCTCTTCATGGTTGACCCAGATGTCCTTCTCTCTCACGGCACAGCTCTTCCAGTTGGCTCTGGGTGCTCCCTGATGACACACTTCTGTCATCCCTGTGGAACAGGAAGAGGAGCTGGGTCATGGCATGAGTTGGGCAGAAAAGCTTGTGATAGACACGGCAGCATGTCTTTTCAGAAAGTACATGGGTTTGGATTCTGAGATGTAATTTTAAATCTTTTTGAAAAGTTTTTATATTTGCAGTTCATTTCTGAGATTATGCCATTCCTAGTACGTTTTTACAGAACAATGTAGCCTGGTGAAGCAGATAAAATGTGAGCTGGCGCATTCGTGATGGCTGGATTTCTCCCACATGTCCACATTCCGTAGGATTTGCAGAAACAGGAGAAAGCTGACCTGCTGTGCCAGTACAAGACAAGGCAAATTCCACGTCAGTTGGTATTAAAGAGATGAGTGATCCCGGGAGCCTAGAGAATTTGGGACATTTAGGTTGCCCTCTCCAGCTCACATGGCTTAAAATTCTCTCACACAACCCCACTTCAAAGTAGAGCAGAAATTCAGAAGACTCCAACTGTCTAATAGACTGAGACCCCGCCTTCCCCTCCCCATCCCAAGCCCTCATGTTGCTAGACACTGAAGCCAAGGCCATGTGAGAACATAGCCTAGCTTCCCTTGACCATCAGTCTAGCAAACTTTCTACTGAATTAGATCAGTTTATTTCCACTAATTCCACAATCGATGAGTTGTCCTAGAAAATGAGAAGTTCAATGGACATGCAGGGAAGGATCATAGTGGAAGGTCATTTTGGCCCTGGGTGGCCCGTCCCTGTGTATAGAGCTAATTTGATTAGCATATATTTATTTATTTATTTATTTATTTTTAGGAGTCAGAGATTTAAAAAAAAGACACCAAAAACTGAAGGTGTAGAATAGAGAGAGAAAACTGGAGAATACAAATGAGATAGGGCTATAGAGAAACGCCACAGTACAGAGAATTGCCACTGCATCTTTGCCTCCCATGCATTTAATCATCATCAAATGACTCACTAGCGTAACTAGTGAGTACAGTTGTTTAAACAGCCCAGATAAAATAGAGGGGCAGGAGAGAAAGAGAGAGCATTCGTATGTAATACGTGGTCGAATTCCCCTCACCACTGCTGGAGACTGCTGGAAAAAGTTGACTTGAGTCCTGAACAATAAGAAGGAACTTGTTTTGCAGGCTTTGTGAGATAATTGGCTCAAATCATCTGTTTATTTCACGGACTATTATATCTTCCTCTGACAGGAAATGCTTGAAATATTTCTTTCCAAGTAGAAATGACTGGGAGTGTAGTTTCTAGAAGAAATCTAAGCTCAGTGCAAACAGCAACTAGTTCTTTTCTCGTGGCTTGGGGGAGTGGCTGGTGGTCACTGAGGGCTTACTTCAGGCTAGATCCTGTGCTGACAACTTTGCCTGTGGATTTTCTGACATTGTCACAGCCATCATCTGCAGGAGACACCATCACCGTCCCCATTTCCCAAGTGAGAAAGAGATGTTCCAAGAGACATTTCCCCACTCCTCAGTCCTTAGTGAAAGGTCAGGCAGAAATTGGAGAGAAATCAGAAGCATATTTGAATGTGCTTCCTGCAAAATGTCCTGCTGAGATGAGGCCTGCCACAGCCAGCACTACTGTGGCTACCATGGATGCTGAGCGAAATGACAGAAGGGACAGATGGGTTATATTGTGTTGGAAATGCAATATAGGTTGCCATGCACTCAGAGTCACACAAGATTCCAGCGGAGGTATGGTACAGCAGCTCAAGCCCAGAATCATCGCCCCAGTACCAGCTCTAGCTCCTGATGAGTATCATTGTACAAAGCAACCACAAAGCACGCTTGCGACCTCTTCTAGCTGTAATATGAAAGAATATGGTGGTTTTGAGAATGACAACCTATGCTAGTTGGAAAGTAAATGGCCACCATAAGCCCCGTGGGCAATGCTGCTACTAGGAAGTTATGGAAGAAGTGTGTCCCTGGGGCACGGAGGGTGGGTGCTTTGAGGTCTCCTATGCTTAAGCTAGGCCTAGTGCGGCTCTCTCCTTCTGCAGCCTGTGGATCAACGTGGAGAACACTCTGCTTGGTCTCCCACACTGTCGGCTTGCATGCTGTCACGCTTCTTGCTAGGATGATAATGGCCTAAACCTCTGAAACTGTAAGCCAGGACCCCAATTAAATGTTTTCCTTTATAAGAGTTGCTGTGGTCATGGTGTCTCTTCACAGCAATGAAACCCTAACTAAGACATGGGCTGTCCAGGTTCAACACATGGAGAGTGCCAAAGGTTTGTGAAAGTGAAGCTCTCCCCTCACATACATTTAAAACTATTGCACATGGAAATAATTTGCGACATATTCTGTAGAACTCTAATGTCACTTGTCTAAGACTAATATATGTCTTGTATACGGACTTTGACCAAAGAAATAAGAAGTCGTGCCAGCTGACTACAAGGCAAGAGGGGAGACTTGGGAAAAGGAGAACAAGGAAACACGTGATCTTCGAGAAGCAGGGCCCTTTCCTCCATCTCTTCCTCCTCAACAGCGCCCTTTCCTCCGTATCTTTTCTTGCCTTCAGATGCAGGTGGACTCCGCACCTGACCTTTGACAGCTTTTCTAGAGACCTGTCCTCCACGCTAGAAATTCCATGTAGCCCATTTGCCAGGCAGTGTTCATTATTTGTGTGAATGTGCTTGCATGATTCTTACTGATGGCACCTCACCCTTTGCTGGGTTCCATCTCCAGATGAAGTACAGCACGGGCAAAAATGGAGTTTCAGGCAAATGAGGAACAAATTGGGTGTGATCCAAGTTTCTTGAGACACACATGAACCACTCATTCCTTGTTCATCTGACATTCGGATTTAATTTAGTGTGTTGTCGTATTATTTACCAAATACAGCAACTTTTCTCATGGCAGAAAGGATGTTTTACAGAGAGTTCTGGGTGGGATTTAGGTCAAAGGTGTGGCAAATTGGAACTCTGACATTTCAATTTGTACTCATCATTTTGTCCATTTTGGTACACTGGTGTTAAACAGCTGTCCTGCTGCGTGCTTTCGGTGGGAGGGTTTGCTTTTTAGTTTCCCATTTGATGGGTCTCTGCCTTTTCAAGAGAAGGCACACTCACATACAGCATTAAACTGATTCGTAAAATCAAAGAGATTCTAACCATTGATATGGAGCTTCCAAAGGATATAGCACAGTTTGGCCCACATATGTGGCTGTGTTCTTTGAACTAATTAGGAAATATTGGATGCTGGCAGGCTTTTAATAGGGAAATATGTTTTCCCTTTAGGGTGATTTGTCTAATTGGCTGTGGAAATACTTTCTCTGTGCATCAGAAAGCTTTTCCCATTTGCTAATCGTGTGTTTCCCACCTTCTCCCAGCCCCAGGGCTGATGCTACACTCCGTTCACTGAACTCTGCTCAAATTTCTTTCATCAAGCAGGACAAGGCTGCAGACCGGCTTTTTGACTTGGAATGAGGAGAGCTCCCCTTTTGGGGACTGCAGGCACATCCTGGAGTGCCTGTGTTGATAAACATGCTCTGTGAGGGTACAACAGCTGCCATTTCTAATGTATTGCTGGGATAAGCCTGTGGTATGGGCACGGGTAAACACAGAGTAGAGTGATGATTATGGTTCTGTTTCAAGGCCCATCTTCCAGGACTTTGGCTATGGTGAAACCGGGTTTCTTGAAAATCTACGTGTAGTTTCCCTCACATAAAGGGGAGTTTACTCTAGATTCAAAAGAAGATAATATATTGTCATAAAATGTAGCTGTTATAACACACTAGAATTCCTTTTTTTTTTTTTTTTTGTCTATATGATTGTAAACATGCAGGGTTTGGATACACAGTAAAGACTGAGTAGATACATGTAGCCACATACATGACTAGAGAAGCCAGGCTTGGTGACAGTGATGAAGGTTGAGTGATAGACACATGGTTGGGTTAGGAAGCCCAATGGTGCACACTCACCCATGCTTCTTCATGCAAAGTCAGTGTCAATGGAAAGAGTATGTGGTCTGTTTTCCAGATGTTCTTGTTGCTAGTTTCATCTTTTGGTGCGGTCAGGGCATTGTTTCCTACAGAATACTCTAGAAAAGCAGGTAAAGACAAATACCCGTATTCTTTCTTTGCTTTAACTTCCATCAATCCCTCAAGAAAGAGACAATGCTGGTCTCAGTATGTCCCTTCAGAGGACAAAGCCAAGATCTTCATACACTCATTTCAGTGAAGAAATTGGATTTGCAACACAAAGGCTCATGTTTGATGTAATTGAAAAAGTTAAAAGCGTGCAAGCTGCCTACAGAGATCCTATGTTGCTGCATGAAGAGCAATGATTCTTGGCCTCTGCTTCATCTAAAGCCTGAGAGAGTCATTTACTTACTGTTATTTCATGTCTTGAAAATTGTGGTGGCGAGAGTGGAGGTGGGAGGACAGAGGCAACTGTAGGCAGGGACATCTCTGAGACAAGCTGGAGGCCTATGATAAGGTAGGCTTCTGGGAAGATATGGGGTGACTCTAGCTGAGATCCCAAGTGGTAGGAGTCATGGAGACTGAGGAGGCTGCCTTCTAACCAGACAGGACCTCTAGTGGAGGGAGGGGACAGGAATGCCACAAGACTAACAGAGCCGATGGGGGGCTTGTGGAGACTGAAGCACCAACCAAAAACTGCATGGACGGGACCTAGGCCCTCTACAAATATATACCTAATGGGCAGCTTGATCATGTGGGTGTTCTAGTCAGGGGAGTGGTGGCTGTCTCTAACAAGGACTCTGTTGCCTGCTTTTTGATACTTCCCTCTGGTGGGACTGCCTTGCCAGGCCACCAAGGAAGAGAAAGCTATCTGTCCTGATGTAACTGAGGTGGGTTGGCGGTAGTGGGGGCCTTCCCTTTTCTGGGGGGGCAAGAAGGAGGGAAGTGTGCCCAGGAGGAAAGGAGAGAGGGAGCCACAATTGGAATATAAAGTGGATAAATAATTTTTTTTTAAAGAAAGAAAATTGTGAGGACTTTCCTGCTCTCTTTCATATTAAACTCCAAACTTCCTTTTTCTCAAAAATGTCACGCCATGTATTTAACTCTACTGTATCTTGAGGAAGAGACAGAAAGCACAGATCCAGAAGAGGGATGCTTTCCATTGGAGGAGGCATGTGGGGAGCCGGGACAACTCATCTCTCTGGGAACTTTCCATTTCCAGTATCCCTTCATATTGAGATTTGTTTTATGTGATTTTTAAAAAGAATTCTTTATATTTAATGTGTGTGTGCGCGCGCGCGCGCGTGTGTGTGTGTGTGTGTGTACATATGTGTATGCACACATTCATAGCGTTAGTGCAGAGGTCAGAGGACAACTTGAAGGAGTCGGTTCTCTCCTTTCACCACAAGGGTTCCCAGAAACTATAGTCAGGTTCTCAGGCTTGGTGACAGGCTCCTTTAGTTGTGTAGCCATCTCACCTTGCTGACCAAAATTTTTTGTGAGTTCTTTTTTTTTTTTTTTCTCATTACCAAAAATATCAGACTGGCTAAATTTATTACATGGTGAGGAAATTAAAGATTCTTCTGTATCTATACCACCTATCAATTACTAGGTACGTGCTATGTGGTTGTAATGGCCTCGCGTTTAGGTTTTAATAACTTGTGGTTATAAACGGTAGAGAGAAGGGAATATCTATATTTATATTTATGCGGCTATGTCTATATAGGTATAGGGAGGCAGATATACAGAGAGAAATATGTAGATGTCAGCAAATGCTGACTTCCAAGCCAGCATGCTCCTATAACTTTTCCTATTGCACTAGTGTCCTGAAGTTGTGCTGCAGGTCATAATATGTTTTGTTTTTTTTTTAAAAAGACATCACTAAAAAATTCCTTTCTGATATCAGACTTGGGAAACATGCTGAAATTTTGTCTCTCTCTGAAGATGATCTCATTTCAAGTCTCCATGTTCTTAGTCTAACCAACCTCTCCAAAGAACCATTCGGTGGGCAATAAACGAAGACAACTTTTTATGCTTTAATAATGCCTTTTCATCTAAAAAAAAAAAAAAAAACAACAAAAAACAAAAAACAAAAAACCTAACTTTTCATTTTGGAAGTTTGTGGATACTTTTTGTAGAGTAAAGCAATGATTTTATTTATTTTTTTAAATCACTGTCACCAAGTAGCTCGGTTTAACAGATAGAATTAGACACAACTAATGCTGACACAGTCCTCGTGTGTAGGGTGGCCATAAATTCTTAGAGAAACAATGACTGCATCCATGAAATTTTAATTTGAATGTGCCTCGGTACTGAACTGTAAAATACAGACCTGAATATGCCTTATCAGCAAATTAGTCATGGTTATACTCTTATAAAGTTCCAAATCATGCAGTCTGAACTTAGCGAAAGAGAAAAATCATCACATCTGATTTTGCTTTTATTCACATGAAATTGGAAAAGAGATATATTGGGGTTCCAAAGTGAACTGGAGGGGAAAGGTAGATACGGTCAAGATATTTTGTATACGTGTATAAAATTTTCAGAGAGTAAATAGAATACTATTCAAAACTTTTATTTAGTATTACTAGTCACTATTATTAGATGAAAGCATTCAGATACTATAATATATATATATAATATTTTGGACATATAATATTTTGAAAAAGAAAGTATTGAAATAAAGTAAATAGAAAAAAATAAACAAATGCATAGATATGTCTATACATCCATATATATGTATGTATTGTTTTGTGTACCTTTTCTTTCTAAAATAATCACTAAAATGTTAGGTAATCATTAAGATTATTTCTAGTGAAATAATTATATGAGTCCTATATTAGAAAACTGAATTAAAAATGAAAATAGGTATTGACTTGAAAAAGCTCTCCCTATTTAAGTCTTGTATCTTCAAGATTAAAAGTAACTAGAGCATTCACACAAGTAGCCAAACGTAGACCTCAGCCATCAAACATTCCAGATGACAGATATTCCATAAGGCTTCTTTTCTTCAGAAAATAAATGGTCTTATTAAAATAAACCACTGAGAGATGGCTCAGTGGTTAAGTGCCTTGCTTGTAATGGAACAGGACTTGGGTTTTATTCCCAGCACCCACATGTCTGTTCACAACCATCTGTAACTCCAGTTCCAGAGGATCTGACACCTTCTTCTGACCTCCAAGGGCACTGCACACATATGGTGCTCACACATACAAGCAGGTCAAACCCCCACAAACGTAACATGTCCTCATTTTAATGAAAACCAAAGATCAAATTAAATAAACACAAATACTCAATGTGTCTTCTAGCCAGTGTTTTGTTCCCAGCAATGATTCAAGGGAGGAAGTTGGAAGAGAGCACACAGTCCTCAGGGGATGAAAAGTATCCAACTCTCACTTTGTGAACGTTTGTCTCTTGATGATTATTTGAAAAATCATTGTAACTATGTGGCAAATCTGGGAACAAAATATGAACTGCTTCTTGTCTCTGTAATTCCCCCCCCCCATTTTCTCTTTGCTATCCAGGCAACCCTGGCTCCCCTGACTTACACTCATAGGAAGTAAGACAAGCTTCAATATCAAAGGAAATCATGATTTCTGTCTCTTACAACACTGACTTCAATGAAATGTCTAGATAATTAGAGTGTGAATGATCCAGCATAGATTGTAATAGTTCCGTCCTTTAAGACATCCGAAAACACCCTTTGTTCTTCACGGTCCAGTTGACCTCTGTCCTTCATTCTGGCCACTCCAGACAGAAGCACTCCTCCTCCTCTCACTGCTGCTGCTATTTTCCAGACTGCCTGGCAGCGGTAGGTCCCCATACGAATAACTCCTAGCTGTGCATGCAATGGGTGTGAGCAGGAATTTAAAAATTCTGGAAGCATCTAGCATCTCTCAAGAAGCCATGGACACAACCCAAGTCTCAAGTTTCTTTTTATGTAGGCCCGCTTTTGTCTTACTTCTCCCCCCAAAAATGAGATTAATTACAAGGCAGATTATGCATTTTTTTTTTCAGTATAGAAAATTGGCTTGTTCCTACACATTCCGTTTCTTGTCTTCAAACGTTAGCATCCTTTATGTTTAAAATGTTCCAGTGCTATGTTCCTCCCAATTTATTTACAACCCATTAAGATGGCAAACATTTGGAAGGATATCCAATGTAAATATTGGAAAGATTCCTAGTTATAATGGAGATATATTGACTTAGTTTTTGTAAGCTTGAGACATGCATTTGGCCAATTTTTTTTTCTTTTTTCCTGAGGACTGAATCATAATTTCACACGTAATAAAAATAAAAAAGGAAGCAAAGAAAGGGATCTTTTCAAGTGAGAAAATCAAACCTAAAGTAAAATGAAGGCCTGAAAAGAGATCATTGCTCCCCAACTTTGTTGCTTTCAAAAGACTCTAGGGTCCTGTGATTGAAACCAAGAGCAGAGAATTTAGAAAATTCTGTGAAATAATTGCTTCTCCCTAGGAAACTTTTTCTTTTTTTGCATATGTGTACTTTCCTTGCTCTCTTTTAGATACTTTACCAATTTACAGTCTCAACGTATAAGGGAAAATATGGCCGTCGTCTCCAGTTCACGACGAGCTATTGTTGCAAGGTAAACCCACCAGAGACCACAGAAACATTCTTAAAACCGAAAGGAAAGTCTTTATCCCTGGCCAGTGGCTGCATGGCAAACTTGCTCAAATCATGCAGCACCGATTCTCAGGTCCTCACCTTGCCGTTCTTTGTCTTTTATGCATAGAGCCGCATCTTGGTGAATACATGTTAGTTAGCAAGAGGCAGAGCTGCAGAAGCCAAAAAGCAAGGTTAGAACATTTTGGGACTTTCCTGGAATCCTAGAACTACGTCTTTGTTCCCATTTTGGCAGGCATTCAGGCCTATGTGTTGGGTTTTAAGGTCAGAATGGTGTCTCTCTAACATAGATAGCATTAGTTATGTTAAGGTCCCACTGGTTCTTTGGGAATGAGTCAAATCATGAGCTCATAATGGAGCAGGGGCTTATATTGGCCCTCAACACCTAACAGAGTTTACATTCTCTGTTACATAATTAAGTGGACAGTTGAGCACACAAGGTCCTACAGTGAGGGTTGGGAGCAAAAGGGTAAAGCCCAGCTATGACTGTAACTAGAGTAGCTAACCAGAGGGACCAATAAAACAACAGATACCAGTACCTAGACTTAGACTGAGTACTGAGTACTTAGATATCTTTTTTTCTCTTTTCTGAAGGTTATTTCTGACCACTGAAATTGCAGAGGCAGACAAGTTGAAGATCAGTAGCTACATCAGCTATGGTCTTCTTATTCACCAGATAGAAGGTATCACATGACAAGACAGCAAATACAGGAGAAACAAGAGGCCACTGAACCACTCTTACACTGACCCACTCCCATGATTACCGAAAACCATCCACGAGAGGAGCCCGTATGACAATATCTGTCCTTAAGCTTCATCTTCTAGTAGGGGTATTGGTTTCTCTCTAAAGAAAGCAAGCCGCTTTGCGGGTTTTGTCCTCTCTCATCTCTCACCAGGTGTTCTTGAGGAACTGCACATCACTTTTAAAACCAGGAGAGTCTGGCCAAGGGTTGACTGAGGTGGCTCTGCGGAGGCCTCAGGACCATTACTGTCTTTCAGCTTTGAAGATAAAAGGATAGTCAGCCATAAGAGCGCTGCAAATATTTTCATTTGCAACTTGATTGACGCACAGAAACATTGTTCACCAGAACAAGTGATATACATATGCTAGCCGATCGGTCCCATTCCTGGAGCAAGTGCTTGTGGGCCTTTTAAATCCCAGGAACCCCTGGGAACCATAGAGGAACGAGGTTTAGTTGGTTTGATGGGTTTAACTGGAAGTCACAAAAGGAGCTCCTGTTCTAAGGGTTCCTGTTCTAAGGCCCCATGCTTCTGTGGCCACATTTGGTCAATCAGAGCTGCCTCCTACATGACAGTGGTGATAAGCTATGTGTACAGGGAGCAAGGCTGAGTTCATGTAAAATGCATTCTCAGGGGAGTCTTCCCTCCCCACACTCTATCCTGGAACGCAGCTCACCTATGTTTCCAACAGTCCTCTGACGACAGTGGGTACTACCCTGCGCCTCTCTCCCATACCGGATGGTACTCAGGGAAACGCAGAGCAGTCATAGCAGTCTACAGTCATAGCAGTCTGCAGGGATCACCCAAGGCAGGGAAGCAGAACTGGTAGCCAAGCTAAGCAAGCCTTGGCTTCCCTGTTCCATTTTTATCCTGTGTATGCCCCACACAACGTATTGGGGCTTAGCTAAACATGATGCTTAGCTAAATTAAGCAGGCCAATCAAGCGAATCCTATGGAGTCTCCTACTGCAGAGAGAGGAACACTCTTCAACCCCACCTCATTAGCCAGGCAGCAGCTGCACAGCTAAGAGGAGGCAGGTAAAGGGTGAACTTGACAATTGCTTAATAGCTGTAATGACCTGACTTGCATTTTGGGCACTTGAATCATCCTGGCATCAGCCAACCAATTATTCACTGGCAACTATTCAGGATACATAGTTGTCTAGATGATTTGGGGATATTACTTGAAACATATAAAGTAAAAACCTATTTTAGCAAAATAAGAATTTCAGTAAAACCGTAAACTGTAAAACTAATAAAAAGTAAAAATAAAAAGTTTTTTTTAAAAATATATATAAAATGCATTGAACACTTTATTTTCAATCAATACTCCCACCCCCAATTCAGGAAAAAAAAAAAAAACTCATCATGTCCTGACTGTATTCTCTTACGAAGCATATATTTATGTGGCTCAAGGAACAGTTCTTACAGCAAGGCCCTGGGCAAGAGCCTTCACCTGGGTGGGCTAAACCGGCTCTGTAGCTTTCATCTTTGGGAGAATGTGTTGCTGGATTTGTAGCCCAGCGAGATCAACTAGTTCCATTCGTTTCTCTCATTTCTTCTATGGAGCTCACATTCCTCTGCACACGTAGGAGCCCCAGGCTCAGAACCCACACAGGCCACTGTGAGTGAACAGCCTGGTTCAAAGCTTCAGTCTTCCTAATTGCTATCAAATGGTCGTTTCTGAGGAAGGAGTATGAGAAAAAAGCAAGCAAGTGTGATAAATGGCTCTTAGTTGGTCCAGAGATCAGCACACAGATGCTTCAATACCAACCTTGCTATTCAGAGACATTGTTAAACATCCAGCTATTGAGGCGAGCTGTGCCTGAGAAGACTGGAGAAATGTCATGGAATAGTGTTTGCAGAACTGATAGCTGTGGCTGCTCCGTGCCTCACCCAGACTCCTGGTGACTCAGGGAGCATGAAGAGACAGCCTCTGGAAGAAGCGTTTCATCTTGAGCCTGGGATAAACACTCAGGCCACCCATGTTTGCATTTCGTCCTTTCCTAATGTATTTGCAGGTAAAGAACACTCTTCAACACACCTCGTTTTTCTTCCATTCAATATTCTCAAGCACTTCATATCCCAGGGATGCTGGCCTGAGTCTGTGTAGGTCTGTGACCACTGCAATGGCTCCCACATGCTACTGATTTGTTTGTAGAGCCGTGCTGCAAGCTAGCTCTCCTAACCACACCTTCAACTCCTCAGCAACAAGGACAAACAAGTAAACCAGAGCCAATGATGGCTTTCTAGAAAGCTCCCCACCCCGACTCCAAACCATGACAGGGGCTGAGCAAGTAAGCAGGCAGTATACAAAATTCCTACACACCACTGAATAAAATCCATGATCTTCTCTTTCGTAGTGTGGGTCATTAGTGTTTAAGAACCAAATGGAGACACAAGACTCCATTTGGAGAAAAACGAAATAATTCCTGAGTAGTAAGAGAGGTGTGTGGGGAAGAGGGTGGGGGAGGTTGTCATTCCTCTCTGACAAAGATTTAGTTATCCAAATCTTTAGTATCCAAACCTTCCCTGCCCATCACACTTGACCTACGTTAAGAAAGACAGCAGAGACGCTTGGGATTGTTCACAGGTGTTCAGAATTTTCTGTGGTTCTTGAGTCATCACTTCATGTTCACTACTGCGGAGCACTGCCATCAGGCCCGGAAACAGTTCCCGGGGAGTCTGGGCATTGGACATTGCACTGGGTTCTGGCATCGGAAGCAGCACTACTGCTGCCTATAGAACGTATTGCTCCTACTTCGGTTACTCTAAAGTAACCAAATAGAAAGAATCTGGTCCTTGTCGTTTGCTGATGAAATTTGTTTGCATATCCAAAAATGCTGGAAATATTTTTTAAAGTGTGGAACTACCCATCAGAGAGAGAGAGAGAGAGAGAGAGAGAGAGCAACAACTTGGCCATTCTCTGACTCTCTTTCATTGAATATAGTCTGCCTACATGCCTGTGTGATTCTTAACTGCCCTCAGGGTTTTTCTTGTGAGACTAATGTCTCAGAATTATTTATAATCATGTTGGGAATATTATCAATACACACATCCCTTTTCTTCCTCTTCTGTTTGAATTTGGTTTGTAGAAAACTGCACACGAAAATCCTGGCCCTGAAGACATACCAGAAGCAGCTATGTGGGGCTTGCTTCCTCTCAGAGGATGGGTAAGATATCACAGGAGAGGAGCTCTGTGGTGACCTTTAATGTTTCTCTTTTGTGGGGCGGAGGGAGGGAGGAATTTCAGAGAAGGATACTTGGAGTAGGTAACTCCCACTGAGAGCGCTGAACTCACAGTCCTTCCCAGTCCTTCAAGTTAGGAAACTCAATTGTCTTGACTACAAAACGACCTTATATTTATTTATCGCAAAGTGTTCTGTATAAGAAATGGACTGGGGACCTGCTCCACAGACTGGTGCTCAAAGAAAAATTTAATGAGGCTTTCCTGGTCCACTTGTCACTTCCCGGACTTCAGAATGTCTGCAGTCACACAAGGTTAAGATAATGACCATCAGAGCATTCCATTCTCCACGTTTCTGCTCAGAGATAAATGAGAATGTGCTTCCCTGCTGTGCAGACAGCCTTTTTATTAATACTGGGTGAACAAGAATGTGAGCACGTTTAGCTGCAGAGAAAACTAACAGAATTGCAAATGCACAGCATTAAAGCGCAGGGTCCAAGGAAGAGTTTTCAAAGGAGAAGCAAGGAAAAGGGGAAGAAAATTACAGGAGAGGCACAGCAGCTGAAAACAAAGCAGGCTGACATATTCAAACTGCAGCATGACCCCCTTGGGATCTGGGAGTGTATCGTGGGCTCCCCGGAAGAAGGAGATTCTGTCAGAAATGGGAACTGCTTCAAGGTGCAGCATTTAGTTAGAGCTCATTCTGCTCGTCTGAACCCATAGCATTCATTGCCTCTGCAAAGAGTTGGCAAAGAGCCCCGACTGGGTCCTATACCACCTATTTTCATGTATTGTAGGCCAGCTCTTAAGTGGTTGCCCCATTTTTTTCTTTTTTTTTTTATGTATATCTTTGTATTTAATGTCAACACGCCTTGAGGTCAAAGGCAGTGGCACACGTTTCTGTAACACTTCTCCCAATTCCTTACACATGGCAGCAGCACTGATACCACGACACTGCACTGCACACTCTAGGGAAAACACGCCCAGAAACTTGATGGTGTCCCCGCAGTCACAGCTGTGTCTGGTAGGCTCAGAGGGAAGACTTGTTAATTCAAAGCCGGTAAGGATTCTAGGACAACCTAAAAGTTTTTGGAATTGTTTCAGTGTTCTGGGGGGAAAAAGAAAACCTTTAGGCGTAGTTACAGTTTTGCTGCTTTTTTAATATATATTTTTTGGATTTTAAAATGTTAAGGAGAGACATGTGTATTTGTATTTTGGCTGCAGAGCTGCCGTCACATAAATTCTTGTACAACTAGACACCCGGATGTACGGACGGCGACCACTCCAGAGAAGTAGCAGCCTAGAAGAAATTTACAAGTTCTCATGAGAAAGAGCACCTGTAGCCAGCTTCGACATCAGCTGCCCTGAAATTTGTCCCCTACTCTGTGAGAATCGGCTGTAATGAAGAGTCAATGAGTACAAAGCTCCATCCAGGCAGACATGAGAACTTAGGGGTTTCCAGCTAAGAGAGTTCAGTCCATTTTTTCATCCAAATGTCCTAGGGAGCATCAGAAGTTTCATTTCATCAGTGGAAAATGAGATGAATTCCTCTCTGGACCCATAAAAATGTACAGTTCTCATTAAATTGTATTAACCATGTTCTTTTTGAGCAGGCGGCTCGTGTGAAAACTGCAAATGACCACAGAAAACCAGTGATAAAATCATCAATGGCTATTGGTTTACTAGGCAGAAAGCAGTGGGTTCAAAGTAGACCATCTAATTAGAAGAAGGTTTCTCTAATCAAGGGTCCACATTCAGAAAGGTTGAGAGAGAAAGGACCATTTGGTGGAGAACAGGTCCTGACTTCCGATTTCCGGAGCTCTAACAAACCCTGGGCTCAGCTTGGCTTCTTGAAGCTAAAATGAGATTGATGCATTAGCAATGCTGATTGGCTTTGAGGAAAGGTTTCTGAAAAGAGACAAACGCACAGAAATCAATTAAATCCTCAAGCAAGACTCGGTTCCCACCGCTCAGCTATCTGGACATTATCCTTCCTGATCATCTCTTTTGTCATGTGTCTGTTTTCCCTTTGTTCCATTTTCCCTTCCTGCTTTCTCTCTTATCTCTTTATTTTATTCATTCTTTTTGTAATATGCTTCTTAGAATTAAGATTTTCATCTTCAGTGCTACATTTTCAAGAATATGTTGAATTTTTTAAATACAATAAGCTGATTTGCAGTCAGTGACTGCCTACAGGCACGGGGGACACACGTTGAATTGTGCTCGCATTCCACTGGTATGAATGGAGACAGGCAGGAGGCTTGGCTTTGTAGACTTCCGGCGGGGCACGGATAAGAAACCAAATAAAGAAAGACCCTCCATGAGCAGTGTGATCTGCGAAGATGAGACGGAGACCCTGGGATCTGAGTGACTGTGAAATACCCCTAATGAACTCTCCAGCTCCGCTCTTCCTCTGCACTCCCTTCCAGAGCAGGGAAGACTACAAAGCAAACCACCGGGCTTGAAAGAGAAGCTTGTGGGAGGGAGGAAGACAAAGTCCCAGGTTGGAGGGAGACTCCGCTTTAGTGATAAGACCTTGAGTCCCACAGACAGACGCCTCTTCCCCATCCTGCGGGAGAGCATTTTCTTAAACACCCTGTCTCTCTTTGCTGGGGCCCTTCATTAACGTCTGTTTTGCTAATGTGTTTGCTGGAAATAAACAGAACGAGTTTTCTGTTTATCCGCATGTTGTGTAAACAGCTACTGCAAAGCCAGCGAGGCAAACAGCAGGGTTGTATTTGAAGAGCCTTGGAGTTACAGTGAATCTGGCAAACATTCATAGAGCACAATCGGGGGGCTTACAAAAGATGGCAGCTAGGGGGGATCGGGGGCCGAAACACATAAGGTGTGAACACAGAAAGATCTATTTTGTCTTCCTGTTAATTCTCTCTCTCTCTCTCTCTCTCTCTCTCTCTCTCTCTCTCTCTCTCTCTCTCTCTCCCCCACTCCCTGAGAGAGTGTGTGTGTCTGTGTGTGTGTGTGTCTGTGTGTGTTTTATTTCCTCTCTGAAAGTGCCTAGGCAAAGATAAAAGATAACCGAATTAAGTAACGGAGCAGCTCAGGATGAAAATATTGAAACCAAAATATTAAATTTCACAAGAGAAAACAAAATACCGCATCACCATCAGGGCCACAACCAGGAAACCGGGCGTTTCTCTGGGCTGCTTCTCTTTTAAGTGTTACGTCTGTGACACTTGAAATGTGCTTGTTCAAATGTAAATTTCAACAACAGGAATGATTGATTCGGTCCAAGGTTGCTGGAGCAGCCGGCCCACCGTTCCTATGAGGGGCTGTTGTGTACAAGGAGCTCCCTCTCTGCACTGAACAGGCCAGGAGTGGGAACCAGGCGGAGTTACTTGCTGGAGATAACACACAGTTGCTTGAGCTTCTCTATCAGAAATCAAGGGTCTTCTGGGGGAGAAGTGATGGAAACCATGGGCACAATGCACGTTTATTTTTATGGCAAATGCGTAGAGAAGTGCAAATAATTCAGAAAATGGCTTTTCTTCGTAATTGACTACGCTACACAGTGAAAACTCTCAACAGTCAATGCTGCAGTTTTAATGCAGCATTAATTTAGTTTTAGTGTACCCGGCTCTTTAGACAACGCTACAACTTCTGAGTGTTTTGTAGCATTTATCAGCAGTGGCATATCTAGCAAGTCACGTCACCTGTCTAATTTTCCCATCTGTGAAATGGGAATAGGCATCATATTCAGCCTTTGTATTGTAAGCGTGAGTATTATGCAAAGACAGCTCAGCACCCGGCAACACATCTTCTCTACGCTCTGCATAATCTTGCAAAAAACCTTCTGCTAATAAAGAACCTGGTTGTTAGAAATAAAATAACACTAACATCTTTTTCTTTTTTATTTATTTAAAAGAACCTTAAATTGGAACAATTTCGGATTTACAAAACCTTGCAGACATCACAATGTCTAGGCTTGGCCTAGATCTCCCAGTTAACATCACACATAATTGCCATACATCTGTGGAGACTGGGACACTGACAGTGATGGATTGCTACTGACTAAACTCCAGACTTACCTTGTTTGAATAACACTGGCCTTTGAAGAGGGTTTCTTTTGTAAAATGCCCAAGATTGACTTTATCTGTTGTTGTTGTTTTTTTTTTTTTTCTTTTCTCAAGCCTAGACTAGAGACAACGATTTGAGAAACACCTCAGATCCACAGCATCATATCAAGACTTCATCACTAGCAAAGCTCGCAGTGATTAAAGCAATAGTGCCCCAGTTTCTCCATTGTTAAGTAGCTTTTTTTTTTCGTTTTAAATCTTATGTTAGGAAGCATGTTGCCAAATCCAGTTCAAATGCAAAAGAGGAAGATTAAACTCTATGCCCGGTAACTTTTTTAAAAAGTGCATTCTTTTGTAAAGATTTGTCACCTTTTTCTCCTCTGTATGTTTGTCCTGTTCAAATAGATCCATGTGTGTGTGTGGGCATAAGGTCATTGTGTAATTCAAATGCTGATTTCTGAACCTCCCATTTCTGGTTGCAATCCTTGTTCTGAGAATCTTCTATCTCAATGTTGTGTAAACACTGCTCCCTAATTGTCCCCGATAAGGCAATAAAGCAGCTTATAGCCAATCTGTATAGCAGGGGAGAGAATAAGGCTGTACTTCATGCCCACCAGGGGAGGAGAAGTTAGAGGAGGTAGGGGATTCATTCACCAGAGACTTAGGTCCAGGAGGAAGATTCAGCTGAACAGGAAAAGCCATATAGTGCAAGTGTCTTTGGGGTTTATGCTGTGAGTAAGCCAGACTAGCTTAGAGGGTTAAGAACAGATTAAAACTACTCAAGCTTGTGCTGTAAAACTTGATAAGTAAATCATATAATAGAGTCTCAATTATTTGGGTGATAGCCAGGTTAAGAGAAAAACTGAGAAAACAAACACATTTGATAAAAATAACTTTCATGTGTGTGTCTGTGTATCTATGCTATGTGTTGTCTACAGCATAATTCAGTTTCACTTTGTTGTTCAAACTCAGCTATGGCTGCTGGAAAGCGGTATTCACAGACACAGTTAAGACCAACTCTAGGAAGAGCTTCAATAATTGCAATCATCAGAGCTGAGTAGAAAGACAGTTTGAGCCTATATCTCTTAGAAAAAGTATCCTAGCCATAGGGTAGTCAAAAAACTATCCAGTAGAGGCGGTGAGCACTTGAGAGTCGGTTTGAAGGCCATGTTTCAGATGCTTCAGTGAAGATAATAAAAGAGCGTGGCACCGTACAGCAGAGAGATATGGCTCTGTTCGGCTGCACCTGGTCACTTTGTTGCCATGAGCTTGTGAATTAGATGATACGGCCCTCGAGATTATGTCTGTATATATGAATCAGAACAGCAAACTCAAATAAGCCAAGACAGCAAAGTTTTTTTTTTTTTGTTTTTGTTTTTTTCCTGTGACCTGTGGTAACATGGTGAAGGTCAATATTTTTATCATTAAGACAACAAGGACACTAGACTCTAGTCCACAGTTGTGCGAGGGAACCACTAACTGCAGTCAACAAATCAAGTAAAGAAATCAGATCTGGGAACACTACAGATACTTTAACTTTTACAGGCAAGAAAGAAGAATTGAATTGTAGATATAGAGAAGGATATTGGCAAAAATAGTTACATTGAACAAGTTAGTACCACAACCATTCTAATGTCATAGAAATCATAATGCAGCATTTCATATGTAGGGAATCTCCAAAAATTCTACCTTTGGTCTATATAGAATATGTGATACCACTTGCTTTTAGTTCCCATGCCCTTTTGCTAGTGTTAAAGGGCTTTAGGCAATCATGCTTTGAATGTCACTAGTAAGGTTCTTAAAACATTAACATACTTAAGAAATGCCTCAACAAGAAAGCCCTTGGGGTGGGGGAAGGATGTTATTTCTATGTTCTTTTGTGACATCAAGTGTTTTCATTGCCTCAAAGATGTCTAAACAGACAGTGTCTCTAACTGGCTCTTCCTTGCTGCCCAACACACACACACACACACACACACACACACACACACACACAGGGAGAGAGAAAGGGAGGAAAGGAAAGAGAGAGACAGAGAAAGAGAGAAAAAGGGAGAAAAGGAGAGGGAGAGAGAAAGAGAGAGTGCGCACGCTGGCCCCTGCTCATCCTTTAGGACTCTGCTCAAAGTTTTGTTTTTATAAAGTGTCTCCATTTCCTTCTTGAGCTTACTCTCAATGTAACAACCCCACTGCTTTATTATCTCAGAAAACACTGTCAAGTAGGCAGTTTTATAGCTCCTAACTTTGTCTCTTGCAGCCTTGCGAATGTAGTTTTCAAAAGACAGATTAACAAAAAAAGAGGCACACAATTTTCATTTGGATCTACATGCACATAGGTTCAAAGAAATAAAATAAAGTTTGGGCTTCGGGAAGAGGTGAGAGTGGAGGAATGAACAAAAAGATGTTAGAAAACTATGGCAGGAGAAAGCTTTTTTAGTAAGGGCTAGTTTGGGCTCACAGGTTTAGCAGAGACTATCGTTTGTGGTAAGAGTCACTCTCCTCTCCTTGGGACAATGGGTAAAGAGTGAGGAGTTCACCTGTCTCTGGGAATGTTTAGGTACTACTTTGGGGCAGATGGGAACAGGGGTGAGAGGTGGGGGGCCGGACTGTTCCTGCTCCTAAGGACTCTCACATTTCCCCTGATTCTTAATTATCTTCATGACAAATGGCATCTTCTGGATGCCAAACCCAAATCCCCTTCAACATTCTGCTCATAACGTCGGTAGCATTTCTCACAAGTTTTGCAAATTGGTGTGATAACAGGCTCCCCCACGGGACCGTACTCTCTCTGAGTAGGAGAACCTTGTCTGTTATTCGTACTTTATCCATAGCATCTACCATACTTCCTGTGTCCTCATATTTAATAGTACATACATTATGAGGGAATTAGGTGTTATTTAGCTCGGGAATGTTTTCTGATAGATTATAGAAAATAGTCACTGTGATGGATGTCTTAGAACCGAGCTAATACACTTTGATTATCCAAGTAAATTACATTTAACAACATATTTAATAAATTATGGGTAACTTTTCCATGTATAAATTCAATCCACCCGGAATTTCCATAGAGTACTCCCTTTGTTTCTCAAAAGGAGAAGCAAAGTGACATTTCAAGGGATGTGAATCAGCCAGATAACCCAAAGTTTGAGAGAACGGTGTAGAAATGAGTCCCTTATTCTAGGAATAAGATTCAGCCCCCAAAGATCCATGGCCTCTCACCTGAGGTTCCAAAAGTGCCTCCCACAGCATGTGGCCCTTCAGCGTACTTTTTCTAGTCTCTTGTGATCGTTTAACTGCATTGCCATAGAAACTCTGTACACATTCATGCTGGAAGCCATCATTTCCGTTTGGACTCATTCATCTGCTCTCACGCGGATGAAGGGCATAGTAGAGTGACCGTCATTAGAAACGGCAGCATTTCAGTTCTATCCTTTGCAAGAACAGGGTGAACAAGCCTCACGTGAAATTCTTCGTGCCAGGAATGTTTTGGACATGGGCCCTTTTTCATATTTTTTGAATAGCTGCCTACACAGAATGAGGTGCCAGAGACAGAATCAAAGTTTGGATACGAAGCTCATTTATCCACACAACTGAGGCATTATGTGATGTCGTGATTAATCATACACACGAGTCTGTTTTACAGGACTGAGTCTTATGTCACCATCTCAGGCTTGAAAAGTTTTGAATTTAGGATCATTTTGGGTTTCAGAGTTCAATAGTTCCTACAAGAACTGGTGTACTTGTCTTCTCCTTTACATTTACTTAAATTTCATTCTAAGTCCACCCTTGCCCAGCCAGTATAAAGTCCTGTCCCACCCCTCAGTAGAAATTTCTTTGCTTGTTTCTTTGGAGAAGCGCAGTAATATGGTTCTTTGGACACTCGTTTCTTGGCCCCTACAAATGCCCGAGCATAAATGAGAGGCTTGGGTAGGAGGAGTCTGCTTTATTTTTTCTGGGCTGTGGGGAGAGTGGGAGCCTCTGTTGAACAGTACCCAATGGTTTGCTCTGAGATGGCTCATCTCCCCGGGGAACTGCACAGGAAGGACAAGCCTTCCACGCCTCTCAGCATCCCTCCTGGAGTACACACTTGCCCCAGCTGCAAGTGTGTGTGTACTCTTTCTCTTTTCTTTCATTTCCTCAGGGGCACGCCTCCTCTGCTTTCAATTTCTCGGCCACACAAACAACAGTGCAGGGATTATAAGCACTTACAATAGGCAAAAAGAAACATTGGCATCTGTTTCTCATGTTTTCCACTCTGAAAAAAACATCCCCCAAGAAAGAAAGTAATAAGGAATTAGCAAACTTTGAAAGAGAGGAGAGAAAAATCACTTGGGGAGCAAACACATGTTCAGCATAACGGCTTCCTACTGGAGTGTGAGCCTCTTGGTGGCACTAAATACGCCTTTGTGATTTTGATATTACACGTGATAGCACTTGATACAGTCCCCAACACAATAAGCCTTTTTTCCTCTTATGAAAAGAAGGGAGGAGAGGATGAAAAAGAGAGTCAAGAAAAAGAGGGATGAAAGAATAATGATGGAAAAAAAAACCAATGAATGTAATTACACATATCAATGAAGCACACATGTGTTGAACATAAAAGTATGGCAATTATACTGATAGTTATACTATTTGTAACCTAAAAGAAATGCACTGTACTCATAGAACTGCAAAAACTAGAAGATGAGACATTTAAATGTCTATAAAGAGCTCCAAGACACGGCAGATGATGAGATAGGTCTATAATATGCCAAGTACCTGCCACAGTTCTGAAGAGATCCTCCTGAGGCAGACAGTCTTTGTGCGTCTTGATTCCCAGAACCAGGTTCTAGATGACTGCACTGTAAAGGGCACCTGAGCCATGTTTTACCAGTAAACCAAGACACAGCCATGTGTGAGAAAAGATGTGCTGAGTTAGTGAGTCTTGAAATCGAAGAAGGTAGTGAGGTAATGAGATGGAGCGGTCACCAGTGTAAGAGCTAAGGCAATTCTCATGGATCGGGAGGAAATGGAAGCTGAAAAGCAAAAATTAGAGTCCAGTGTTGACCCCAAAACCCAGCATATACAGAGTGAGGAAATAAGAGAATGAAGAGAAAAACCCAGCGTATCGCTAGGTATGGGGTAATTTGGAAGTCATTTGAAGACAGAAAAAAACAAGAGAGAAAGAAGAGGACCGAGGGAAGGAAGAAAGGAAGGAGGAGCACTCACGCTCACACATGGTTAGAGACAGTGAAGGAACTTGAGCATGGCCTCTAGAGTGGCCTTCTCTTATGACAGTTTGCAGCCCAGCATGTGTGACCCTAATTCCTGTTTTAGTGAGTGACCTCATTGGACACTTCTACTCCTTCAACTAAGATGCAGATTGACACAGGAGGAGAAGGCACAAAGGGAGCCACATCAGCATGTTTTTTCTGTCTCCTCAGAATGGTGGCCAGCCAGTCCTCAGCCAGGCAGCCTCTGCACAGGACACCCTTGGGGCAACCTGTGCAATGTTAAAATATACTGAGTTTGAGAGGTTATGATGAGTTTAGAATTGGAAAATATTTGAGAGAATCCAAATATTGAGTTTTCAACTTTTCATTTTTTATTATTTTATTATTATTATTTTAATGAAGCCATGAGGATCATTAGACACACCTAAGGGTTAGAAAAATACAGCAACACATTACAAAGGGAGCAGCCGCAGGCAATAGTGGTTCTGTCTTTCAGCTTTGTTTTGTTTCTTCTCTCTATTTGTGTGAGCTTGGAAACATAAGGGCCATCATTCTTTCTTCCAGATTAAAACATGCATCAAGACATGAGTTGTTTGGGTGTGAATCAGCACAATTGATAAACCAATTATTCTTAGCCATTTGTTCTACTCAGGAAACCCTCCTATTTTCTTCTTTATAAATGTTTTAAATTCTTCTTTTGTTTTAATCTGTCTACAATGTTTCAGGAATTGAGCCTGCAGTTTAACTATTAGTGAGATGATATACACACAGACATAATTACAAGACAGAGTTGTAGACATACCCGCTGCCAGCATGAGGTGCCCCAGAGTTCCTTGTATTAAGAGCAACGCTAGCTGAGAAAGTGGCTGGGTTCAAGACCGCTTGGTTTGTTACATGATTCTTGAAATGTTCTATTTAAGTTCTCGTCCCTTCCCCAAACCACTGCCCACTGACTTAAACAATTGTCCAAGGATGTTTGTCCATTTTTCTCCATTTTCAAATGTGTTCCACAAATTCCATTGTCAGCACTTGTAATTCTAGTCACTAGCATTCCAATGACAATGGACGGTAATGTCACATTGTTGCTTATACTGTTCCACAGGGGGCAAAGGGAGACACTTCATGTTGGGGTGGGAGGGAATGCCCAGAAACAGATGATAGACATAGTGTCCCGACCCAACTGGGTAAACCTTACTGACTACTCAGAACTCGTGAGGCAATTGGTATAGCAGAGCAGTGCATCTTGCATTTCCTGCAGGAACATTTTTATTTATTTAAGCAAGCTCATTAATAAAGATCTTCTCTCCGTTTTCCTCGTGTTCAAATACTCCAAACCACAGGCTCACATTTTGACAGCTAATTTTGTAGGATATAATTTTCTCGCTTAACCCAAGAGAGAAAAGAGACGGATGATTGAGATTAATCATTTGTAAAATTATAATTCTGTCACAGATAATAATTTACAAGATCTTTCCCTTTTCTGAAACCCCCAGAATGTAGCATAAATTGTCACACTTTGTAACAAAATGTGTAACACATTAGGGGCCTCCTAATAAAGCCAGTCTGCTAGAAAAACAAACCAATTGCCTTATAATTGGCATGTTCCCACCCACAGGAATCAGGAACGTGAGCCTTGGGTAAAGAAAGACCTGAAAATTATTTTTCAGGGGTGGTTACCCCCCATCTGATTTTCGTCTGAGTCATATACAGTTTTTTTTTTCACCCCATGGATGATTGTTAGAACATACAGTTGTGTGTCCAGAAGGCAAACTGATCCCTTGTGGGGAAGTGAGCAAATTCAAAAACTTTTAATTAATTTTCAATTAAAGAACATTATCACGGTGGACATGTTAAAAGTGACTTTTGGAGAGTGGTTACAAAAGTCCAAGAGGGAAAGGGCTTGCTTGGATATTTGAACTCTCTGTAAAATTGGCCATACTCTCTAAGTCCAATTTATAGGCACTTAATACTGTTTCAACAACAAAGGCAAAGAAAAGTCGGGAATTCCATCTGAGGCTGGCAAAGAGTAAAAGAAAGGGCAGTGTGACTCCCTGTGTACCCTGATCTGTATTTACCCCGACTTATTTGGGTGGCAGCTAAGGATCATGTTTCTGATCCATGTCTGTGTAGGCCAAATATTGCTCATTCTTCTGTGTCTACACGTACAGACTGCATGGGACTCAAACCCATGCTGCAATATGCCGTGGTGACTCAGGCAAGAGAGAAAGAAGTCAAAATGTTCCCGTCCTAATTCTTTACTTAATGGAACTATGACAATGAATAATACATTGTACATTTCATAATAACTAAGTAAATTTTAAGTGCTGCAACATTAAAAATATCACAGGTAAAAAGGAAGGTAACAGGAGATGTTGATTGGCTTGTTAATCACTCTACAATGTATACAGGATCAAAGCGTCGTGCTATATACCCACAAATGTAATTATTTGGTAATCAAGAATCATGGTGTGTAACTCACACATTTAATTATTATTTCCTGATCAAAACAGAAATAAACGAGAATGGTGGACATCAAAAAGCTAGACGAAGGGCTGGAGAAAGGTTTGATAGTAAAAGCCATGGCTGTTCTTACAGAGGACTTGCGTTCAGTTCCCAGCACCCAGATTGGGCTGCTCACAACAGCCTGTAACTGTAATTAGGGGATCTGATTCCCCCTTTGGCTCCAAGGGTACCCAAATGCACATGGTGAACATACAACTCTATGCACGTGTATGCTCAAAATAAATAAATACGTCTTTGAAAAAGCTAGGAGAAATGTTAGGAAAGTATTGTTCTTCTTTTAGAACTGATACTTCTGGCCTGCCTGGAGCTCACTATGTAGATCAGGCTGGCCTTAAACTCATAGAGGTCAGGCTGTTCTACTTCCCAAGTCCTAATCAAAGGTGTGTGCCACCATACCCAGCCAGATTTTGAAAGTTGAAGAAATATGAAAATTAATAAATGTTGAGAGATATTTAAACCTGATCACAATATTATATAACATATACTTCTATCAGGAGAGTACATAGTATTTCCATAAATATATACAATTTTATGTGCTTTGTGTTAGTCAAAAATAACTTATTAGTTATATGTCATAATGAAGCCCAGTATCTTATTAACTATCTTATTAATCTCAATTGTTGTGGGTTATTAATATTTATTATTGATTTATCTTTTAGTTAAGCAGTGTTATTCCTAAATCAGGTGTATGTATACCCAAATCACCACACAGAGACTAGGATTTATTTAATTAACTTAGAGCATAACACTGGCAATAGTTATTCCATCCTAAACCTCCAAGACCGTAGAGTTTCCTACCATTCAGATTTCACCCATTATACTTTCTCCCTTCTGTTATTCTCAACAAGGTAACCGTGATTGTCTTAATGTGAAAGCTCTGATAATTCACTCTTCACTCTAGCCCACAGCTGCCCACCAGCTCCTAGTAAGGATTACAGCTGTGTGGTAGACACAGAATCTAGGCCACTGGCATCTCTTTTATGTAGTTTTCCATCTTTCTTCTTGTCAAATGTTCCCCTTTACTCCCCATGCCCAGGCAATAGCTCGCGCAGGCTCACTACGAGCTTGAACTTTGAGAGCACCCTGGGAAAAGGCTGTTTGCCAGCAGATTAGCTTTATGAGGCAGCACAGGAGGAGGTGAAGGGAGAGCAAGAAGCCTGCTTTTCCTTGTTGAAATCAGGAGAGGCATAGAAAATGAAAGAAAGAGCCCACAGATCCTATTTGGTCTTTATCTTTGACATAGAATAAAAGCAAAACACAAAATGATCTCTTATGTCTCATAAATACAAGTCAAGCCCCACTGACACAGAAAGTTGTCTCCTGATTGCCTCAAGGAAAGAAAGATTTCCCTAAATTTAACTATTCCTCTCATCCCCACAGGCCATGAGAGGAAAGCAAGCCACAATGTAAGCATGAGTGTTGCTCTGAGCCTGGAAATTCAACAGCAGTACAGAAGAGACAAAACATTACAACGCCAGGATTAGCATGCCTGTACATTAAAGTGGAATGCTTTACATTTACAAGAGCATCTGCAATATCTTTGGATATGGTATACACAAAGCTTTGAATATTCACAGAGGACTTCATGAGTACCTGCTGCAGGCTAGACTTGAGTCCAGGTGAATGGGTTTGGTGAGGAAACTTCAGAGTAGCTGTGACTTCATGGGGCTTATAGTCTACTACAAAGACGATAAAGACATAGCACATCAGCACACCGCACACTGTCCTAGGAGTTGCCAAGCACTAGCCATCAAAGGAGACTTGGACTGCAACAGGGAAAATTGATATAACAGGTCGGCGTGGCATGACATAGCTATATCATTTGCTTGATGAGATGTGCACTTAAAAAAAAAAAACCCAACTCTCTCAATATTATTTACTTCTGTCAGACTCCTTTAATGATGCAATAGCACCAATCTGACAGCTAGCCCCTTGAGACATTCACTCCAAATGCCTCGCTTTACAAACATTATTCCGCAGCTGACTTCTTGGGGGTTGGGAAGTCTGTTTTCTTTAAGGGTGGGGCCTATGGTAGATGGGCCATGATCCAGTGGATGAGCCTACACCCAAGGGTGCATGGAAGCATCAGGTAGACTCGGTGGGTTTTCTTTTCTTTTGTCTTTATGTTTTAAGGACATGGAATTGGGAGTGGGTAAAAAGATGGAGGGTGGATCTGGGAAGGTGGAATTCTCAAAGATTTAACAACAACAAAACAAAACAAAAGAAAAACTTTGCATTTAAAATTTTAAATCTGCATTTAAAATTTAAAAGCATTATTCTACCCTGACCTGTTAAGGTTAAGCTAAACCCACAGAACCGGGGTTTTACTCTGTGTAGCCATGAACTGTCTGTCTGTGTACTTCCAGGCCTATAGGAGAAGGCAGCAGTGTGGGCCTGGAATCTATCAGTTTAGTCTTTATGGTTCTGTACTCTATTTATGTTGTGGTATTTCTTTTTCTGCTCCCCTAAGTGTTTGTGATGGGTCACACGTGCCACAATATGTATGGACATATCAGCCGACTCAAAGAACTCAGCTCGCTTAGTACATCAGGCTACATGCCTTTCTTTACTCACGAAGTTACTTCTCTAGACCCTACAATTTGTTTTTATTTAAACACACACACACACACACACAGAGACAGATAGCCAGACACACAGAGTGTGAAATACCCAGCAAATATGACTAAGTACAGATTGATAGATTATTAAGCTGTGACATTTCAACAAAGATTCCTAGAATTTCTCATTTTACCTTGAATCTATTCCACATTTCTTGATAAAAAAAAAGATGGTACAGTTGTGCAGAATGTGCATATTCACTGGCTAAATCAAAGTAAAATTGGCCACTGAAAGTGAGAAAAAATAAAGCAAGAAAAGAAGAGAAAACAAGAGAAGAGAAGAGAAGAGAAGAGAAGAGAAGAGAAAAGAAAAGAAAAGAAAAGAAAAGAAAAGAAAAGAAAAGAAAAGAAAAGAAAAGAAGGCCAATGCTTTTCTCAAAAGGAAAAATGATCTCAAAAATTAGGCACACTGTAGGGTAATGACTGCTACATGGTGAAATGTCAAGATTTTGTTTTCTTTTGGCTAACAGGTCAGCAATTTTTATATTTAGTTTAGTTCAAGTAAGATTGGGCAAACTGGAAAAGCTGGCTGACTGGCACAGAGCTCCCAGCCGTGACCTTCTACGGTAAACACACACTCCGAGCTCACCTTTCAGAGAGCTGTTTTTTTTTCTGCAGCCATTTGGCTTTGCTTATTATTTTGTTGTGTCTCCTCTGTTACAAGGCCACGGACTGCTCTGTATCTGTCTGTGCATGGTCTTTAACATCTGGATTCCTTGGACATCTGCCTGAAAATCGTCACTACGCACAGCAAATGGAAGGCCACCACCTCAAACAGCAAACAGCCTTGCTCACAGTTCACTCGAAGGCAGAGGCCTCTCAGCTCATCCTGGGCCCAGAGAATCAGGTAGCTGGTCTCCTGAAAATGTCCTCTCTTTGACCTACATGGAAAACATGCTCTTAAGTGAACAAACGCAAGCATTTTGCTTCTCCAATCCGAACAGCTAGCTTGAAACTGGGCAATTCAATCAGCCAGGTGTTTTGAAGTCAGGCTCTCATCAGGACAGTTGGACTGATTGCTTCTACTCTGTTGATTCCCTTTCTTTAAAGTAATTGTTGCTTTCCTTTAAGATAACAGACATTCAGTGTGGGAAACATAAAATTCAATACAGATATGAAATTAATTTTAGAAAACCCAAAATCCCAATACTGTTAATATTTTTACTATGACTCTTTTTTAGGAATCCCGTATTTTCAGTGTGTGTACATGTCTTTGTATTTTTTCACAAATGCTTTCTTTATGTAATTTGGATTTTTTAATCTAAAACCAATATGTGACTGTTTTCTAGGTTAATATAATTATTTCTAGGTTATATAATTATTTGGCTTTTATGTGTGTGTGTGTGTGTGTGTTTATGTATACAAACATATACATGTTTGTATGTACAGATGCATGTGTGTTTGTGGGTAGGACCATATGTATGTGTGCACATGTGTGTACAGATGCATGTGAAGACCAGAAGTCAATCTTGGGTGATGCTCCCTGGGAACTGTCAACCTTGCATTTTCAGGCAGGGTCTCTCCTTTGGTCTGATACTCACTAATTATGTTAGGCTGGCTGTTTCCTGCTTGAGTGGCAAGCCCTTCAACAACTGGCTTAGGTTTCTGAGCAGCGCCATGGCTTTCTTTAAACAGGTTGAAGTGTTTTTGGACTACTAAATTGCTTTTGCTTTTCAAGCTTTTAAAAAATATATACAATCAATCTTATGTCTAAATTTGAGAGCTATGTCAATCTGTATTATTGTATTCCAGTGGGATGAAAGTCACTAGCATAACACATTAAAATTTCGTGTTACGGTATCCAGTGATATGCTTTCCCACACACCTGACAGCAGCAATGCATCAACTCATCACACTTACTGGGGAAAAAGGAAGAAGAGGCAGTTCCTGTCCTCTGCTTGTCTTTGCATGTGTTATGTCATTTAAATGGGTATAGATAGTGCTTTTTTTTTTTTCCATGTACTTCCCAAACCAATGCTGGATAAGTAATATGAAAGAAAAGGGCAAAAGGATATGTTTAGAAATATCTAATTTTACCTAAAAATGTTTCGGGTCCCGTGGCAAAATAGTTGATAATATTTGTTGATATTTTGAGAGGTTAAAACATTAAAAGTTCTTTTGTAGTAATTCAAGACCATAGCTGTTTGCACTGTGGCTCTAAGAATCAAGGACTCCATACTTTGAGTTCTTTGGAGACCAAGAAATGTGAAGCAAGGAAAGCAAAAAGATAATGCCAGTCTTTCCTCAAGTGTCTGCAGGAATGTAATGGCTCTTCCGTAATTACACAATAACCCAATTGCTCAAGGCATCCAAGTGAAATAAACCGGGGCAGCCCTGTTCATTTCTCCCAGGAAGGACTTAGCTCCACCCCAGAGCTAGAGAGTCATAAAAGCTTCCCAGTGGAGTACTTTTGCCAGATATCACAAAGTCCTTTCTCTTTGATGCTGGGAGATAGTAGCAGGTGGGCCATCCAGCAAGCTACATTTAGTCAAAGAAGTGAAGAACATGAATGAATGCCTTAGCCATGATGAGTTGTGCAAGAGAGCAGAGCAGCAAAAAGTTTAAAATATGACTCATGGCTTTTAACTGTCAAGTTCATACAGGACCACTTAGCAATAGCTTGGGAAGGAATATGAAAGGCTGAAACTATGTGCCTTCAGGTTTGGGGCATGAACTTACATCCACCACCGTAACTTTGCCAAGGCTTGGCTGGGAGAATCCTAATGCCTAGGTGTTGCTTGCAGAACGGCCAGCTCCTGTACTTTCTTCTTCTGGCTGTGATGCTGATGCTGTGGTCTGGGAGCACAGATTCTGTGGATATGCGACCAGGCAGCTCGCTTGTTTTGTTGGATCAACCCAGCAGCCCCGGAATTTTATATTGTAACCTTTGTAAGACACATTGAAACCAAAAAACAAACAAACAAACAAACAAACAAACAAAAACCCATCAGATAAGCAAGCAACCACGACAAATATTTTAAAAATAAATTAAAGCATTGAACTGCTTCAAGAGACAATGGCTGCCGCCTCAGCCCCCACAGTGAATACGGAAAGCAACATAAGTCTAGCACAGGGGTTAGCAATTACTCGTATGCTGCTTTAATTAAACCAACTAAATCTCTAAGTGCCCATTAGAGGCTATAAAACAGGCAGCTCAAAATTTACTGTGCTTTCCCAGGAAGGAAGATAGCATCCTCAGAAGTAGCATATTGCATTTTGATTTGAAGTTTATTTGATGCTGATGATCACAGAGAGTGTCACCATAGGTTGTGAAAGAAAGTGAGTGGTGCAGACTTCAGTCATCGTAGTGTTAATTTAGAGCAAATATAATAAAACCACCTTCCCTAACCTTGTTTATGAAGGTGATAAAAGAAGGAGAAAGTCCAGATTCAGAAATTAAGAAAACTCAGTTAAAAGACAAGTATTTATTAGTAATCTGAATACTTAGAAAGAGTGGACTCTGGGCTAGTTTGGACCTAGAAATTGGAAATGCTGTAACATAGCTGAGCCAAGTAACCCACACAAAAATATATGAAGAATGCCATTCCTACCTGTTCTGAGAGAACAGAAATGTTTCTTAGCACTAGACAATATCATGTATTACATATATTATATAAAAATAGTTCTATCTTGTTTTTGTCAATATAAATGTAAATACTGGGGTTTCATACTTTTACTCAAAAAAAAAAAAAAAGATAAGTACTCATCTCAGGGCTGGAAAGGCTGTGTGTCCTATTTTCCTCCTCACAGCTTTGACTTCCTTTAGAGAAGTTTCCCAACAAGAAGATGGGCGAGAATCTAGTACAGGAAATTTGTGAACAATAGTTAACATCACCAACAGCAGAAAGGGTGTGCATGAAATTCCTGTGGACTTCTCTGGGAGTCTGAAGATTTTGCTCCATGAGCCAACTAATTACCACAAGACATAGCAAAGGAAGGAATCTCCCAGGATCTTGGCCAAGAATGTTCCTTAAACATTTCCCAGCAATCCAGTAAGGTAAGCTTCATGTCATCATTTCACAGACAAGGGAACTGAGGCTCGGACAACATTTTCAACATTCTCCTATGGGGAAATGGGTAAATAATCCAACTGTCTGCAGTTCTTTGGCATTTTTTTTTTCCAAATAGAGGAGTGAAAACAGACCAACAGAATGTGTGAAGAATGTGTGTTCAGAATAAATATTTTCTTGATTAAGCCAAGTACATGATCTGAATCTGAAGGTCAAGAGACTCAGTTGGCTATGAACTGTGTCTGAGTGGTTATCTATGGTGGGATCTTTGCAACAAAGGTGAAGGAAGATGGTCTCCTCTAAAGACAGATGAGGCTGATTTTAGACTAGAGATGACATTCTTGGAGAGACTTTCCTATTCCACAATAATTGAGGTGCTGATAATTCCTGAGGATAAGCTGAGCCACTGGTGAGTTCCCACTGGGATTGCTGAAATGAATATAAAGTTGTTCAGTTCTTGGGTCTTGACTTTTTGGTTTTCTGGAGCCCAAGTCTTTTTGCCTACGCAAACCTGTCAAGCTGTCAGGGCCATAAACATTTAATCATGAGAACCAGAGGAGAACTACAGAGCTTAGTGACTTCTCCTTAAAACTAGCCTTCAGAATACATTTGGAGCAACACATCATTATTCTTTTATTTTGTGATCAATTATATCTGACTGTGAACAACAATAAAAATATTATTGGCCATGCTGCAAATCCTGTGTACATGCCAGAACAATTTCAAGTTGAAACTTAGGGTATCTTCAAAGAATAAATATTTGACTCACAAGTATATTTACAGTAAACTACCCCTTGATCTGGCAAGTCAGTTTCTAAAGAGGAGTACAAAGTGAAGAAAGAAAGTCTGTACAGTTCAAAGAGGGGTCTTCATGTTGTCTGCTTCAAGTGACTTCATTTTTTAAATGCATGGTTGCAAACAATGTGTGGAAAGGTTTTTAAATGTGGTAATGGTTTCTTGATTATATCACTGATTCTAATAGCAATTTTACATCTCAGTTATGTATTATTATTAACTTCTCACTATTAATTTTCATTGTGATTGATAGTGACATATAGTAAAAAGAAGACAATATGGTTGCACATTAAAGAATTTTAATAGAAACATATATATATGTATATATATATATACACATACAATGGATATATCTATATATGTATAGATATATAGATATATAAATGCAGTGGATGTTTGGTGAGTATTGTTCTTTTTTGGGAGGTGCAGTGAGCTTTATTGATGCTATTCAAGTGAGTAGGGCTCCCTGGGCCCCTCCCGCTATTCTGGGGTTCTGGGATGGATGCTGTGAGGGCGATGCTCAGTCAGAGGCTGAGTTGGGACAGGGACTCCTCAGCAGCTGAGGGCCTCCCTCTTGCTCTCCTGTCCTTGCTGGGGTGGCTGATCCAGGGCTTCGTAGTCGTTCGAGGCCATGTAGGCCATGAGGTCCACCACCCTGTTGCTGTAGCCAAATTCATTGTCACGCCAGGAAATGAGCTCTACAAAGTTGTCACTGAGGACAATGCCAGCCCCAGCATCAAAGGTCGAAGAGTGGGAGTCACTGTTGAAGTCCCAGGAGACAACCTGGTCCTCAGTGTAGCCCAGGATGCCCTTTAGTGGGCCCTTGGATGCCTGCTTCACCACCTTCTTGATGTCATCATACTTGGCAGATTTCTGCAATTGGCATGTCAGATCCACGACACATGCTGGGGGTAGGAACATGGAAGGCCATGCCAGTGAGCTTCCCATTCAGCTCTGGGATGACTTTGCCCACAGCCTTGGCAGCACCAGTGGATGCAGGGATGATATTCTGGGCAGCCCCATGGCCATCATACCACAGTTTTCCAAAGGAACCATCCACAGTCTTCTGGATAGCAATGATGGCATGGACTGTGGTCATGAGTCCTTCACTGTGCCAAAGTTGTCATGGATGAATTTGGCCAGGGGGGCTAAGCAGTTGGTAGTACAGGAAGCATTGCTGACAATCTTGAGTGAGTTGTCATACTTCTCATGGTTCACACCCATCACAATCATGGGGCATCGGCAGAAGGGGCAGAGATTATAACCCTTTTGGTCTCACCCTTCAAGTGGGCCCAGCCTTCTCCATGGTGGTGAAGACACCAGGAGACTCCACAACATACTTGGCACCAGCATCGCCCCATTTGATGTTAGTGGGATCTTGCTCCTGGAAGATGGTGATGGCCTTGCCATTGATGACAAGCTTCCTGTTCTCAGCCTTGACTGTGCTGTTGAACTTGCCATGGTAGAGTCATACTGGAACATGTGGACCATGTAACTGAGGTCAATGTTGTCATTGATGGCAACAATCTTCACCTTGACAGAGATGAAGGTAGCCCTGGTAACCAGGCATCCAATACAGCCATATCCGTTCACTCTGACTTTCACTGTCGTGTCTAAGGGATGAGGTTGGCCCTGCATGAAAAGATGCAGCTGTCTCAGGAACAGGGAGGAGCAGAGAGCCACTTTGTTCATTTTTATGCTTACGTCTTGGTACCCATTTACTCTCCTGTGTGGCATAAATGAGAGAGTAGGAAAGATCATTGAGCCTATATTTATCATAATGTTATTTTCTTTTATAGCAAGCTTTGTGATATTAAAATAATTTTTTCATCATTTTACTTTCCTCATTTTTTAGACTTCTTTTTGGCCCTTGTTTCTCAATCTCTCCTTCCTTCCATTCTCTCCAGGCACATAGTGTCTCTTTCTTCATTTTTTTTTTCTGTTGATTTGAGTGTCCTGTATGTGCAGTGGGGTGAAATGCTGGAAGGAGAGTAGCCTGGGGTCATCTCTCTCAGCAGTAGTAGGCCATGTGTGAGCAGACAGGGACCCAGGAGGTTTGGCAAACAGTGTGAGACCCACAATAGCATCTTGTAGAACTCAGTGTCACAGAGCCCTAAACCAGCTCCACATCTCACAGGCTCTGGTGCTTGAGCCCCTGCCTTTTCAATTCTCATCATTAGCTTGCCCAGATAATTACCCTCTGCTGAGGTCAAGGTTCCGATTCTTAGTCAAGAAAACAAAATATCACTGCCAGCTCTTCCCAGCTGTGTGGTTAGTGATTCCAGATGTCTGAATCAAAGAGAAACTGGCAGCAATGTGCTGTCCAAACAAAAAGGAAATGAAATGTGCAGACTGTTTTCTAAACATTTCAAAGACCCTGGAAATGCAGCCAGGACCAAAATCAACATTTGCAATTTAGTCTTTGCTTAATTTGAACTATTAGAGACTGAACCAAAGATAAAATCCATTTGAAGTGCAATTTTTCATTATTAGTTTTGTCTTGAGTCCTCTTTTGTGAAGCATTTTAGAGGAAGTAGATATTTGAGTTAAATGTTTTGTCTTCAAAAGAAATATGCTTATTTACTAGAAACTATTATTTGGAATCATATATTGGAAGATTTCTCAAATATTCTTATTATCTGTAATTTAACATTCCTTTAATTTTTTAAGTAATGCGACTGAAATAAATGAACTCAAACACAAACTTAATTTATGCTTAAGAATTTTATTATGTGCTGGATACATACCAGAGAGTGACAATATAAAACTACAATGTTAACAGAATATTATAGGTGACATACTTTTAAGTTTTAACCTCACTTAGAAATAACATACAGTTCTGAGATCATTGCAGTAGTCTTTCTTAACCAATAACGTGGGTTTCTGATCATTTCACCAAGCCAGAAAATAATGAGAATATGGAATCAGGAGGAAGCAAATGGCCATCAGGTAGATAAAGCAGACACATCAAAGCACGCTGTCAGTGTTTCTTAACGATCACTTCAGGCCTTATCTAAGGGACCATTTGCTCTTAATTTATGCACAATCACAATTATGTCTTTTAAACTCATAGAGGAAGAATTTGGAGTGATGCTATAGAAACCATGTGCATAGCAGTGAGAAAGAAAGCTAGGTGGGAAAAATCTCAAATTCCAAGGGATATAATGATTATTTCATCATTATTATTGAAGAAATACAGCATGTGGATGAAAGGAACGGGAAAAAATTTCTGCACAATCAGGGAAACCTGAACTTTTCAACAAAGTATGAGGAACACACAGTTAGGAAAGGGCAGTCTTTTCAATGAATGATGCTGAGAGAATGAGATATCCACACACAGAATGATGTAGTTGCAACCTTTTCTCATCTCTATGTATACAGGGTCCCTGGAAAACCTCACAGTGGGTAAATGGATTAAATGCCAGAAATTCATAGGACAAAGTATTCATATCTTTTTTAAAATAGGGCTCTCTTCCTCTGTGACCTAGGTTTGCTTACATTCACTATGTAGGACGGGATGGCCTTCGGTTCACGTCAGTCCTCTTGCATCAGCCTCCTGAGTAGGTATACGCTACTAGGCTCTCCAAAAACAGCTTTTTTTTACAAATTGGTCTTGTAAAAAAGATTGATCCCACAACACTGAAAACAAAAGGAACAGAAAAAAGTCAGATGTCAGGGTTAAACCATTATACCCAGCAAAGGAAACAGTGGAATGAAGGGAGAAATTAGAGAATGGCCAAAAAGCATGAGGAGATGGCTCATAATCATCAGGACCTAGGAGCCAGATGCAGTATCAGACGCCTGTAACCCTGTCACTCTATAACAAGAGGGAGGCTATAACAGAGAACCCCCTGGAAGCTCTCAGGGTTCAGGAGGTCTGGCATGTACAGCAGTAAACAAGAGACCCCACCACAAACAAGGGGGAAGTTGAGGTTCTGAACCTGACCATCACAGGGTGTTGTAGCATGGTTTTGGCTTCACACAGACACAGACACAGACACAAGCATACTCACACACATACACCATGGTTTTTAATTAATGTCAGAAAACACTCAGGAACATTGCATCTGTTGGAAAAAAGCAACATACAAAACATGTAAGGGACAGACACAACTCAACAGCAAGAAAACAAAAATAAGTTTAAGAACAAAACAAAACATAAAACTATTGCAGGTACAGCCTATACCAGTTGAAGAACCTGTGCTGGCCATGCCAGTAAGAAAAACAGGTAGCTGAATTCAGCAGACACTCACTGCTGAACCAAAGCCCACGTCAGCTGCCAGAACCCCGATAGGTTGCCCACCAATGTCCTCCTCCCCTCTCTTAGTGCCCCCTCACTTTATCCCCAATCCCCATTCTTCTCCTCGTCACTGTGTCCTATCCCCCAACTCAGGCAGTGACCCTTTACAAGCACACACCATTTACATACTGAACGAAAGGCCAAGCTACTGCTGGAAGTCCAGCTCCCAACTTGGATAGAGACTCCCTTCTGGACTAGAGGTCCTACTAGCCACCAGAAAGCTAGGCCACAAAGACCAGAAGACCCAAAAGAAAACAGAAACTAAGGAGAAAAACACACATCCAATGAAAACAAAGCCAAAAATTGACACCTAGACCTATAATCATCCCAAACCCAGATTCCCCGGTGTCATTGTAAGAACAAAATCAACAACATCCAGGGCATTATGAAGCCCAGCTATCCTACTAGAGCAAGTCATAAATATTCCAACACAGCTGTAGCACAAAAATGGTCTCAAAACCAACTTCATGAAGATAATAGAGGTCCTTAAAGAGGAAATTAATAAAACCCTCAAAGAAAGCCAGAAAAACAAAAACAAACAGGAAAAACAAATGAATAAAAACTGTTTAAGACATGAAAATGGGAAGAGAAGCAATAAAGAAAGCAAAAACTGAGGGAATTTTGGAAATAGAACATCCAGGTTAGCGAACAGGGACTATAGAAACAAGCATCACCAACAGAATACAACAGATGGAAGAGCAAGTATCAGGCATAAGAGACATGATAGAGGAAATCAGTACATTAGTCAAAGAAAATGTTAAATCTAAAAAGTTCTAAATGTTAAATCTAAAATTTTACCAGGAAATCTGGGACAGTATGAAAAGACCAACATAATAATAGTAGGAATAGAAGAAGAAGAAGAAGAAGAAGAAGAAGAAGAAGAAGAAGAAGAAGAAGAAGAAGAAGAAGAAGAAGAACCCTAGCTCAAAGGCCTAGAAAACATTTTTAACACAATCATAGAAGAAACATTTCCTAACTTAAAGAAGACATGCCTATAATGGTACAAAACACCAAATAGACTGCACCAGAACAGAAAGCCCCTCTCCACATAATAAGCAAAACATTAAACATACAGGACAAAGAAAGAACATTAAAAGGTGCAAGGGAAAAAGAACAAGTAAGATTTAATAGTAGACCTATTAGAATTATACCCAGCTTCTCAATGGAGACTAAAAGTTAGAATGGCTGGCAGATGTGCTACAGACCCTAAGAGACCACAGATGCCAACTCAGACTATGATGGCAAAAACTTTCAATCATCATAGATGGAGAAAACAAGATATAACTTGACAAAGTCAAACTTCAATAATATCAACCCATAAATCCAGCCCCACAGAAGGTACTAGGAAAAAAACTCCAACCAAAGGAGGTTAACTACACCCATGAAAATACAGGAAATAATTAAGCTCACACCAGGAAAACCAAAAGAAAGGAAGAACATACACACACTACCACCACCACCACCAGCACCACCAGCACCAGCACCACCACCACCACCAACAACAACAACAACAACAACAGCATAACAGGAATTAACAATCATTGGTCATTATTATCTCTCTATATGAATAGACTCAATTTCCCAATAAAAAGACACAGGCTAACAGAATGGATGTGAAAACAGGATCCATCCTTATGTTGCATAAAGAAACACACTTCACAATTAAAAATAGACATTACTTCAGATCAAAGGGTTGGAAAAGCACTTTCTAAGCAAATGGATCCAAGAAGCAAGATGGTGCAGCTATTCTAATATCTAAAAAAATAGACTTCAAATCAAAATTAATCAAAAGAGATAGGGAAGGACACTTTATATTCATCAAAGGAAAAAAGTACACCAGGATAACATTTCAATTCTTAACATCTATGTCCCAAATGCAAGGACATACATATTTGTAAAAGAAATATTATTAAGGCTTAAATCATGCATTGAATCTCACGCATTGATAGTGGAAGATTTCAACACCCCTTTCTCATCAATGAGCAGGTCATTCAGACAAATCTAAACAGAGAAATGATGGAGCTAACAGACCTTATGAATCAAATGGACTTAACAGATATCTAGAGAACATTCCACTGAAACACACACAAATACCTTCTCCTCAATACCTCATACAACTTTCTCCAAAATTGCCCACATACTTGGTCACAAGCAAATCTCAACAGCTACAAGAATTTTAAAATAACCTCTTGTATCCTACCAGACCACCACAGATTAAAGCTGGATTTCAACAACAGACACAACAAAAAGCCTGCAAATTCATGAAAACTTAAAAAAAAAATTCTCTACTGAATGACTACTGGGTCAAGGCAAAAATAAAGAAAGAAATTAAAGACTTCCTAGAATTCAATGAAAATGGATACACAACATGCCCAGACTTATGGGACACAATGAAGCAGTGCCAAAAGGAAAGTTCATAGAATTAAGTGTCTTCATAAAGAAATTAGAGAGATCTCACGCTGTCAACTTAACAGCACAGCTGAAAGCCCTAGAGCAAAAAGAAGTAAATACATCCAAGAGGGGTAGTTGGCAGTAAATAACCAAACTCACCTGAAATCAATAAGATAGAAAAAGAGAGAACAATACAAAGAAGCAATAAAACCAAGAGCTGGTTGTTTGAGAAAATCAACAAGATAAACAAATCCATAGCCAAACTAATTAAAAGGCAGAGAGAGAATATCCAAATTAACAAAATCAGAAACAATCGGGAGACATAACAGCTGACAAAGAGAAAATTCGAAGAATCATTAGGTCTTACTTCAAAAACTTATACTCCAAAAAATTTTAAATCTAAAACAAATAGAAAATTTTATCAGTTAAATTAAGATCAGCTAAAATTTTTAAATACATATGTAAACCCTAATGAAATAGAAGCAGTCACTAAAAATCTTCCACATCCCCCACCCAAAAAAGTTCAGGGCTAGATGGTTTTAGTGTAGAATTCTACCATAATTTCAACAAAGAGCTAAAGCCAATACTCCTCAAATTATTTCACAAACTAGAAACAAAAGCAATATTGCCAAAATTATTTTATGAGGCCGAGATCACCCTGATACCTAAATAGTAGATGATTAAACAAAGAACAAGAATTACAGACCAAATTTCCTCATGAACATTGAAGCAAAAATATTTAATAAAATACTTGCAAACAAAATCCAAGAGCACATCAAAAAGATCATCCACCATAAGCAAGCAGGCTTTCTCCCAGAGATGCAGGCATGGTTCAACATATGAAAATCTGTCAACATAATGTACCATATAAACAAACTGAACAAAATAAAACAACCCCCCCACATTATCATCTCATTAAAATCTTTAAATGTTTAAAAATCCTTTGGTAAAAATCCAACACTCTTTCCTAGTAAAAGTCTTTGAGAGATCCGGGGTACAAGGGACATACCAAAATGTAATAAAGACAATTTACATCAAGCCCTTAGCCAACATCAACTTAAATGGAAAGAAATTCAAAGCGTTTTCACTAATATCAGAAATAAGGCAAGGCTGTCCACTCTCTCCAAATCTATTCAATATACTTGAAATTCTAGCTAGAGCAATAAGATCGCTGAAGAAAATTAAGGGGCTACAAATTTGGAAAAGAAAAAGTCAAAGTATTGTTATTTGCAGATGATATGATAGTATACACAAGTGACCTCCCAAATTCTACCATGGAATTTCTACATTTGGTGAACACCTTCAGTGAAGTAGCTGAATACAAGATTAGCTTTAAAAAAAAAAATAAGCAACAACAACAAAACCCAGAAGCTCTCCTATATACAAACAAAAAATTGGCTGAGAAAGAAATTAGGGAAATAACAGCCTTCACTATAACCACAAATAATAGAAAATATCTCACTATAACTCTAACGAAGCAAGTGAAAGACATATATGACAAGAACTTTGTGTCTTTGAAGAAGATATCAGAAGATGGAAAGATTTCCCATGCTCATGGATCAGTAGGATTAACATACTAAAAATGGTCATCTTGTCAAAAGCAATCTACAGATTCAATGCATTTCTTTTTTTTATTCACTTTGTATCTCCCCGTACCTCCCTCCCTCCCCCCTTACCAATCCCACCCTCCCTCCCCCTTCTCCACCCATGTCCCTCCCCAAGTCCACTAATAAGGGAGGTCTTCCTCTCCTTCCTTCTATCAGATCTATCCTAGTCTATCAGATCTCATCAGGAGTGACTGCATTGTCTTCCTCTGTGTCCCGGTAAGGCTGCTCCCACCTTAGAGAGAGGTGATCAAAGAGCAGGCAGCAGAAGTGGCCTTGTCACTCGGCTCATAAGATTGAACAGATCCCTTGCTGCTATAGGTGTCCATGGTGCTTGAATGCCAGGTCAATGAAAGGGCGATGGCAGAAATGCAGGACAGTTAAAGGTCAGGCAGGGCTGTGTGTGCACCACTTTCAAAGCAGTGCCTGAGTATAGACTGAACTTCTGATGCTGTGGAAACACATATGTCCAAGACTCTGTCAGATTCCCCAAGTCACAAGGCCAGTCAGGTGTCCAGCAGTTATTGACAGAAATGGTACATATGTGCAGTGGACCCCGTTCTGCAGATCACAAATCCATGAAAAACAAGTGACATCTTCTATGCCACCTCCCTGTGTTGTGTATTATTATCTCTTTCATCTCAAACATCTGGCTTCATTGAGGTTGACAACATTCAACTGACAAAGAAGGGATAAGGATCTGCAATGAAAACAGCTCAACTGTTTGTGTTGGTTCTAGCAAGAAACAGATGCAAGATACAGTACTGCTCTAGTTGATGAAGACCCTGAAGGATGGAGAAGTCAAATTCCTCCCCAGGGAAATAGCCCCTACATAGGAAGGATGGATTTGGGTGGTAACCTCACTGCTGTGACAAAATTCACTTAAGGAAAGGACAGTGACCCTTGGCCATCACAATTGGATAGTTAATAGTCTTTATCAATTCTCCTCTCCTCTCTGTAGAAGGCATCATTTTAAGCCAGTTTTTATATACATATTTTTGAGAAATGGGTGTCATTCTGCTACCTTTTTAAGTGTCTTTTTTTTGCCTAAGGTCATTACTGTAATAAATAGGTTATCTACTCCAGAGTGCATACTGTCTAATATCATAGCTTGCATAATGAGTGTAAGATAAGAAAAACTAAAATCCACTTAGTATGTTGTTTAACGCATTAGGAAATAGCCTGTTTATTCTGATACTCTGTAGAGTTTATAAAGACTCACTCAAGTGGTCAAGGTTAATGTATAAATCTCCTAAAATCAAGGATAAAGTGTCCCTTTTATGATCTGGGGATTGAAGAGGATAGGGATGTTGCAGAAAGCAGAGAAAGCAGATGGGAAAGTAATGCAGGGTGCCACTTCAACACTGATGGGCAAACTGCCTCCCTTGGTCCCATGGGCCCTGCAATTGTCATTCGAAGTTCATCAGAGAGAAGGCTGGTTTCAACAGGTCACAAATTGGCCCTACCCATCTCCTTTTCTGAAAGCCCGAGTCTCTGTTCTGAATATTGAGAATCTACCTAAAAATTACATTTCATAAAAAGGATTTGTTACTAATACAAAATTTGTAAACCACATTTGGAAGCCTCTGGCCATTTGCTAGAATAGTAGACTTCTCTGTGCTTTGGGTTGACCCGTGAGTGAGTATTCTACTTTATAGAGACAGGGTCTTGTTATGTCATTCTGGCTTTCCTAGAGCCCATTGTGTGGCCTGGACTGGCCTTGTGTCTCTGCTTCCCAAATCTGGAATTATTTGCACACATCACCATGGCTTGCTCATAATTAGTATTCTGAAGGCTCTCTAATTTCTAGTCCAATGGGGCCTTACTGTAGGTACCTTGCTCTTATACATTTTTAACATTGGAGACAACTGGTAACGTAAGTGTAGGCTTTGGGGAGCAACTCAATGCCAAAGCCTAGGGTGGAGCTGGCTCTCTGTAGCTCTGGAAGTGAAAATGTTCAGAAACAATTTAAATTGGCACCAATAGCATCACATCTGCTCCCTCTGCAGTGACAAGCACCATGCAGAGTCCTGTGTGTAGTGTTGGGCTAGATGAGACAGATGGATCTGATTGGCCCACAGGCCTAAAGGGCTTAAAAACACTTCCCCAGGGGTGAGTTTATCGGAAGGCACAGGAGGCGTGACAGAAGTGTGTGTGAGCGTGGCTGTGTGGACACTGCAGCAGGGAAGGCAGGTGATAGATTATGACTGTTCCTCCCAGTTCCTCTGCATGCTCGGGTGGCGAAATGGCCTTCTAGTTATTAGACAACAGACTCACAGGAATGCCAGGATGCTGCCTTTTCGGGCTCAATTCATTTTTGGAAACCAGTCAAGGGCTGTAGCTTGACTAAGTATGGACACCGCTTTTGGTTTTAGCGGTGTTATAATTCTCCCCAAGGCTGACTTTCGGTATTTCTTTCCCCTCCTTCTTAAGTTACCGCTTTTCTTTAAATCAGGTGGGTGATTTGCTATCTAGTAAGATCAACTCATCTTCTGTGATACCAATCATACTATTTTTTTTAAAGCTCTCAAAGCCTATTGAGTTAAAATTTCAAAATCTGCTACATGGAGATAATGTCTTTATCTAAAAAATAAGCAAACAGGACTAGAGGTCTGCTTTTTGAAATTCTGCCTGAAATACAATACCTACAAATAGAAGCCAAATGGAAAGCAAACCAGGTGTGGTGCGTCACACCTGTGCTTCCAGCAGGCAGCTACATGGTGAGTTCTAACTCAGGCTAGGCTACAGAAGGAGACCTTCTCTCAAAAGAATCAAATCAAGGAAAAACAAACAAAATAGATACCCAGGCAAAACCAACATTCATTCAAAATCCTTATCCATTCCATTGGGCAGCCCAGCCCTCTCTGCTACCATTGCTGAGGACAATTCATCAGGCAGGTCCACAGGGCATGTTCTTGATTAATGCTGAGAGATGTGGGAAGGTGCAGCCTTCTGTGGCCAGTGCCACATCTCTGCAGGTGGTCCCGAGTTATATAAAAAAGCAGGCTGAGCAAGCATGAGGGCAAGCCAGTAAGCAATGTTCCTCTGGCCTCGGCTTCAGTAAGGCCTCCAGGTTCCTGCCTTGGCTCCGCTTCATGATGGCTGACCGTAAGCAAGAAGACATAACAAACCCCTCCGTTCTCAAGTTGATGAGAAAGCTGGCTTTATCTCTGCAACAGAGAAACAGGCTAATACAAGGAATGTATCCGTTTTCCTATTTCACAGTGAGTGATAACATTTTGGGAGAGTTAGATTTTACTGATGTAGGCATCTGTGTACATGGCAGAAAGTTGTTCCTACATATCCCGTGAGGGCCCTTAAAGCATAATGCCATTGTGACAGCTCAGAAACAATTTCTCCCTCAGGTGAGGGTGATTGCTCTTTTCACAACTGGAAGCTTTTTTGCTTCTTTCCTTTCTGCGTTTATGGCCTATTTTTCTTGGGCCACTAGCATCTTTATTACTGATTTATTAGAACTTACTCTAACCTAGGAGTACCAACTTTACATTGATACACACAATGCAATTATATTATATTTCTGTGCAATTTTGTTCTGACATCATTGGTTGTGTTTTTAATCATGAAAAATATTTCTATTTTATGCAAAGCCTTTACCCTTTAATTGTATAACTCCTGAGTTCTGTGTCTTCTTCTACAGAATTCCTTCCCCTGCCCAAGATGTGGAGAGTTCTATTCTCACCCACCACTTGAACAGCAGCTTGTTTGTGTTAAAAATCGTTGAACCATGTAATTTATTCCAAAGTAAAGGTACAGACCCCAAGCCCAGCTTTGTGCCTCTGCTTAGTCAATTATTCCAAATCCTTTGCTCAGTCCTTCATTTGTTAAATCAAAATGTCCACATTCATTGACCCTCCTTTATGTAATATTTATTCTGGGAAATAGATTCCAAAATATTTATTGCTTTTTTTTTCTATGACATGCCTAGTGGCTAGGAGACCTAGGACACCTCCCCATGCTTCATTTTGGAACACTCCCTCCCATTCTTGTAAATCTAAATCTGTCTCAAGGGATTATTGCTGTTATTTTGCTTAGTACTGAAATTTTGAAGTAATTAAGGGAGATCAATTTTAAGCATGCTTCACAGGAGCCGCAGCACCTTTGAAGAGGCAAAACCTGCCCCTGGGAGGAAAACAACAACAGAAACAAACAAACAAAACCAACCCAACAAACAAACAGACAAAAACAAAAACCTTACTCTTTTTGTGTTTAGGGGATAGACAGAAAGTGTGTGAACAACACCTAGTATGCCTGCGTCATTACAATTTAAAGAGAACAACGAAAAAAGGCACTTCCAGGAGAGCATAGTGAAGAAGGACAGTTCTGTCTAAGTGAAATTGGAGTTCTCACCTGGGCCTAGTCAGGCCTTTACATTTACTTGACTATGCTAGATGTGACAGCACTTTTAACTTTTGTGAAATAGGTCAAGGGAATGCATTTTTCGTTGCTTTAGATTTTGTTGATAAGCGGGATTTTTATATATCATTACAATGCCCTACTAAAATTATCTGTTACAGGAGGGAAATAAAATTCCGTGTATCATCTATAGGGAACCTCCTGGATGCATAATTGTGACGCTGCTAAAGTTTATCTTTTTACATATTCTGGTGTTGTTACAAGCTGACGATAATGAAACTTTAGCGTCCTCCCTCCTAACCTTCCCGGTCTTTCTTTTTCCTCTTTGCTGACCCAGGATATTGCCAAGGCCTACATGAGTTTAGCCAACACTGTCCTGATAGACAACATTTACTTGTATCCAGCTTAATGGAAAACTATCTAGTGTGAACCACTAAGCCTGTGAAGGTATTATGATAGAGGATCATCATTCTAATTCTGTCTTAGAACAACTTCATCAAATGGAAGCTTTCATCAAATGGCTTCTGGGCACAGCAAAAAAAAAAAAAAAAAAAAAATATGCTCAAGTGACGGCTTTTTTTGTACCTCTTAAATACATGTGCTACTTTAGCAGATCTTCCTGTTTGGACGTTTCTGAATCCTTGCTTTGAAGTTCAGATGGCTGTGTTATCTTATTCTTATATAGGTAACTGTAGTTTACTTGACAAGACTTTATGTTTGATTTTTGAACTGATAATATAGGTAATATTTCATTTGATTTTATTGAGCTATGCTGTGCTATGTTTTATTGAGCATAGCTATGCTATGCTGTAAGATTATGCAAATAGTGACATCATAAAACACACACACACATACAGACAGACAGACAGACAGATAGCCTTTCCTCCTTTCTTCTATGCTCAGAAATGTTTTAGACAGAACGAGAGTTTCTTGATTCTTTCAGATGTTATGAATTGGCTGGCAAAACTGTTGGACTAGTATTTCTGCTGTTGATGTCCCCTGACAACTTTTCATTTTAAGTTTGTGTGTTCTCCAGGATGTGTTTTGGCAACATACTTTTTTCAACTCAGGTTTCAAATATTTTCTCAAAGATCAACAAGTACAATTTCCTTGTATTCACTCCTATTTTCTTTATTCAAAGGCATTTCGTGCCTTTGTGCTTTCTTGCCTTCTCCATACATACTTCAGTATTTATTAGTCAGTAGATTTTGACCCTCCCTCCTTCCCTTTTCCTCCCCCATCTCTTTCCTTCTTGACCTTCAGATCCCTGTGATGTTCTTTCTTTTTGACTGTCAATGAGCTAAGTTTTGGTCTCAGTTAATAGTTTTATCTTTGGTTTCCTGGTTTTTATTTTATTTTATTTTATTTTTTTCCGAGACAGGGTTTCTTTGTATAGCCTTGGCTGTCCTAGACTCACTTTGTAGACCAGGCTGGCCTCAAACTCAGAGAGATCCACCTGCCTCTGCCTACCTGAGTGCTTGGATTACAGGCAAACACCCGGGAGATGGGCTTTTAATTCTACTTTTAAATTTACATTTGATTTAAAAATTTACTCCTTTGACATTTAAAAATATATTTCCACATTTAAAAAAAGAGAGATATTCTCTCTACTCTATAAAAATTAATGGCATGTCAAAATTTCAAAGTTGGGGAAAAGACAAGGAAAGAACTATAAGGAAAAAATGTAAAATATAAATTTAAATGTACTTTTAAATTATAAGAAAAGAAAAAAAATGTAAATTTAAATGTACTTTTAAATTTTCCAGCTCTGAAATTTTGACATGTCATTACTTTTTGTGGGGTAGAGAGACTATCTCTTTTGATGTGAAAAGAGATTTTTAAATGTCAAAGGAAAAAATTTGTAAATTACTTATAGTATTCTTGGGGATTTGTAAAGATTAGAAATAATTCCTTTAAGTTGATGAACTACTTGCATCTGAATATTTTCTAATATTAAACTCAGGCAGCACAGGACTCCATATTTATCTAGGTTCTAAGCATTGTTCAAATGAACTTTAAGAAGGACTTTTTCCAGCATTCCAGCAACACATTAGAATGAACACTGGTGACTGCCCTCACAGGTCTCCTGTCTTGTCCTTCCTTTCTACAGTGCAGATCACATGACCTTGACCCTATCCAAGGGACAATTTCCATGTTCAAGAAAGTATCAGGAGATCTAATTCAATACTTAGGACACTTACAAGGAAATCTTGCTTGTTCTTCTCTATTTCCGTGACTCCATTCTAATGTCTAAGCCTCCTGTCATATAAATTCTTCCCTTTCTCCCCTCAGATTTATAAATGGGTTATGACATAACCACAGAACCTGAGTACTTCTCCTGATGATGTGCCACCTGTTACCATCTTCTGAAGGAGGCTCAATCTCTGTGACCTTCTCCACCCTGCCAGCAGGTAGAAAGACCACTGACAGTGTTCTGAAATAACAGGCTGTTATTCATCAACAGATTTCCATATATTCTTTTATTTTCTTATCAGTAAGCATGTATTGAACACCTATTACCAGTCAAGCAATGTTCTAGATACCAGAGACTGGGAAACAATGTAGAGGGGATAGGGCCCCTTCTTTTCAATAGAACATGATGGGGTGCATGGTAACCCAGTGACCTCAACCTGTCAGAGTGTCTAAAGCAGCTCTGGAGAGTGCAGACTTGTGGCATAACATCCTAAGCCAATCTAGGGTTTTTGTTCATTACCTCCTTTCATGGTCTGTGTCCATTACTTGCTTTTGTCTTGTTTGACTTGATCTGTCTCTATTCTGCACTAAATATTCCACATTTTCTTTGTCATCTTAGCCCCATATATATTACCATGTCAGTTGTTGGTTACTCTTTTATACATGACTGGGCCACAAGCTGTATCTAATACTTCAGTCTTCTCAATCTCTGTGAACTTTGCTGATATAAAAATACCAGGTCTTCATGAACAAAACATATATATTGTTTATTAATTATGAAGTATGTGATACAACTGGTATTTTATTTGAAATACTGACCTCTGGCTTCATAATCATTTTGGGACCCTTTCAGAGAAAAATATCAAGAAATACTAGCATCCTTCATAAGGCTGATAACTCAACATACGTGGACATTTTCAAATTTTCAAACACTGTCAATAATAGTAAGTTTTCCCAAGAAAAGTAAAGGAGCTAACAATAGAAAGCCAAACTGTCATACCAAGATGAGGCACTTGACATTTGAACATGTATCTTCATTAATGACAAATGATTTTCCTTCACAGAGCAGAAAGAATTGGAAAAGAGATGCTATGGTGGTTAAACCTAAGGCCACCAATAATCTTCTACCCATCAGAATGTCCCTGTAATGTGATAAAACAATGGTTGGGGTGGCTGGAAATGGGGCTATTGCCTTAGGTGCGTGCAGGATATGCTGTTGTAAATGAGTGCAAGATAGGATTTATCCCTCTCTTTGCCTACAACATGTTTCCCAGGAGAAACATTTGTAGGGGACACTGCTGTATTATTATAACAGGAAAGGAAGTAATACATGAGCTGCACTTATTCTTCAGACTTCTCGGAGTAAAACTTTTGACATCGGGCCAATCATCCAGATGAAAACCAAAGAAAAACAAAAACAACCCTGCAGATGTTTTCCCTAAGTGGATGAACAGGAACCACTGCTCTTACTTTTGGGGGTGGTAAGTCCTGTGTCATCTAAGAGAACAAGGTTCCAGATGAAATGTCAGGCTCAAGAAAGGCCAAGTTAACCCCTCAAAAGAAAGAGAGAAATCTTATCACCCAATCCCACCGTGGCAGGTGTGGCAGATTAAAGTTGTAGCCCAAATTTCTCATCTCTTTCCATCTGTGCTTTTTTAGGTATTGACCCGATTTATACAGCTGACATAGACTGTGCTCTGTGATCGATGATACAAAGCACACCCTTTGACTTCCTGTAGTTGGTAGGACTTTCTTGAACAAGCATGATACAATCAGAGCAATCCCATGCTCTCCATTTGAGTCTTTCTCATTTGCACTCATGCTGTGGGCATAAGAGAAGTGTCTAGGAAAGATGAGAGACTCCTGATCCTGAGCTAGCTCAGCTCTCAACCTTTTGTGAAGAGTCTAAGCCAGCCCAGACAGCTAGTTCCCAGCCATCCCAGAGATGCTGAGAGAGACAGACAGACAGACAGAGAAATCTTTTAAGTCAGTGAGTATCAAAGAAGTTTGTCCAACAGAATTATTGTGGAAATATGTGACCTCTACTTTGAGAATAAAACTAAAGTGAATGGATAGTCCAGGAACAGGGCATTCTCCAGCTTCATTGCTGCTGTCCTGCATATCACATTTCAAGACTGTCATGGATACGCCAATCACTTTGTACCTCGAGATTTTATATAGCTCCTTCTCACGTGCTACATACCTCCAACTCCCATCCCCTCCTGAATACTTTAGCACTTCATTACCTTCTCAGCCAATGTGATACTTTTATCCCAAGGTGTGTGTGTATCCAGCAGCCTTAGAAGAGGAATTTTAAGTGCACTGACCTTCAGAATGAGCAAAATGGCTGTATTATTACAAGTGTTTTTTTTTTTTTTTTTTTTTTTTTTTTTTTTTTTTTTTACGATTTCCTTTTAGTTGGAGCAAGATCTAAATAGACATGTGTGGAAGAGTGTGGTCACAGTGAGACACCCAGGACTTAATAAAGCTATTTTAATTTCACTAGTCAGTGGTTTGTGTTGTTCTAACTGTCTCTCTCCTTTTTTTGAGGGGGAGGGGTCCTTTCCACAATCAGAAATAAAGAACAAATCCCTAAAGAATAAATTAAATGACTAGAGGTATTTTTTTTTTGTAAAAGTTAACTTCTCCTATTTTATCTCTGTCCTGCATTTGTAGAAAATGGTATGAATTTATAAAATAAATCTAAAGCAACACTGGATTCATAAGATATGTTTGCCATTTTCACTTGTATTCCTCAAGTAGATGAAGAGGTTGTTGTGATGCCAAAGATTTTTATTCAAGGAGGACTTTTCAGAAGAATTTGGTATTACCTTCTAATCAGTAGATTCCTGTAGCATTATTAAGTTGTGAGTTCACTACAGGGCAGTGAGACAGCCTAGTAGTGTGTGTGCATGTGTGTGTTTCTGTGTTGCTGTAAGGAAAGCTTTTTAACAAAGTGCTGAAGATAAGTGGCTGAGGGGCCCACCTGTTGCTGCTACATTTCCTTATTGTAAAATGAAGGTACTTGATCTTTTTAAAGTGCTGATAGAACAAGGGACTAAGCAAACATTTTATCATGAAGCTATATTTATAGACCTGAGAATACTTATTTTTTTAATTGACCAGAAGTAAATACATTTATAATTTATAATATAATGTCCTAATATAGGTGCACATTACAGACTGCCTAAATACCATCAATTAACAAAGGTTTGGCCTCACATGCTTAGTTTTGTTTATTTATTTTTTGTAACAAGAACACTCAAATGTATTCTCTTAGCAATTTCAAGAACAGACTACATGATTAAATACTTGTAGTCACATATTTTGTACAATAAATTATTTCCTGTTATCCAGCTGAAATGTTTTGTCCTTAATCCAAAGTCATCTGAGTCCCCCTGGCTCCCTCCCAGCTCGGGTGTCCAGCATTCATTCTATTCTCTAATAGTGTAAGTTTGACTCAGTTGGACTTGAAATTCAATTTTGGTCCTTCCCAGTTTAGCTCTGGAACTTGGCGTATTTTCCAGGTTCACCCACTCTGTTTTAATGGGCGGATTTCTTACTTTTTAAAGATGGAATGCTATTCTTTTGTGCTCAATCTGCCATATTTTCTTCATCCGTTTCTCCACTTACAACATTTTAGTTGATTCTATAGCTTAGCTATTTTTTTTTTTTGCATAGCACTCTGCATAATACTTTGGTTTTCAAGAATTCCACACTATTTGCGCATCATGACATCATTTACTGTATTATTATTAATTTTTTTTGACTACTGCTGTCCTAGAATGTGAGGCAAAATCTCATTGTCTCATTGTCTGAACTTACATTTCCCCAGTGGCTACTGGAGGAGAGTTCCATTCTCACGGAACAGCCAAGTAGTGTTACACACCAAGAAGGTCACAAGTCCTGATATGCATTCTGAAAGGTTCTTCATTCCTTTTAGGATGCCTTTGACATTTTCCATCTTATCAACCCTGAGATCTCTGGTAGACAAAGATGTGTATTTATGTGTACTCTGCAACATGGAAGTTTCAACCCATTCTGTCTAAAAGATATATTTAGCAAGAGAATTAATTTTTCCTCTCATCATCCCATACTGATAACATTTTGATCATTAGTCATTGATGTGATAAACACATATCACTAGAACTAGCCAATTCTTTAAGGGTATGGAAACCTGGGCATTGCTGTCTTACATTGTTTTTCTAGGTATTAATCAATTTTCTAGGACTCTTCTCTAATTACATGAGAAGGGAAAGCCTGTCAATGGCTTATCTCAACATGTACCAAGATATTTAAAAAGGTGTCCCAAGTGGTGACCAACAGATTAGAAACTGTGGGATTAAATACTAGTGAATATTTTATAATAAGCAACTGTAATATCATTCTAGTTAGAATGTGATAAGACTACTAAGGGGGTAAAGGAAATATCAGCAGGCTGTACATCTGATAAAGAGATAGTGTCATATATGTATATATATTTAAGGTAAGACCAGAAAGGCAAACTAAACTTAAAGACTCAAAAGGGGGAGGTGTGAATAAGCAATTATCCAAGGAAGATACACAAATGGCCCAGAGGCACATGAAACAGTGTTCAGTGTGGTCAGCCTTAGGAAACACAGGTCCAGAGCACAGTGAGATGCTGTTTCACATCCCAGAGTGACTTGAGAACAGCAAATACTCATGAGGGTGTAGCGAAGTTGGGACCCTCAGACACAAGTAGCGCTATGTAAAATGGTACACCTTCTAGGGAAAAGTTTTTAGCACTTTAAATACTGTAGAGTGTTACTATGCACCCAAGAATAATGAAAATTTATATCCACATGTTGTAAACTCCAAACAACTTTATTCAAAATAGACCCCATGGAGGCAATCCAAATGCCATTACATCATAAATTTATGAACGGGTAAAATGAAATGCGGTATAATCATACAGTAGAATATTATTCAGCCATAAAAAGGAATGAAACATGGGTGAACTTCAAAATATTACATAAAGAAGAAGTTAGACATAAAAGGTCACATCTTACATAGTTATTTTTGTGTTAAGTTTCTGGAACAGGTAAATCAATGGAGATTAAAAGTAGAATAATGGTTGCCAGTGGCTGGTAAAAAAAAATGAATGAGAAGAGACTGTTAAAGGGTATTGAGCTTTGAGAATAAAAATCTTAGAATCACCCATTTAGAATCAGTAATGGTTGTACAAACGTGTGACCATATGAAAAGTACTCAGCTGTGCCATTGACAATGGTTATTCTTGTCTGTATGCCTTACATCTCTCTCTACTTTTTAAAAAGCATAGGGCAGCTCTAAAGAGATCACGGCTAATGTGTTTTATAAGTCTATGGGCTATAGATTTGAAATAGAACCTCATGTTTTTATCTTAACATTGTGGCCCTTTTGTATGGTAGCTTATGAGAACTGATTGTTTTATTGAATCCATGCCAAATACTCAGAACACCCAGTGCTTGGCTTAAATGATTCATCAGAGTGGGGTTTAGGTCATGGCTGTTTCATTGGCTCTGCTCACAGTGTTCTGCCTTATACCCTACGCTTTTATTACCCAGACTTTAATTGCTCCTGATAAGAAACGCAAATTTGATATAGAATCTCACCTTGTAACTCACACTGTCTCACTGTCATAGAAATCCTCCTGCTTCAGCATTGCAAGTCCTGGGGCTACAGGTGTGAACTGCCCCCCTGCCAGAATATCCTGAGAAGTGAGCATGGCATAGAGTAAGGAACTGTAACGTACACAAATAACATTTCCTTTGCTAGGTCATTCCAACCAGACCTGTCTGATGGCTGGGTATCAATTCTGGAGATTCCCACCACAGCGTCATGTGGATTTTTTTTTTATATATATATATCAACGAAACTTATGTGCACATACTGATATTAGTACCATTCAGAACCTCAGGAAAAACACTGACTGTTTTAAGTCATGCTTATGAAAAGCTGTGCTGGCCCTCGCTCTCTTTTTCCTAACTATCAACTAAATAAACTGTAAACTAAATAGATAGGAAGAATAAATGGGCTGTGATTAACAAAATGGTAAATCCCAACATACAGGAAACACTGTGCTCTTGTTTTCTATGAAAACATGGCAGAAAAATTTTTTTAAAGTAGCTTATGAAAATGAAGGAAAGGTGAGGAACGGAAGCAGGCAGATACAGAGGGGTGATGGTAGTGAGGGAGCAGCAGCAGCAGGAGCAGCAGGAGCAGCAGCAGCAGCAGCAGCAGAGCAGCAGAGCAGGGGCAGGAGCAAAGTCTTTCCAATGCTTCTTCACTCCATTTTGAGATTTGAACGACTGAGACAAGTGTGGACAAAGGTTACATCTTTCATTGTGCTTTTTTTTTTCTTTTGTGTGTGTGTGTGTGTTTTATTTCCCATTTTCTAGTGGCCACAACTGAGTTTATTTTAAGCCGGTTTTGTTTTTAAACGTTAACCGAGTTTATTTTCGGCAGGCTTTGTTTTCAAACACTAAAGTTTTCTGTTGATGCTGTTGCTGTTTTTCTGGTGATGTGGAAAGTGAAGCCTGCTGCCTTACACATTCCTATGTGCTGCTGTGGGATGTACCCCTAGGTACTGCTGCAGAGAGACTCCCTCGGATGGAGTCCAACAATCCCTGTGAAGATTAACAGCAAATCTTTGTCTGTGTTCATAGACCCTTGGGATAAAGTGGTAGAGAATGTGGCACGACTAGATTAAAAAAAAAAAAAAGCCTGTGTATGGCACTGGTGGCGTGAATGAATAACCAGAACAATCTGTAGGTAGTAAAAAGGAACGCGGAGCCACCTACTTTCCCAGCACATGAATTCTTCTTGGATAGATGCCTTGCTCCTTGGAATGACACTTAACCCTTCCCCATTTTACAGCTGAAGGAACTGGGACACAGAGAATTATTACTGGAACTTTCCTTAGACAGATCTGATGTGATGATGCAGGAACAGAGGACTTTCTGTTTTTTGCAATCTCTGTCACCAGTCCCATTGAAGTTAATCCTACAAGGTACATATTCTAACGTGAAGTTTTGAATGACATTTTCTCTATTTGAAATAGTGAACCTTTAGTGTCTGCATGACCTGATTCCTCAACCAGAGGATGAGAACAGGTTCTTTAGTGTGTATGTTTTACTGTATCTTCATAGTGCTGGTGTAATAATTCTCCCAAAATGAAAAGATTCCTAGTTTAGACAGACATTGATCTCCAGTAAATATACAATCAAATATTAAAGAACAATTCATTATTTATTTATTATATATTTATTCATCAATCATCCATGTGTTACTTCATTACCAACCATAATTTGTTAATGTGTTTGAAAATCAGTTCAACTCACATAACCTTATAGCAACTAAGTTAGGTAAGTTCTAGGACCATCATCCCCATTTTACAGCTGAAGGAACTGGGACACAGAGAATTATTACTGTGAGTGTATGATAAGAACCAGATGTAGATTTCCTACTAGGGCAGTCTAGCGACAGGCTCCTTCTTCCATGATTGCCCCCTGATTTTTCAGATAGCCATGTCCTGCTGGCTGTGGCTTCTCTTTATTTTATTCTAGTCCTGATTAATGTCAATGGCATCCCCTGTAGTACTTATCATGGGGACTTTGGGTCTAGCTTTTGTTGCTCATCCTATATGAAAAACATCTGTAAAAATAGCCCAGGCATTAACTTGCCCTCTGCCTTGTCAGTCTCTGGCTAACAATTAACATCATTGCTTTGATACTGCTGATCTGTTTCAATACAACTTATGCTGCTTCCCATCCTATTCTCTTCAAGGACCCTTCAGTTGCTCAGAATGTTCCTGTTTAGATTTGTTTTTTTACTGTATTCCGGCTGTACAGTGTTGCTACCTTTAGATGGAAAATAGAATGTTAAGAACCGCCTTGGTTTCTCAAGGCCTTAAAACAGCAGATCTTTGACAAGCTCTTTCTGTTTCTGCATTACAGCTCTGATGACATCTTACCAAAACCTCAGCCTGCTTCTGGAAGCCAGGCAGCAGCCCAGCCAAGCTGTCCTGGAAAGGGAGTTTACCTGAGGATTTACATTTATCAAAACAGTTCTTTAAAGTTTTTTCTATGCTAATCAACAAAGGCCCATTGTACATGGGTTTGCCTGAAAATCAGAGGGCCAGTGTCCTCTGCAAATGTTGCCATCTTATTCTCCTCAGCCAGCCCATCAGCCACAGGATGCCTCTCTGTCTCCAACTGTCCAGGCATCTGCATATCACAAATAGATTTGATGTGAGCCAGTGAAAAAGCAGCACAGGGTGGAAAGGCCATTGTGGGGGAATCCTTTTAGTGTGTACCCCCTGTTGAGGATGGAAGAGATAAATGATCAAAGGGCTCACAACAAGCCAAGTTTCCTCTAAGAGAACACGGAAAAGACAAAGCTTGCTGTATTGAAGCATCTGAGCTACTCTCAGCGCAGCATGCAGAAAGAGTAGGCCTGCACAATGCCTGGTTTATGCAGGCCAGCCTCTTCCATGTAACCGCATTAGGTACACATTCAGAAGCAACCGCTTTTCCTGGCTAATAATCTGAAGTCCATCTGGGAGAAGCAGAATTTACACAGAGTGCTTATCCAGGAAAGTTTTCCTTTGAATTTGTTTTCTGTTTGTATTATCTTAGCGGCAGGTGCAAATGCTTTTTGGAAAGCTCATATTAACTAAAATAGAATGACCACTTTAACTCGGAGGCTCCACTGTCTGGCTATGCAGTATGTGAACAGACAACACATGGAAAATAGACACTGAAACACCCTGTTCATTCCACGCTTTATGGACACGTACTGCATCCTGAAAGGTGATAGATTATAGATGGCTCTTGAGATCTGTGCTTGCTCTGAGCTTCGCATTCCCACCACCCCCTTCATGATGGACTGGAGTCCCCTGAAACCTTGAGCCAACGCCGCCCTTCTTGGTTGAAACTCTTTCCTTTGAGTACTTTCCATTGAGTATTTTGTCAATGTGATAAAAATAACTAATGCTGTGGGCTTTTCCCTGGCATAATTACCTGTCAGGAGAAATTAGGTTACAAACATTTTGACAGTTAACATCTAGTCATTAATGTTGAACTTCCTGTTTTTGTCTTGTCATTTACACCGACTCTCATTTGCTTCTAAATTTTGTTACACAAAGACTGCAAATAGGCCAAGCTCCTTACACCACTCTTTCTGTTGTGAGGTTGTTTATTGTTGCCCAGTGTTCACCTTGGTTCACTTACTTTATTTTGTGCTTTTCTTCTTGCTTTTCTTCTTTTTCTCTTTCTTTTTCTTCTTCATCATCCTCCTCCTTCTTCACCTCCCCCCCCAACAGCCCACCATCACAACCTCCATCATCACCACCACCTCCATCATCACCACCACCTCCACCACCACCACACTTGGTTGATTACAATTCAAGCATGATCTACTCATTCTTATTAGTTGAATACTAAAAGCCGAATTAGAATTAGGAAAAAAAAATGAGTCATCAGAGTCTTACAGTTCCAGGAAAAATAATTCTGGAGACAGAAAATAATAGCTGCGTTTGTACTCCAGATCCCAAAAAGATTTTGGCTGTTGTGTTTATAACTATGTTTCCTACCAATGTCCCTCATGAAATAAAGAGGCCAAACACAGACAGAAAGCAGGGAAAAGGGAGTCAGTACAGCAAGTAAAAAAAGTTGAGTTGGTAATTCAAAAAGCTAAGTGCCAGGCACTATACTAAGTCTCTTAAGTGCATTAAAGATATTTAATCACCACAGCTGCCTTAGGAGGTACTCACTACTGCCATCTCCCCGTTTTACAGATGATAAAATGGAGGATGGAAAGATCCAGAAATATGCTGGAAGTAGGACAGTGACAAGATATGAAGGCCGGCGGGGGCTTGGCTGTGGAGCCTGAACCCACCATCTTGCTGGAATAGTAAGCGTCTTACGTCATGGGGTCATAGAAACTTGGTACAGAAAGGAGATTAGACTGAAAGAGGACTTGTGGTCTGTTATTTGGAGATATGGAGCGTTCCTTGTTACCAGGCCCTGATTGTGATGTTTACACTGGCGCTGCTTACTGCTGTAGGCGGCTAGATTTTGATACTAACCAAGTCATGAAATCAACTATGTAACTCGGGAGGTCAGAAGGTCAAGAAAGTTGGACACTCTGGATTCGATAGACTTGAGAACGTAACATGGAGAGCCTTTAGTTGCCTGCATTTTGACCTGAACATGGACTTGCTTTTTGTTGTTATTGTTTATATTTTTTTGAGATTATATTATAATTACATCTTTTCCTACCTATGCTTTTCTCCCTTGTACAAATACTCCCAAATATGTAAATACAACGCTCAGTCACTATTATGATACTTGTATGTATGTTTTCAAGACTGATCGTTTCATATTGGAAAACCGCTTGATTATTCATGCTAGCATTTTTATTGGTGTCATCCTTGCTTAGGTCTTATTTAGGCAGTCACATTGGTGAGGCTTCATGGGTGTAGTTTTTCTGACATTTCTAGGAGTCACAACCTTACAGCAAACTTCCTGTTGTTTTAGCTCTTGCATCTTTTTGAACTTCTTGATACCCAGCTGGAGTTGACTAGAAAGTCAAAGGGATTCCCTGATATGTCACTTCATCTTCCAAGTTTCATAACATCCAAAGTGATTTTTGTTAACATCTTCAAATTTCAGTAGTGAAATTCTAAGAGAATGTGTTCAATTTGTGAATATTCATAATATTAGGGAGCTTGTCTCTCCATTGAGTAAACTCCAATATAGCATTTACAACAATAGCCAGTATAAAGATTGAACAAACATCAGGCTTATTATTGTCCTCAGTAATTAGGGTTAGTTTTGATAGTATGGAATCATATAGACAGACTTATGCTATCGGGAAAAATTTAAAAAGTTTGTTTTTCTCATCTCTGGAGTATTGATGGCCTTTTCTATTAGCCAGTTTGTACGCCATAAGGAAAACTGTCTGAACATCACACAGAAGGGATTGTTTGCTGCTGTGTGGCAGATGCCACAATCAAGTTCCTTCTAATTAACCAGTATCAAAATCCACTCATTCATAAACTGTCACCATCAGCAGCAGGACAAATATGCTTCTCACTGCTACTGTGGACAGGTTGCCAGTCACTGGCGCACCCCATACGGGGCCTTAGCTTGACCAAAGAGCCCCTCTGCAGTTCAGAGCAGATGGAACCCCAATTGCTCTCATTAGGGCCATCGAGGTCCCAAACCACACCAGAGTGTCCCTAGGTCTTATCGAGAAGAAGAGACTTTTTTTTTTTTTTTTGCAGAGGAATTTGACAGCATTCACATGCAGAAGACACATGCAGACAAAGAAGCCACTGCAGCAGCTGAAGCAGAGGGGACACCACCACCTGATGACCCACTAGAAATAACCCAGGAGTCTGTATTGTTCACGTCTGGGCCCAGCCCAGCAGTTCTCCACCCCACCCTCCAACCCCCCATAGCTCTGCTTTGCTGTGATCCTTATACAAGCTGCTATTCTTAAAATGTGGAGAATATTCATTTCAGTGCGAGGACTTCTAAAATGGCTGTCAGAGATGCATTTGAAATGGAACATGAGAGGATGCACTGAATAGCTTTTCATGGTTTCCTATCAGGAGAGGAAAAACAAAAGAAAACATTGTTTGCTAGAAAGCATTATCTCATTGTCATTGTAATGAGCAGTCCTGCTGCTGTTTCTTTTTCTTCAGTCTGCCTAGGGGCCACCTTTTGTCACGGTACATTCCGCATATTAAGTAGGGGAAAAAACTAATCTTGTATTAATAACTGCACAAAAGAATGTGTTTTTGATAGGAAAAGGGCATTCATGCTCAGGGTTTAGCCTGCATTTAAATGAAGATTTAACCTTTACAGTTACTGTTTTTCTTGTGAAAAAAAAATTACTACTTAAATTTCTCCCTTATATCCAAATCTACTTGCAAATGTATCTTTATAAAGTAGGTATGAAGAAGTATAGATTTGATTTAACTAGTTGCGTTTCAGATGAGGCTTACCGCACTGTAACAGGACTGACACCATGCTGGAAAGTGCTCCTCAAATATTGGCCTCATGTCCTAGACAAGAAAGGCTACGCAGAAATTTCCACTATTTGATGTCATTGTGTGTATGATGAGAGTGAGACACTGTTTCTCTGTGCAGCCTTGGCTGTCCTGGAACTCACTTTGTATACCAGGCTGGCCTGGAACTCAGAGATCTGCCTCCCTCTGCCTCCTGAGTGCCTAGCTGCTATTTGGTGTCTTTAACCAATTTTTTTTTTTAACAATGTAAGTTATTGTTATTAAACATGTACCATTTGTTGGCCAATTCTTGGGTTGTATACCAAGCCAGAGTTTCTTATAAGTTTATTGTTCACTGTAACTTGCAAAATGAATGTTCTTAACCTCTACCTAGACCTCAAGGGCTGTGAAGCCAAAAGTGTGAGCAACATATAAGCCCACTGCAAGCTCAACAAGAAGGCTAGGGTCTCCAACCTCAACCCAGTGTTTCCCTGGCCTGGGCTCCTGCTACATCCCATGAGCGAAACCTATGCCATCCAAAGTGGTTTGCTACAGGAGCTTCTGAGCACTGAAAATGTAGCTGGGTGTCCCGAGGAGTTGTAGTCTTACTTATTTAACTTGAATTAGTTTAAATGTAAATATCCACATTGCACAACTGCTAGTTTCCTCGACAGTCAAACTATAAACAAAGAATAACAGCAAACACAAAGCGCTGTGCTGGACGAAGGTGACACTTGGATTGAGTGATTTTTGGCTTTATGACCTTACTCTTCTCTTTGCCACTCAAATCCATTCATTTGGGGCTGTGGATATCTGAAGAGCTCCTAGCAACTCATTAGGAATAGTGAACCTTCAGGCCTCTGGCTGTATCGTAAGTTTGCAGACAGGAGTGGTTTGACCACTGTATCTTTCTCTACAGTGCCTACTCAGTCCCATTTACCACCCATTCTTTTCTCTCTCTCAGCAAAATACCATATAGAGTTTGTCTTATTTTCCCAGACAGCAAGTCTTCCAAGTAGCAAAAGGATGACCCTGTAGAGCTCACTGTCAAAAATTTTCATTTCTTATTCAAAATATTATAAACTATTATCTATTATGTGCAGCTTTCAAATATTAGAATGCCATAGGAGCACAATTATTCTCAGTGTGAACACTGATTCAAACATTTACCTCACTTACTCATGAGGAATCTGTCTGATGGACCACAAGGTCCCAAACTCTTTTACCCCTGCCCTTCCTTACCTCCCAAGCTTGAGGTTTCTCTTACCTCTGTCACATAGTCATCTTAATTACAGGACAAGTCTATGGCCCATGAAAAGAAGTAGATAGACAACTGTCAGTGTAAGGAAAGTGCTTGTGGATGGCGAATCTTCTCCAGATATATCTTGGCAGAACAAGAAAAATGTATAGAAGTTAAAACCATTTGAACTTACTTGGATTAAAAATGAAATCTGATTATTGCTGAAGATAAACTGCTGAGACTACATCTTGACAAAAAAATTAGATTAATAGAAAGATAAGATTTGATTAACTACCTAGGATCATCCATCAAGATTTCATGTGTTAAACTTGATTCTATTAGGTGAGGAAGAAACTCAGAAGCTGGGAGAAAGGTAGACATTCAATATGTTTATGGTTTATGGTTGAAAGAAAAGATCCAGAAAATTGTTTTCTCAATAGACTGCCAATAATAAGGGAGGAGGCAAAAACAACATTCCATCTATTAGTCATGCACTCCTCAAATGTATCTCTCCAAAGCCGAGAACCAGGAGCACGCATGTATTTGCACCTGGCTTGACTTTTCCGATTCCAAGCTCCTTAGAGAAATGAGAATGATGTTATCAAAGGAATGTATCTCAGGAGAAAGTAAAAGATGCAAGCAATTAGCCTTCAGATTTTAAGAGCTCAAGGATCTCCATATACTTTGCTTCACTGTGTGTTTCACTTAAAAATGGCATTTAATATTCTGTGTTCATTGTCTCTGTGTCTATCTAAGGATATGTATTTTTATTCTAAGTCTTACCCTCCTGCCTTCTGGAAGGTGATATGTTTGCAACCGTAGACATAAATGACAGTTTAAAACTTGATATATGCACTAAAAGGTAATTCTGTCTTGATCAAATCTTCCATGTAGCATTCTTAGCATGGTATATAATAATGTTAGCTGACTTCTCAGTCTCTTAGGTGACATTTTCAAAGCATGAGACCACTTCCCTTGGTCCTAATTCCCTGACTGATAATGGGAAGGTGGTCCCAAGCACAGCTGCCACATTCGGACTCAGTGCCTGTGATAACTCTTATCCTACATAACAACTGATTTTATCTCTCCAAAAGTCAGTATTCTTTCTCTGCACCCTTCTTCAAACGGAAAGTCTCCATGTCTGGGAGTACTCAGGGATTGTCTAGGGAGTTATTGCAAATGAAGATAAATTGATACTGTGCTTAGGGAGCTCTGGTCAGAAATGCAATTTTCAAGAAGATGGTGACTAGCCTCCAAAAGTATTCACATCAATGAAACATGACAGGTGTCACCAAGAACAGATATCCGGGCAAAGAGAAATTAGAGCCTCTCATGTCCCTACTCATCTGTGGTTTCCTAATTGCAGTTGTTGGCGTTAATTGATGCTGGTGCCATTTTTGATCAGGTGGGGCTGTCTTGAGTGCCTTGCATTTCCAAAGGGCTTGACATTCTGAGAGCCACAGCATGTTCAGATCAAATCTGCTTTCAACATGCCATGTTCAAGAATTCTCTTCCTGAAGGCCATTAATGAGAACAGCCTGGCAGATCCTTCCGGTCCTGAAACTGCAGACACTGGCCAAGACACTGCTCACGCTCTCTTTCCCACAGCTCAAGGAGTTGCAGGGAGTGGGAATACTGCTTCAATGAGGAGTTACGTAATCACACATTTAGTTCTGAAAGCTATCTTTTCTCTTAAGTGATACTGCAGTGGGCTTCCAGCACACTCCCGGGAGCAATTGCCTTTAATAAATGTTTTCATTGGTTCGAATGAGACAGAGGTAATTTGCGGTTGCAAACAAGATTTCTTCTTTAAGAGCAAAGCATCGCTGTGATTTTAAATGCAGCCCAAGTCACTCTTTCTAATGATCTTGGAGGTGATTAAGTAAGTGCATTTTTTGCTCAGGAGCCATCGGTTTTTCAGGAAACAGCAAATGCAGAGCTCATAATACGCAAATGAAGATCACATGAAATATGTGGCTCCATTAACCACAGATCACCTCTTGTTAGGTATGTTGAAGATTTGCCCAGTTCATAGGACGTGACACAAGGGTTTCATTCTTGCATCTCTGTAAGAGTTTATAGACTAAAACTCTTTCAGGATTTGGGAGGATGGCTCAGTGGGTCCGAGTATCTGCTTTGCCAATGTGAGGACCTGAGTCAGAATTCATAGCACCCACGTAAAGAGTCAAGCGTGACTGTGCATGCCTGTAACTCCAGCACTGGGGAGGAGAAACATGCAGAAAATAATCTTAAAAGCTTGCTGGCTAGCTAGCCTAGCTGAAACTGTGAGCTTCTGCAGCAGTTACAGACCTTGTTTCAAGGGAATAAGGCAGAGGATGTTAGAAGAAGATATACAAACTCCCTCTCTGGGCCTCGGCATGAATGAGGATGTACGGGTGAGCACATTCATATATGTGCATGCATCACACACTTACATAGAAAACACACTATGAAACCGTTTCAACATCTAAAGCTTCATCATCTAAACTTAACATAGATTTGGTGGGTGACAATGAACATTCCCTTTGGCCATTGGATGTGAATTCTTAATCTGTAATATCTGCCAGTGGAGATATTAAAGAATCATAGATAAATCCATCAGCAGTAATGAAGTCATTACTGATGTTTTTATTATTACCAGTGTTACTACATTACCATCATTACATGAAATATTGTGCTCTTTTTGCATTAATCAGAAATATTCATCTGATCTTTGACATGCTTAACACAAATATAGATCTTCGAACATTTTATCAAATTCAGTTGAGAATTTTAGCTTTATCTTTCGATCATGGTAACTTTCCTTAATCCTTGTTCTTGTCTGAATAACCACATTTTAGCATATCTGCTCTTTTAGAACAAAGCAGATATTTCATGAATCTGCAAACAAAAATTTAGTGTCCAGGTAATGAGAGAGTATACAATGCTGAGGTGCCATCCGTGGCATTCCCACACAGCTGAGGCCAGAATCCTGAGTGCTCAGTCCCGTCCTGTTCTCTCTGGATTTGTTACTAAAGTCAGTGCTTATCTCTTCTGAAGGTTGAACTGTGCATGCTGATCCTTCCTCACTGGGCTCTTCAGATTTCCACCCTGCTAACAAAAACCTACGATAAATCAGCTAATGAGAGAGAGTGCAATGTTTCTTTGGCCTCTTGGTTTAGAGGTTTTTTTTTGCCAGTTGGCTCTGTTGCTTTAGCAGAAAATATTGGAGTAAAGCTGTTTTCTTCCTGGTGGGCCAGGAAGTAACGAAAGACACATGACAAGGGTCCATGTTCCCAGTATCCCCTTCAAAGGCATGCCTTTGCTGACCTAATTTCCTTTGACTTAACCCTTCCCTCTGACGGCTCTACCACTAGTCGGCACATGAGACTTTGGGGCCTGGAAGATCCAAACCCTGAGTGCAGTGCTTCCTTACCCAGAGAGCTAATCGGAAGCTGGTAAAGTCCTTCCACGGAGAGGTTCCCAAGAGATGATGGACAGCATACACACACACAGACACGCGCGCATACCCGTGCACACATGTGCACATACGAAAGCAACACTGTTACAGGGACTTTTAATTGTGGAAAATAAGACTCTCAAATATTAAAGTTTAAAAACAGAGAAAAATGTGGAAACAAAAAGACTTTGTACCTCTCCAAATTGTTTTTATTTTGCCCTTTGCTTTCAAACAAGGCAAAAATTCAGTTTCTCAAAAATATTTAAGGTATATGTTCACTTTAAAATTTGCAAAGAAGAGTGAAATCTCTTGGGGAGCAAATGACACACGAGGAAGAACCTCATTACTCATCTGTGGAGACAAATGAGCTTCCTGATAAGGCAGAGGGCACACATCTGGACCCATCACAAGTATTCCAAGCTGTCTCTGAATACTAGAGACCAGTGCTCCCTGACTATCTGTATTTACAGCATTATATTCCTTATTTACAGTAGTGTAGTCCTTATCTACAGCATTGTATTCCTTATTTACAGCATTATATTTTGGCATTTTAACATATATATATATATATAGTATATATATATATGTTTTCAAATTGTATCATATATATATGTATGTGTGAATAGGGAATTTTGCTCAGTGGTAGATCATTTCCCTAGCAATCAAAAAGTTCACCCCTCAGCTCTTGGGGAAACATTTGTCTTTATATACACGTATCATAATTTGAAAAAGTAAGTATACTGCTACAGCCAATTGTCCCACCTCATATACTTACGGAGTACACAAATCCCACACATTTTGGAGCACTCAGCAACTCCTGAATCTTCAACTAGGGCACGCTTAACTCTCAGCAGCTTTTCTGGCTTGCTTGCTTTTGTCTTCGTCTGTAGGAAATGGGTGATATGCAATGACTGATGAGAGGCTGTTGAAATCCTTTTAGATTTCCTTCAAATGCTTTGGTTGTGCAGACTCAACCATCAGTGTCTTCTTCTCTCCAAATGACATTAAGGTTCTGAGTTGGCTTGAGTAAGAAACAGTATAGTTGCCGCACTTGCATAAGTACATCAAACCAAGTGTTTCTGAGCAATGCGTAAAGGCTCTGACCATTGTGATCTGTTGAAGCCAACAATGACTTCCACAGGGTGTTCATGTCTTACTCCTTATTGGGACATATTCCTCTAGAAATTTAAGACAGAATGGGAAGTGGGAACAGCGGAGCCCAAATTGAATGGGGTAAAGTTTAACGGAGCTGAGTGGTGTACAGTTGAGAAAACTCAAGTGATTTTTGTCAAGCCTAAGAAAGAGAAAGCATGGAGAGAGTATGCACACATGTAAAATTGGGCCCAGCCAACTTCTTGAATTGGAAAAACTAAGATATGGTGGGAAACAGAACAGTTTGCTTTTACACTGGCTTGGAAGACAGAGCAATTTTCTTGAATTACAGAGATGTTCTGTTTCTTGACTGAACCGATGTTATGGGGGTGTATGAATTGTTTTTAAGTCTCTGTATTTTACCACATGTAAGTTTTTGTCTCGATGCAGACAAACACAAGCAAACAAAAACAGCACTCAAAGAAACTAATCAAATAGGCTACTGCACTGAAAACAAGAGAAATAATTAAGACCAAAGAAATGCCTATTACTTCAAATAGGACATATGGACCACGCCCAACTTGCTGAACCAATAAGCTTTTGGAGATTGGAATCAGTTAGCTTGAGTGCTGGTGTTTAAAGAGTCATTGGTGGGGAGTGAACAGAAGGACTAGGACAAACACATTATCCCAGCATTGGTGACAGGTCATGAAATAGGCATCACTAGATTCCCACCACCAGCAAACCTTCCACCAGCTCTCCAATAGCACACGCAACTCGAGCAAGAGGGAGCGGTGGCTAATATCTCACGTGAGAGTTTGATGACCCTCACCTTTTTAGAAGGGACACTCAGTAACTACAGTCTGTGAGGGGCTTGCATAAGTAATTACAGCTGCTTGGACCTCAAAATGGTGATGCTACGTACTAGGCACAGAGACTCGCTCCAAGATGCAAAACAAAAATGAAAAATGTATAGATCCAGATGAAATTTCTAAAGTGTGTGTGGGGTTTTGTTTCTTTGTTGTTGTTGTTGTTTTCTTTGTAAAGCTTTGATTTGAGCTCAAGACAACTAGCCTTTGGTTTCACAGTCCATCATGCTGCCTTTTGAAGAAACGCATTTGAAGAGCAGATGGCAAATAGAAGTGCTTTTTTTTTTTCTCAGCATTTTGCAAGATTTGTGTTTAAGAGTGAAAATATATCTTATCTGTGCTAACAAAGTTAAGGGAAATGACTCATTTTAAAAGATGATTACCTGACAATGTATTCTTAAACCCTCACAGTTTGGTTGCTATCGGAATTAATTCTTTGGTGAATAAAGATAAAATTTATTATTTCCCACATGTGAAATTGTGTGCTTTATGCTTTAAATGAATGGCTTGACTTACCTTCATGTGAGTACTTATCCTGTTTACTGGTAGAGAAGCTGTAATTTGCAAAGGTGATTTGATGCAGTTCCTAACTAGACTCTGTTTGTAACTTTGCAGCATAAAATCCACACTCTGAAAATGTTATCTTTGCAATTTCTGACTAACAAAAGGTGGAGAAACCTGTCTGTGTTCCTAAAATAAGCATAGCAGAAATCAAACAAACCTCATTCTCCTAATACAGTCTTTGAAACAATTACTCATTATTTTGGGTAGCCAACCTCTGCTTAATGGCCAAACAAAGCCAGGTAATCCTTGATGTCTTTAAAACACATCTATAAGACTGAAGATTTATGTCCCTGGCACATCTGAATGCCCTCTGACAATTCTACTTTTCAAATCTAAACTTTCTTATTCCCAATAAACTGAACTTTTTTGTTTAACTGAGAATCTACTCATTCCCTTGAGTTAACTAAAGGTCTTCTTCTTGTTAATGATGGAGGAAGGAAACTGCTGAAGTGTGAGTGTGAAAACCTACATAGTCTTTATTCTATTAACCCATAGCAGTCGCTTTATGAGTTGTAGACTCTCAATGAAAGCAGCCACTCAAACATTGCTTTTTAGGTCATCTATGACTCAAATAAAAAGAAAGACAATTTAAGCACAAATTTGTGTTTGTAGCAGGCATCTTCCAAAATTGGATAGTGATATGAAAAGGCACCAAGACTCCTTAAAAACTGGGAAAATATGAATTTATACTACGATGCCATGCTAACACATGCACTCCTAAATGGCCAAAAGAAGAGTGACTGACAGGGCCCCGTGTTAATGGTGGTGATAGGGAGCAGCTGGGTCCCTCACTGTGGGAGAATAAATTAATACAGCCACTTTGGAAAATTGACAGCATTTTTAATGATGAAAATTATACACCCTGTCATCCAGCAATTCACCTTTGAGGTATATATCCGAGACAAAAGTACCGTGTGTTCCCAACAGACACGGAGGTGCATAGTACCACTCTGATAATAGCACACAATGGGGAGCCACCCAGATGCTACTGTTAATGGGATGAAATTACCATTTAGTTACACAATGAAACGGTTCTGAGCAATAAAAATGAACACATGTGGCCCGCGTACCTAACAACCTGCACAAAGCTCCCAAACACAAGGCTGAGTAAAAGAAGTAAGAACAAGACATGTTCTATGAGAACCCACATTAATGAAAGTTAAAAAGACACAGACAAAATTACGCATGATGACAGAAGTCAGGTGAATCATTTCTTTGGGGAAAAGCGGGGTGGGGGGAAGTGACTGGGAGAAGGCACAGGAGGGACCTGGGGGTTGCCGGCAGTGTTCCGCTTTTTTATTTCTGCGGCATTTCCAAAGGCATAATCTCCTGCGGGGAAATGTACCCAAAGTTATGTGTACATTGTTGGTAAGTGTATTTTTTAACATGTATCCAGTTTTAAAAGTTTAATTTAAGAGAATTTCTTTCAAACAAGGCCTGAGGAAATGAGTAAGAGTGAACCCAATCCAACTGTGTGCAGTGTGTGTATTTACCTAATTTTCCTTTCTGAGGTTTCAGTTACCTGCAATCAATGAGAACACAAAAATATGAAATGGGAAATCCAAGAGGTTCTCAATCAGCGGTTCCCAACCTGTGGGTCACAACTTTTTGAGGAGAGGGTGTCAATGACTCTTTCATAGGGGTCTCCTGAGACCATCAGAAAACACAGATAATCACATTATGACCCATAACAGTAGCAAGATTCCAGCTCTGAAGTAGCAACGGAAACAATTTTATGATAGGAGGTTACCACAACGTGAGGAAGTACATTAAGGGTTGTAGTATGAGGAACGTTGAGAACCACTGCTAAACATACTTGCAGGTTGACTTGCATGCCATTCTAAATGTCCCATGAGATCCATGATGTTTTTGCTCTGTGTTCCAGGGGCAGGAGTAATTTTTTGTTCAGTGTTCTTGCTGTATTTGCTATCCACTGGGAGTCCCTTAGTACACCAATTGTTCATCAGCTCCACTGCCATAGGATCACAGTCCTTGTGTTCTAGTAAGTCTCATTTTACTTCTCATTCAATTGTGAAGGAGGAGATTAGCTGGGAATCTCCAGTACTCGGGGAGGCTGAGGCAAGAGAGTTACAAGTTCCCAGGCCTACCAGGTAAATACAAAACTAGTGTGTGTAACTTAGGGAGACCCTGTGTCAAAATAAAATGTCACGAACAAACAAAATAATAGACTTAGTGGTAGAGCATGTGCAAGACTGTAGACTCAGGTCTCAGTACTGAAGCAGAGAGAGGGAGAGAGAGAGGACAGGGTTGAGGGGAGATCATTGCTAGCTTGGTTGCTCACTCCAAGCTACCAAACCAAAAAGAATGCCATGCAGGACTGTGCGATGAGGCATGACCACACTCTACAAATACAAGTTTAGATACTACCAAGAGCTTCGGGCATTTAACAGTTCTCTACCTCTAATGCAAGAGGACAAATGATGGGCAGATGGTTGCAATTATTTAGATTGTTGGGGAAGTGTTTATACCTCCCTGCTCTACTGTAATGTTGCAAAAACGATTGAGAATGCATATGAGTAAGACCTTTGCAGGGAGAAAAGAAGGCGATCTAAATTAAGGGGAAAAGCTAGGACAGTTATCTTGAATTATTTTCATGTGCAAAGATTTACACATAAACACAAAACAATTAACAGGATTTAAATGGACATGATATATATTGGCCAATCGTTTACCAGGCCTTTCCCGTTATTGACAAAGAGAAGGCTTTAGAGTCTTGGAAGCCTGGTTCTCCAGGACTTTGGACTCAGGTCAATAGACTCAACTACTCTTTCCTGGAGAAGAGGAAAGTGAGTTTGGCCTGTGACCTGCAGATGACCAGGGGTCCAGACATCTAAGCTTGGCAGTTTCTGTTTTTCCATATCGAGTTGGCATATGCTTTTTTTGTTTGTTTGTTTGTTTCTTAAAATTGCAATCTGTCTCCTGGAAATCTATCCAGAAAGAAATACATACATACATATATATATATATATATATATATATATATATATATATATATACAGAACACATTTTGTAATGAAAATGCCAGCTGAGTACAAAAGTAAAATGGTTTAATTTTATACTATGATGAGTACTTATATGTTTTCTTCTGCAAATATAAATAGATAGAGGTGCTTTTATATGTTGAAAACCATCTATTAAGTAAAAAATTGGTGTTCCCTCTCTGCAGTCAGTACTCAAAGCTTCAATACTCCTCTGAGCCTCTCCCCTCCCTCCTCCCGCTTTCCTCTTCTCTCCTCCTCCTCTTTCCATGTTTCCCCAGGCCTCTAGCTACTATCTTTTGCACAGTGCACATCTGTGACAGACACTATCTTCATTTCCCTCTAAATACATGTTTAAATGTTTGTTTATGAAAATAAACACCCAGTTCTTTGCCCCCTCCACAGACAATCTGCAATAAGGGTATTTTTCCAAAGCTTTTTCACTCAAGTCACCAATGCCTCAGTTATGGGCTTTCTCCTCCATCCCAAGTTTGGAGGCTGTAACAAAATTGCTTAGCTCTTCATTCGATGTCTCTTTCTCTGCTACTTAGCTAATTTCTACCCAGCTTAAGAAGCTGGAAGAGCTAAGTAACAGGAGTCACCCTTTCATGCCTTATTAAACTTTTCCAAGAGGAAAGAAAGCCTATATACAACTTGAAAAGGTAATTTTTAGTATTGTTACATTTATTACCATTATTAATTGTGTCTGTGTGTTTCTTTGCATGAGTATGTGAAAGTAGAAAGACAACCCATGGGAGGTGATTCTTTCTACAGTCTGGCTCTCACGGAAGTAACTCAGGTCCTCAGCATTGGGGGCAAGCTCCCAAGGTTGCATTTTTAATCTAATGAAAATATAAAGGTGTCATGATTCCTGGGACTGTCTGAAGATACCTCATAGCTCAGCCATTTCTTGTTTCCTCTCTGGTCCCATCATGTTCCTCACTGTTCCTTGCCTCTCTCACCAACTCTTCCCACGAGGCCTGACATTTATTTTGTCCTTAGCATGGTTGTTGAGTTACTTGAATTAAAAAACAGCAACAGGAAACCATAAACAGACATAAAAAAAAGCAAAAAGAAAGAAAAGAAAAGAAGAGAAAAGAAAAAAAAAACTGACCCTGGTGATAAGGTTTCTGTAACTCCCAGACAAAGATTGCATGGGCTCTGGGCAACAGTTCTTTCTCCCTGTCTGTGGCTCAGTTAGATGGTCTGAGAAGCAGAGGTAGACTTTCCACTCTCAGAGCCTGAGAAGGAACACTATGTGTGGAGTGTTTGGTAGTCAAGCAATACATCCAAGTAGCGGATAATACGAACTCTAGAAATCTAGAGATGGATATGGACTTTGCCCTGGAGGAAAGTCTATTTAATTCAGGTTCTGGGATTCGGAGTATTGAAAAGAGCATACCAGATAAGCCTGGAACATTATCTCAGAGAAACATGTCCCAAGAGGTCAGCTTGTGCTAAGTGATGGAAACCTACCAGTTATTTCTTCTGGGATGACAAAGGCTCGATGTTTGCCCTCTGAGCATCACAATTTTGCATCACAATAGCACTTCATTGCTGTCTTGTTCTAGCTTAAGGACCAAGAAACTGCCTTCCCTCACTCTTAGCTCCAGTCTCTTCTGGCTTTGCTGTGCTGTTACCGCTGTCTCATTTTACATCCACTCCTCAACTGGCCCTGCCTGAAATGGAAAGCCAGGTGATTTTTCTGGACTCCTAGATACCTTTTTTTTTTCCCTCTGTCTCTCAGTTCCCTGAAAATCAGGCTGAGAGCGGTAAAGGATGGCATCCTTGCTTTGAAAACTGCCATCAGTAATAACCAATAACTGTGTTAGATGTCAAGTTTCCCTTCCTGCCCCACAGGGACACACACACAAAGAATCTGCTGAAGGAAAACAAAGCAATCACTTCAAATGTAAGCAGACACATTCACAAACTGAGAGCATGACTCACCCTGCACATGCAATATTGATATTTCAGATTATATATAATTGAACCGAGGTTGCAGTTTATTTTCCAAATGCAAACATGTGTTTAATTAGAACAAAATGTGCATCCCTGTAACGCTGCATTTTAAGTACCAACTTCTAAAGTTTATTGATTGATGATTATTGTGGGGAAACATGAGCTCTTATGCATAAATCTTTTGACAGGAGCTGTCTGTCAAAAATAATGATCCTTTTAAAACTCATGAATAAATAATGATGCAGGTCCACTTTACATAAAAATACATACTCATTTACACTCTGTCCACTGAAATGAAATATGGTTATTTAAAATAATGACTCAGTGATGGGAGAGTAATGAAACATTATTAATTTAATACACGTGGTATTTTATACTCACTCTCAAATGACACGCATCTATTTTCAATATTAACACATCAGGCCTCTTTTTTTTTTTTTTAGACTTAACAGAATGTCTGGTGTGGAAAATCCTTTCATGGATGGTAGTGTGTTTTTTAATTCTGCCAGGCTGGGGTCTTATTTCAGTTATAAGCTAGACAGTAACAGCGCAGCTGTGGTTGGGATAGTTTTATTTTCTTCCTGACTCAGATCAGCCAGGATCCTCTCATCCCCTGAGAGAAAGCATGATGAACCCAGAGATAGAAACAGAACACTTTTTTTCTTCATCCTTTCGTTCCGTGATACAGTCCTTCCCTTACTTCATCGTCACTCTCCATCTGCAGATTGAGGAACAGCAGACAATCTCAGTGTCATTGGCCCATGGTCTGGATGTTTTCCCAGGAAGACGGGTAGGAAGTTAGGAAAATTATATTTCTCTTTTCCCTTTAGGGGACTTAGGCTCACTCATCCCCCTTGGATGGTCCATTGGTTTTCTCCTGCTTCTTTTCTCTCCTATCATGCCCCTATGTAAGGAGTGCGTGGAGAAGGTAACCAGGGAAAAAGAGAAAAGAAAAATCATAGCTTCTTCTTTCCCTCCATTTTAAGGCCTGCCACTCTTGTTAGTATTTAAAAGTGGGTTTTAAAAGCCCGAGTTTGGGGCTCTGAGGAAAGCAGGTGCCCATTTCTGACGCCATTTTACCGATGGGAAAACCGAGCCATGGTGAAATGCCGTGCAGCATCTGTGCATGCTCCCACCTTCCACTCTGCAAGCAGAAAACCCATGCAAGGGAACACGATGTTCATCAGAATGGAATTCTTTCCCAGGCTCACAGTGGAATGTGCCTGAGCATGGGTCCTCTGAGCCCCTCTCCTGTCATGCCAAGACAAGGCCTGCTGTCACAGTGACGTGCTATTGTCTAAATAGTGAAATGATGCCCATGAGTTCAAGAGAAAAAAAAAGCTTCATATTTTCAGTAAGCTTATTTAAATAACTTAGCTGGTGTTCAGCTTACAGAAGACCTCCATATTTGGTAGATAAGTATTGACTGCTCCTCAAATTGAAATCAGTCTGGATTTAACAACTTTTTGAAACCTTTGTGATAATTTCGATCTCCTGTCATGTTGCTGTAGAAAGTTTGGGAATCCTGAGGTTGCCATGGAGACCTTAAAGACAAATAGCAAGTAAAATTAAGCTTGAATCCTTGGCTGACGTCAATCATTGCTTAAAATATATTTGAAAGGTCTTACCTTAAATGCCTCCCAAATGAATATTCCATGCTCAAGAGTGATTTAAGGCGATTCATAAGAGTCTATACCTACAAACATGATTAGGTATGCTTCTCACATGGTAACATGGACACGACACCAACACATTATCAGTATAGGGTAAACTGCAGTCTGCAACTCATTTTCTCTTTAATGATCTTGCACGTGAGACCTCTGTTAGAGAATGAAAGTGGATTTATTTCTATATGTTTTCCCCCCCCCCCCCGAGTATTTACATGACGCGAGCGGCTGGTTCCTTAGACAAGTGCCCTTTCTCCACTTGATACATGTGTTCTTTTGCTCTGCTGGTAAGGCATTGATTTTTATAGGCATCAGCCAAAGTTACTGTTCTAACTGGATGCTATTACATTTAGGGAAAATACAGTTTACTTTTGGTTGTGTGATAGGAGGCATCACTAACGACAAACTGTAATTCCTGCTAAGTGCAGCACTGACTTGGGTCAGCTTGAAAGAAAGAACTTTACAAATACAAATCACAGAGCTGAAAAGGGGCCATGTGCGTTGTCACAATCTCTGATGTTCCCAGAAAGGAGATGGAGCCACCAGGGGAAGTGCAGCATAATTAATTCAAACATTTCTCTGGAAGAAATTTTGACTGTTTCTAAATATGCACACCAGTTGGGAATACTTGCCTTTTGTAAATAAATCTGTTTAAATTGGTACCTCAGAGAGATAATTTCTGTTACTGGTTTTAGTTTGTCTCTAAACGTGTATTATACTTTTAGTATTTGGGTGCTGAAGTAACAACATTGCCAAACTAGCAACTTGTAAGCAAGTTGTGGTGTGTGGCCTCTCCTGCCAGGGCCATCTGAAGGCTAGACCTTTGCTCTGGGATCAGTGTACTATTTTTCTTTTCTTTTTTCAAAATCAGGTGGTTTTGCCACCATCCTGGTCATCACAGCAGCCCATTCAAAGCTGAGAATTTATCACACTCATGCTTCTACAAATGACTTAGCTTTTAGAACACTGAATAATTAGAAAAACAAAACAGAAAAACAGAAAACAATCTACTTTGTGGAGGAAAACAAGATAGCCTGAAGTTACTTTTTTCCAGAACACTAACTTATTTTTTTATCTGGAGCACATGAAACACAAAACTGGACATTCAAGCGACAGGCTTCACACACAATAAATTATTTGCTTATAACATTTGCTGTTGCTGTTTTGTATCTTTTTTTTTTTTTTTTTTTTTTTGTACAGTAGAGAGGTATTTTAAAGGAAAAGCATGAAGATCTAGTAAGGAAAACTTCCTGACCCTTAAGGTAGGCAGGGCTTGAGTTCAGTGTCTGCCTTCGTGACTTGCTTGGCTACCTCTTCTCTGCGTGACAAGTTGCTCTTAGGTCCTGAGGACCATTACCTCAAAAGCATAAAACTGAACCAAACTATTAAAACACGAAGTGGTAAAAGAGCAAATATGGTGCAGTTTAAAGACCAGAAGTAGAACAGGTCTTTGTTTAGGAGAGTAGGGTGAACAGCTTTTGGTTTCTGCGTGTAATATTAATTTTATATGAATGCTAGTTGCACAGTCTTTTTATTTGGTGATGTAATGAGCCTTATGCTTTCAATATTATAATTTTCTGCATGAATATATTTTATTAAAGGTAAAAAGGAGGGAGGTGATACAAAAAGGGTGGAAGTAAATATTTTTAATAGTGTTTTCTTTCAAAATTCTGCTGTCCTGCAAAAGCTGTCTTCTTGTAAATCAAATAGCTGACTGGAGGATGCTGTCTCCGGTGTTTATGGATGCTCAGGGCAGTAAAGAGTTTCTACCTAATTTTTCTGTTTTTTTTTTTGTTTGTTTGTTTGTTTGTTTGTCTGCTTGTTTTTTTCTCCAGGTCATATGGCTTCCAATAGCCTTTCCACCTTCCTTTCTTGGTTTCCTGTAATCTGCTGCAGGCAAGAGAATAAACTGATAATGAAGTTTATCAAATCTTTGATAAGCCTGATGATCCCATGCTGTAAGATTTTTGCAGTAAAACCCCTAAGGACTTGAATGAGTGTGTGCTGCAAGCTCAGCATTGGTGAACTCTGACCTTGGATGAATGGGTCAGCTCTTTACCTAACTTAGAAAGTCACGGCCTTGGAGAGGAGATCAGTTTTAACCAGTGCCCTTCCATGTAGATGGGGATCGTCTGGACTACCACCAGAAGATAGCTTTTTTCTTTACTCTCTTTAAGAAGATGCTCAAAGATTTTCTAAGCAATTATGTTGCTATCTCAAAGACTTTATACTCAAATGTTGGTGCGAATGGGAGTATTTGTTCCCTTTATACACCACATTTTCATTATCTATTCATCATGTGATGGATCTAGGAGCAGCTGAAAGCTTGATTCCTTGCCTCTAAAGACACAAGCTTATCTCAGATTCAAGATGTCATAGCCAAGCTTTAATGACAATGTCATAAAACCTGAATGAGTAAAGGGAACAATAGACAACAGAAAACTGAAAATACACCAGATCTCCCTGAGTCAATATCTAGCAACTGATAACCTCTGTTTTGTTGTGACTATTCTGGCAGATCATGGGTGGCTCCTGCCTTTCTCCCAACATAGTGTATACTTAATTATGTAATACATATTTACCATACAGTAAACTTTGTATTTTCTATACACATCAGCAAGCAGAGTTCAGTGCTCAGCCTGTACCCTTTATTCCCTCCACCCAGTATTTTATGGCAGGTAGTGGTTTGCCTTGCAGTTTGACCACCATAAAGCTTGTCATGTTTTTCCTAGGTTTGAATACATGTACTCATTGAGAATGTCTTTGTTTGCATCTAGCCTGTCCTTTACCCTACTTGAAATATCTTTTGATGAACAGAAGGTTGGTTTTGATATAGTTTTGATGAACAGATGATTGGTTTAGATATAGTTTTGGTTTTGCTCTTGTGGCAAACATTCCTGCCCTGTGCAGAGCATGAAGATAACCTTGCATTGCAGCAGCTTTATCTTGCTTTGATTTTTCACATGTGGATCTTGAGTATATCTAGAATTGATGTTTAACATGGCATCAGGTAGGGGACCATGATTCATTTTATCCAGTATCAGTATGAATATCCAGGATGACAGGACTGGGCAGCCATGCTTTCTCTCAGTATTGTAGTTTCTCTTGTTGTCAATCAAGCATTCATGCATAATAGAGATTGTTTCTAGTTTTTAATCTCTGCTGCTCATTTACTCTCCACTGGGCAGTTACTACAGTGTCTTAGTTACTGAGATTTATAGTAGAACTTGATAGATGAGGGAACAAAAAAATCATGTCCCTCTTCTTTCCACTTCTCCTCTTCCTTATTTTCCTTCCTTATTTACCTAATTGTCATTGCTATCATCACGCCATAAACAAGAGCCAAGTTTTTCAAACATCAATGGCTTTGAAACCATACAAACCAACAAGAATATTATGAGATTTTCTTCAGTGTTTGATTGAATCAACATGAAGAGCATTGCCTATATAAGCCTGGGCCTTCTAAACTACAAGCATAGACCTATCACTATATTTTAGATTGCCTTGAATTTCTCCTATTAAGAACATATACATTTCTGGATCTTTTTTCCATTTTTTTGTACATTAAAATGTAATTTATATGCCATGTGTAGTGACATACAGAAGGCAGAGGCAGGTGGATGTCTGAGTTTGAGGTCAGTCTGGTGTATATAAAATTCCAGGACAGCCATGGCTATGTACACACACACACACACGCACACACACACACACACATACACACATACACGCACAGAAATTGATTTAGAAGCATCTCATTTTTATGGAGTATACTTACAAAGATCATAACTTAATTCCAATAAGTTTTTAGAAGTTAAATTAAAAAAATACTTTTAGGTCAGACAAATTTCTTTTTCTCTTTTCCTCTTTGTTTTTGGGGATTTTGTTTGTTTTTCTTTTCTTTTTTCTTTGTTTGTTTGTTTGTTTGAGACAGGGTCTCACTGTGCAGCTCTAGCTGTTCTGGAAATTATGCACACCACGGTGGCCCCAAACTCAGAGATCTGCCTGCCTTTGCCTCTGCCTCTGCCTCCCAAGTCTGGGATTAAAAGCATGTGCCACCACGACTAACTTTATTTTATTTCCCTTGACTAGGATTTCCAATACAGTGTTGAGTAGGAGAAGTTACAGCAAACAACATTGAATTGTCACTGTTATCAGAAGAAAAAGACAGCAACATGTTAGAAATAAGTAGACGCTGTTGTAGAGTTTTCAAGGCAGCCCACTAAATCTTCTTTGCCAAAGATTAATTTTTGAATTCATAAATCTATGTTGTACTGTATTGGCTACTTTTTAATATATCCACTAAGAAAAACAGTTTTAAAAAATCTTATTCTATCAATGATGTAATTACATTGATTTTTTTTTTAATGTAAAAGCAACTGTAAATTCTGGAATTGACCTAAGTTCTGGCTTAGACACCTGTGCTTACATTCTCAAATTCACTTAATATTGCAATTAAGAGTTTTTCCATCAAATCTTCCCTGCCAAGAATACACAGTGTATGAACAATATGGTGGACAAGAAAGACCCCAGAAGATAGACGTCCATCACAGGCCCCAGTTCTTCCACCTACCAAAAAAAAAAAAAAAACCCTTCTGTTTCGAGGTGGTTGAACAAATGTTTCTCCAAAATCTTATCTTAAAAGTTATTTGCAGCCAGTTCTGAAGATACCTGATAAAACAGGGTCAGATGAAAGGGGAGGAGGTCCTCCCCTATCAGTGGACTTGGAAAGGGGCAGGGAGGAGATGACGGAGGGAGGGTGGGATTGGGGAGGGAATAAGGGAGCAAGATACAGCTGGGATACAGAGTTAAAAAAATGTTACTAATAAGAAAAATTAAATTAAAAAAGTTACTTAATAAGCTATTGGGACTACAGTTGCATGTAACAAACATCGAGGTATCCGCAGGTGGATGCCCAATTTTACTAGTTGTGATGTTTAAAAATCCTTCATTGTCTCAAGCACAGTACATGCTTTGGAAGGTCAAAGAAAGACTTGGTCAAGAAATCATGAACAGAAGAATATGACAAAAATTAGTGTTTTAGTTGACATTAACAAATAATATGTAGTTTATTGTTTATTATAGAAGTTGGCTCTCTCCCCTGGGGTGGGTCTCAAGTTGGGCCAGTCATTCGTTTGCCATTCCTTCAATCTCTGCTCTATCTTTAGCCCTACACTACTTGTAGGCAAGAAAATAATTTTGGGTGGAAGGTTTTATGGGTGGGTTGGTGTTCCCCTTCTTCCACTGAAAGTCCCACCTGGCTACAGAAGGTGTAGACTTCAAGCTCCTTAACCCCCATTGTTGCTGCTAGAAGTCTCAGCTAGGGTCACCCCCATAGACTCCCGGGAGCCTCTCCTGTCCCACAGATGCCTCCCCCATTTCTGTTCTCTCTCCAGGTCGTTCCTTCACCCCTCACTCCCATCCTCTCCACACCTGATCCCCACCCTAGGAAGCCTCCTTACTCCCTCTTCCACTCAGTTCCCTCCCTCCATCTACTTCAAGTGTCTATTTTATTTCCTCTTCTGAGTGAGATTCAATCATCCTTCCTTGGGCGATCCTTGACTTCTCTGGGACTAAGGATTGTAACATGGTTATCCTGTATTTTTTATCCACTTATAAGTGAGTATGTCCCATGTGTACTTTCTGGGTTACCTTGCTCTGAATGGCCCATTTACATGCAAATTTCATGATTTCCTTGTTTTTAATAACTGAGTAATATTCCATTGTGTAAATGTACCACAATTTCTTTATCCATTCTTCAGTTGAATGAGGGTCATCTAGGTTGTTTCCAGTTTCTGGCTATTATGAATAAAGCTGCTATGTACATGGTTGAGCAAGTGTCCTTGTGGTATGGTGGAGATATCTTTTGGATATATGCCTAGGAGTGGTATAGATGGGTCTTGAGGTAGGGCTATTTCCAATTTTCTGAGAAAGAGCCAGATTGATTTCCAAAGTGGTTGTATAAGTCTGAAGTTTCACCAGCAATGGAAGAGTATTCCCCTTTCTCCACATCCTCGCCAGCATGTGCTGTCAATTGAATTTTTGATCATAGCTATCCTGACAGGTGTAAGATGGAAGGGTCATTTTGATTTGCATTTCCCTGATAACCAAGGACATTAAACATTTCTTTAAGTATTTCTTGACCATTAGAGATTCCTCTATTGAGAATTCTGTTTAGCTCTGTATCTCATTTTTAATGGGGTTATTTGTTTTATTGGTGTTTAATTTATTGAGTTTTTTTATGTATTTGGATATTAGCCCTTTGTTGGGTATAGGGTTGGTACAGATCTTTTCCCATTTTGTAGGCTGCCATTTTGTTCTATTGACAGTGTCCTATGCCTTGCTGAAGCTTTTCATTTTCATGAGGTCCCATTTATTAATTGTTGATCTTAGTGCCTGAGCTGTTGGTGTTCTTTTCAGTAAGTTGTCTCCTATACTAATGTATTCAAGGCTATTCCCACTTTCTCTTCTATTAGACTTAGTGTATCTGGTTTTATGTGGAGGTCTTTAATCCACTTGGACTTGAGTTTTGTCTAGGGTGATGGATATGAATCCATTTTTAGATTTTCTACATATAGATAGACATCCAGTTACACCAGCACCATTTTTTGAATATGCTTTCTTTTTTCTATTATATGGCTTTGGCTTCTTTGTCAAAACCCAGGTGTTTGTATGTGTGTGGGTTTATTTCTGGGCCTTCAATTCTAGTCCATTGATCCACTAGTCTGTTTCTATGCCAGTATCATGCAGTTTTTTTTTTAATTAAGGTGCTCTGTAGTGCACCTTGAAAACAGGTGATACTTCCAGAAATTTTTATTGTACAATAAAAGCTATTCTGTTTTTTTTTCCATGTGAAGTTGAGAATTGCTCTTTCCAAGTCTGTAATGAATTGTGTTGGAATTTTGATAACAAATGCATTGAACCTGTAGATTGCTTTTGGTAAGATGACCTTTTTTACTATGTTAATCCTACCAATCCAAGAACATGGAACATCTTTCCATCTTCTGATATCTTCTTCAATTTCTTTCTTCAGAGACTTGAAGTTTTTGTTATACAGGTCTTTCACTTGCTAGGTTAGGGTAATACCACTTTCCCTTATAAACACTGATGCAAAAATACTCAGTAATATACTCACAATCCAGAACACCTCAAATATATCGTCTATCATGATCAAGGCTTCATCCCAGGGATGCAGGGATAGTCGAATATACAAAAATCTATCAGTGTAATCTGCCATATAAACAAACTGAAAGAAAACACCACTTGATCATCTTATTATGTCCTGAAAAATCCTTTGATAAAATCCAACATCCCTTCATGTTAAAAGTATTAGAGGGATCTGGGATATAAGATGCATACCTAAACACAAAAAAGGCAATATACAGCAATGCAATAGTCAACATCAAGTTAAATGGAGAGAAACTGAAAGCAAATCCACTAAAAGGAGGGATAAGACAAGGCTTCCCACTCTCTCCATATTTATTCAACGTTGTACTTTAAGTTCCATTAGAGCAGTAAGACAGCTAAAGGAGATCAAGGGGATACAAACTGGAAAGGAAGAAGTCAAAGTATCACTACTCACAGATAACATGATAGTATACCTAACTGACCCCCAAAATTCTTCCAGGGAACTCCTATAGCTGATAAAACCTTTAGCAAAGTGTCTGGATAAAAAAAAAAATTAACTTGAAAAAATCAGTAGCCCTTCTTTATACAAGTGATAAATGGATTGAGAAATTAGGGAAACAACCCCCTTCACAATAGTCACAAATAATATTTTAAAATATTTTAAGCTTAGAAGTTTCATGTATTTGTTCTTAATATAATATTTTTATTATTTCCTGTGATGTATTTTGCTCATATTCACTCTCTTCTCTTCCCCTTTGCTCCCCCCAGATCTATGCCCCATCTCTCCATTCCCACCTTTTCTCAAGTTTATGTCCTTTTTATTTACTTATTTAAAAAAATAATAACTCATATAGAGTCTAACATGTGCTGGCTCCACTCTCCTAGATGCATACCGTCCATGAGAACATGGTTAGTTTATCAGGGGAAACATCCTTTGAAAATCTGCCTCTCTTTCCCTGCAAAGCTCACAACTATCAACTGTTCTTCAGTTAGGGATAGGGGCACAACAGCTCTCCCCCTTTCCTTACAGGTGTTGACTAGCTTGATCTCCTACAGGGCTTACACAGCCAACACAGCTGCTGTGAGTTCATGAGCGCAGTGTTCCCTTCAGGTCTTGAAGGCACTATTTCACCTGGAGAGGAGGTGGGTGGGGTAGGCAGATGGGAGAATAGGGGAGTGGGAGGTTGGGGTGGTGGTGGGGAGTAGTGTGATGTCAATACTCATTTGAGGTAAGGCATTCCCTGACTTCATACATTAAATTTATTTCACAAGTAAGTTGCCTTTCTGGGTTTACACACACACACACACACGACAGACACACATACTCACACACACGCACACACACACACAATTACTTCAGAGCTTTTACACTGATTTTTTTCTAGCTAAACTTTATTGTCATCTGTGTGATTTTAAGTATTAGAATGAATTAGTAAATAGATATTAAATAAAACTATAGACAATAAACCACTAGACATAATAAATTATAGATAATATACTGATAGACACAAAACATTTAAACTTTAAAACATTATGTGGATGACAGGATTCAAATTTGCTGCATAGCAGCAAATGATCTTAACCACTGAGCCATCTCTCTGGTGCCATCGCTCACTTCTTCAAGAGTTAATCTGTTAATTATAATTTTCTATTAAGCATTCCCTCACTCCTTAGCTTTAGTATTATATTTTTAAATCTTATAACTATTATGAGATTGTCTTTGGTACTTTCCTGATTTCAGTTGAGATTTTTAATTTGGTTTTTATGTCTTGATATAGTTGTAACATGGTACAACCATGTTAAAGCCTATATTCCATTGACCTTAAGATCTGGAGGCCAATTATTTTCAGATTCCCAATGTTTATGATTAACTGTCTACAAAGGTCTTTCCAAGGGGTACCACAAGCTGGCCTTGAAATCTAACCTTACGTTACTAACTTAAAAATAATATTCACAATACTGTTAAATACCAGGCCCTCAATATCACAGACACCAGAAAAGGTTTCTAGAAGATTACCAGCCCCTGAACTCTGATGCAACTTCCGTATTGGGGGGTTTCTAGCCGAATCTTAGTATAATAACTGTTTATTATTTTACTGGATTTCAAATGCCATGAGATCTATTTTACATTCTGTTCAACTCTTTGAACTCCTTGCAGGGTTATTCACGATTGCCAGGTGCAGGAGTGTCCATATTTACTAAGTCATTTAAGGATATCACACTATGTGGTAATGATGTTTCTAAAAAAGAAAATTATTAACTTTAAGAAAAATGGAGATTTAAGCTCCTATGGCTTCATGCCAGTGATTTCTTCAACTTCTGTTGGCCATAAGGTTGGGTGTTGGTTATGTGTTCTTATTTTATAGATTTTCAAGATTTTTTTTTTTTATTCTATCATTTAGACTTAATGGTGTGACCCTTGCTATCTCTTTAGGCTGAGGTTTTAACACAAGACATATGCCATGGATAAAAGCCAGGGTTTGTCCATTTATGACATGCCTTATTTCATGTCAGACTTGCAAACTTCATCCGATAAGTATCATGAAATTACTATGTGAATACTTCATAAGAGCATTGTCAAGGCCATGCAAATGCATATTTCCCATGAGTTTAATTTCTCACTATTAGAGAAAATTTAAGAAAAAGTCAACTTACCACTTCATGCTGTACAACATATTATATGGGGTGGCTCTGACAAGAATTTCAAGTGTCACATGTGATGCACAGTAGATGAGAGTGGGGAAGAGTAGTGGGGGTAGGGGTTGGACAATGGGATCCATTCATCTCCACAGGGAAGGTGATTTTGAAGTTGGCTGTAGCATACAAATAATAAAAGGACCCCTGAGTTTCAGATTGCTTTCTCATTGTATTTCTTGTTTCTAGTTTTTCACAGATAACCTACTTCCGTACCATCCATACTCAAATGTTCTCCTTCTATGTCACAATGAGTGCCTCGCCGCCCAGAAGAGGTCACACGTGGAAAATGTGCGAACTCTAGTTATTTTATGGTATGATTTTAGTATTCAAAAATGAAGCATAAACTGCATCAGAACATAATTAATATAATCATATTTCATTGCAACCCTGGGTCAATATGTATCCTGACGTAATACAATCAGGGTCAGTTAATTAGGTCTAAAGCAATGGGAAATTTCTCACAATAGGACCACAGTGTGAGGTGAAAATACCTCTTAGTTAAGATTCAGGCGGCCTTTTAAACCTTTAATCATTAAGGCCAGTTTCTTCACCTGAGAAATAACAATGTAAGCAGCAGCTTTGTCCTCGTGTATAAGATGGCTGTGAGAACAGCAAAGCTAGGGCTTCTGCACGCTGTACAGTGCAAGCTGATATTTCATAAGAGCGAACAAAAACTTAAGTGGCTTCATTTAACTGGGTGTTTCATTCCTATTAAAACACCACCAGCACGTTATTCTGTAAGATGGTAGGTTTTATGTTATTTCCTCAATCTTATCTGTTTCCAGGGCTACCCTCTTCTTATTCTAAAATTTATACAAGTAAAATAACTTGTCTACATTCATCTCTTTAGAAAATAATGAATTATAACTTATCTGTGTATTATCTCCGCTCACACTTGACTAACGAAACAAAAAAAGGGTACTCTTGGTTTCCCTCCAGCTCCGAAAAAAATGTTAAGCTGCTGAATGAGAGATTCAATCAAAGAAGATCCTGTCCTGTTTATTTGGCACTTCATACTGAATTTTAGACTTTTGCCACTTCTGAGATTTTTTTTCCTAGAAAATGATTTCCGTATGACAGGAGTCTACTGAGCGCATCTGAAAGACTCTAACTAGCAGTGTTTTCAAAGCAAAGACTCATGACCAAACCTTTGGCAGAGTACAGGGAATCATAAGAAAGAAGGGGAGTTAGTCTGATGGGGAAAGGATAGGAGCTCCACAAGGACCAAATATATCTGGGCACAGGGTCTTTTCTGAGACTGACATTCAACCAAGGACCATGTATGGATATAACCTAAAACCTCCGCTCAGATGTAGCCTGTGGTAGCTCATTAACCAATTGGTTTCCCAAAGTGAGGGGAACAAGGACTTTTTCTAACAGGAGCTCAATGACTGGCTCTTTGACCTCTCCACCCTCCAAGAGAGGAGCAGTCCTGTTAGGCCACAGAGGAGGGCTTTGCAGCCAGTCCTGAAGATACCTGATAAAACAGGATGGGATCAATGGGAGGAGGTTCCCCCCCATCAGTGGACTTGGAAAGGGGCATGGTGGAGATGAGGGAGGGAGGGAGGGACTAGGAAGGAATGAGGGAGCGGGACACGGCTGGGATAAAGAGTTAATAAAATGTAAGTGATAAGAAAAAAATAAAATTAAAAAAAAAGCAAACCTTAAAAAAAAAAGAAAACGATTTCATTTTACTGTATTTGAAATTTTCATATGAGTTTATGTGTTTTCTATTATCTACTTTTTGATGAAAAAGTAATATTTAAAAAAGTTCATAAGACAATAGCTATGGAATCCAAAGGAAAAAAATAACACAAGGATTCTGATAGCTTTTAAATTTCATAGAAAGAATAAAGCTACCTTAAAATATAAAATTAAATCCTTGTCACCCATAGTTGTCCATAACATTCGGTGGTGTGGATAAATGTTATGTGGGATGTTTGGAACCAGTTCTTTTTTCTTTTCTTTCTTTCTCTTTCTTTCTTTCTTTCTTTCTTTCTTTCTTTCTTTCTTTCTTAGAAGAACACAGAACTATTCTTCTTTCCTTTATTTTAAGTTTTTAAGAAGGGTCAGTCATTGCCCTTCAGATTATCATTTTTTTAATTTTTAAATTATTTTCAGCTATATGTGGCTGTGTGTATGTCTCTTCATGTGAGTATGTGCCTGAGGGCATGTGCCCTTGGAGGGTTCTGGAGCTGCAGTTATAGGTGTTTGTGGCCGCCCCACGTCTGTCTGAAAGCCATTCTCAGATTCTCTGGAAGAGCAACGAGTGCTCTCAGCTAGTAAGCCATCTCTCCATCCCCGAGTCTACCATTTTTAAAAAAATAACTACAGATTTGGGTTTTCCCAAATCTGTTTATAGCAGTATAAGTTCTGCTATTATTTAATTACATTTGGGGGGGGGGGTAGGTTTCAATGTTCCCAATAAGATCTTTAACTATCTGTCTGTCTCTCTTTCTCTAAATCCTCCTTCCCTCCCCTACATGAAAAAAAGAGATAAATTTCAAGCAACAAAATTTTAACTTACTATCTCAAACAGCCACTTGTTACAGAACAAAACTATTCCAGTATACGGAGTTCTTGGCATTTTTTCGCCCAGCATGTTTAGTAAAATGTGCCCAGTGTCACCAGCCATTGAACTTTTGGAGCTCTCCACGGTTAACTTATCAAATGCGATGTTAATGTGGTCTTCCTAGGAGGACAAGGACCTGGTGGAAATGAACCTTCTGGAGCAGCTCTGTGCAGCAGAGTCCATGCAGAGATCTCTACCAGGGTGACACATACCCAGGGCTGGCAGTTCATGTTTCCCCTCATCATTACTAAAGCACAGATAAAGTCTGCTTCGTGTTTTAAAGTTTTACTCTTCTGCTGACAAAGAAACTGCATTCGCACTAAATGGCACATCTGCAGTGGCAAAGATGGGTTCAGGAGTCACAGATTTGAAGGCGGGACTCGGCCTTGCTTTCTGTCACATCCATGATCTATCATACTCATATTTTGATACACAGCTACTGTCTAAGCATCTAATTCATCATTAATAAATGTCAATATCACTTATAAAATACTTGGAATAGGTTTCTTGGATATTTAGGTCACTCATTTAATTCCCTCTCAGTAAAAAAGAAATGTGCCTCAACCCTAGACAAGGAACAACAGGAAACTAAGGAATGTTGCAAGTGGAAGAAATAGTTACTCCCCTGGGAAAAGCCCACCAACTGGTTATTTAACACCAAACTATCAGGTTTGGTTTTTTTTAGTTCATTTTTTAAATTTTTATTAATTACAAATTATTCACTTTGTATCCCAGCTATAGCCCTCTCTTCCCTCCCTTCCCAATCCCACCATCCCTCCCTCTTCTTCTCCTATGCCCCTTCCCCAGTCCAATGATAGGGTAGGTCTTCCTCCCCTTCCATCTGACCCTAGGCTATCAGGTCTCATCAGGACCTGAAAACATGTATATACAAATAACATACAAACTGAAAGTGTTGTATTTACATATTTAGGAACTCTCTCTCTTTCTCCCTCTCTGTCTCTTTCTCTTTCTGTCTCTGTCTCTGTCTATCTTTCTCTTTCCTAATAATTCAAGAAAAAGAGGCCATGAATTTAAAAAGAATAACACAGGGGAGGCACATGAAGGCCAGGAAGGGAAGGGGGAAATGATGTAATTATATTATAATCTCAAAAATAAAAAAGAAACACTAGGGAATGTAAAAGGCATGTCTAAACCTTTGCTCTCATTAGTTTTGGGTGGTTCAAGTACTTTTTCTTTTGTGGTTGTGTAAATCAGCAATCTAAAAAGCTTTTGATGAGAGGAAAAAAAAAATGGCCAAAAGCCATGGAACTGGGGAGCCAGATCTGCCCTTAGGAGAGATATTTGACTTTGTCAGTTAAGAGAAATGAAAGCAGTTGAAAAGGAATATGCTAAATAAGAATTCTGAATATTGAACACTGGCACAAATTCAAATATTTAAATCATTCAAATATTTAAGAGTTGGAGAAAAGGGCATTTCCTTTGAAATATTCTCTATAGTCATTTTAACTATAATGATACATTTTAACTATTAATATAACATCATATAACATTAAATAAAACTTTAAGTGATATTGTGAAAGATTTTACTTTATAAAAGAACTTATTTGTTTTATAACTCTTTTCCCTTTCACAGCCTAAGTTCTTAAAAATGGTGTTCATATTTATTATGTCCCTTCCTGCCCCCATTTTCAACCTACCACCTCTGGGATTTTGTTGATATCATCTTGTTCTTTTAAAAATCACCAAAGGCATTGCCAAATGAAACAGGCAAATCTCATTTGTGGCAGCGCCAACTCTCTCCATGGAATGCCCCCATTGCTCAGCTTCCTTGATAGCACTCTCTTAATATTTTCCAGCTTTTTACCTAATTCACAGTCTTTTCTGTGGGTCCATCGCCTGCATTCTCCCCATAGTCCTCTGTTCCCAGTTGCTTCTTCCTCTTAACATGCTCTCTGTTTGGATGGCTTCACTGACTTCCAAGGCTATATATGGATAATTCCCAATCCTTCAACTTCACACAAATTTGTCTGTGAACTAAGATTCTTATATCTAACAACCCACGGGGGGACTCCTGCTTAGATTTGTGACCAACACCTGAAATCTAGCATCTAACAATAGAACTCATCAAAACTTAACTTTCACATTTGGACTTCACACCCATTATAACCCCAGATTGATGGTGTGGGTTGGTAACTGTGTGACAATCTATCTGTTAAAGTACATCCACTTCTCTGTCATCATTTCTCTAGTCGACTGGTTGGTTTGTTATCCACTCTGCCACCATACTGCTTCCAATGTCATGATTGCATTAATTTCCTCTCTACTGTTCCTAAAATTGTGACCAAATGTGCTCAGTGTCCTGTCCTGCTTCTCAGCCTCATCTCCTCATTTGCCTCCTCTTGTGCTGGGGCTTTTCATGTTGAAAGCTTCTCATTGCTTTACACTCATGCTCTTTTGTACCTTGCATCTCGGACAGGAAGCTTTCTCTTCCAGAGCTACCATCTCATTCCACCCTCCCTCGAATCGAACTGACCATTACAGAGGCTCAGGATCAAATCTTTCTTCAGGATGGATTGCCTGATGCCTTGCCTGCCAAGGCTCGGGAAGGTGATTGACTTTCACACTATCCCTGTCAGAGCCCTTCTCTCACAGGGATGCTTAGTCTCTCCCGGAAGAGCGAGCAAGTGGGTCCTGTTTGACTGGCAACACATACCCAGGACAATCCCTGACCACATGATTTGTTTCTGTCTTGCTTTCATTTTCATTTGATTGATTTTTTGTTTGTTTGTTTTATTTCAAATAACTCATGCTTTTGGCATAAAATATGTTAAGAGTTTCATTGCTCACCCGGGACTCCTGTGTCTAAGTTTTAAAATCAATGTGTCATACGCTTCATCTTCTGAATATTAGAGGATACAAAAGAACACAGAACTATTGTTTGTTAATGGACATGGCTGGTCAGCTCAGACAAAGACTAAAAGAGTCACCTCTATGTTATACGCACATACTGTGATTTAACATACTCTTGTTGATAATGGTGACAATAACAAGGATGGTCCAAGCAAAGTTGGAGCACTGCCCCTCAGACACAGGGCATTATTTTAAATGTGCTAATCAGTAACACTCATAATGTGTGATTTTTCAGAAAGTAGTAAACATAAGTTTCATTATCCTAGATTTAGAGGCGTTTTTAAACCTAGAATGTGGATTCCTTAAGCACATTCAGCAGCTTCTCTCTGCTGCTTGTTTAATGTCTAGGAGCTATGAAAAGTATGAAAAAAAATGAAAAGATACAAAATGCATGCTTTTCAATTTTGCCTAGGGAAGCCCTACATTTTAAAGATTAGGGTGGAGTGGCAGAAAAGATGATCAATAAATGAATTTAGGAGACTCTCTGGAATTCAGCCATGCTCTTCCCACCAGCTAGGACACATTTGCTTTATATACAAGAATTGCCAAGTACACCAATATCATTTGAAGGTTTCTCTTATGTCCTACCACCTTCCAAAGACACCTGGCTGGGGGGGGGGGAATGCCTCTAACACATGGGTGTTTGGGGAGACATTCAATTCATACTAGGACAAAATCTGTCCGAGAACTAAGCAAATTTAGCCCCAGAGGACACCTGCCAAGGAGACAGACAAAAAAATCTCGTGTTGCGGAGTTGCTTATTAAAAGCCAAAGCTTTTGACTTAATGTGTGCATGGAAATCTTGAGATTCACATGAGAGCCATCAGGTTAAAATTAGATGGAAGTCCTTGCATTCTTTCTCATGCCTAATGATAATACATAGATGTTTCAGAGAGACTCATAATGTATGCAAAGCATTGCAATATTGGCTGAAAGTGCTTACGGATATATTATTTCCTTCGAAATTGGTGCTAAAATGTTCACGTATGACCTCCTAAAAGAGCTGCTTGCCATTCTGTTCCCATGTCTAGAGGCTGTAGTATTTTGTTTGTTGGAATGTCTATAAGAACAATTAAATGACTTGCTAGTATATCACACATGGCTGGGATATTATTTTTGGGAAAGGAAAACCTTGTCTATGGGAGTTTCCCTTATCATACAATTTCAGACCAATTTTTGTTTCTTTCTTATCCAGTGAACATTCTCTAGGTTTTTGTGATTTTTCCAAATACCTGGCCCTTCTAAGGGACTAGAAAGATGGCTCATCAATTAAGAGCAGTAGCTGTTCTTCCAAAGGACTTGGGCAAAATTCCCAACACTCTTATGGTGGCTCACATTGTCTATAACTCCAATCCCAGAAGATGTGATGTCTTCTTCTGGCCTCCACAGGGACCAAGCACAAACTTAATACCCATATACATGTAGGAAAAATATCCATACACATTGGATAAACTAATAATTTTTAAAAGATTTCTTATTACATTAATAATTGAATAAAATACAAAAATTAAGCTTATTTCAAAACTTGTACGAAGTGTTTTGAGTCTTTCTATTGAACTACTGCAATCTAAGGCCAATTTATTATAAAAAAAAAATACAGCTGTATACATATTCCAGATAGAAAAGTCAGTTTTGGTGATTTAAATGTTAGACTCTTTCTTATGTGAGCACTCTTTATTTTTTAACTATACTCGGAGTTGATAGAGTTTAAGATTCCAGAAAATCAGATCTTTTGAATTAACATTTCAACTCAAATATGGTATTGAATATTGATCTTCATTATTCATGGTTATTTGCTTTGTTGATTAGTATAGTTCATATTTTGAATATATATATATTGTATATATATGTATATAATTTGAATCATTCTTTTTGGTTAGGTGGTGGAAGATAGAGTTACATGGAAGAACTCTTGGAAATTTTGTTTCTGATATTTAAGATATATGCATATTCCATAGTTAAAAAATTATTACGTTTGTTTTTAAATGCAGTATGTTCTTCCTAGATAAAAATTACTAAATCCTATGACTCAAAGCCAGCTTCTGTGGGAGTAAGGCATTGTTGGGGGTTTCTGGCAGTTCAGATCGTTTCCTTTCTTACAAGCCCAGAACTGAAGACCACAGCCACCATTCCTGAGGCATCGAAAGATAGATGTTTCCCTGCGATGACAGTGACCAGTTTGACTAGGAGACGGGAAGAGCCCTGTGACCTGTATGGGATCTCAGGAAGCTGTGAGGATCACTGTATGTAATCCACAGACAACAGATAAAGAGCTGAGGTCCTCCTGAAGACATGCGCTGGAGCCTTTGGGCTTCTCTAGCTGCCTTTTCTGGGGCATGATAGTCTCCTAAATATTATCTACCTTCTCCTTCCAGAGCCTGAAAACCACAAAGAGAGTAACAGACAGGAAATTATTGTAAAGGCATCAGAAAAAGTGACTTAACAACAACAACAAAAACAAATGCCCCTGTTCATTATGATCACTTAGAGAAGGAGAAAGAAGGAAAAAAAGAAAGAAAAAAGGAAAGAAGAAAAGGAAGGAAGGAAAAGAAGAAAAGGAAGGAAGAAAGGACAGGAGGAAGGAAGGAAGGAAATAAGGAAGGAAGAAACAGGTTTCTGCAAACCATAGGCTTTCCTATGCTGACTGAAAATTCTTTGCTCCAGTAAAGTCCACTCAGGCACGATGGTGTTCCGTTAGACAGGCTTTGCCTTTACCTTAAGTCCTGTGAACCTAATTCTTAGGCCATTCTCTTGCCCTCTCCTGTCCCCCTCCTCCCAGGAGAATGACCACTGATCAAGAACTTGTTCATAGTTCGCTTTTGATAGTCATTTTTTTCTGTTATTATATATTTTAATGGTATTAGTAAGCCAATGAAAATTCATTCAAAACAAATTGTTAGTATATTCTGGAATTATAGCTCATTGGTAGAGTGTTTGCAGAACAGGCATAAGGCTCTATGTTCAAATTTCAATTCATGTGCATTAGTGTGTGTGCATGACCATACAAAATAGAAGTTATTTATATGAAAACTAAGTCAAAGGCTTTGATGAGCCCTGATGAAGAGGTGTTTAGATTAGCTATTTATGAAGCAATTAGGCAGATCAAGAGAGATTTCATATTGGTAATTGTTTTTCATGCATCTTTAAGTTCTGGCTCTGCTTTAATAGAAGCCGAAACTGGCCATGTAGATATCTAATGCCTTAAGAGACAATATAGAACTTGCTCACAGTGTCTTGGCAGCAAGATTTTGGTAGATAATCTGAATTCACATATTACTAGCCAAGCACAAAAAGTCTATTTTACTATGACCGATAATGGGTATTTGTCAGGCAAGAGATATGGAAGAGGGGTTTCAGAAGCTAAAATTCTCAGCTTAGGTTGAAATCCAGGGCTTACTGCTTAACATAAAAATCTGGGAAACAAATGGCATACCTTATTTAGCCCCTTTGGGATTTTTGTCTGTGCTTCCCAAGTGAGGAATGTTAGAAATGGTGCTGCTGAAGCGGAGGGCTTTATGCAGTATTGCATCAAAAACAAAACAAAACAAACAACAACAAAAACCCAACTAGGCACAAGACTCAGGATATGGAAGTTCGGCCACCACTGTATTTGCCCAAATACCACTAATAACCCTAATTTTCATAGGTACCTTCTTACTAAAGATATGCTCATTATTTTTCAGATAATTATAATGAGGTCATTTAAGAAATACTTTCTGAGTATGCTATTTGTCAAACACTAAAGATGTTTTGGACAACACATCCAAGAATTTCCACACAGTTCTCTGCCCAATCTCAGACACTTTGGAACTATGTGCATATTAAATTAGAAATCACAAAAATTGGATCCTTTCTTAATCTTGTCTCATAGCCAAAAACTAAGTAGAAAGAAAAAAAAAATCATATCCGTGACTACGTATAAGTGTCGATCTCTGAGAAGAGTGTTTTGGGAAAAATTCATTCATCTTCTCTTTCAGTAAACACACATTTATCAGAGTGTCCCCATAGGAAGTGGTGTTAATGTGGGTAGTGACAACACATAAATTAATAACTACACAGAAATGAAATGTATTGTAGAAGGACACAGAATAGGCGTGTGATATTCCTAAATGCTTCTCCTATACTTTATTGGACACAAATCTAAACCGCTCGCCAATAGAAACATGATTAGGGTTAAGTAGGGTGAGCCCTTATAGACTTACAACACTGTGTGTTGTTGGTATGAGCACAGACATTGAGTTAAACAAACACTGGTATCTTAACTTTGCCCCTTAAAAGTTGGTTGACACTGGGAAAATTGCTAAACCCACTAGAAAAGTCAACTGCTTTGACAGCACTATAGAAAGTGGATTAATTGTGACAGGTAAGGGATTGTTCAATGTTCAGTTTGCACAAAAAGTACCAAAAGATGTCCTCTGGATCACAGGCTGCACACGCATCTTCAAGGGACCTTCCCATGGCTTTCATGGAGCTTGTGACTTGGCCCCAAGCTGTCAGCTTCAGATAGCTATCTTGGTTTACCTTTTATCTGTTCTACTTTAAAGAAATGAATCTCTGTACCAGGAAGCTGAACCCACTAAAAGACATCAACTTCACTTCCAAAGAGAGGCTTTTTTTTCCCTTTTTATTTTTTATTTTTATTATTAGTTACATTTTATTAACTCTGTATTCCAGCTGTATCCTGTTCTCTCATTCCCTCCCAATCCCACTCTCCCTCCTTTATCTCTTCCCTGCCCTTTTCCAAGTCCACTGATTGGGGAGGACATCCTCCCCTTTCATCTGACCCTGTTTTATCAGGTATCTTCAGAACTGGCTGCAAAGTCCTCCTCTGTGGCCTAGCAGGACTGCTCCTCTCTTGGGAGGTGGGGAGGTCAAAGAGCCTGCCATTGAGTTCCTGTCAGAAATAGTCCCTGTTCCCCTTACTATGGGAAACCAATTGGTTACAGAGCTAGCATGGGTTACATTTGAACAGAGGTTCTAGGTTATAACCATACATGGTCCTTGGTGGAGTGTCAGTCTCAGAAAAGACCCCTCCCTTGGGGGGTGGGTAAGACTATCAATACTCACTTAGAAAGACAAATGGGATGGACATTGGATGTAGGAGAAAACAAGTAACAGGACAGGAGCCTACTGCAGAGGGCCTCTGAAAGACTCTATCTAGCAGTGTATCAAAGCAGATACTAAGACTCATAACCAAACCTTTGGCAGAGTGCAGGGAATCATATGAAAGAAGGGGGAGTTAGTATAACATGGAAAGGATAGGAGCTCCACAGGGACCAAATATCTGGGCACAGGGGTTGTTTTTGAGACTGATACTCCAATCAAAGACTATGCATGGATATAACCTAGAACCCCTGCTCGGATGTAGCCCGTGGCAGCTCAGTAACAAAGAGAGGCTTTTGATGTTTTTTATTTACTCAGTTGTTTGTTCCACTTTGCTCTACTTCAGGGAGGGCATGAAAAGCCTTTTTTTCTTTTTTTCTTTTTTTCCACACTTGTGTTGATACTACAGTGCACATGTAAAATCCATTTCACAGAAACCTTTCAAAATCACTATATATCACCTTTACTGAGCACCTCCTAGGTAATTATGTAGAGATGCTGATGATTATTGAAAACACTGGAGTTAAAATTCCTTCTTTGAAGATCCAACCATATATTCCAGTACCAATTCTGGTACCTTCTTTTATTAACACAGCCAGTGCCCAGTGAATATTCTGATGGGTTTATCTTTCTAAATGAATGACCTCCAAGACCAAGTGCTCCATCTGAAGCATGTTGTCCATGAAACAGTGGTAATATCTTAATAACAGAAGTTCAGGCAGCTTTGGGAGAATGCGAGCCAAAAGCACTTACTCAAACAATCAAAAGAAAAGGGAGAGTAAAGTCCCCAAATGCACTTGCTTAATAATTATGAGAAGAAAAGAGAGTAGGGAAGAGAGAGAAAGGGAAAAGAGAAGGGGGAAGATTTTTACATTACAAGTAAAAATTTGAATGCAGTTTTATAACCTCCTTCGTCATTCTAGCTTTACTTGTTTATAACTCCAAACAACACATGAGGAAGCCGACACCCTTATATTAATCCTCTAGATTTGCCTCTGAGTTTAGTAGGTGACCTTGATCCTGCAGACTGACAATAAGAAATTGCCCCTCTCCATAGCCAGTGCTCAACACCTTTAACTCTCTTTGTTCTTCTCCTCATAATGCAATCATAACTAGAGAAAAACGCATTGCACTACTCTCTAATCAGACATGCTTCACAAAATAGCCTGGAAAACTTAGCTTCCATGTTGGAGTTCTCAGAAACTCAGCTGTTTTTCATCTTCGACGTCAGGCAATTAGCTAACAGATGAATTGATTGATTCGCTTTCCCACTACCTCTCTCTTCTAAGCACTTTCCAATTTAAGTCTGAACTCATTCCTTCCGCTTATCTGTGACAGGAGGAAGCACAAATGCTATGATGTATGCTTTCTCCTGCCTAAGCCAAAATAAGCAAGAGGAGCTGACAGAAAAATGAAAACACCTGACTGGTTTTCAGCTATGCTATCTCCTAAGAGGATTTTTGCATGAAGGCCTCAGAAGGCTTTTTCGTTCTTTATCCATTTTTCTTTTAAGCGTTATCACTGTTTCCTCCCATTGGCACATAGGCATAGCCTTCAAACGTCTGCATCTTGGCTAAAGGGAACCATTCACTTTAAGAGCAAACAGGAGGAGACAAGATGCAAACAGTTCTGAAGCCTCAAGTTCAGAGTCCAGAATCAGAGACAGGGTCTGCTACAGTCAGCTGAAGAAACAAATCTACTCCATTTCTTGAGGCATCAAATGACCTGATCCTTGCCTTCAAGAATTCCTATGTCAGGTGGTTTTGTGAGGCTGGGAATGTGACCTTAAGGACACATAAACTTCAGACCCAGATATGACTCCTCCTCCATCTAGGACTCAATACAGGACAAAGAAGTTGGCATTTGGATTGCAAATCCCTGTGTGAGAATTTGGTTCACAGAGAACAAGATTCCCCCATCCATTTGGGAAGCACAGAAGGGCAATTTTGGTTTGGTTTAGTTTTGTGTTCAGTTTAGCCATGCTGACCTCCCTGGCTCACGTGGAAGCTGATCTGAGGGCCAGGTGGAGTAATTCAAACAAGAGCAGAAAAATGTTTCAGCTCTAAAGCTAATGCTTCAATGTTTCCACTCTTCCGTGTGGCTGGTTTCTGAGTGAGTAAATGATCCTTGTGCACACATAGGCATCCATATAAGCACAGGTCAAAATGGAATGGAGCACTGGCCTCAATTCCCTTACCTCTGTTGTCTTCTTTTTTTTTTTTTTTTCTTGCCCTGCTTTCTGACTGTTCATTATTGGCAGTCTCTTATTTGAATATGAGTGAGGAAGGAGGCTTCCTAACACCATCCAGAGGACAGCATCCATATGTTCTAACTGAAGAGAGGATTATCTTGAGTTTAGAGTAGAACTATGCTAAGGTGTTATCTTTTGAGCAAAAATTCTGTAACCTGACAGTAATTAGTTAATTATGATGAAAGGCTTTAGCAAGAGAAAATACAAGCTTCTTAGTATTGCACTATATTATTTTAAAACAGCGAAAGTGATGGCTCTGCTGAAATAGGGAGCCAGGAGCTCATGGTACATTTCTGTCTCTTTGATGAGGGATGGGGTAAGGGAGAGTAAGAGCATACTTTCATGGTGCTTTAACTGATCCATTAATTCTTTTATCACACAACCATTGATTAAACTGCTGTGTTCTAGAGATCTGTTCTAGGTCACCCTGTTAGTCGGGACAGAGGATAAACGTGTATGGTAGGCATTCGACACAATGTGAAACTTACAGAGGACCCAAAACTCAAGTAAAGACCCATGATAAATTATTTTACAATGCAGTAATTTAAAATTGAATGTAAAAAATTCTAATAGATAAAGTATCAAACTGTTAAGTCAAGATAGTGTATGGTAAAGTCATGAGACTGATTTGTGTAAATGCAGGACCAGATAATTTCTTCATTTAAAACATTTATTCCCAGAGACTCATACTCCAACCAAGGACTATTCATGGAGATGACCTAGAACCCCTGCACAGAAGTAGCCCATGGCAGTTCAGTGTCCAAGTGGGTTACATAGTAATGGGAAGAGGGACTGCCTCTGACACAATCTGATTGGCCTGCTCTTTGATCACCTCCCCCTGAACGGGGAGCAGCCTTACCAGGCCACAGAAGATGATAATGCAGCCACTCCTGATGAGACCTGATAGACTAAGATCAGAAGAAAGGAGAGGAGGACCTCCCCTATCAGTGGACTTGGGGAGGGGCATGCGTGAAGAAGGGGGAGGGAGGGTGGGATCGGGAGGGGAGGAGGGAGGGGCTTATGGGGGGATACAAAGTGAATAAAGTGTAATTAATAAAAAAGACATTTGTTCACTTCTTCTTCTTCTTCTTCTTCTTCTTCTTCTTCTTCTTCTTCTTCTTCTTCTTCATTCTATCATCATGTATGCACCCATCTTATGTATAGGTGGGCACACGTACCAAAGCGCATGTGTGGAGGTCAGAGAGCATCTTGGTAGATGAGTCTCACCACACACCTTGACAGTAGCATGATGAAATGTGGGTTCAGGGAATTGAACTCAGGTCCTTAGACTTGCATGCCAAGTGTCTTTACTCACCGAGCCATCTTACTAGCCTCTGATATACATTTTTAAGCACTTATTTGATTTTTTCTTAAATACCACATTAAATGTTTAACTTGGTTAGTGAGTTTGAGGACCACTCTTCAGTTTTGCTTTCACCGTGTTTCTCTCTCTTCATCCTGGTGTAGAGCCCTTTCTTAAAATCTCTTCTGATTTCTGAATTCTTGGCTCAGTGGTAAAGAAGAGTTTCTGCTATGTAAAGCCCTGAAAGTTGCTGGAAAGGTCAAGAGTGAGAGGACTCATTCCACTGATTTCCATTCCCAGCAGCTTTCTGAAGTTGTCAGAACATAGTTAATGTTAAAAAAAGACTACCTGAACCCCACCCTCAAAGTACTAACCACCCCTGACCCTGCTTTGCTTCCCAGATGATCAGACACATTTTAAAAAAGCAATAAGTATGACAGAGACTGGAAAACCCACTTCTATATTAAGCAACTTTTCTGTCTAAAATTGTAGAGAAAATTCTGATTTGAGATAGGAGATTTTTTCTTTTTTTTTTTTTGTAGTCATTTATTTTTCAGGTTTTATATTTTCGTTGTTGTAACTTTTTATTGATTATTTGTGAGTTTCACATCATGTACCCTAATACCATTTATCCCCATGTCTCTTCATAACTGTTCCCTACCTTCCCACCCCAAGAGAAAGCAAAGAACAAATTAAAAAAGAAAAAAAAAAACATAGAAAACATCCATTGTAGAATCTGTAGTGTGCCAGTGTGTTCCATAGTACGCCCTTTTGTCCACACATCTTTACTTGCAAATGTTCAACCATAATGAGTCACTGGTCTGGTTCAAGGCCTCTGGCTTCTGCTACACCATCAATACTGGACCCGCACAGGGACTCCTTTTGGTTATCCTATTGTTGTATTGTGTCATAGAGTTGCTGCACCTTGAGTTCGGCAGGACTAGCCATTTCATCCACTCCAGCAGTTCGTAGATGAAGTAGGTCTTGGGGTGGGCCTACCCAAAGCCCTAGATCGGGGCGTGGTGGGTGGCTGAGTTGGTCAGCCCACCAGCTCTCCCACACCCACGCCACCAGTGCAAGCTCTCCAGCACTGCCTTGCTAGCTCAACCAATGCTGCAGCCATGGAAGCCAAGTCAGTTCTCCTGCTTTCAGGCCCTTGAGATCAGCTCACCCACCCTGTTCCCACCAGAACCAGTTCTGCTATGCTGTCCAGGTAAGGTACAGGGGCCACTCTCCTGAGTGCTGCAGCTGGTAAGGGGCAGGGACAGCTCTCCTGCCAAGTGCTTCAGGTGGTGAGGAAAACAGGGGGATGGAGGGAGGCCATCCCCATTGGGCCCACAATACCTCATGGCAGATAGAGGTGAGGCCAGCTCTCCCACGCTTATGACCTCAGGGCCAGCTCACCCTTGGACCTGCCACCAGGGCCAGCTCTGCCATGCTGCCCATGTAAAGTATAGGGCCTTCTTTCTTGAGTATTGCTGCTGGTGAGAGCTCTTCAGAGTTCTGCAGCCAGAGAGGGGCAGGGCTAGCTCTGCACATGGTCATTAGTGGTAATATAAGCCATGGAGATTGACACAGATTCCTGTGGTTGCATGGCTACACACATAGACATATCCCTCAGTGGCAGCACAGGCTAGAACTTCACCATAGACTCAGGTGGCATGGCAGGCTACTCACAGCAGGCTGTTCCTCTGTACCCTCACATCTCCAGTTCCACCTTTCTTCATGATGCTCAAACTGCTCCGCTTCTCTTTTTCTCCCGTCTGTCCACCACATACTTGCACAATGCAGTGGCTCCAGATATGGGCAGGTCACATGGCGGGTGGGCCTCTAGGTGGCCTCCTCTGCCTGAGCTATGCGGTGTGGTAGTGGGGGGACCCCTATGTGCCTACAGCTCACCAGTGCCACCACAAACATGAAGGCAGGTGGGTCTCAGACTGTCTTTCTCTAACAATATATGTCTGCTTACACCTGGAGAAACCTTTTTTGTAGTTTTAAATATACTCAAATCATCAAAAAAAAAAAGTGTCTTGATTTGTATTTGGAAAACGTATGTAATACGAACATTACCATTTTCTATTATATGAGTCATTAAAATTTTATAGATAGATATAAATGATAGATAGGATAGATAATAGATGGATATGTAGATGATAGGTGCTAGATGATAGATAGATAGATAGATAGATAGATAGATAGATAGATAGATAGGTAGATAGATAGATAGATTTGCAATCTTAAGCCTCCCATAGACTATACCTGTTCTTTCACTTGAGTGACCTGAAGTATCCAAAAACAGACTGGTAGTCAGGATTCTATCTCTCACACTCTGCCTCTGTCTGCCTCTGTCAGTCTGTCTGTCTGTCTGTCTCTCTGACTTGAGCCCTTTAGCTTCCCATGCTTCTCTTTCCAAAGCTTTGAGTTTTTGTTTTGTTTTGTTTTGTTTTTCCTGGAGCCAAGTTTATGACTGTATCAACACCAACACCAATATTGTACTAATGACTAACTTCACATGCATTTATGTCTATAGTGTTTGCAGGAAAATAGGTAGAACTGGAGATCATGTGAAAAAAAAATGCCAGACACAGAAAAATAATGGTCACATTTTCTCTCCTATGAAGAATCACAATGAAAATAAAATTTAATGTTAAAGAATTTTAAATTTAAAAAGTGGAAAGTAAAAGGGACTATTTGGGATAAGAAAGAGAACAAGTGAGGGGGATGGGAGGAGAATTATTCTGACCAAAGGACAATGATGGATATGTAATAAAATGACAGAATGGACCTACTTTTGAAAAGAGACAGTTCTGCCACTAGAAGTGGGCAATGGCTGCCATATATACCCCAGTGGACCACAGTATGACCTCTATAAAATTAAATTGCCATAAACAAACTTTAAGAAACTCTCCAGCTCACACATTCTGCTTTCTTAACGGGATAACCCAAATATCTCAGCTATTTACTGTAATAGTATGGATCACCAAAAGAAGCTTATTCCACCACAGATGGAAACCCCTAAGATTAAGACTTTCTTTGCTTTAAGTTGTTTGTCTCGCGCCTTTTGTCACGGTCATTCAAAAGTTGATCAACATAGTTGCTAAAAGCCGTCCATCAGCACTAGATTTCATCTGTTCTTCCATGTTTTATACCTGATCCCGATACTTTGGAGCCATTATTAAGCAAAATAAACATAACTTAACATAGGCATTATGATTCTGTAGTAAACTCAGACATCTACAAGTGACTAGTGTGAGAATAGTATATAGAGCAGATAAACTAGAAAGGAATCTGGAAAGGACGGAACTTTTATCATGCTTACTGACAATAGCTGTTTCATTTAATTCGACCAGTTACTTATGCCTAGAGTTTTCCACTTGATAGCTTTGCACCATGGGTAACCTTTGATAACTGAAACCATAGGCTACTGTATAAAACTGTCTTTCAGCTAGTTACCTTGGAATTTCTTAGTTCTCTGACGGTGAAGAGGGTCAAACAGCAGCCATGAAGATGAAAACCATTGCAGCTCCGAGTAAAACTTAACTCCCTCTCCACCTGGGCTGCCTGAAGAGGAAAACAAACACATGTAGGGATGTGAAAAATGTGTTGTTTTTGTTACAGCGCCTTGTTAAAAAATTAAATTTCTATGTAATGATCCGTGAAAATACAAAATTAATGCATGTTAGGTAGTGGTACCAAGCAATGGTTCAACACATGAACATATTATCTAATGCTTAAATACATGTACCTCCTCAAATAACTGTTGTTTTGTTATAATGAAGGCACTCAGCTCCTTTCTCCTGGATTTTGAGATGTAAAGTCTATTCTTGTTAATTAAAATCACCCTGCTGTGCGACGGCACACCAGAACTTCTTGCTCTTATCTCACTGAAACTTACTGCCCCTTGATCAACGCTCTCCACCTGTTGTCCATCCTCTTCTCACCTACTTTAGATTCCACAGACCAGGAAAACCATGGGCGGTCTTGTTGTACTTGGCTGATTTCACTAGACACAATGATGTTTAGTTCCTTACAGTTGCCCCGACTGAAGCAATTTTACTTCTTGTGAGAGAGTAGCACTTACTTATATTTGTGATATAGTACAGATCGCATTTTCTCCAGCCGGGAGCTAACAAACACAGCTTGTTTCCATCCTTGCCATGGTGAGCAGTGCTTCTTGACGCATGAGGGCAGTTGCCTGTTCCACACACACATTTCACTTCCTTTGGATGTATGCCCAGGGATAGGCTTGCTCAGCCACACAGCACTTATATTTTAAACACCTTGAGGAACGTCTGTACTAAAAGATCATTTTCCCTGCCTCACCAAAGGTAAACCAACCTATAAACCTATAAAATCAACCACATTAAATGCTGGGAACTAGAAGAAATGCTGAATGATTTCTTAGAACGCATGTCTTTAAAAAAATCTGAAAAATCTTCTGAAATCTCCCTAAATTGACTTCTTTCTCTTCTCCTTGGTGAGGAGGAATCCAGGTGGGAAATGCCAGTGTAACTTGGCTCAGTCAGGATGTGGGCCCTTTTTTTGTGCCTGAAACCTATAAAGGTGAACATGTTTGCCCATTAAGCACCATAGAGTGGGGCGGCTTTTTGAGACTCTCCCTCTCTGTTCCCTAAATATGAACAAAAAGAGAACACTTCTCTAAGAAAAGTTTATCTTTTTTAATAGTAGTAGGACCTGAAATTAGAAACAACATATTAAAGCATAGTAATAATTAAAAATTATTAGAACAGCCAGAGTCACCTTCTACCTAAATTACCTGTCAGAGAGCTCCTTGTCTGGAATGTTTTCATCAAAGGCCAGTACCTTTCCAAATTCTCAGAGTATAAGGTGACTGGGCAGCTGCTCATTTGATGAAGGAAACTTGAGTAGAAGGGAGAGGTCAAGCTATTCCTTGTCAACTGCTGAGGATTTGTTTCAAACATCATGATTTAGTTGGCAAGAACTGATTTGGAAGTCAACTTGTGCTGTAGGTTTGGGTAGAGAAATATATCCAAGACTGTATCATCATCCATAAAATGAGGCTAAAGCTTGCTTCAGGACAAATGGGCTAATAGGAATAGAAAACATGAGCATTCAACCAATCCCAGTTAGTGACCACCTCCCACATTTAATCTTTCCTTTGTGTAGAAAGATACATCACATCATTTCGCAAAGCAAGCAAAAAACAAGGCAAGTGATATAAACTTAGAAAGCCTATCAGTTCTGATACAGATACAGAAACCGAAATGATTGGGATATTTTACATAGAGATGAATGCAAGTCAAGAAACTCACCACAAAATTGAGAAAAGACAGTGTTATAGTTGGTGGATAGCCTAATGTGGGGAGACCCACCTGGATTGTGGACAGTACCTTCTGCTAGCAGTCCAGATCATGATGGGAAGACGAGCTTACTTTCCTTGCTGCTGATTCCTACACTGGTATAAACTAAGGGCCAAAGGTTACCCAAGAATCTGTGAGGTTTTCACTGTCAGGATATTGTTCCTGAGGTGCCCAGTCTCATGGAGGGAGTTACTACTGGGTTGGCCTTTTCAGTGAGAGACAGCTCCCATGGGACTACTTTAACTGCTGAAGCACCTAAGCTCAAGGACTGTGCTGGTTCTCAGCCTCTTGGGTATGATCCAGATGTTGTTATTTTAGTGTTAATTGATTGGTTCTGTTCTCTTAGAGATCCCTGGCTACTATAGGCAGGAAACAGAGTTCTTCGAGGGGAGAATCTCTGCAAACAGCAAGGCTGGCAGAGTAGTGATCTTTGAAAGGCAAGAGGGAAATCTGGTTCAACATGACTAAATAGCTGGTGTTGTTTCGAATTTCTAGAGTGTTTCTTTGGCCATGTTTAAACATAGTATAATTTTGGAAAAAGTGAGCAAGTCTGGTGTTGCCTGGCCCTACAGACAGCACAGGTCACCAGGCTATTAACTACATAAATTCCTAGTTTGCTTGGATTTCGCTTCCATTAAAGAGGTAACTGAGTATTTAACATTATTGATATCCATAGTGCTTATCTGTGAGCACAAGGATCTCACGCCTCCTGTAAGTTCTGATATATGTGTTCACTATTGAGGCTGCTATCAACGTTTCAAGCCCCCTCAATACAGAGGACAAGAAGAGCAAAGATCAGCGGCAAGGAATATTCAGAAACGGAGCCAGTTCTGCCTTTGCCACTCCAGCAGCAAGAGCAATTTTGTGACTTTTCTTAATTTAAATTTTATTTAGTGTGTGGGGAATAAAGGGTCTGAAACATACAACACTGCTGTTCGGGGAGAAACTTTAACACTGGATCACATATTCTTTTCTACAAGGATAGTCATGCTGTTTAGTTCTTGCAAAAGCAAACACTCTATACAGTGCTCATTGATTTCTTAATCAATTTAAAGTAGAAAATGTCCTACTAGTTATAAAATCAAATTTATGGAGTGAGGTGGGTGAGCTGGCTCGGACAGGAAAAAAAGCTTGCCACCAACCCTGACAACAGTCATCTCAGACTTGCATGGCAGGTGAGAAGCAACTCCTCAACTTGTCTTCTGACTTCCACAGGTGTGCTACCAAACACATGAAACCAGACATGGACACTCACAGTAAACAGCCAAATAAATGTAACAGTAAATAAAACGCATGTAGTAAATTTCGTCAGGGAAAAGCAAAAATGTGGCCAACAGCATCTGGGAGGCAGAAAAGTGGGAGAAGATGCATTTGCTCTCTCGTCGAGGATGGTTAAGGCACAGATGAATGGAAAAATCCACATGTGTAACATCTGTCGTATTAGCTTCCACATGAACTTAGCAGTAACAACAGAATGAGAACCTAAGAAGATGCCAACATGGGCGACATCCATCATCTTTCCTATTTGTACGTAAAAACTTCAGATTGACAATTAATGATCTGAGTTTCAAAGCTATCACCTAGGGGATGGGAGGTAGCTCAGTTGTGGTAAAGTGTGTGCTTCGTAGGCATAGAGAACTGAACCTGATCTCCAGAAAACACATTAAGGAGCATAATACGGTGCTGGAGAGATGGCTCAGCCGTTAAAGGCTAGGCTCACAACTCTAAATATAAGAAGGGTATTATGGCAGAGCATCTTGGTAATGCCAGCACTGAGGAGGCAGAAAGAGCCAAGTCCCCTTGGCTTGTAGGTGTTGAGTTGGTCCAGCCTACTAAAGGATCCCAAGGCCTCACCAAGTTAAAGGATCCTGTCTCTAAAATCATGGTGGACAGTTCCTGAGTAAAGCACTGAAAAGAACTGTCTGGCACACACACACACACACACACACACACACACACAAGCCCCTCCACAAACATACAAGCACACCTGCCATCCTCAAATATAAAAGTAAATGCATAGCATAGAGCTTAAAGATACTTCAGGTTTACCTTAAGAAACACATCCTTTTGATAGCTCTTCTGCGATTCCTAGTTAAATCTGCTGAGTTTGAGGGAAAGCTCTCACTTACAGAGAGGTATTTGAAATGAAATCCCAGCCTCTGGCACATTATGAGAACCAGGCGTCAGAGAACGCTGAAGTGTGGCATATTTGAAGCTGTCTCTGCCGTTTCCCAGGACATTGTAGCAGCTCTAGTTCCCAAGGGATTCACTTCTTAACTAATGCATAAGACACAAGTGAGTGCTCTCACTCAGTCCAGTATAACCAGGAGTCCCTAGACACGAGTCCCAGGTGACATGGTCAAAACTGCTAGGGCTCCTATGGCATGTCAGCATGTCTTTATTCATCTTCCTTCTCCCATTGCATTCATTTCCCATAGCCGAACACGAGCTCAGCATGTTCTTTCACAGTTTAGAGTTCATCTAGACTGCAAAAATTTCTTCATTTGCAAATTAGCCCTGAGTTCCTCCCTAATAAAAGCTCAAGAACTCCAGACAATCTCACCAAATTTTGTTCCAGCTGAACGCTTCTAGTCTGTGTGAGTCCTACTTATAGGACGTTCTCATGCAAGTTTCCAACTGCATTAAAAATTGACATGGTCAGCAAACCCTTGGAAATTTATGTGTTTGAGAAAAGTAAACGGTTTCTGCTTGAAAATGAAACAGACCAAGACCTGGGCTAGGCTAACCCATAAGCAAAGATAATCTATACCCCTCTGTGTGGAGAAGTCCAGCTCCTGAAATACCCAGCGTTCTCACACGGTCAAGATTAATGTCGCTTCCTTCTGACTGCCGCTTCTGTCCCCATGGGTGGAAGTGAGCTTGGAAGCATTTGCGGAGAGGAAATGTCCCAGTGTATCCCATCACCCAGCCAGCTGTGTGCAAAGTCACTTTTCTACTGACACGGATGAAGTATTGCAGGCTTAACTGTGGCCCTATCTTGTGAGCTCTGGGACCTGGGCCAGAGGAGGGAAAACACAGGAAGTTTGCTGGCTGGTGGGTAAGGATGCTCCCATGGGCTGTAAAGCACTGTCAGTGCTGAGACCTGACAGGCCCAGCTCCATGTCAACATAAGCATGGACCTTTCACCTCTGGGTTTATCGGGACACACAGAGCAATAACAGTTAAGCCACCATGCATAGAGAGCTTGGGCTGGCAGCCTTCATTTCTAATAAACAAAGAAAAACAAAACACACTGTTTACTCAGAACTTCGGAAAAGAGAAAGAAAAGAGCACTCGGTGACGGTTACCACAAATTTGCTGAATCTGTTAAGCATTATTTATCTTCAGTACAACCTGATGAAATATATGTTAGTTTTACAAATTTTTTATAGGGGAGAAGAAGGGTACAGTGAGCTGGGCAGAACTACAAAGTCTGTGGAAAATGAAATTAAAATTCAAGATAGTCTCCCTCTACATAACCATATCTTGTCTTAGTTTGCATGTTTTGTTTAATGTATTCCTTTAGCCCAGGCTGCCCTTGATCTTGTTATGTAGCCCAGGCTGGCTGCCACCTTCCACTGTTGGGCTTACAAGCATGTGGAACCATATCCCACTCATCTAATATTTGTACACCATGAAACACTGTATGTATAGATTCGAAGTAAGCCGACTATAGTGAATTTTTATCAAAGCAACAGTTTTGAGAAATTGTTAAATGCTCACCCCTGGGCTTACTGTGCAGACAAAAAAAATCATAATAATTCTATGTAATAATGCCTTCAAGAAATTTCCAGCAAACCAGTGTCTCATTAGTAATAAACACTTGGAACGCTCAGTGTTTGTTTCTGTGCAGCAGTCATTTTGACAGTACCTTGGGGCCTCCATAGCAGTAACTTACTACTAATAGCTGGGGGGAGGGGGGAGGGGTGGCAAGATGCCATCAAAACAAGCTTTGGTGAGAAGACAATTTAAATAGCTCATCCATGAGGCACGGCAGGGGGACGTCGGGCAAGCCACACATGCACAGGCAAAGAGACTCGAAAGGAATAGAGGAGACTCTGCAAGTGATGACTAACGACAGAATAAAGGGAGTGGGCGGGATCCTGACAGAAAGTGAATTTGGGATGAAGGAAGGGACTCAAAGCCATTTCATGTATGGAATACCAGGTTCTTCTGTTCTGTGATGGTGAGGACTGAGATTGGTAAAAAAGGGACGCACTGGATCTGTGTTTTAAAACATGATTTCTTCAAAACGGAGGGGAGTGCTGTTACTTAGGGCACGGCTTCCACAGGCTGGTGGAAGTTTCTCTCGTGGCTGAAATACAAAATGTCTCCTGGAGGCTCTTACTGTGTTTGAACACTTGGTTCTCAGCTTGCAGCACTGCCTAGGAAAGTTGAGGATCCTTATGGGATTGAGCCTTGCCAATGAACTGGGTCACCCGTGACCTGGAGGTCATATGGCACTGCTGGCTTCCTGCCCTCTCTCTGCTTCCTTTCTGTGGACACCATGGGGAGGGTCGGGCTTCTACCCAGATTCTGTTGCTGTGCTTTTGCCTGCTGTGTCGGATTGTAAACCCTTGAACTGTAATCCCAAACAAACTTTCCCTTCCTAGTGTTTCTTCCTGCTAGATATTATGTCACAGCAAGGAGAGAAGTAACCAATCACTTTGAAAGTCTGGCAGTGGGCATGCCTGGTTCTGGCTTACATGGGGACCTGACTCTAACCCTTCGGTCACCTGTAGGAACATCAGTCATGTTTGGGAAATGCCACAGTACAGAAGAGGACACTGGACTGAATTTCATGGTCTCCCAGCCATACTTTAAAAGTTAATTTTTAAATATCTAATAATGTAGGTAACTGAGCTTTACCCTTGTAATATAAAGGAATACTGAAAAATTCGGTATTTTGTTGTTGTTGTTGTTAGGAAAGATTTACTGAGCATTTCAAAAGGATCAGTTGCTGCTAATTTCCTGATCCTGCAAAGGGGGAGTTTACTGTCCGTAGCTAAATGTCCTGACAGGAGGCGTGAGGAGCAACACAGGATTTCTGCCAGGAACTCTGAAAACCCTTGTCACTAGCTGGTATTTACCTGAAGGTATTTTTCTTAAGAAATGTTAATCTTGTATTTTGCTCCATAATAACTTTGTCTTAACGATTATAACAATACTATTGTAAAGTCCCTTGTTTTGTTTTTTGTTGTTGTTGTTGTTGTTTTCCTTTAAAATCTTGTGTATGTTTGAAATACCAGGCGATGCTGCTTGGTTTATGTCAACTTGACATAATCTAGAGGAACCTGGGCAAAGGGACGTGCAGCGGATGAACCCCCTCCATCAGATCAGCCTGTGGGCGAGTCTGTGAAGCACAGTTTGGTTAAAGGCTGATGTGGGAGCATCCAGCCATGACTGTGGCCATGCTGTGCAGGTAGTCCTGGACTGCATAAGAAAGCAGGAGAAGTCATCCACGAGATCCACGCTGGTAGGTGCTGTCCCTCCGGGAACGCAACTTCGGTTTGAGTTTCTACCATGGTGTCCCTCAATAATGGACTGTGACCTAAAGAAGCCAGATAAATGGTTTCTTCCCTCCAGTTGGCTTGGCCCATGGTGTTCTATCACAGCGACAGGAAAGGAACTGTGACATAGGAAAATGCCGTGTCTTAGGTAAATTAGTGTTCCTTCCCTAGGATAACACCAAGGATAAGTTACTGCCTGCATTTAGAATCTCCAATTCTATTCTGCGCTATTGTTATGCGCTATTTAGACAGCTAACAAATAGATCATTCATCATCATGGCAATATGATGTAAGCACTCTCCTCAAATGTTGTTAATGTTTCATTATTATTTTTTAATTGGATTCCAGGATTTTTCTGTGGAGACAGTTTTAATTTAAGGAGTTCTGGAATTGATATTTTAGAAAATGAACATAAATAATCTTCCCTTCCTGTTGAGAACCTCAGCAGAAGCGTCGACTCTCGACAGCACCCCTTGACCACCACTCTTTTTACACTAGGGAGCATGCTTGTTCTGAAGCTGTTATGGCTGATTTTAATGCCACCTTGCCACAAATTAGAATCACCTGTGTAGGCAGCCTCCTCTGAAGAAAGCTTGATTGCCTGGTTGACGTGGGAGACCTACCCCAATTGTGGTTACACCTTCTGGAGACACCCCAGAGAAGGTGGGTGCGGTAGAAGGAAAATACTTTGTTGGCTGGGCCTTTCGTCCAGCAATGAACCAATGCATTCTCTTCATCCCGTGGCTGTTGCTACTGTTGCCACCTCCTTGTTGATAGCAGAATCAGGGTTTTCAAGCTTTCATCATGAACTAGGAACCAGAGGTCTTTCAGTGCCGGATTGGGATTAGTGAGTCACCCAGTGCTTTTGACTGGGTCACCTCTTTCCAGTGATAAACAGCTATTGGGGACTACTCCCCCCAGCGTCAAGGAAGGGAACTGCAAGGTTCTCAGCGTCTCAGGGGTGATTCTACTGTAGTTACTACTTTAAAGCTGACGAAATTACCTTGCACACGCACACTCACATATGTTTGTATGTACCTATGTAGATGCACATCCTTAGGCTCATCATGTTGGTTCTTTTTCTCTGGAGAACCCTGACAGGTACAGGAGGTAAATCAGCCAGGATTTCCTATACCACATGCTATATTAACACAACCACGCTGTAGCCACTGGAGACTGAATGCACAGCACACTGCGAAGGCAAATTATGCTGTAAGAAAGAACATTGTGGAGCCCTACAAAAGCATAAGTATATTATAAAAATCATGTTCAGGTGTAAAAGAGCAAAGATGGTAAGAGAACAAAGTAAACTAATAGTAAATCACAGTGACATGCCTCTAAAAATCTGTCAAGCAGAGCTCTGCTGAGTAATTTTGATCATCCATTTAAAGAGCCAAGGAAAACTGGTAGTTTCTTTTTTTTTTTTTAAGCTCGCTGTCTATCGGATAGACCCAGTAATGAGAGTATGAATATTTTCCCCTTTTTTCCAAAGAAAATACAAAGGCTTATTGGAGTAAGTAAATACAGAGTTGAATGAAATCGTGTTGGGCCGCTTCCAAACTTATTATTAGGCTTTCTGCACAGGGATAAAAACAGCTTATAATCCCGAACCTAGCAAAATCCGCTTCCTTTGGGAATAAATAGGTTGAGGCTATTAAGCACAGCGTGGAACACTCAGGCCAAGTCACCTCTTCTTTGGAGCTCAAAGGTAGAAGTCACATAATGTGAGGGGACCATTCGTGGCTGGGCATGCCAGTTAGATAGAAAACAAGAACATCCCACAACTTCCTAGCTGGTAATCTCTGGCCTACACCAGGGCTAGAACCCCACTGGAATCCTTGCATTAGTTGCATTTCTTCTAAAATATCCGACACGAGCAACATGAGGTAGGAAAGGTTCCTTTTGGGTCAAAATGTAACGATACAGTCCATTGCGGTGGGGATGGCACATGTCTTTTTGATTGCTGTGACAGAACTCCACCGCCGTCGTGGCACGGAAGGTGGGAGCACGGCAGCAGGTGAGCCGGCCTGGCACTGGAGTCATTGCTGAGCGACTATGCCCTTACCACAAGTAAGAGGCAGAGAGAGTTGGGAATGGCATAGACTATTGAAACCTCAAAGCCCACTCCTCCCCCCACCCCTCCTCCAACACGGCCACATCTCCAAACAGTCCACCAATGGGGGCCAAGGCTATCTCAGTAAACCACTGCTGCATGGCAGCTAGAAGGTGAGGTAGCTGGCCACCTGGCCTTCACAGTCAGAAAGGGAGGTGGAAGAATTCTGGTGCCCAGTTCCCAGTCTCTTTATCCTGCAGTCTGGGCCCCCATGTTTGGGACGCACATTTTCTTTTTGAGTGAACCATTTAGAATACCCTCACAGACATCTGTCTCCAAGGCGAATCTAAACCCGAGTTTGCAGAGAAAATGAACCATTACCGCTTCCCTATGCCAGGTCACTCCGTATCCGACATGATTAACCTGCTTTAACAGCAAGAGGTGCAAACACATGACTGCTGCCTAAATGTGCCAGGGAAATGTCACCAGTTACAGGACTAGGTCACTCACTGCTCATAATCACTGAGGCTCACAGACCTCCCACCCCAAATCAACTCAATATGTACTTTTGTGCCGGATTCTCAGTTTTGTTTCATTGAGTAAGGGACTGAAGAACAAGTGGGCGTGGCAACGTATTTACCAGTGATAGACTTGGAAGTGAGATCTCAGGAGAACATTTAACTCGGGGCTTCCTCAATTTTCCAAGCACTTTGCTAAATCTCCCGGAGAGAAAAGTCTCAAGGTGAAGCACACACTTGGGGTCCTTTTCTAGCAGTCAAAGTCTCAGGGGATTCCTTTTCAGGAACCTGCTGATCCTCAAAGCTACTGGGTCACAGCTTCTAAAGGAGCGAACTGGGGAATGCCAATGCCATGGCTGCTTGCTCGCTCCCAAATGCTACTGCTTACTGCCTGGGAGGGAAATCTTGCTGTTAAATGACTAAAACAGTTCACAGGTCAGTAGCTCATGGGTTTCAGGCTCTGCAAGTCCTTTGCCCTTTCAGAGCACAGTGGGTTCCTTTCCAGGGTCCTCTCTCTGCTGGTGGGAAACTCTTTGACGCCTCTTGCCTCTTATCCCAAGGGAAGAAATGTGGAAATGTGCTTGAAAGGCTGATCTCAGGTCCCTCATTCTATGGCACCTGCGCAGTAAAAGCCTTAAGCAAAATGGGGTCCTGATTCTTTCATCTGAGCATTTTATGCTGTTTCCCAGTCAATTGTACTGTAAACCCCCAACACAGTTTCCTAGTTTTTTTTTGATATGCTTTGCTGGGTTTTGCTGAGCTAAGTGGAAACATTTCGGTCTTGGAATGTCAAAAGAAGAAAAATGAACCCCACAGCTGCTCAGTCCAGCGTAAGGAGGAACTTTCCGTAAATCCAAGAGGATTTCCTGCGACTACAAACACAAAGGCCTTTACAGACTCAGCTGCGGCCTGACCCTCATACAGGGCAGGAGCCGCAGGACTTTCTAGCTGGGCAACTCCGGACAAGCTGGATTCTGCCTTATTAGAGGAACAGAAGAGCAAATCATTTCAAAAAAAAAAATAATAAATTAAATTAAATTTCTAGGATTCAGGTGAAGCCTTGTGTGTGTGAGGGGAAATGGCAATAAGGCCTTCACACAATCTCACTGTTTTACTCCAGCCTTTCAGTGGTTCCATGAGGCACAGCTTAAAGTGCCCACTTTACTGATCCTTGGCGATGTGGAGAAAGCCGCCCCAAAGAGAGCAAGAGTCAAACTCATGTCATCTGTCTCATTCTGAAACTCATTGCTCTTAATGCCTCCTGCTGAGTTCATAAACAAGTTGAGGGTTTGCAGGTATGTTTCCTCCTACTGTTGAAAGGAAAATCATGCCTGCTGAAGATTCTGAAGGAACAGCTTCAAAGACTCACCTCCAGGGTATCAGGGCAAAATAAAGCTGCCAGGAAGTTAAGGAGAAAGTGCCTGTCTCACTCCCCTCCCTTCCACCTACCTCCAAAGCAATTCAATTCTCATATATCTATGAATAATCTTTTTTTATTAATTATTTTTGAGGAACTTACACCAATGTTTAATAAGCAGAAAGAAGGAGCAAAGTAGGAAGGAGAGAATAGAGAAAATAGGAAGAAAGAAATTTGGAAAGCACTGTGTGATTTTATTATTTTGTCTCTTCAGATGTGGAGAGCTTTAATCCTCTTTACAGGGTAGGTCCAGAAGAGATGGTCCATTTATAAACTATTTCACAAAGAGCTTCTTAAGCCAGGTTGCATAAACTGCCAAGTCTCATGCTGCGTATTATAATTTTGGTGGCCTGCAGTAATTCATGTTTATTCACTTTACCTGTCCTACACAGACTGTGCAATTGCAATCTATCATGCTGTCTTCATTTTAGGACCCGCTCTGAAGAAGCCGATACCCAAACACTGTTACATAAGGAGGAAATCCATGAGACAGAATTTGATGCTTCTGTATTCAGTGACTTACACTAAGTCAGTGGCTAAATCTAATACTCATGCCATTGGCTAAATCAAGTCATATGGTCATTGGGACAGTTTAACACGGTGAGAACTACATGCATGCCAGAAAATACTTTGAAAAAAAAAAGTATTAGAGTAGTAAGGATATGCCTTCATTACTTAACCATTCTGCACTCTGATTTACAAACACACACACACACACACACACACACACCACACCACACACACGTCCTTTCTTCCTGTACTAACACACAGTCTCACCTTCCCCAAGACTCCAAACTCCATTTCAATTCAGTCATAACATCAAGCTTAAAACCCCTTGCGCTATTCTTTCTAGCAGGGCCCTATGGAGGTGCTTTAGATGTAGAGGCCTCTAAAGTTAAGACAGAAGTTGTCTATGCCCACTATCTCATAGACATGCTAGGTGGGTAAGGGGCAAGATGACAAGATAACCACACTGACCAAACCAGAAAGAGAAAGCGAGAGAGGCACCAACGAGCCACTGGTAATATGAACATTTTTCTTTTAAAGACAGTTTCATGTAGCCCAGGCTGGGCTCAACTTTTAGGTGTAGCTGAGGATAACCTTGAACATTGGCTCCTCCTGCTTCTTTTACTTGACTTCTGAGATTCCCGGCACATGGTACCATGCCAAGTTGATACTGTGCTGGGTGTCAAATTTAGCACCCTTGGTATGCTCTGCAAGAGCACTACCACCTGAACTATAGTCTGAACCTGCTTGCCTTCCTTTCCCCCTGTCCCTCATTTCCTCTCTTCCTTTCTTCTTCTTCTTCTTCTTCTTCTTTTTTTTAATTGCTATTTGACAGAACAGTTTTGGTATTTGAAACAGGATCTGGTTATGTAGCTCAGCCTACACCTGATCTTACTCTGCTGTTGCCTACACCTCTACAGTGCCAGATTCACAGATGGGAGCAGCCATATCCTTCTTAACTGTTCAGTAATTTATGTCAAATTTTGTTTCCTTGAAGTTGTTCTATGAAGTATGTACCTGAGGGCATGTGGGGGGTGGGGAGAGCTCTTGACTACATTTGCTGGAAAGTCCTTCTTTTCTCATGACCATTATTGATTACATGTGAAGACAGCATTGGCAATGCACCTTCTTGAAGGCTACATTACTTTCTCGGATTATTTTTTGTTTTCGAAGGGGGAAGAGTGAAGTGATTTTAATCCTTAAACACAATGATACATTCTTTTTAAGATTCATGCCAGCCTGTATCCCTTTCTCTGACGTATGTATTTATTTACCATCTTCTTTTCCTTCCTCCTCAGGAAGTTTGCTTCAGATATCTAGAATGAGAGACCAAATGTGGATGAGGCTTTGCACTCCATTCATTGCTTTTGGGGCCAGTTGTAGTTGCACAGACTGAGGTGTTACGCCAGATTTCTCTGAGAATGTGGCTTGGTACTCAGACATTAGTTGGTTTCTTCTGGGAGTTTCAACAAGGAGACTATTACTCAGGCTCATAGATGTGTAAGGGACGCATGAAAAAGAGAATGTCACAGAGAGTCTAAGTGTCCGGAAAGTGAAGAAATGAGAGCAGTCAGTCAGCCTGATTTTCAGTTCTGTGGTTCATTCTGATCCAGAAAGTTCTTTGTTTCCTATAATTAATATGGATTCCTATAATTTGTAACCATAGGATCATTGATAAACCCTTCAAACTTCACTGCCTTGAGCAAATTCTTCCTGAATTTCTCTATGAAAGAATTCTCAAAGAATAAGTATATGAACAAGACACCATGACAGGAATCATAGTATTTAAAATCTTACTGGAAAGGTGAGTAGACAGATTTCCAGGTGAAGATAAACCTGTGGTAGCATCAAGTATTACAGCCGTGACAATCTGGATGAAACATCAAAAAACACATGAAAAAGAAGGCACAGGGAAAGTTGAGAAAGAATCCTAAGAAAAGTAAGAATTCAGAGGAAGAAGTGACAGGCGGTGTCAACTGAAGTGAGTAGAAGCAGGGAATTTTAAGTATCGTGGGATAGCACGCTATTTGACTAAACATGAAAACATGCTGAAGAGTAAAGGCAAATGCCTGGGAAGGTATTTTGGAATCATGCTCCAAAGGATAGCAAATAGACACGGGACTGGTGGAGATTTTGTCACCATTCAAAGGTATAGTAGGTAGCAATGGATAGGGTAGATATGGTAGGAAAGGAACTACCTACCTACCTACCTAAACAAACAAACCAACCGGTGATCTATTTAAACTAGCCATAATGCTTTCCCCAGTCTCAGTGAACAGGACGTTGTAGATGTGAACCAAGCAGACAGGCAGGCTGGAAGACCACGCAGCTGGTTAGATGTTAATGCACAGTGGAAAGGAGATGGAACGAGGAGTATACGCTTTCAACTCCCTCAAAGGAAAAAAACACAACAATGAGGTGTTGGGGCTTAAATTCGGAACTTGCTGAATTAAATGTGCCCCTGAGACATTGAGATAGAGATAGCTATTTGGCGATGGGATATCACTGGAGACCTCTAGAACTCCTGTCTACTACCGATGTGCTCAGAGATCATTCAATATGACTCCCTTATTTGAGAAACATGAGCACCAAGCCCTAACTGCTTCTTCTGGATTGACGAAACCTTATCAACCTAGAAAGATATTCTATCAAAACTCTGTTGATAGCTTTTGAAAGAGTGATATTCAGGGCAAACTGTGACACACAGCTAGCACAAAAGAGCCAGAAGTCCAGAATGAGGCTACATGACAAGGGGCCTGTTTTGTCAGCGCAGGAAGTGTGTAAATGGTGGTCATTGGCAGCATGGCATGCCTGCTGTGTGCTAAGTGCCATGCTAAACACTGTGCCATGCTCCAAAAGACACAGACAATGCAGCCTCCATGTGCCTGGGAAGCACAGTGCTCTAACTGACAGGGCAGTTGAAGGCCATGGGCAGACCTTGCTGGGGGACTCCAGGGTGGGAGAGAGACCCGGAGCTCTCAGCATTAATCTTGTGTTCCCAGTGGTTCAAACTAAAATCAGGAGAGAGTGTATGACATCTTAATAACAAAGCCCAAGTTTCTGATTTTACAAACAAATCCTGCCAAATATTTTACTGTCAGGAGAGAGAGAGAGAGAGAGAGAGAGAGAGAGAGAGAGACTTGCTGTCTTCATTAAAAGTGGTTAAATTGTTTCCTGAATATACAATTCTAAGAGTTGCTGCTGTTAAGTACATTCTGGGAAAAAAAAAAAATATATATATATATACACATATATATATTTCAAATAAGCTAAGTGGAATTAGCTCAATAAATATTATAGACTGATGCTTTGCAACATTGTTTTAACGAAGAAAATTGACATTGAAGGCCAAAGTAAAAAAAAAATTGGATATTAATTATAATAAAATTTTACTTATGTTTAGGCATGTATTATTTTATAATTGCAAAACCTGGATGCATTTCATTGAAAGGTTTCTCTATAATTTATGGCTTTTTCAAGTACATTGATTTTAAAAGGTTTATGCTGCAAACGAAAAGTCATTTGAGTGAGGGAGTAGCAGAAACACCCATGAAAGATTTAGAACAATTTTCAAAATAACTTTTGTTTTTCCACCAGGTCTGCTCTTCCCCTCTTCACATCTGAAAGGAATAAAGAAGACAAACTAGCTGAAATTGAAAGAAAAAAAAACCTTCTCACCAGTGGCCACTAGGCACTCTTCCTGCCTCTAGATATGTACTTTGACCTATTTACGTACAAATGACAGAGGGCTTGACAACTTTAATTTGGAACTCTGGCTTTGACAGCTAGGATTTGCTATTTTTTTTTTTTCCTGTCAAGCAGTATGTTATTATTTTCAGGGGTTCCGCACATAGATAGAGCCTCCTTCTGCCATAGTCAGCCTCTCGGGGAGCATGTCATTGAGGGACAGAGGAACAGCACCTCACACATCCTCCAGTTAGCAGAGAGTGGGGCCCTGGGCTTTCTCCAGGGACAAAGCTTTTCAAGGCCCCCACGTTTGAGGAGATGTGTAGACGGTGGCCCTGAGACCTGAATAGCTCATTCTCCGCAGCTCCGCTGTGCAGTGCTTTCAGAACACCAATTTTCAATTCTTCAGGACACCAGAATGTCAAAAATATTTGGGCCAGAAACACCTACGCAAGCTCTCATGTAAAGAGACAAACATGCATGCCCCTGCTCCTTGACCAAACAAATTCTGAAGTGATTTTTTAAAATTCATTTTAATGACTCATTTTCTGCAATGGGAAAAAAAGACTCCTCTTCACGAAGGTCAATGTCAAAATATCAAGGCGGACTGCCAAACATAAAAACCTCCACCAGGAAACACATTTATCTCCTCTCAGAAGGACTTGCCGCTACACAATAGCTCCAAGGTCACCTGGAGGAGCTGAGGGAATGATTATGTTTTTCAAAGATGTAAAAAGAAATCAGAATAAAACATATCGAGACAGCAGTCAGCTCAATTTACTGAGAGGTATCAGAGAATGTGATGGTTGGATTTTAACTACAGAGCACCCTCAGACTCAGTATAATGGAGACTCAGCTATGGATAAGTAGCCCACAAATTCCATAAAACAAAAACAAGATTTTAAAGAATAATGTTGTAACACAAAAAAAGCTTTTTTTTTTTTTTTAAATTTTTGTTTTGTTTGTTTGAGACAGGGTTTCTCTGTGTGACTGCCCTGGCTGTCCTGGAGCTCTCTTTGTAGACCAGGCTCTCATATAGATCTGCCTGCCTTGCTTCCAGGAGTGCTGGGATTAAAAGCATGTGCCACCACACCTGGTTAACACAAAAGAGTTTTGAGGCATGTGAATCGGAATTAAAACTCTGGATGGAGCATGTACCTGAGATAAAGCAGTGATTAACCTGTATTGTGAACATTAGACTCTTCATTAAAAAATTCATATCAGCTGGTCCTAATATAGAGATGATACAACTTAATATCAGTGATTTGAGCCAAACTGATGTTTCTGGAAGGAAGCGAATTCACAGAAACACCTGAGTCAAGACTTGTGTGCTGATATAAGACAGGAGCAAGGGACATGGCCTGTGAGAACCTGTGATAATCTTTAACTCTTTGTTAGAGGACCAACAGATTCACTATTGCTTCTGTATACTAGACAGCACACACAGCCACACAGTATTTTCCCCACCCCTGCCTCTTTGAGACAGCTTGGGCTGGAAGCTAGCATCTGGGCAGAGTCATCTCTTCCCTTATCATGTTGCTACCAGAATTCCAAGAGGATACCCCAAACCTCTCCTCCCAAATAGCACTACCTACTTTTTATACAATTCTTGGAAAACACATCTAAGTTCTGTAGCCATTGCTGGACCAAACCTGCTTTGCTATAAGGGAAGAAAATAGCACAAATATAGATATACATAGATAGATAGAGACTATATATGGTAAGAAAAGAATATAGATGACAGACAGACAGACAGAGATTGATAGATGACACATAAATAGATGATAGATTTAGATGGTAAATAGATTGAGTTATAGATAGAAAGATAGATACAGAAAATAGATGATAGAGTAAAAGGGAAAAAGAACACATATATATTAGAGAGTATATATATGCATATATGACGGAGAGAGAGAAACGAATGTCTAGGAATCATGAGAAATGGCCAATATCAGAAGTGGTGAAGGTGGGCTAACTGCTTTATTGACTACATGGTATTAATGATGGTTTATCTTTTCTGCTTTGCTGGCAAAAATGATAATTAATCTGGTAACCCATACCATGCACCAGGTTAAGGAGCTCCTAATACCAAGTCACCAAAGTAGAAGTTGAGACTATGGGTCAAGTTGAGGAACAAAAGGGAGTTGAATTGATTTGGAGGAAGGGAAGGAAGGGAAGTGTGCCTTTCAGTGCTTTGCTGGGGACACAAATTTCCAGCCCAGAGGAGTGAAGGAAGAGGTGGAAAGGCATCCTGGCCCTAAGACTCTGTAAAGAGGATGGTGGTGGGGTGTGTTTGAACCCTCCCAATACATGCTAAGAAAGCAAGGCTGGTGCAGGAGAGACCTAGCTATAATTTATCAAGACAAAAGATCTGGGAAGTTTAGAAAGAGCATCTTGTAATGAGGGTAGGTACTTGGAGCATCAGAACTAAAGACGTTTTTGTGAGGTGTTCGTTGGCTGTGGGGAGACGCCACAACAAGCTGCCGTATCTTCAGCCTCTAGATACGAGAGTCATCACGAGACATATGATACCTAATATGTGGGCTGAAATGTAAGACTTTCCAACTTCTGTGCCTTCCCACCCTCTGAGAAATTTTAGGACTTGGGGTAGTTATTTTTAACTGGTTTCGAAATAACAGCGACCTTTAAAAGTGTAGGACGGGCCCCCCCCAAGTTCATTAGTGATTATAATTTTGCCACACATCTCTCATGAATCCTGACTTTCTTTATCCATCCTTCTCCTGCACCATTTTACAGTAATCTGAATGGATGCTGAAGATTTTCTGAAGGCACATCAGTGACTATTCCCTAAGAATAAGTACATACTACCACACGATCATAACCCGGTTATCAAATACAGAAAACTATATTTACAAAGCACTGTTAGTATTCCAGCCATATTCTAATTCCATTCATATCTCCATGGCACCCTTCATAAATGTTTTTCTTTTCCTGTGTTCACAATCCAATTAAAGATCATAGGTGCTCAGTTACTCAGCCTCTTTCCCTGAAGTGTTCTTCAGTCCTTCCTTTTCTTTTTTGAAGGTAGTCTGTCTCAGTTCAGCCGCTGCAGTTCGCAAGAAGACTCTAAGTGTGCATTAACAGCAAGAGTGTCACGCTAGTGGTGTGTGGTCCTCCGGACATCCTCTCTGGAGCACACAGGATGTGTCTGTTCCTCGTGTTGAAGGGTCACCTGTCACTTCAATCATGTGGGTTGAATTGGTGTCAGCCATTTTTTATATGATAAAATCACCTTTTTTGTTTTATCATTGGTCACATGCAGGGAGATATTCAGAGAAAATACAGCACTGTCTCCAATAATTTATACCCACTACTTTCAGCATCGCTGATGAGTTTTGGCTGCATCCATTCTTATGATTTATCTAAAACACAGGTTTTTATGTTTACACGTGCGAAACAGTAATAGCCATTAATTAGTGAGCAATCATGGCTAAGGACTTTCCATTCTCTCTTATGTTTGTATTCCATGTTTTATGCATGTCTTATTCAGTGTCATTTCTGTGGTTTTATATGTTCCTATTTTAATCAGGGAATTATATAATTCCTTACTGTCATTATGGGGAGAAACTCATATATTACCCTGTGTGAACATATTTTTTTTCTAAGATATCATAATGTTAATCTTGGACTCATTATCACATTTTAAGGTAACCCAGTGAAACAGGGTTAATCCTGATGTGATCAGAAGTCAAAAGTACTGGATGGGAGTGCAGAGCCCTGAAAACACCCTCCCTCTGATGCCTTTCCCAGGGAAGAAGGTACTGCACTTTGGCACCAATCACCGGCCATGGAGACAGTTTTATGCAGTGGTTCCTCTGAATTAGCCACACCCACTAGGTCCAGAAGCAGACAAGCAGAAGGAACACCCAATGAGGAAGTGGAGGACATGTTTCATAACCCCAGAGTCTCCAGGTGCTAGGGAGACCACACCCAACACTGCTCAATGCCCAGGTTCCCAGAATAGCTTTCTTTATCAAGAAAAGAGCTGCGCGTGGCAAGATGACAACTGGCAGAAAAGAAAAAATACAACGACACAAAACCCAGAGCCCTCGTTGTCTCCTTGCAGTCGTCAGGAATGAGGAAAGGAAGTAGCCAGCATGAAAGCTCACTTTTAACATGACAGCAGCACAAAGCACTAAAGCGACTATCCTGGAGCTGTGGAAGCCAAACACTGAATTCCAGACGCTCTATGGGCCAGGCAAGGACAAACATGGGCTATCCCCGTGAGTCTCACAGAAAGGGAGAGAGGTTCAAGCTGCTTTCTGTGACTATAGGGAGAGCTGTCTGCTTTATCTGCTGAACAAATCATATTGCACACAGACATGATGACTGAAATTTTCTCTATATAATATACATAGAGTACTCAGTAGGTTTCCACAGTTGAACACACCTTTGACCAACACAAAGGTGTCCTTTCAATACTTGTTTCAAGTGCTACTTCCTTCCTTGTGGGGACACTTGCTATAGGAAGGTCTTTATTTGCAGCTCATGTGAACGGACATTGTACGGACTTTTGCATCTCTCCTTCCTTCCCTCCTTCCTTCCTTCCTTCCTTCCTTCCTTCCTTCCCTCCCTCCCTCCCTCCCTCCCTCCCTCCCTCCCTCCCTCCCTCCCTCCCTCCCTCCCTCCCTCCTTCCTTCCTTCCTTCCTTCCTTCCTTCCTTCCCCCTTCTTTGTTTTTCTTTCTTTGTCTTTCTTTCTTTCTTTCTTTCTTTCTTTCTTTCTTTCTTTCTTTGTCTTTCTTTCTTTCTTTGTCTTTCTTTCTTTCTTTCTTTCTTTGTCTTTCTTTCTTTGTCTTTCTTTCTTTCTTTCTTTCTTTCTTTCTTTCCTTCTTTCGTTTGTCTGTTTGTCAATCTATCTTGCTTTCTGAGTTGGGAATTAGGATTCAAGACATGACACATGTTTAGGGAAGCATATGCTTTGTTTCCTTGTGACAAAATTTCACCATGTAGTAGAGGCTGGCCTAAGACTCACTCCGTAGCCCAGGCTGACTCTGTAGCCCAGCTACAGAGGAAACATCTGGAATGGTTTCTGCTAGCTTAGTGCTATTAAATGCAGTGGCTGGGTTTCACATCACTTAGTAGCCCAGACTGAGATTCAAGGGGAATTTCCTAACATTATGAATAACATGTAAATGAAGAATTTTGCAAACTAGCTGACCTGAGCATAAACCGCAAACCCAAGAAAGACCTCAAGGAAGTGCAACAATGATAAATGAGCAAATACCACAGCAAAATGAGATCTGTCCAAGCATGGGGACACAGTATGAGACATGACATCCCAGGAAGGGTACACTCTTGGGGCTGGTGTTTTTCTGAATGTACTCAAGAAATAAGTAGAATTGGGACTTCAAGGAACAATGAAATCTGGGTGTATTGCTGTGGAAGTGATAATGACACCCAAAGAAGAGGAGATAGCACGCTTGCTTGCTGCAGCTTGTGCTTAAATCTGGCCTCGGGCAGCAAATGCACAACCAGGAGCCGCAAGGTGACGAGAGGCCTTGGAATGTGTGGCATTTGCATGGCTGTCGGGATTGAGGGCTCAGGCAAGCCCAGGGTTCTGCCATCATGAGAACCCTGGTGGAGTTACAGGCACACCCAGGGCGTCCACCTTTGAAACTTGAGCTTCAAAGGTGAAAGTTAAGCCTAGCTGCAAGAAAGATGGATCAGGGCTGAACCTGTCAGATGTGTCACTTGAGAAATACCAGTCAGCCACATGGAGGGTAGGAGCAGTGCTGTAATAGCCTTAGCTTAAGCTGTGGATGTTGGTGTGGAAAGAGCCCTTGAGCTGGGGGGCAGGGGGTGTGTAAAAATCTGGGAGAAAGGTCAAGGAGGTCCTGCTCTTTCGGTGTCTCAAAGGGGTCATTAAGGTTTGGAGAAAGAGCCCTAGCGATAATGTGGGGCACTTAGTGAGAAGGAGACATACCAGGGCATGCATAGAATGAAATGGAAACGGAAGTTCATGGTCTGGGTGATTATTCACTTTTAAAAAAAAACCAAACATTTGACAGATTCCTTCCTTTAAGCTGGATGTGATAGTGCCTACAGCTTGGGTGATGGAGGCAGGAATTTAAGGTCATCCTCAGAGTCTGAGGTGAATCCGACTCTGGGCAACATGGACCCTGTCTCAAAAGAAAAAAAAATATGCATAAGCAAAGTTAACCACATAATACTCTCAATCTCAATTAAAAGCGATACACATAATATTTATTTGCACCAACAAGCTGTAGTAAATATCCTCAACTAAAAGTTGGAAATTTTACTGTTCTGGCATTGGTTGGAAGTATATTCTATATTTTATTTAATATTTTCTTAATTACTTGTACTATCAGTGCTATCTGCAAACTGTGTGGCCCTTAGAATAGACTTCATTTGTGGGGAGATGTGTTATCTTCAAATGTATCATACAACATACACAATGAATTCAGAGTTAGAGGAGGAGGGTTTACTAGAACCTTCTGGAGGTGCTTATTCCCTCACAATGTGAGTGAGTGATGAGCTGAGAAAAACTGAAGTTCTTTTCTTCATTGTTGTTGGTGGATTTGTTCTTTGTTCTTGTTGTTTTGTTTTGCTATTTGGAGACAGAGTTTCTCTCGGTATCCCTGGCTGCCCTGGAACTCATTCTGTAGACCAGGCTGGACTCAGGTTCACAGAGATCTGCCTGCCTCAGCCTCTGCTTCTGTGTGCTGGGGGGCATGTGCCACTGCCCGCCCCCCACCTTGTGGAAAAATGAAGTTCTTACTTCATTTAGGAAAGAATTTTTAAAAAATCCTTGGAGATAGCTTACATATTAACACTTTTAAGTGTAACCCAAATGTTTGCAGACTTCGGTGGCTGTAGAAAAATAGGAATCCCTATTTACGACGATCACATTTCTTGACAGGACAATCACATGCTTCTGACTTCTATTACTAAGACCTCAGCAGAATCTTGAGGGTTCTTTCTTCAATGATTATCTCATATGGTCATGGGGACAATCTGAAGTGTGGATTTTTGTTTGTTTGTTTCTTTCTTTCTTTCTTTTTGAGACAGGCTTTCTCTGTGTAGCCTTTGGCTGTCCTGGTCTCTTTTTGTAGACCAGGCTGGTCTTGAACTCATAGAGGTCTGCCTGCCTCTGCTTCCCTGAGTGCTGGGATTACAGGTGTGTGCCACCGTGCTTGACTGAACTGTGGACATTTGCTGCCTGTGATATACCTGATATGTACTCCTGAGTGTGACAGCAGCCTGTGGGAGAACAGCGAAGTGGAAAGATTAAACTTCTAACTGGGCAACTCTGTAACAGGCTATAAGGCAGGGAGGTCTTTCTCCTACCTTCTCAAGTTCTTCTTTGAAATAGGCCATAAGCTTATATGTGAGGGGGTTCTCATCCTCTGAAGAAAGGGAACTCTCAACGGACTCAGATAACTTTATCAAAGAAGCCTTGGCAAGGCCACCCCGCCATTCATTACCATGAGACTGCCTTGTTCTGCAGCCACAATCTGTGAGAGTGTCGATTACACATGAAACTCAAGTTAAAAGTGCAGGGGTTCCCCTGTCTCTTTGAGTCTTCATTTCTGGAGGCTCCCGTTTCATGTAAAACTTACATTGAAAGACTGAGCATGGTTTTCTCTTGTTAATCTGTGTCTCTGTATAGAGACCTAATCCAGGAACCTAAAATAGGGAAAATGGCTATTTCTCCTCCCATACCTGCCTGCAGCTAATGCGATTAAACACTACCAATCTGCCAACACTTCTAAACACAACAGCTCACTTATCATCTCTTTGGGTTGCCCAAACCTTTACAAACCTCAAGGTGTCCAGCTGCACCAGATTGCCTTGACTTTCTGCCTTGTTGAATATAAAATGAAGGCGAGTTCTTCCCAATTCTGGACCTCCTGCCTAGCACTGTCTGGAACCCTTTATCTCAAAGTTTTCTGGTAGAAGTTAGCCATTGCATGCAGAAAGCTCCATGAGTTTGTGACTAAAGAGGATGTCATTGTCCCCTTCTAGTTTCTACCCTGCAGAACTACAGCCAAAAGTTAGTCTTCAAAGCCTTCAACAGCATCCAGGCCTCAACTGAAAACCAGCCAATGCTGGGGGCTTTCCGGGTCTCAGCTGGCCAAGGATCTCCATACGGCCTTTCCCAGCTCACACTTTGCACAAGTACCTGTGCTACTTGTAAAGGCAAATATACTAAGCCCCGAGCTTTAGCTGTTCTCTGAAGGGGACAAGTAATTTACAATAGAGTAGAAAGAAATGTGGTTGAGACAATCATTAATAGTACCCACTTTGGAAGTGTGCACGCCAGCCATACTGGAATAGAAGCCCAGCCAGAACCCTGGCAATGAACCTCTGCAAGTCTAGATGGCCACTCTCAGATTCCACCTCTGACCAGCTGATAGCCAGCCTGTTTTCATGGAATCAAAATGCCCAGCCTATCTCTTTAATGTAGGTAGACTAGGAAGTTTTATACCACTTCTGGGACTGACACTCATTAGTGACACTAATGAAGGCTTGGTAGATGATTTTTATACACCTTCCTCTGACTTTTTTTTTTTTCTTTTTTTCAGGACAACAAAATTTTTGGAAAAGATTGTTTAAAAGAGATATATAAAAAATAAAGTATTGATAACAGAAACATTGCCAGCTAGTTGACATGAAGATAGTGACCCAATCTTGTGTCTATGGATAATTACTTCCTTAAACACAGCAACCCAGGCCTGCCAGAAATTCAGCATCCGCATTTTTGTGGTCTTCTTTCTTGTAGGTTGTTTCTGTATACTTCAGTGTCGGTTCCTTGTGCATAATGGGCACTGTTGATTTTGCAACAAGGCTTAGCTTAAAATAACCCCAGGATTGGTATTTTCTAGTCCTTACTGCGTATTTCCTTCTAAGCATCTCACGTTCTAAGTTTGGAGTCCTGACACTTATCCACCACCCTTTCTACTAGAAAATTCTTGCTAGGCCATTTGAGAAGAATTAAATAAAGATGAAGCAGCAGGGAGCTCACCTTCTGAGTTCTATTCACTGGCAGATACACCATGGGTCTTTATTGAGGACAAGGCTAGTCTGGATCATGGTTTCATGGACAGATTTTTTTTTATGATAGCCTATGTAAACCAGGAACAGAAAAAACAAACCAACAAACAACAGCAACAACAAAAAGTGACCTCTTTTTAAAAAGTTTTATATGTCCTTACAAGCTACTAGATAACCACTTGTAGACAAACAGGGCTTGACAAACTATGCTCCAGGGTCCAACCTGAGTCTATGGTCTGGTTTTTCAAAGTTTTACCAGGTCACAGTCACACCCGTTGGTTCACAGCCCAAGACTAACTTCACTCTATGACTGAGTCAAGTACCTTCCGCAGCAATTGCATCTAAACCATTTGCTGTATGCTCCTATAGAGAAACAATGCTCTAAAACAGTTCCATCTGGGATTACCAGAAAAACAATTAGTTGTGTTTAACCAAAACAGGGGCATCCAAGGTGAGCATCTTATAAAACCTCCTAGTTTTGCAGGTTACTAGACTTAAAGAAAAAAAAAAATTAAAGGAACTGTGTTTAAGTATTTGGATAATTTCTAGAGAAGTCATTTAACGTGCCACTGTGTGTGGCAACTTTACAAAGGGGATTAAACTGCACACCATTTTTCAAGTTGCTTGGCCTGAGAAAGGCTTCCTTCTTGTGGAGCACCTCACAGGCCACGATGGAGGAGCATAGTGTGGGGAAAGGGTTATGTATGTAGCTGGTGAGCCCAGTGATACTGGATCACAGACTGGACATGCTTAAGAAGACATACTTACCTCAAGTAGCAGCAACTGGTGAAGTTGGAAAGGGCGATTGCCAGAGGTCCCAAACTTACTTTGGCTTTACGTGAAGCCGGAGCCTCTCTTGTGTCAGTGCCTCTCCACTCAGAATGTCTTAGTGAGCATGTCATTTCACCAGTGCCACAGCCACACACACGACTCTTGATCCAGAATTTCTAGGATCCTTTCTCCATTTCCAACATTGGAGGAAAGTCTATGGAATACTTTTGTAAATCCCAGTGAGCCATGACTGTGGTTTACTTGTGGCCTGCCATTACCTAGAACACAAAGGCTGTGTGGGCGTCGAGCAGTCTAGGAAAACCTGTTGTGTCCTTTAGAGAAGGCTGCAAGGAACAATGGGAAAGTTTCTGAATATCGGGAAATGTTTTCTCAAGATCAAGAGATTTATTGGCATGCATTTCAAATTAGAGTGCTAGCTGCCAGGGCTTGCTCTGTCCAAGGGCAACATCGGCACAGAGGCACACAATGCCGCAGGTGGCAGAAGCAATTTAGATCCCGTCAGGTAGCGATTATGTTTCTAAAAGCAGAGTTCTATCCCCATACATAGTTTTGGAATTCTTCCTAGCTTTGTCACAAGTTTGCCTAAAAACATTATTGATAATAAGCCAGGTATTTGTTTAAAGTAGCCAAGCAAGACCTGGAAATCAAAACAACCTCTTCCCCAGCTCAAAGACTTGGCAGTCCTCCTGAATGACTTCCACCCAGGCAGTGCAAGGAAGCTGCCTCTGCTTGCAGGTTTAGGCTACAAGAGCACCTTCATTCAGTGAGGTAGAGAGAGAAGCAAGCCCTGCTGGCATGGGGTAGGAGTCTGAAAGGGAATATAAAATGCTACCCTCAAATATGACACACTGGCACAAACCACTGTTTTTGTCTGCCAATAATTAAGAATAACATCAGAAGAACTTCCTGTTCTCTGCCTTCCCACAAGGGATAAAACTCCCTTTGAAAAAGTGACATGAATTTACCTTTCTGACAGTGTTCCCAATCCTCTTTTATGCACCAATACAATCCTTATCACAGGGGACAGAGAGGGGCATGGTTCTGACAGACCTCACCAATGTGAGGTAGACTCTCGACCACATATTTCTTAGCCAATATCCTACAATCAGCATTCTAAAAAAGAGCCCTTTCCTTTGCTCTGTCTGCTCAGTTCTGTTTATCATCCTCTGATTGGATGGTGTATGTGCTGGCTAATTTTACATCAATCTGACACAAGTTAGAGTCATCAGAGAGGAAGGAGCCTCAGTTGAGAAAAATGCATCCATATGATGGGGCTGTATGCAAGCCTGGAGGCATTTTCTTAATTAGTGAGGAAAGGCCTAGCCCATTGTGGTGGTGGTCCTGGGTTCTATAAGAATTCAAGCTGAGCAAGCCACAGGGAGCAAGCCTGTAAGCAGCACCCCTCCATGGCTTTTGTCTCCAGGTTCCTGCCCTATTTGAGTTCTTGTCATGACTTCTTGTCATGACTTCCTCCAAGGATGGACAGTAATATAGAAATATAAGCCAAATAAACCCTTCCCTCCCCACTCCCCAACTTGCTTTGGCCATAGTATTTCACCACAGCAATAGCAGCCCTAACTAACACAAGTATAGAAGGTCCCAGTTCTAGAATGCCCTTGAGTTAGTCATCACCAACTTTGGAATGTATGTTCATTTACAGGCACATAACTGTTGTCCATGTTTGTTTGTTTTTTTTTGACAACTTGATTCAGAGATTAGCTCCTGAAACTGAGAGCATAGAGCAAAAAGTTTCTCTCTCCCCTATAAACCAGAGGGTAGATGGCAAGGCATATATTACTTGACATATTTTAAGGCTTTTCAATGCTTAAGACATTCACAGGGGAAAATCTCTGCCAAAGAATTCTTTGTCTAGAATCCTTATTTTCCCAGTGGCCATCTTGGTCATGGCACATTTTCATGTTTGATGGCATTAGCTTTCAAACACCATTGAAAAAGACTGCATGACAAGGGCCACCACGACAGCATAATGATTTTCATCAGATCAAGATCCAGTACAAGTATTAACAAAACAGCCTCTAATTCTGAGTTCTGTGCACACTACCAACAGTGTTTTAGTTACCACAATGTTTTTAATGACCTACAAGGGGCCTCCAAGCCCCATCACCTAAGTTCAATCTCAGACAGCTTTGTGAGGAGGAGAGAACCAATTCCCATAAGATGTCCTCTGATCTCTAAAGGTTCAGCCATGTGTTCACATGCACACACAAGCAAACAAATAAATAAATATATGCTTATTTTAAAAGTAGTCAGAAGCCTATGAGGCAAGGATGATTACATTTATTTTTATAGAAGAAACCAATCTGGGAGACTGATTGCCTTAGAATGCATGTGATTAACCCAGGTCTGTCTGCTTCAAGAGCTAGGATGTGTTGCCTGTGTGCTGAGTACCAACTCTTATTTAGACCTGAGTACCCTCCCATGAAGAAGCAGCTGTTAAAGTTCACAACCAAATGACAGACATTTGCTGATAAGTACATTGATTTAGGAAGCATTTACCAAGGGCCATCTATTTGTCAGTCAATATGCAAAGTGTTAGGAAAACACCAGGTGATTCTTGCCTTCATGGAGGATTCTATCATGTCTGGAGGGACAGAGGTTTGAAAGTTATATTTTATGCCAGACATGAGGAACAATGGGTGCTAGGGCCTTGGGGAAGCAGTCAACTGAGCAGAGATTTGCAGGAAGCAAGGAGAAGAGCATCAAGGATACAAGGAAGAGTGGGTCAGGCAGTGGGAACAGGGGCAAAGGCCCTGAGGCAGGGCATGACTCACACAGTTGATTCAGAACTAGAAGCCCAGAATGCATAGAGCAGAGCAGGTCGAAGGCACCAGACAAGGAGATCAGTGAAACAGTCAGGTTCCCTTCTTCATTGATGTACATCTGTCTTTATGACTTATTTTTCTTCTGCCATCTCTCATCGTTCTTCTGAGCCATCTGTGTCTCTCTGCCGCCATCAGAGTTGTAGCTTCATCTCTCTACATGTGTGCTCTCATCTTCCCTGAGTGTAGTCTCTGATTGTTTCCACCCACTGAAAACCTTAACCTCTGTGGTCTTCTAACTGCCCCCTCACACCCTCATAAAACTCAATGAACTAACTTTCATCTTTGTGAAGCAGTTAGTAATGAGGGTCTCCTCTGTAGGGGAAGTGGCAGTCTTGTGAAGAAGTGTAAGTTAACCCTCTTATGCCACCTCCCGTGGCTCTCCACACCACAGCAGAAGGGTCAGTGAAAGTTTCTTTCTCTTTTTTTCTTTCTTTCTTTCTTTCTTTCTTTCTTTCTTTCTTTCTTTCTTTCTTTCTTTCCTTCCTTCCTTCCTTCCTTCCTTTCCTTTTTCAAATTTAGCCCTCAAAACTTCAAAGTAGACTACCATTTTCATAGTTACAGTCTGACAGTCGAACAGGACTTACCGGATTTATTAAACAAAACTTTTCTTTGGTAACGGAAGCTGCTCTTGCCTTGTCCTGACCTTTTGGAACTTCTAGTTCCCCTCAGTGTTAAAGGCTACCTCCAATCCAGAGTTCAAAGACTGTGTCCACACGAAGCTACTAGCAGCTGATTCCCTGTGGTCAACCAGGTTTGCAAAGCTCTTATACAAGGCTCAAGTGCCTCAGTGCCAGGCCAAGTCTGAGCATTTCCCAGCAGGACTGATCCACAGCTGGGAATTGTGGCAATGGCCCCACATCTAACCCTTCATTGGCTCCACCTCATTCTGTCCAAGTCTTCCCTCCTTCCCTCTTGTCCCTACCCCTTGCAATGGACACCACACTGCTGAATGCTTATTCTGGGTTTACCGTAGCCTCATCCTTGGCTAAGAACTATACCATTCACACAAAGTTGCCTGATTATGACTGGTGAAGACACTTCAGCTGTCAGTTAAGCAATATCTATTTGCTCCCCCCAAAGAAATGACTGAAAGCTAATCAGAACAATAAGAAGACAACTAAAATAAAGCAAAGATACTTAAATCTATGTTTGTTGCTTCTGCTTAGGTAGTATTAGTCATAGTAAACACAGATTAGAATGTATAGTTTAACGTATACATAAATTAGAATGTATGAAAAAGTTGGAAAGAAGCATTAAAAAAAAAAAAGAAAGAAAACATTCAGCCTATTAGGAAGATAAAGCTATGGCAGCAAGGATTGGAGACAGAGCTTTAGAGCAGAATCCAGGGTTTGGCTCCTCTATCCGGAACTTTCCAAGTAGCACATTTTGGTTAAATGATTTAATATTTTTTGAGTTTATTTCCTCATTCAACGATAAATAAGGACTATGCATAAAGTGCTTATCACCAGCTTTGGCAAGTGCTAAGTATTCAATAATCAGAGTTTAGACTTCCTGGAAGAGTCTGGTAGGTACTGCCCAAACAGCGGAAGAGTCCTGCATCATTCTTAACCACTGTCACAGTAGGACTCTTCCTGATGCGGGGGTATCTAATCACTCGGAGACTTCCTGCTTCTGCTCTGGGCTTCCTCTGTGTTGGAGGATTGCCTAAAGATAGATAGTGTGCATTCCTCTCCATAGACAGAGGGTCTCAGCTAAAGCGTTTCTCTGATTTCATCATTCTTTCCCCAAATTGAGGCCAGTTCAGATCTTTGACACTTGACACCATTTACAAACCTCTAAGGGCGTGTCTTTATCTGAAAGAGACTTAGAGACAAACAGGCCCATGAATTTTTCACATAGCTTCTTCAGCAGCTGGTGGGATCCTGCTGCATAGCGGTGCTTCATGGGTTAACTGTGGATGTCTTCCACTCTAGGCTCTCTACCTGCAGTTTCATTTCTAACTTGTTTGCTCCCAGCTTAGCTTTATTTTCTAAGGTTCTGATAGTGGGGGGACAGGAGCTATTCCAAAAGGATTTGCTATAGTATTTAAAATCTGCCAGGATTACGTGACGATTGAGGTCATTTGTTACAATAGAAAATTTGATCTGGTTTCAGCTTTGAACTTGAGAATGTTAGCAAAATTCTAAGCTGCTTAGGGACAGGCTAGATGAGAAGGCATGGCGCTCATGTGGCAGATGCTTTCTGTGCCTGGCAGACCTCAGACAGTAGCATTATGGGCATGTTTCAGGCTAGAAATTGTAATTAGAAAGCATTGTGATAAATTGCTCTGGGGTGCAGATTGTTACACTTGTGGCCTTCCGTGTGTGTGTTTACCGGAATTTTCTGCAGAAGTGGTCAGCTCAGCTTTGTCTCTGTAGGTATTACTGGCATGGACTCCCCCACACAGGGTTCTACAAGTAAGTGCTTGGCTCCGCACTTTTTCCTTCTTCCTTTAAGATGTCCGTGGGTATCTGGTCAGGCTTGCTGAAATCCTCTTTTATTACACATTTTTTTTTTTCATTAGGCACTTACAAGGAAGTTCAACCTACCTTTGAACCCTGACCTGGCATTCCTCCTAAGCCCCCGAAAGCTCTCTATCTCCCATTGCTTATAAGACTCAACAAACGGACGCAGACCAGCAGGTTTAACCAAGAAAACTGCATTTTTCCCCCCACAGGGCTGGAATTCCAAGATCAAGGTTCCAGGAAGGGTGGTTTCGGTGGCGGTTTCTCCTCGAGATTACAAGGTGGCTGCCATTGCGCGTTCGCTTACTCATTTGGGGTGTGTGCGTCTGCCTCTGGCAGCTCTTTCTTTACATTCTCTAATCCGCTTTACCTATGAGGACAGCAGTCGGTCTGCAAGTAGAGCCCCACCAGTATCGCCTCTGATTAACTCTCCAAAGAGCCTGTGAGGCCTGTCACATTCTGAGAGACTTTCATGCTGGGACTGTGAGAGGATGCAGCCCCTCCGGGTACTATCTTCATTCCACCAGATTCATTACTGAAACTTACCGAAGTGCATGACTCTAGAAGCCGGTAGCAAAAACAGATTAAGCATAGGAATGAAGCAGGAATAGCGGTTGCACAGCTTTGGCTGGGTGTTATCATCGTCACATTTTCAATACTGCTCCTCTTTTCGTGGGTGCTTGTAGCATCAGCTGTCTCAACTTCGCTCGGACCTTGAGCCCTTCCTTTCTCGCCTGCTTCCAGAACTAAGTGAGGACTGCTTGATGCGGTGGACAGAGTTTTGAGCTGTCTGCTTGTTTTTAATGTTTACTGCTCACCGAGATGATATCTTAAAGTCGCTCCCAATCTTAACTCTCCCATCTTCAGCCAGTTCTTATCACAACTGGCTCGAATGGCAGAGCCAGCATAGGACAGCAAAACCAGCTGTGCTCATCCGCAGAGCTGAAATCAATGAACCCTCGTTCGCTGGCGCATCATCAAAAATACATGAGCAAATCTGTTTGCCAAATAGATCATTGATTGACAAGATTTAGGCTTTGCTTAATTGATTCGATTTTTTCATGTTTCTTTAGAGAACATTCCAAAACCTATTGTCCTAGGAAGAACTTTATATTGGATCCTTTTGTACAAATATTGGATGAGGATTATCTAAGCTTATCTGTATATTGAACCATCATCTAGAAATCTTCAAATGTTTTCCTGACCATTAGAGATGAAGTTGCTGTTTTAGAACATTGACAAAGACAGTAGAAAAATCTTTAGTCAAGAGAAAATCTGTCAGACACTGTACAGTTTAGGTTCATGTTTATAATATTCTCAACCTTAACATAATTTTTATTATAGCCAGAATCTGAATTCTGAGTGCAGTCATACTTAATTTTGAGTTTCTTGTGTTTGAAATGATCCCAGTCTATCTATTTCTAATTAACACAAAAATATTACCTCTCTGGTATTTTTTCACCTGCAGTCTGTTGAATGAGAATGGCGCCCATGGACCTATATTTCACAGTTTGCTTCTTAGTTCTCAGACTGTTTTGGAAGAATTAGAAGGTATAGCCTTGTTGGAAGAGGTGTATCACTGGGCTTCGTGGTTTCAAAACTCCACTCTAGGCCCAGTCTTGAATGTAGGAGTCAAAAAAAAAAAAAAAAAAAAAGAAAGAAAAGGAAAAGGAAAACATTCAAGACTGGGCCCAGCTACTGCTCCAGCACCACACAGCCTTCCTGCCACCATGCTCCCTACCGTGAGGATCCGAAACTGTAAGCAAACCCCCAGTAAATGCTTTCTTCTGCAGCTTCCTTGGTCATGGTGTCTCTTCCCAGCAACAGAACTAAGGTGATACCAATTACTTTTTTTGTGTGTGTCAGAGTCAATTTTTTGTTGAAACTATGTTTTAAACTGAAGCCCCATAAGGAGATTACAAAGTGCTGCTAGTATTCCCTGTAACTTACCCACCTCCTTACCCCAACACCAACTTTCGGTAAAAAGCAAAACTTAAAAACAAAGAGAAATAAGCATTTGTCTGATACATTGTTTCATGATTAGACTATATTAGCACAGAGATCGCACAGAGAAAGTGCCCTTGCTATAACACATTACATATGTCTGCAGAACTTGTCATTTTGATCTGATCTGGAAGCTTCCTCTGTCACTCAAATGTTAACAAAATAGGGTTTCTTCTCTCTGAAGTTGTTTGATTACAAAAACTTGCATAAACTTTAGTTTGGTTGCGCATTTCTCTGTTCATATTTTTCCTTACTACTTATCTATGGATGCATTTTGTATTTCAAACAAGTGTTTTCTACATATTGTTTCTCTCAGTGTGATTGTCTTTTGACATACAAATACTACCAAAATGCTTAAGCAATTTATGTTACTCTTCCTCTCGCCTCACTACATCAATTCTCTCAGTTGAGCCAAACCATTAATCTCAGTGTAAAATTGTTTAACTACACAACATTAATTAGATCTTTTATTTTTTGTCCATCAATATAAAAGTAAATTTTAACCTTATAAGGTAAAACATACGTGGTAATATAAAGGGTATCAAAATAACAACCTGAAATTTTCCTATAGAGCTATGATGGCAAACACAGCATATTACTGGTACAAAAACAGATATGTAGTCCAACAGAACAAAATGCCGTATCAAGAAATAGACTTATACACCTATCACATCTAATTTTTGACATTGGTGTCAAAAGCCCACCTTGGATTAGATAACAAATGGTGCTGACAGAAGAATCAAGTTAGAACCATATCTTTTACCCTGAACTAAAAAAATTCAAAGTGAAAGATTTAAAAAATAAAATGCTCAAACTGCTAGTGGAAAACATAAGAAAGACTTTTCAAATTACATGTGTAGGCAATGATATTCTGAAAATAAGTCAACAAAGAGGACTGCAATTGATTAAAAAATTCTTCCAGAAAAGAAAATGCAGTAGAAAAAAAAATAACCTACAAAATGGGAGAGAATCTTTGCCAGCCACACCTCATACAGTGGCTGATATTGAGAACTTAACACTGAAGAACAAAACTGCCTTTCAACAATGACCTAACAATGACAGCTTCAGACAGGCAGCTTTGAAAAGGAGAAACACAAGTGACCAATTGTTTAAACTTTAAAATGTTTTATTAAACCACTATCCTAGAAATAATGCTCATTATACCTTAAGTATCATTTTGTTATATAATCTATATAAGATTGTAAATGGAGATGTATAAAAGTAACTTTCATTCACCTGATTTAACTTATCATCTCAGAGGCTTACTGCCTCTATCTGCTAACCTAGGGCTACTTCTGGAACCTCTACCCTTCATGCAACCTAATCTAGGCTTAGAATGTGTTCAGCCTCTGAGATTTATTTCTGAATACACTCACCATTTCTAGCTTTTCTTAATTCTGGCTGACTACTTCAACTCAGCTATCTAGCTCAAAACTCCTCTCCAAGCTGACTGATTCATACTGGCTTCTCCTAGCTTCTAAGTGAATTACTCTGCTTGGCCTCATACTAACTTTAGCAATATGTTCTAATCTTCTAGCTTCTTCTCATGTTCTGGTTCATTCTGTCTTCACCTGTGTCTAGCTTGTTCTCTCTGCAACCTGTCTCTGTGTAAAACTCTCCCGGTAAAAACTGCCTCTGAATTTCATGAACTGAACTGCCATGCACTAAACTTCACTGCATTGTCTCTCAACTCACTGACACTGAACTGCCTGAACTGAACTGACTAGAACTCAGAGATCTGCATCCTTCTGTCTCCTGTGAGTGCTGGGATAAAAGTCAGGTACCACTGTGCCTGGACCTAAGTTTTTCTTTACCTGAAACTTGCTCTATACCAGGCTGGCCTTGAACTCAAAGATCTGCTGGCCTCTGTCTCCTGGGATTAAAGGTGTCTCTGTATTCTAGCCAGATCACACACACCTAGAAGGTCTTAGGATGTGATCTTTCTAGAGCAGTCATGTTCTGAACTAACAATTCCTCTATAGAAATCTCACATTCTTTATATATTGACTCATTAAAAGTCCTTTGTTTTCTAAGACTTCTTAGAACTTTCACCTTTTTTTTTTTGGTTGAGATTATAATATAGTTACATCATTTCTCCTTTTCCTGTCCTCCCTCCAAACTTTCCATATACTTATTTGTTCTTTTTTAAAGTCACAACCTCTTTAACCATTAACTGTTGTTACATGCATATATGTATACGTGTAAACATATGTATACATGTTTATTAATAAATACAACTTGCTTAGTCCGTACAATGCTACTTGTATATATGTTTTCAGGACTGACCTTTCAGTATTGAATAACTAAGATGGCTATTCTTGGAGTTTGACCACATCTGAAATTAAGTAAAACTGAATGGCTGAACACATCTATGAGAGATTTTTTTTCCCCTTAATTAAATCATTTGAAGTGGGAAAACCCACTTCTACTCCATATCTTTGAGGTGGGGAGATCCACCTTTAATCTGTACCTCTTCTGCTAGCAGCCTATATAAAGGACTCACAAGAAGGAAACTCACTTTTCCTCTTTGTTTGCTCTTTGGCTGGCATTTGAGCCAATTATTTTTGGGATTTTGGTGTATATTGAAGACCAGCTGAGACAATAACCACTTGGTGTGCTATTCCATGAGAAAGACTATTTCACCCGCTCTCGGTGTTCCTCAGCTGTAGTTCTTTGTGTAGTGTTGAGGCCTAATGGTCTTCATACTTTGGGATGTCCACTAACAGCATCTTTGTTCAGGTCATGTGTGGACAGACATGTTGGCAAGTCTTACTGTGTAGTTTCTGAGGTTATTAGGAGATTCGGTCTTACAACGAAGTCCCAAATCCTCGAGCCCTTACAATCTTTTCTCCCTTTCACCAACAATGTTGCCTGAGCCGTATGTGTGAAAGTCTTATTGTAGATGTGTCCACTGAGATTAGGTTTCACAACTCTGCAATTTGATTGCTTGCGGTTTGCTGTTAACGGTCTCCATCTATTGCAAAGGTAGATTTTCCTTGATGAGAGATGAGGACTATAGTTATTTGTGGGTACAAGGAGAATTACTTAGAATGTAGTTAGGGATTACGCTGGTTTACTAAAGTCATGGCTGTAGGTTCTCCTCTGAGATCTATGACTTCACTACTAGTCCTGAGCAGGTGCATAGGTTTCCAGTGCCAGAAATTATTTCCCTCTTCTTGACTGGGTCTTAAGTCCAATAAGAAAGGTAGTGGTTCATGGTACCTACTGATACCATGAAAGCTAGTTATTCTTCAGGAAATTCCAGCTCAGGGGCTTCTGGGCCCTGTGTCATACAATTATTTTAGTGATTTGTGAAATTCATACCTGCATAAAATGTTCAACATCCTAAGCCAGCAGGAACATGAAATTACAACTACTTTCAGATTTCATTTTACTCCAATCAGAATGACTATTGGCAAGAAAACAAATAAGAACAAATACTGGGATGGATTTAAGGAAATAGAATCTCTCATTCATTTCTGCTGAGAGTGTAAACTAGTATAAAGAGAATATTGATTTCTTTAAAACTTAAAACCGGAGCTATCATAGGACCAGTTCTACTCCTTTCACAGAGGTACATGCATACCCATGAAAGCAGCCTAGATGTCCATCAACTGATAAATGGAAAAAAATTGGCATACATAGATAATGAAATTTGATTCTGCCGTAAATAAAAGTAAAATTATGAAATTGTAACATTTGCAGGAAAATGGATGGACCTGAAAAAGGTGATGAAATGGTTGGGTGTGATCCTACCACAAAAAAGATTTTCAAAACTCACATGTTCTCTCTCATTCTCAGGTCCTTTTTTATTTTTTATTTTTTTTAGAAACAAGTTCTCGAGAGGGAGGGTCAAGATGGCGGCGCCGGGAGGACTCTCATTCTGAGCAGCAGCAGCAGGATCAGCACAGTGACCAGTAATCAGAACTCGCGGCCATAAAACACAGTCATTGTGTTTCCCAGGTGAGAGGATACCCCACGGTGGGGGATTCAATCAGCTTTTAACTCACCCGGCTAAACTGCGGAAGAGATCCCGGTTCCGCCAGACGCTTGGCTGCTGGCCGCCAGCCCCAGCCCCAGCCCCAGCCCAGAGCCACAAGCCAGTGTCTCTGGTCACGGTCCCAGACTGAACCTTGGGCACCACACTATCAGAGACTGGAATTTTCAGTCGAGAGATAACCCCAGGGTACAGGAAAGGATTGGGACCGGCCTTAGGTCACCCAGACATCCCCTGGAAAAGACTCGGGTTCCACAGGCACCCCAGAACCCAGCCCGGAGCCAGAGCCCGAGACCCAGGCTCCGCACAGAGCCCTGCCTACCTGCGCGCCTGATTTGCCGCCTGAGATAGAACTGTGGGCACCAGGGCACCAGCGAATGAGTTTCACTGTCTGGTGCAAACACACAGGGAGGGAAACGGCTGGTCTGATCTCAGAGCACTCAGCTGACACCCCCAGCCTGAAAACGTCCCTGGAAAATTACCCAGCTTAGGGAGGCACCCAGGCTCCCAAAGGCTGCACAAAGGCAGACACAGGCAGTTTCTGCCCACCAGACAGCTGGCGGAGACTGAGCCGCCATCACCCAGTTGTGCTCCAGGCACAGGCAGTTTCTGCGGCCAGCCAGCTGGCGGACACTGAGCAGTGTGCACCAGGGCAAAAAAGACACTGGGAGTCCGTGTCTCCAGAGAATCCACAGGGAAGGAAGGAAACTGTACTGACTTAAATCACCCAATCCTTCCCTAGAAAAAGTCTAGCAGTCTAGCAGACCAGTGGGGCCATCATTCAGCTGTGCTCCAGACACAGGCACAAACAGTTGCTGCTCACCTGATGTCCAACTGGGTCACAGCAGCTGATCATTAAATTTACAACAAGAAACCCAGAAACAGGGCAGCTGCCCTCAGGACTTCCCTGGGTGAGAGGAGAACCCTCTCGACTAACAAAGACCACAGTTACCACTCAGGTCTATAATATCCCTGAGGTGAGCAACTCCTGAAAAAACACCAGCCATCCAGGGACTATACCCAAAAAGCTGAGAAGACATCCTTCAGGAAAAACCAGCTTTCTGCAAAGGGGATTCTCTCCACCACAGGATCCCCAGGAACAACCAGAAAATAACCCCAAACACCTAAGATAACACAATGGGTAGAGGCCAGCGTAAAAGCTCAAGCAACAAAAGACAGAGCAATATGGCATCTCCAGAACCCAGTTACCCAGGGGCAAGTAGCCCTGGACACCCCAGCATAACTGAAATCCAAGAAGATGACCTAACAACTATGCTCATGAAGATGATAACAGAGGAAACAAATAAGATACGTAAAGACATAGAGGAAGATAAACTCAAACAGAATATTGCCATCCGTAAAGAAATAGAGGAAGCTGCAGCCAAACAGTTTATGGCCTTTAGAAAAGAAATGCTTAAAACACTGAATGAAATAAAAGAAACAGAGTTGAAGGAACTAAAAGAAAAACAGGAAAGTACAATCAGACAGGTGAAGGAAGTAAACAAAACAACTCAAGACCTGAAGATAGAACTGGAAAAATTAAAGAAAACACAAATGGAAGAAATAATGGAAAGGAAGAATGTAGGGAAGAAAACAGGAACTACAGAGGTAAGCACAACCAACAGACTACAAGAGATGGAAGAAAGAATCTAAGGTGTAGAAGATACAATGGAAGAAATCGATGTATCTGTCAAAGAAAATGTTAAATCCGAAAAATTCCTGACACAGACCGTCCAAGAAATCCAAGACAATATGAAAAGACAAAACCTAAGAATAATAGGTATAGAGGAAAAAGAAGACTCCCTTCTCCAAGGCCCAGAAAATATTTTCAACAAAATCATTGAAGAAAATTTCCCCAAGCTAAAGGAGAGGCCAATTAGAATACATGAGGCCTACAGAACACCCAACAAATTTGACCAGAAAAGAAAATCCTCCCGCCACATAATAATCAAAACAGTAAGTATAAAGAACAAAGAAAAAATACTAAAAGCTGCAAGGAAAAAGGCCAAGTAACATATAATGGCAAACCCATTAGAATCACACCTGACTTTTCAACAGAGACTATGAAAGCCAGAGGGCCTGGACGGATATCATGCAGACCCTAAGAGAACACAGATGTCAGCCCAGGCTACTATACCACACAAAACTCTCAGTCCTCATAGATGGAGAAAACAAGATATTCGATGACAAAAACAAATTTCAACAATACCTACAAACAAATCCAGCATTACAGAAGACACTAGAAGGGAAAATACAACCCAGGAAAACTAGCTACATTCAAGAAAACACAGGAAATAAATAACCTCACTTCAGTAAAACAAAAAGCAACCAAGCACACAACCTGATGACCACAGCCAACATCAAAATCAAGGGATCTAGCAGCCACTGGTCATTAATCTCTCTCAACATCAATGGACTCAACTCTCCAATAAAAAGACACAGATTAACAGAATGGATATGTAAACTAAACCCAGCAATCTGTTGCATACAAGAAACACACCTAAGACACAAAGATAGACATTACCTGAGGGTAAAGGGATGGAAGACGACTTTCCAAGCAAACGGACCCAAGAAGCAAGCAGGAGTAGCCATTCTAATATCTGACAAAATAGACTTTCAACCAAAATTAATAAAGAGATGGGGAAGGACACTTCATACTCATCAAGGGAAAATTCCACCAGGAAGACATCACAATCCTGAACATCTATGCCCCAAATACAAGAGCACCCACATTTGTTAAAGAAACATTGATAAAATTTAAAGCACATATAGATCCCCACACATTAGTAGTGGGAGACTTCAACACCCCACTCTCAACAAAGGACAGGTCAACAAAACAGAAATTAAACAAAGAAACAATGTCTCTGACAGAGGTCATAAATCAAATGGACCTAACAGACATTTACAGAACTTTACGCCCAAACACAAAAGAATTTACCTTCTTCTCAGCACCTCATGGAACCTTCTCCAAAATAGACCATATAGTGGGTCACAAAGCAAGCCTCAACAGATACAAGAAGATTGAAATAATCCCTTGTATCTTGTCTGATCACCATGGAATAAAGCTGGACCTCAACAATAACAGAAATAGCAAAAAGCCTACACACACATGGAAACTGAACAACTTGTTACTAAATGACAGCTGGGTCAGGGAAGAAATAAAGAAAGAAATTAAAGTCTTCCTAGAAATCAATGAAAATGAAGACACAACATACCCAAACTTGTGGGACACAATGAAAGCAGTACTAAGAGGAAAGTTCATAGCACTAAGTGCCTTCAAGAAGAAATTCGATACAGCTCATTCAAGCACCTTAATGGCTCACTTAAAAACCCTAGAAAAAGAAGAAGCAGACACACCAAGGAGTAGATGGCTGGAAATAATCAAACTCAGGGCTGAAATCAATCAACTGGAAACAAATAAAACAATTCAAAGAATCAATGAAACCAAGAGCTGGTTCTTTGAGAAGATCAACAAGATTGACAAACCCTTAGCCAAGCTAACTAAAAGGCAGAGAGACACCACCCAAATCAACAAAATCAGAAATGAAAAGGGGGATATAACTACAGACACTGAGGAAATCCAAACAATCATTAGGACTTACTTCAAAAGTCTATATGCCACAAAATTTGAAAATCTAAATGAAATGGACAATTTTCTTGATCGATTTGACTTACCAAAGCTGAATCAGGACCAGGTAAATCAACTAAATAGTCCTATATCCCCCAAGGAAATAGAAGCGGTCTCAAAAGTCTCCCATCCAAAAAAAGCCCAGGACCAGATGGCTTCAGCGCAGAATTCTACCAGACCTTCAAAGAAGAGCTAACACCAATTCTCTTCAAACTATTCCACAAAATAGAAACAGAAGGAACATTACCAAACTCATTCTATGAAGCCACAGTCACCTTGGTACCTAAACCTCACAAAGACTCAACAAAGAAAGAGAATTTCAGGCCAATCTCCCTTATGAACATTGATGCAAAAATACTTAATAAAATACTTGCAAACCGAATCCAAGAACACATTAAAGATATTATCCACTATGACCAAGTAGGCTTCATCCCAGGTATGCAGGGGTGGTTCAGTATACGGAAATCCATCAATGTGATCCACCATATTAACAAACTGAAAGAAAAAAACCACATGATAATCTCCCTAGATGCTGAAAAAGCATTTGACAAAATCCAACATCCATTCATGTTTAAAGTATTGGAGAGATCAGGGATACAAGGCACATATCTAAACATAGTAAAGGCGATATACAGCAAGCCTATAGCCAATATCAAACTGAACGGAGAGAAACTTAAAGCAATCCCACTGAAATCAGGGACAAGACAAGGCTGCCCACTCTCTCCATATCTCTTCAACATAGTGCTGGAAGTCCTTGCTAGAGCAATAAGACAGTTGAAGGAGATCAAGGGGATACAAATTGGAAAGGAAGAAGTCAAATTATCACTATTTGCAGATGATATGATAGTATACGTGAGTGACCCCAAAAACTCTACCAGGGAACTCCTACAGCTGATAAGCACCTTCAGCAAAGTGGCCGGATACAAAATTAACTCAAAAAAATCAGTAGCCCTCCTGTATACAAAAGACAAAAGGGCTGAGAAAGAAATTAGGGAAACAACACCCTTCACAATAGCCACAAATGACATAAGGTACCTCGGAGTAACCCTAACCAAGCAAGTCAAAGACTTGTATGAAAAAAATTTCAAATCTCTGAAGAAAGAATTAGAAGAAGATATGAGAAGATGGAAAGATCTCCCATGCTCATGGCTTGGCAAGATTAACATAGTAAAAATGGCCATCTTACCAAAAGCAATCTACAGATTCAATGCAATGCCCATCAAATTACCAACACAATTCTTTACAGACCTGGAAAGAAAAATTCTCAACTTCATATGGAATAACAAGAAACCCAGAATTGCTAAAACAATCCTCTACAATAAAAGATCTTCTGGAGGTATCTCCATCCCTGATCTTAAGTTGTATTATAGAGCAACAGTTTTAAAAACTGCATGGTACTGGCATAGAAACAGAATGGTGGATCAATGGAACCGAACAGAGGACCCAGAAATAAACCCACACACTTATGGACACCTGATCTTTGACAAAGACGCAAAAACCATTCAATGGAAAAAAGATAGCATCTTCAACAAATGGTGCTGGTCCAACTGGATGTCTACATGTAGAAAAATGAAAATAGATCCATACTTGTCACCCTGCACAAAACTGAAGTTCAAGTGGATCAAAGACCTCAACATAAAACCAGACACGTTAAATCGGCTTGAAAAAAAAGTGGGAAATACCCTAGAACTCATTGGTACAGGAGACAACTTTCTGAACAGAACACCAACAGCACAGGCTCTAAGAGCAACAATCAATAAATGGGACCTCATGAAACTGAAAAGCTTCTGCACAGCATAGGACACCGTCATCAAAACAAAGCGACCACCTACAGATTGGGAAAAAATCTTCACCAACCCTTTATCTGACAGAGGACTCATATCCAGTATATATAAAGAACTAAAGAAGCTGAAAAGCAGCAAACCAAGTAATCCACTTAAAAAATGGGGAACAGAGCTAAACAGAGAATTCTCTGTAGAGGAATATCGAATGGCAGAGAAGCACTTAAAGAAATGCTCAACCTCACTAGCCATTAGGGAAATGCAAATCAAAACAACCCTGAGATTTCACCTTACACCCATGAGAATGGCCAAGATCAAAAACTCAAGTGACAACACATGCTGGAGAGGTTGTGGAGAAAGGGGAACCCTTCTCCACTGCTGGTGGGAATGTAAACTTGTACAACCACTCTGGAAATCAATCTGGCGCTTTCTCAGACAACTAGGAATAGCGCTTCCTCAAGATCCAGCCATACCACTCCTGGGCATATATCCAAAAGAGGCTCAAGTACACAAAAAGGACATTTGCTCAACCATGTTTGTAGCAGCTTTATTTGTAATAGCCAGAAGCTGGAAACAACCCAGATGCCCCTCAACTGAAGAATGGATGCAGAAATTGTGGTACATCTATACAATGGAATATTACTCAGCAATGAAAAATAAGGAAATCATGAAATTTGCAGGTAAATGGTGGGATCTGGAAAGGATCATCCTGAGTGAGTTGTCCCAGAAGCAAAAAGACACACATGGTATATACTCACTCATATAGACATACAACATAGGACAAACCCACTAAAACCTGTGCATCTAAAGAAACTAAGCAAGAGAGAGGACCCTAACTAAAATGTCCAATCCCCATCCGGAAAGGCAAAGAGGATGGACATCAGAAGAAGAAGAAAACAGGAAACAACCTAGGAACCTACCACAGAGGGCCTCTGAAAGCCTCTGCCCTACAGACTATCAAAGCAGATGCTGAGCCTGATGGGCAACTGTTGGGCAGAGTGAATGGAATTTTAGGTAAGAACTGGGAAATAGTAAGAGCTGGAGAGGACAGGGTTTCCACAAGGAGAGCAACAGAACAAGAAAATTTGAACACAGGGAACTTCCCAGAGACTCATACTCCAACCAAGGACTATTCATAGAGATAACCCAGAACCCCTGCACAGATGTAGCCCAGGGCAGTTCAGTGTCCAATTGAGTTACATAGTAATGTGAAGAGGGACTGCCTCTGACATAATCTGATTGGCCTGCTCTTTGATCACCTCCCCCTGGGGGGGAGCAGCCTTACCAGGCCATAGTAGAGGACAATGCAACCACTTTTGATGTGAACTGATAGACTAAGATCAGAAAGGAGAGGAGACCCTCCCCTATCAGTGGACTTGGGGAGTGGCATGCATGCAGAGGGAGGAGGGAGGGTGGGATCGGGAGGGGAGGAGGGAGGGGCTTATGGGGGGATGCAGAATGAATAAAGTGTAATTGATGAAAAATTAAAAAAAAAAGAAACAAGTTCTCACTATGACACTCTCTCTGATTGTACTAGAATTTGATGTATTTATCAAACTGGCCCGGAACTTACAGAGATCTGGCTGTCTTTGAGCTGAGATTAAAGGTGTTTACCATCACTCTGCCTAGCCAGATACTAACTTTTAATATTTGTATGTATCGAAAAAAGAGATTGTTAGTGGTTATAGACTTTGAAATAGATAGGACACAAGAGGAGAATAGTAATTTGTGGGGATGATAAAGAATAACTATCTAAAAGATAAATATGTTTACTTAGATTTGAACAATGTACTCAGGCATCCAAAAATTGGGTACCATTTTATAGATCACTGAAAAGAAATAAATAAGAATAGGCCATAATTCCAAAGTATATTAAAGTGCTCAGTGTTGGATACTTTTCAATGAATTGTACAGTCCTTAAATTTTTATTATAATACTCTTGCATTTAATCATCCAAGAAAAACTAACATTTTCTGAAGCAAATTAACTAAATTAAATATCTGTCTTGCCCAACCTATTTTCCAGTTTAAAGATTGATTCTTTAACTGAGTAGTTCACAAAATTGATTTTCAGAGAATCAGCCATTAGTTACATTGATCAGTTACAAATCTGAGATGTCTGCTTTGCCAGAAGCAATATAATTAATATTGCAAAAGCCATATGATACACAGCCATTTCTTCCTAAACAACAAGCAAAAGCTCACTTGCCGTTGTGCCATGAAAAGTTAGTTATGACTCAACTGCAGAAAGTTCTCAGCTTACCTCAAGGCTAGAAATACACCCCCATGCCCATGTACTACACAAGCAAGCAAGTCCTATGAACATTGTCAGATTCATAATGAGGAGTCAAGGAAGATGGAGCAGTTAATAAGAGGGAAATGGCAGAACACAAAGTTAACTCTCCTAGCAACAGCCTCCAGGAAATATCACAGAATAAATCATAGAAAATAGAGACAATCTCCCTGGCAATAATCAATGAGAATCGGTTGAAAATCGGGTGGGAAACAAATCCCCCCAATGTTTCAGATATAGTTTAAAAAAGAATAGCCATTGTTGACCATATGCCTTAGGCAATTGTGCCACAGAGAAGGTCACCTTGCCCCTCTAACTTTTACCTAATCCTGTAACATGAAGGCATATGCCCTCCTGTTTGCTGTCATGGAACATGTCCCCCACCCCCCCGCTTGCTGTCATGGAAACCCCCTGATCACAGACTTTCCCTTTAAAAACCCTGCTCACTCAGAGCTCAGGGTCCTACTTCTCTACTGTTGCGTCAGTGAGACTTGGGTCCCGAGTTCGATCGCTGTCATAATAAAGCTCTCTTGCTATTGCATCGAGTTGTCTCCTGGTGCTCTCTGAGGGTCTTGTGAACCTGGCATTACAACACTATTTTGTTGTTCTTGTTGTTTTTAAACAAGAATCTTAAAATGTTTGGGTATGTACATAGCCCAGTAGCAGAATACATCTCTCCCTGAGCTACAAACTTAAACAAAACAACCCTGTTTTTGAGTTGACCATTTATACTTTTTATTTGTATTTTTACCACTCATTCAATGTTATTATTTTCCAAATTCATACAAGTGGATTCACATCATGTAAATATGATGTGCTTTTTACAAGATTTATTCATGTTGTAGATATTTCCTTTACTTGTCCTTTTAATTTTCTCTGGAATAAATATAACTTACATTTATTTACTTTCATTATTATTTTTATTTTTTTTATTATTTTTTTATTTTTTTTACAATTTATTCACTTTGTCTCCTGATTGTAGCCCCTTCCTTATCTCCTCCTGGTTCCCCTCCCTCCCTCTCCCCGCCTCTGCCCCCCAGTTTCCTCCCCTAGTCCACTGAAAAGGGAGAGTCCTCCTCCCCTACTATCTGATCCAGTCTATCAAGTCTCATCGGGACTGTCTGGATCCTCTTCCTCTGTGGCCTAGTAAGGCCACCCTGCAAGGGGGAAGTGATCAAAGACCAGCCACTGAGTTCATATCAAAGTTCATGTCTCTGCTGCCCTTATTAGGGGACTCACTTGAAGGCTGAGCCGCCTATAAGCTACATCTGAGCAGGGTTTCTAGGCCCTCTCCGTGCATGACCTTTGGTTGATACATCAGTCTCTGCAGCCCCCTTTTATGTTTTATTTATTTATTTAATGTATGTGAGTACTCTATCTCCATGTACACCTACACAGCAAAAGAGGGCATCAGATCACATTATAGATAATTGTGAGCCACCATGTAGTTGCTGGGAATTGAACTCAGGACCTCTCGAAGAGCAGTCAGTACTCTTAATCTCTGAGCCAACTCTCTAGCCCTATTTATTTTTATTATAAGATTGAATTTTAACTATTTTTAATTTAGTCCTTAAGAAGTATTTATGTTTCTTTGTTGGCATGCTTATTTTCCATCATGAATTGTGAGTATTGTTGGACACATGACAGCTCAAACTTGCACAAGAGATTTCCTGAGACCTGAAGACTGATGCTCAAGAAAACTATTCAATACTTTCACCAAAGTTTATTAAAAAAAAAAAATAATAACAATAGCCTTTCTAAGGGATGAAGTCAGTCCTTACCAGAATCTGAACAGGTCCTTGAAGAAGGAATTTTAGCAACCCAGTAATAGACGGTGCACTACTGTTCAGGCAAGACTCTCTTTCAGTTCTTCGGCACTCGACAGTGACAGCATACTGCTGAAAAGGAAATAATACTGCTAGTTACCACATGTCTTTATTAGCCTGTGTTTCCACTTCTCACGTCTTCTTGGAGGGTATCCCACTGCAGTTTCTAAGAGGTTTTAAATTCAATATTCTCAACCATTTAGAATGCATCCTAAAATTGTTCTTGCAAATACAAGCATGGGCACAAACATCTTCTTTCCCACTACCGAAAGTGTATTTTTGAGAAATTTCAAGAATGAAGCCTTGGGGAGCAATTCTGTGAGGGTAATTAAAAATGGAAGCTGGTGGCTATTGCTACCAGGGGAGAATAACAACCAGGATAAACTCATCCCACTGGAGAAATAAGCAATGCCTTATATTTTATTCCATTCCCCAAAGATCCTATAGTCTATTAATGTTCATTTACAGATTTTCAGTCTGTATAGTTTCTATAATTAAAACAAAACATCAAACGTGCATTTTATTCACAGAATTATTTTGTAGCATGACGGTGTTTGGGACTACCATTTTTTTTTTTTTAAATCATCAACTGTATTTTTCAACGGGTTAATCTCTGAAACAAATGACAAATGCACACTAAATGGCTCTGAGCAAAAGTGGGGCAAAGCTATGAGACCTAGCCTGCTGAGCACAAACACAACATTAAGAACAGTGTAAATCTTATCTGGCAGGGGAAAAGGATAAATTATTATAAACACATCATCTATAACACTTCTGCATAAAAAATATTTAAATATTTTTTTGTGGCCTGGTGATATTTTCAGACTAAAAGAGAAAAGAACAACAAAAGAACACTTGCCTTTGGAACCCGAAGCAAGGTGGAATGTTGTTCTTCCCCTTCTGTCCTCAGGAACACAATCATCAAACATAATAACCTAACCCACTCTGGGAACATTTGTAATAATTCCTCAGTTTGGGAACTGAAGTGAGTAAGATCTGACTCCTCACGATCTTATAACTGGGAGAGGAAATAAGTCACACACTCACAACACATACAGAAACGTCACAAATAATAAGACCAGTGAATCAAATGCCGGCTTTTTATTTTATTTATTGAAAACCCTGAAATACAGAAAATAAAACTCAGACTTGATTTGGAATACTCAGAGTTCTCATTGTTGCCAATTTCCAAGTCTCTTAGTTTATGCTTCAAAGCTACCAGGTTGAAAGATAACATAATTTTTGAGAGTAGACCTATAATTCCCTTCTTCAGGAAGCTAGCTAACCAGTATGCAAATGACTACAACTAGAGGTAATTTACTATGTAAATTTCTACAGCCAGTGTAATTTTCTTTCCTCCACCAAGATTACCTAACACTAGCCACAGGCTAGCTCTATAGGAAGTTGTACGGAAGGCTAGCTTAGTAGATAGATGACTATGGTTTCATATGGAGATGTAGAAAGGCACCAGAACCAACTGGAAGTAAATTATTTGTCTACAAGTAAGCTATACTACTAAATTATTTAAAGTGCATGAAGAAATAAACATTGTTTTCTTCAAACATATCTGATATAAAGGAGTCAGGAATAAGGTAATGTAGTGTAAGAAAATCTGAAGTGAAAATCAAAGGCAAGATATGATCCTTGAATTTTAATCACTCCTGCCTCTCTTATTTGCCTTGTCAATTAAGTAAGAGTTCAGAATATTTGATGTATGATAGAGGTTGTAAATTTTAAGGGAAGATATGAAAATACAAATGCCTCACAAAATATGTCAAATAAATTATACATTTAATAAGTATGTAATAAGATATTTTATAATGTATCAAGAATCTTTTTAAAAATAATTATTTTATTGATATAGTTGTTTTATCTGTATACTACATGAGTGCCTGGTGTCTGCAGAGGCCAGAATAGGGTTCAGAATTTCCTGGAACTGGAATTACAGATGGTTGTGATCCACCATGTGGATGCTGGGAATGGGACTCAATTTCTCTGGAAGAACAGCCAGTACCTTTGACCGCTGAAATAGCTCTCTATCCCCTGTATCAATAATTAAAAATTTCTCACTTTGATATGGAAACCATTCCCCTAAGAATATTTTCTAAGAAAATTATAGGTGGCAGCCACCATAGAGTTGGGAGTAAAAGTTCCTTGCAATTTCTGACTTTTGGAAGAGCTGGAAGAAGGCCATCACAGAGTGAGCAATGGCACAGTTAGCTGGGGTCTAGAGGATGTCGAAGACATGACACAAGATGGACAGGGAATATATTTGGGCCTCGAAGAATAATTTATAAAAACCTGCTATACAACTTTAAAATAGAACAAGGGCCTGAACACCAAGAAGCAGCCCCGTCTGTAAGATTTGTAATAAAAGTCGATATGAGCGGCGTGAGGAGTTCAAATGGAGCTACCACAGTACTGGCAAAATGGTAAAATTTCCACAGCATCAAAGTTGTTCTGCAGGAGCTTGGGGGGGGAGGGGGGTTGGTAAAAAGGAACATGAAGCTGCCACAGCCACCGGAACAGTTACACTAACTCTGCCTGATATAACCCAAGTCTCCATTTTCCACAAAATTAGTAAATTTTCTAGATACTCTTGTAGACCCCAAGTACTGGAGAGGGTGCTCCTATCAAACTTCATCTTGAGACAACTGTACTGACTTCTTGTCCCTTTGAAATACCTAAGTTGTGTTGTGTAGACACATCTTGTGTCGAGCAGAAACTGCTCTCTGCCTCGTTGAATTTCTGGGATCAAGAAGGTGTGTGTGGGATCCTTTGGGAGTGTGGGCACAGCTAACACAAATGTCAACAGACACTGGGCAGTCACCTGCTGCTGACACATGGCCTCGGTCTGCCTTTGGCCACAGCTGCATGGTGGCCCTTAGAATTGAAGGGAAGGCTTCAGGTAGTGGCTGTGGGACTACTGCTGCCTTGAGGGTGCTTTGGCTGCATCCTGCTTTCTTTCTTAAGTCTTAAGTCGTACCCTATCCAAATCGTCACCCTCCTCTCCCTCTGAAATTAAGCTGGGGTGAGTAATTCAGGGCTTCCTGTCCTACCACCTTTATCAAAGGAGGCTGTTTTTCCCCCTACTCTTCAACTTCCTGGTTGTCCATCACCACCCAAAACTTGCTGTGGTTAGAAGTCATCGGGTGAGGTTGAAAGAATCTGGCTTCTCTCACTTTGATCCAGACCACACTTGCCACTGGCCTGGGAAAAGAAATTTTTGGTTCTTAGCTTTGAAGCCACCATGGGCATAGAGCTCAAATCTCCAAGATCAGGCCTCCAGGTGAAGAGAGCAGTAGCAGGGCAACTCAGACCTGCCAGCACTCAGGGTCTTTTGTGATTATGCCTAAAAAAGGTCATGCACAGAGAGTTTAAAGCACATAGGTGTCTGAATCCGTTCCTTTTCCCATGATCATTTTGCTTTTACACATTGAAGAGGTTTGAAGAGAGCTCTCTCGTCATCCTGGCCACTTATCAAATTTGATGTGGATCCTGACAGCTGACTCTGACCCTGTGGACTCAGGCTCCTGTATTTTCAGAATGCTTTATTTTGATTATAATAATTATGATAAAAAAGAAAACAATATTTTGTAATGGGAGAAGGTTATTGGCATTTTAGACGTATGTTCTATTTCCTCAGCAAGCTGGTAAGTTTCTAGAAGGCAAGAATTATGAAACTTACTTCTTTGGGTCTGAATGAATTAAAGTACCCACTAAAATTTTTCCAAGCAACAAATGACTGCTAGGTTTTTTTCACCCTCAGTCCAAGTACATTCTAAAAGAGCTAAGGAACAAAAAATTGTCAACTGTTTTGCTTTTCATTCCCACCTTAAAGCTTCTATACATGTGCTGAATTAAGATTCTAAAAGTTAGGCCATTTTAAACTGCTTTGAAAGAAAATTAATACAAATGTTTGGTTTATTAAAACTGTGTAAATAACACATGTGGGATCTGGCAGCATCTGCTCCAGGAAGAGGGTCAGCTTCCAGAGAGGTAGACCCAGTCTACCTTTTCCTCATGGGAAAGAATAGCACCTCCTTCTATGAGGTACGAAAGGGTGAGGCATAAAGAGCTGGCTGCACTTTCTACTGGACACCTAGTGAGGACCAGAGTGGAAAGCAAAAGAGTGGAAAGCAGTGTGCAGTGGCAGATCCTTCTCCGCTTGGTCCCATCTGTTTAGTGGCGCTGTGCCTACCTGCCAGATGGTGGCTCCACAGGGGCAAAGGCGCCAAAGGATGGCTTTAGAAGGCAGTGTTACTGCCATCCCTTTGGGCCTCCTGCCTTGGTAACAACTCACCAGTATTTATGTCCCCATTACGTTGCACAGAGATTTAACATTTTCAAGAAAGAAGTGGTTCGCAGTGCTTACTGAGTCTTTGTATTGGGCTGCCTGTTGGATTTCAGGTCCTTTAGGTGCAGGTGTATTCCTTCAGAAGGATACCAGTGCAGGGGAAAGAGAGGCCAAGAGCACCTAACACAGTTTAAGGAGCCAACACCCACAGCATGTGCCTGAGGACCTCCTGGGTCTTCTAACCGTTAAATGACCAAGGGAAGGGGAACATTGGCTCAGAAGCTAAAGCACTCTCTCCATGCCAAAAAACAAAACAAAAAAACAGAAGCTCTGTTACATTAGGAAAGCTGGTCTCTAAGGTTGTTGGAATATAACTCAGATTGCCTCCCTGTGATAATACAGGCCCTGGATTGGGTCCCTAACACAACAACAACAACAACAAAACTATAAGGAAAGAAGGAAGAAAAGAAGGAAGGAAGGAAGGAAGGAAGGAAGGAAGGAAGGAAGGAAGGAAGGAAGGAAGGAAGTTAGGAAGGAAGGAAGCAAGGAAGGAAGGAAGGAAGGAAGGAAGGAAGGAAGGAAGGAAGGAAGGAAGGAAAGAAGGAAGGAAAGGCAGGGGGTCATGTACATATGGAGAGCAAAAAGCATCCATTGGTGGTGTGTAATTGATGAGGTTTGATGGATGCAACATGGAAGTAAAAGATGAGGAGAGCAGCATTTACAGCGTCATCTGTATGAAGTGCAGTGGAGTCTGTTCCCAAGCCTGGGTTGGCAGGCTTTTGTTGTATAGGACAGAAAAGCAAGCAGTGTTTGGAGTGGAAGACTCAGTCTGTAAACCTGTTCCTCTGCACTCTCAAAGTCGCAGACACTAGTGTGGGATGTTGTGAAGTTGATCATCTCAGGAGTTCCCACGTTCTAACTCCACAGATTTCCTGTCCAGAGTTTATCAGCTTCCCTGAGCCTTTTCTCCTATTAGCCCTTTATCTAAGCTGTCGAGGTAGATAAATTAGAATACAGATTATTTCTGTTGAATAATTTAAAAAATGAAGATAACTCTTCTATACAAACAGAGAATGAATATATAAGCTACAGGGATCACCCTCCACCTTCCATCCCTCTTTTTTTTCACAGTGTCTCCCTATACAGCAGTGGTTTGGCCTAAAACTCACTATATAGACCAGAGTGGTATTGAACTCAGTGCTACTCCCGTCTCTGTGTTCCTGATGGCACAATTAAAGACATGAACAGACACATCTGACCTAACTAAGTATTTATATGACTAGAAGAATGGCATAGTCGAATCAGAAAAATATATCAGGAACCAATTGTATGGATAGTTGAAAGCACAGAAGTAGTTCTCCAGGTAAGATGTAAAGACTAGGTTCTACGGGACAGAAATCTACCTTTAGGGAAATGCTTTCCTGGGGAAAATTAAAATCTAACTAATAGTACTTCAGAGCTGCTGGGTTTCCATTAAGTAGTAAATCAAGAAGTCAAGCCCAAATGTATTCTGGAAGGGAATAAGTCATCCCTCAGGCAAACTTGTTAGTAGACTCCCCTCTGTGTCTAGGAAAGAATGTGCTGCACTCTTCATTGTCCTATTTCCAAATTTTGAATATATATTTTAAAATAATGTATTTAATTCTTTGATAATTTCATATAACAGAACTAGATAATAGTCTCAGCTCCAGCTTCTCCCAGATCTATCTTCTCTCTCTTTTTTAAATTTTTATTCACTTTACATCCTTGTTGTAGTTTCCATCCTTCCTTCCTTCCCAGTCCCGCTTTCCTCCATTGCCTGCTCTCCAGAAAAGGGGAGCTCCCCTTGCTATCCACTCCTGCACATCAAGTTGCATCAGAACCGAGCATGTCCTCTTTCCCTGTGGCCAGGTGACGCAGTCCCACCAGAGGGAAGTGATCAAAAAGCTGGTGGATCAAAGACCTCAATATAATGCCAGATAAACTCAATCTCTTAGAAGAGAAAGTGGGGAAGAGCCTTACTAGAGGACCCACATGAAGCCTAAGCTCTCCATCTGCTACATTCAGTCCATGCTTGGTCCTTGGTTGATGCTTCAGTCTCAGCAAACCCCTTTGTTACCTGCTTAGTTGGCTCTATTGGTCTTCTTGTGGAACTCCTGTCACCTCCAGGTCCACAAAGACTCCCTGAGCATCACTCAATGTTTGGCTGTGAGTCTCAGTATCTGTTTTGACACGCTGCTGGATAGAGCCTCTAAAAGGACTACTTTGTCAGTTTCCTGTCTGCAAGTTTAGCCTGGTACCATTCATAGTGTCAGGGGTTGGCACTCTCCCATAGGGTGGGTCTTTGGTTGGGCTGGGCATTGGTTGGGCATTTCCTCAATCTCTGCTCTATCTGCTTTATCTTTTTTCCCTGCATGTCTTGTAGACAGGGTAAATTTTGGGTGGAAGTTTTTGTGGGTGGTTTGGTATTCACCTCCCTCTGCTAGGAGACTAGTCTAGTTAGAGAGTGTTCCCTTCAGTTTTTATGGCTTTTGCTACTATGCTTGAGTCCCCCTCATATCCTCCCAGGAGCCCACTGTGACTTGGGTCTTCAGCTTGTCACAGAGATACTCCCATCCTCAGTTTCTCTTTTTCTCTACATGTCTTCTGTCCTCCTGCCTTCACTCTCACCAGGTCTGATCTCCACCCTCTTAACATTCTTTGCCCCCTTTCCTACCTTGTTCCATCTCTTTGGCCACTACCTCTGTCCCCTTCCAAGTGAGATCTATGCATCCTCCCTTGGATCCTATATGTTACTTATCTTCTTTGGGTCTGTGCTTTGTAGTACGTCTATTCTGTATTATATGGCTAAAATCCACCTTTAAGTGAGTACATGTCATCTGTGTCTTTCTGGGTCTGGGTTACCTAATTCAGGATGGTCTTTTCTAATTCCATTTGCCTGAAAATTTCATGATTTCTTTGTTTTTAATGGCTGAGTACTATTCCATTGTGTAAATGAACATGCCACAGTTTCTTTATCAATGGATAATCAGTTGAGAAAATTTTAGTTTGTTTTCAGATTCTGGCTATTGTGAATAAAGCTACTATGAACATAGTTGAGCAAGTGTTTTTGTTGTATTATTAGTGTTTTTTTTGGGTATATATCCAGGAGAGGTATAGCTGGGTCTTGAGGTAATGCTATTCCCAATTTTCTGAAAAGCACCAGACTAATTTCCAAATGATTACACAAGTTTAAACTCCCACCAGCAATGGAGGAGTGTTCCCCTTTCTCCACATCCTCACTAGCATGTACTGTCCCTTGAGAATTTGATCTTAGCCATTCTGACCAGTGTGAGATGGAATCTCAGAGTTGTTTTGATTTGCATTTCCCTGATGACTAAGGAAGGCGAGCATTTCTTTAAGTGCTTCTCGGCCATTTGATATTCCTTTGTTGAGACTTCTTTGGTTAGAGTTACTTTGTTTGTTGGTGTTTGATTTCATTATATATTTTGATATTAGCCCATTTGTCAGATGTTAGATTGGTGAAGATCCTTCCCCAATCTGTAGGCTGTCATTTTGTTCTATTGGCAGTGTTCTTTGCCTTACAGAACTTTTCAGTTTCAAGGGGCCCCATTTATTATTTGTTGATCTTAGATCCTGAGCAGTTGGTGTTCTGTTCAGGAAGTTGTCTCCTTGCCAATGAGTTTGAGGTTCTTTCCCACTTTCTCTTCTAATAGATTTAGTGTAGCTGGCATTATATTGAGGTCTTTGATCCACTTGGATTTGAGTTTTGTGTAGTGATAAATATGGATCCATTTGCATTTTTCTGTGTGTAGGCATCCAGGTAGACTAGCACCATTTCTTGAAGATGTCTTTTTGCCATTGTATGGTTTGGGCTCCTTTGTCAAAATCAAGAGGCCATACGTATGTGGTTTATTTCTGGGTCTTCCATTCAATTCCATTGATCAACCAAGCTATTTCTATGCCAAGCAGTTTTTAATACTATTGCCGTGTAGTATAGCTTGAAGTCAGGGATGGAGATGCCTCCAGAAGGTTTTTTATTGTATAGGATTGTTTTAGCTCTTCTGGATTTTTTGTTTGTTTGTTCATGTTTCTTTTTCCATATGAAGGTTAGAAGTGTTCTTTCAAGGTCTGGAAAGAACTGTGTTGGTATTTTGTTTGGGATTGCGTTGACTCTGCATATTATTATTATTATTATTATTATTTGTAAAATAGCCATGTTTACCATGTTAATCCTACAGATTTAGGAGCATGGGACATCTTTCTATTTTTGGATATCTTTTCAATTTCTTTTTTCAGAGACTTGAAGTTTTTGCCAGACAGGTCTTTCACTTGCTTGGTTAGATTTACACCAAGATACTTTATATTATTTGTGGCTAATATGAAGGGTGTAGTTTCCCTAATTTATTTTTTTAATATTTAAATTTTTTATTTATTTTTATTAATTACAGTTTATTCACTTTGTATCCCAGCTGTAGCCCCTTCCCTTGTCCCCTCCCAATCCCACCCTCCCTTCTTTTTTCTCCTCCCATGCCATGCCCCCAGAGTCCACTGATAGGGGAGGTCCTTCTCCCCTTCCATCTGACCCTAGTCTATCAGGTCTCATCAGGACTGGCTGCATTCCGGCCTTGTAAGGCTGCTCCACCCTCAGGAGGACATAATCAAAGAGCAGGCCACTGAGTTCATGTCAGAGACTGTCCCTATTCCCATTACCAGGGAACCTACTTGGAGTCTGAACTGCCATAGGCTCTATCTGTGCAGGGGTTCTAGGTTATCTCCATGGTCCTTGGTTGGAGTATCAGCCTCAGAAAAGACCACTGGGCCCAGATTTTTTGGTTCTGTTGCTTTCCTAGTGGAGCTCCGGTCCCCACCAGGTCTTTCTATCTCCCCTTTTCATAAGATTACCTGCAGTCTGCCCAGAGTTTGGCTATGAGTCACAGCATCTGCTTTGATACCCTCCAGGGTAGAGTCTTTCAGAGTCCCTCTGTGGTAGGTTCCTATCTGGTGGAATTTTTAGGGTTGCTTATGTACACTATCATATCATCTGAAAATAGAGATACAGTGACTGCTTCCTTCCTAATTTTTATGCCCTTGATTTCGTTTAGCTGTCTTATTGCTCTAGCTAGAACTTCAAGTACTATATTAAAGAGATATTGAGAGAGTAGGCAGCCTTGTCTTGTCCCTGATTTTAGCAAATTTTCTTTTTTGAGTTTCTCTCCACTTAATTTCATGTTGGCAATCGGCTTTCTGTATATAGCCTTCATTATGTTTAGGTATGAACCTTGTATCCCTGATCTCTCCAAGACTTTCATTATGAAGGGATGTTGGATTTTGTCAGAGCCTTTTTATGCATCTAATGAGATGATCATATGTTTTTTTTTCCTCTGAGTTTATTTATATGGTGCACTACATTGATAGATTTTTGTATGTTGAACCATCCCTGCATCCCTGAGATGAAGCCTACTTAATCATGGTGGATGCTAATGCAAGGTATGGTTGAGGAGGGATCTTTATTGGGGAGAGGGAGAGAGCAGACAGATGCATCTAGAAGAGACCAGACTGAACATGGCCAGCGAATAGACCAGGCTACAGGGAGAGGAGGGCAAGAAAAGGAGAAAAGATAAGAGGATAATAGAGGGTACGAGGAGAGAGAGAAGAACCAAGAGGCCAAGGGAACCAAGAGGACAAAGAGAACCAAGAGAGGGTGAAGCCAAAATGGTCTGATTATATAGGAAAAAGAAGCTGGGGGGAAGGGAAGCGAAGCTCAGAGTCTGGAGAGGTTTAGGGTACAGGGTTGGGAAGTAAAAAGTACTGAGAGGACCCAGGCACTTGTGGTGTTGGGAGAGCTTGCCAGTCAGCATCCACTTTGATACGCTGATAGACCGACCCCTCAGTTAGCCATTTGTCCTGAGTTTCTTTGGGACCTAACACTCCCTCCTGGTCAAAAGCAGAGGATGAGTGTATGGAGGAGTCAGCCATAAATCACCTATCAAATACATGCTGAGCCCAAAGGCTCAAAAGGAGCATCACAGAACCAGAGGTAAGTGAGAGCTGGGGTTAAACAGTATCTTATGGACATGGAGGATGAGTGCACCAGGAACTCACAGCAGCTGTGGTTGACTGACAACCTCAAGCCCGTCACGTTCCAGCTGAGTGGGGATGAGCTCATGAAGCCTTGGATGAGCTCATGAAGCCTTACTCTGGCTGACGAGCTATTGACTCTAGATGGTGGCTGAGATGGGGAGCGTCAGTTTTCTTTAAGAGTCTGCTCTATCGCAGGCTTACCACACTCCAGTGGCTGGTCCAATGTCCATGTCTATACAGGCAGCACTAATTGAACTAAGTGGGTTATAAAAAAGACAAAAAGAGGACATAAAGTTGGGATGGGGGCATGAGTCAGTCTGGGAAAAGTTGGATGGGGAGTTAGGGCTGAGTTATATATATATATATATATATATATATGAAATTCTTAAAGAATAAATGAAAAACATTTAAAATTTCAGTACCATTAATGTTTGCATGAAAATTGCCTATACAAAACCACAATTCATTTTATATAAAGCCATTATGTTTTTTTTTTTGTTTTTTTATTTTTTTTTTTAGCTCTAAACCTATGCTTTTCCAGGACTCTCACAAGAATCTGCATTCACAGTAAAAAAAACAAAAAAAAAAAATGTGTCCCAACGTCCTTATGCATTGATTTCTCTTATCAGGTTGCAATCCTGTCCAAGGCACCTTCAGAGGCTCACCTATCAAAAGGATGGAGGAAATGTTTCTTAGCAACCGAGACGTAACTTGCTTGAAAGTCACCAGAATTTCACATGTCACTCTGCCGCAGAAGCAAGGCTCTCCCTTGAGAAAGCCACATCCAAATGTGGTGTACCCTACCCTCTCCCAGACCACCTTTCTATTAGCCCTCGTGCATAATTGTTGGTTAAGCTTTCTATCTGATAAACGCCAACTCTGCTTCACACTGGCTCTTCTTGTAGATCTTTTTTCTGTGATCGAGTCAAGATTCCCAAGTTCTCCTGGGTGAAGCAGCGAGGCTGCTGCAGGTGGTCCTGTGGAGTTGCCTGATTGGCCCACGCCCCACAGCCACTGATACTTATACTTCAGGATTCAGTAGTTTGTGTTTATTAGGGAAAAGTTCAATTATGAGAAATCACTGAAACTTTAAGAAGTTGTAAGAGTTAGCTTCTCTTTCTGAATTCTTCTACTCCCATAATCTCCCTGATTGTCAAGAAAGTTTATTTTAATTCGTTTTGAATCCCTTGGCTCTTGATTCTTTTGTGACTTATTCTTGATATAGAAAATTTAGATAACCTTATTATTGTCAAATTTAGCCAACTTAAGAATTTCAATGTACTTTTTTTTCTCTGTTAATTTATTTTTATGTGTCCGGGTGTTTTCCCTCATGTACGTCTGTGCCCCATACGTGTGCGATACCTGTGGAGGCCAGAAGAGGGGATCCCCCAGGACTGAAGGGCAGTTATGACTGATAAGAATTGAACCCAGGTCCTCTGGAAGAGCCTTCAGTACTCTTAACCACTGAACTATCCCTTCAGCCCTTCACGGTAATTCATAAAACGTTTACACATAAAATAGCGTTCCTGGAATGCACTAAGAGCATATTTTTTTTCTTTTCCTTTTAGTTATTCCAACTCAAATTAGGCGTGGCTTAGAAGAAATTTCCAATGCTGTGGCTACTACATGTGTTCTAGAGCGAAATAAATCTGTCCTCAATGTTTTTGATATACTGTGTGCACAAGTATGTGTGCATGTACATATGTATACACACAGAGAGAAATATACTTAATACACATGCACACACAAAACATACCTAGTCATGCATGTGCATACAAACATGTATATCTGCAAGCTTGTTCCTCTTTAGTGAAAAATTCTAAGATCCAGCTTTTTCATTTTTATGTGAATTTGGTTACTTACATATTCTGTTGAGTTGTTTTCCCTTGGTTAAGTAAATACTTTCACCATGCCCAACATTGGGAGTAACTACTGGAGATAAAGCTTTGAAAATAAAAGGACACAGAAACCTCCGACGTGAAACTTAAAGCCTCGCGGGGGAAAGCATGTAAACACACTACCTGCAAATGGATTTAGCATCTAGACACAACTCATCTAATTGTTTCTTCCACCCACAAAATGTCGTCACTGTAGCCCACTTTCATATCCCAGTTCAAGCTTGAGTCCTGCACCTTTGCATCAGGACTCAGTGTGTTTCAACGCCGTGGATGGTAAGCGTTCAGAGGAGTCCTTTCAGCTTGGAGGTGACCATCAGTCACTTGTTTATTCATGCACGGAACAGTGAATCACGCAAGTGCGTTTCCCTAAAAACAGGGTCCATTAGCTCAGCGTACAGCAGCAATTCCAACATCAGGAGCAAGTCCCTGGAACGACACCGGTCCTCGCATGAGGATGTAGAACAGCAAGCAGACCTTCTGTTAGCCGGGAGAATACAGAAGAAGTGGGCTTGTGTGGATGTCTATCATGTTCATCTAAATACCTCTCGTGGGCAGCTCCACGCCGAGGGTCTTACTCCTTTCCTTTCAAAGGGTATCCTCACTTTTATCGTGGTGACATTAGAGATGTTGTAATGATTCTTTTTACAAGTCTTCTACCTTCGTCGTTAAGTCACAGACACGTGTCCCACTTGGGAGGAAGTCCTGGTTCCTGTGGTGTTCCCACAGGACGAAATTTATCTCCCTCTCTGACCGCTAACTGGGCATCACCTGTTCCGTAATGTACCAGATAGTTTTCTGGAGCTACCCCGGCGGTGTCTGTTTTAAGGTGGGTTTCCCTGAACACAAGCAAAGGTTTGTGTGTGGCTATTTTTGTTACAAAATGATTCCGGAGAGCTAAGAAAAAAAGGAATGCGGGGAAGAGGAGGAAGAAACCTTTGCAAATGACAAGCGCTGGTGAAAATAATCTTTGCAGAGGGCGTTGATAAATGAGTCTTGCTGCTTTGGTCTCTCCACTGTTTGAAAATACCTGCATCATGAATGAGTTCCACACAAATCCCCACAAACACCCATCCATCCCCAACCTGGAGAAACCTTAGGGCAGAAAGCAGCAAGTACACAGAGAGTACAGGCTCAAGCAGGCTCTGTGAGGCCCTCGGGATAAAGTGGTCAAACCGGGTGCAGGAGTGTCGTAACGGCTGAAGAAAATCGTAGGTCAAAGAAGGCCTGAACAACACAAATGCCGTTTTAATTTTGGGGAATAAAACAAAAACAAAAACAAAAACAATACTCGAAATAGATCATATAAACAATAGTCGAAATAGAAATATGAAATATAAAAAGCAGTTCATATTTACACACGTTTCTATTTAAATAAATGTTACATTTTAAGAATATCTCTTATCCATAAAAGGTGAGATCATTGTAATAAGATATTTATTCCCATGCTTGTGTGGTGAAGGTCATATTTATTCCCTCTATTCCCGAGGAAAGGAAAGTCTCATTGAGGAAGACTCTCTAACTCTATACAATATAAAATAAAACAGTAACAAAGGCAAAAATCAAACTCAAGAGAGAAATTACAACTTGAGTCAAGTTAAGTGTTTTTCTATGCCAACGTTTCTCCGTGTCTTCCTGTGACC